>NW_028324234.1:0-1200000 GCF_054372755.1 Phalangium opilio
GTTTTTTTTTCCAAAAATGGGAACAATTGATTTTGTTCCAACATTTTCCCACAAAAATAACCCATTTTTGATATAAAAAATAACAGTAAAACTGTAAATCCAAGCGCGTTTCAAAATGAACCAATAGTTACGTCAACCGCCTGTCCACTCAAGTATTACAGGATTTCAAATTCTAGTTGTGATTTGAAATTATAAATGCTGAAATCTCTTCCCGCATCATTATTTTATTTGTATTTGTTCTTCGAGTTACAGCCCATTTGAATCAAATTTTCTTCCACTCAAATTTGATTCCGATTTTTGTCTGTTACCATAGCCGTGCAGGAGCTACATGCCTCAAGGCATCACAACCTTTCTATTACAAAATGTTAATTTCTCTTTGTTGTGGCTATTAATTTACAATCAATACTCCTTCAATTAAAACACTTGTATATCCTATATATTAGTAACTCGATAATCGTTCGAGGCTATAGCCAATAGCCATACACTTGTGTTTACATTAGAAGTTGACTAACACTATTTAATATTAAGTTTAACATGATGCAAACTAATGCGTCTAAACTTTCGCTATTATGGCGGGTCAACGGGGAACTCTGAAATAAGGTTTCGATAATCGGTTACAATAAGTATTTTAATGTTATTTTAATATGTATTCTATATCGTACTTTTAAAACAAGATGAGCACGACCAATTTATACTTTTGCGCAATTTGTACCGGGTGAAATTATTATTATTAAAAAAGTAACAAGTACCTTCTAGGAGATTTTTGCAATAAACTAATGAAATGCAGACATATTGAGCTCTTCTTTCAAAGACTCGGTAGAAATATTAAGATGTACACATGTGAACTTTCAACGTGTTCACATATACTTCGAAAAATAGAGCGATAAAGGAGGCGGAAAAACCCAGGATACAGACGCGAAAAATGGCCCTAAAAGCTTTCGAGTTGATTACGACGAAAGCATCTGGTTCTTCGACTGTCTGACAAGGATGCGATTCCACTTTGAGAGATGGGTTCAGGTCCTCGTAGCAGCCACCCTCAGTCAGCTGGCGCAATCTGACAAATAAGAAATTTACCTGTACCACTATTAACTTTAAAGGGAAAACTAACCTTTTGTTGAATGTCTCAATCAGGGTTTTCGAAATGTTTCTGCTGAAATTTATCGCCCTGTAGGTTGTCATTAAAGGTTTGCTTGATTTCATTTTACACTTTCCTGTCTTGGCGTATCTGTCTTTGATTACATTCCAAAGAACAGCATCAGATGAGATGATGAATTTCTCTCGATTTTCGATTCCCGCATGAATATTGGCATTTTTTATGATGTTGGTCATTTTCTGGTAACACGTATCTGGGTTCGCACCAGCTCGCTTCGCTACTTCCGCAAATGCGAAGCTAGTCATTGCATTTTTCTGAAACGAATATAAAAAAATACAATCAATATTGTTTTATCTTTCAAAAATTCCTTGAAGGGCATTGAAGGAGACACGTGCCGAGCATAGAAGAACAAGTAAACTCTAACCCGCTAATTTTTTAGCCTAATCGTAAATATTGTACACGCTTAGAGGCCAACTGCGACTCTAAACTTTCTTTCACAATCGATAATTTACAAATTGTTTTTGTCGTGTATACAAACACCCATTAACTGCCAAAAGGGAAAGAATTGTGCTAAACTGATATTTTTAGTTCTTTATTTAATGAAGCGTCCATGTAACTAGGCCACTTCAGACACTAAACCCATTACTTTCTAAAATTACCCTAATAAAACTGAAGGTTGCGTCGCTTTTCGTCAAAACAGGATCGGCATCCGGAAAGTGAAATATATCGTCTATGTTGTCGAAGGGAAGGGCTTCCGATTTGTTCGAAAACTGCGATGTCATTTCCGAAGAAACGAAGACCCATACTACGAAAGAAGCCAGACTCCACACGACTGAAAGAAACCGAGTGACTCCCTCGCACTTCAAACTTTGGGGACCTAAAGAGAAAGCCTGGTTTAAATTTTAAAATGGATGAAGAAGTTCTCTTTAAAGGTTTTACTCGTTCCCAGAAGGCATTGCAACAAAAACATGGGAGGAAGTTCCGACTTTACTTTTACGAATTTGGAGCTCAGTTTCCCCGCCACGTAAATCAGAAGAGCCAGACCAAAGAGAATCACAACTATCTACATTAATTAATTATAAAATGATTAATAATTTTCGATGATTTTAGTCCGGCCAAAAATTTTGAGTTAAAGTATTAAACTATCAATACTACGGCAGTTCGTCCCATTATCAGCTTTTAAAACTTCTTTTACAATTTTATTTAGAAAATTTGAGTGTTGATTTACCGATTTGTCAATAACAGAATAAATATCACTTGAATTTGTTTGATTTGTTCCGAATAATATTTGCGTATTCACAATCAAAAACGGGTGCGAAGTAGGAAAGGAATTGAAACGATCCTTGGACAGGATGAATGGGTTTAAAGTAAAATCTCCTTCCTGTGTAAGGAAAACATTCTTTGTATTATTACAAGCAGAAAAAGCTGGTCGAGTATTTTGAATTACACAACGACTGACATTTCTCTGGAGCATACCAAGAACTCCATTCCACGAATTACCAACTTTTGCACCCCAAAGTTGTTCCATACTCGGAATGGTAGTAACGCTGCCAAAATATTTAGAGGAGTGTGGTTATTAGATTAAAAAAAAATCCTGTAAACTGACTCCAAATTTTATTACTTGATACTGTCAAAACGTTTCAGAACACGGAGGAATTTTATCATATAGCCAGCTTTCTCTCCTTTGTCATTCACAATAACATGCGGTGAATACTGGTAACAAAGACCCATGTATCAAATTCATGCTTAACCTAAGTGCCTTCAGGAACAAAGTACATTATAAAAGGGAATTTACCCAAGACCTATATAATTACAAAGATTATGGGACTGGCATACGAAAACATTAACATTGTTTGGAGGGTGGGGAGAATTTTAAAATTAAATCCTTGCAACTCACGTTACGAAAGACTGCTCTGTAGTATTTTGCTATTACGGCGTTCATTATGCCTTTGTTGTCTTCTTTAGATTAAATTAGTATACTCGTGGGGACCTGCTTTAAATTCCTAGATACAATGGTTGCTATCTAATAGAAGCAAAATTCCGAATGGAACCTTATTGAGGCCTAGTCTTATATTCCACCTTACGTTCGATTTTTTTTTGTTGTGTAACTTTTATTATAGATGTGGCCTTATAAGAATTCGTGTGACGAATACATTAGTTCCTTTAACATTTATTTCTTTTCATGTTTTCGCGCAATCTGTTAAAAGCTTTAATATGTAAGCAATTGTGTTTTCTTTTTAGCCACATCGTAGTATACGATAGGCTCTAGTTTGACCCGAGCCGTTATAGTAGTAGTGGTAGTAGTGGCCGGGGTTGTCGCTTTCGTTATCGTCAGATTTTAGCTTAAAAGGAATTCTATAGTACCTCAACCCACCAATAGGGGTAACTGAGGTTCTTTAAAGATTTTATTTTAATTAAAAAAAATCAGATTGTACCAGGGAATCGTACCTGGGTGGCTTGCGCAGTAGCACGACACTCTACCACTGTGCCATGGAGACCCGACAGAAAGTTCAAGTTTTCATCGGTATAAAGTGTCTTGGATGGGAGGGGGTACCTCTCTATCTGTGGGCTCGGATCTTTTTGAATTTTATCTGTGGGGTTGGACACTTCTGATCTTTTTTTCTTCCTATGTAAGTGCTAAATAAATAACGATGTCGCTACTATTAAGGCACTGCCCTTGGGCCATCTTGTTTTATAAATAACCACTTGGTAGCAGGGCGCCGCTCCATAGAGGCAAACCGATACTGCTCCTATAAATCAATGCTTCAATTATAGAAAAATAGCTTTCAGTTAACGATTTTAATCCAAATTTATGTAACGCTTTCCTGAAAAACAAATCGTAATATATTATTAATTTAAATATCAATTACACTTAGTTTACAGTGAGATTTTGCTTTTAAACATTGAAACTCTGCAATTACAGCTAGTATATTTTCAGGAATAATTAGTTCTACGTTGATGCACAGGATTGCGATTAGCAATTGTAGCAGGGGTGGATTAGGGGAAGTTACGAACGAGATAAAATTTGTGGATGGGCAAGTGAAATATAAACGAGTTGGGGGATTCTCTTCTCGTAAAAATAATATCCCCCCCCCTCAATCGGAGTGAGGTTTCGCGAGGATCACTGGGTAACGATGCCGCCACCAAACGAACGGAGAAGCGGCGTCTGCTATAGCGTATGTTAAGGAAGTCTTGGCGTTGGCCTCGGCCTACCGCGTTTGAAAATGGAAGAACTTTCGGGAGACGCGGAACTAAATATAAAAAACAAATTGTTACACTATTTAAAAGAAGATGTTAATTATTTTATTAAATGTTCCGAATCTCGTACAACGTTATTCAACCTCCTATTAAGTCGGGAAGATGTGTGCAATTATTTGGAAAGACTTTTTGTTATGTTTAAAAAGCTGAAGTTTGAATGTAAGCCTGTTGAGCCAAAGGTTAAAAAGCGTCTTGTGATTAAAAACATTAAAGAAATACAAAAAGAACATGATGTGGAAGAGCAAGTTGAAGAGGAACTTGGTAGAGAACATAAAGAAGTTAAAGAAAAATGGACAGTACGAACGAACAAGTGCATGGCAACGTTAACTGTTAAGTTTTTTGAAGAAGCTAAAACGCTTAAATCAGCACTAATGCAAGAATTGAGTCAAATTAATATGATGGACATATTTCCTATATTGACATTAATCACATCAAAAGCATTCACTTTTTTTAAAGTAATTGAAAAACACCCGGGACGGTTCAGTGAAAACTTAATGGAAGGAACATCACACTCGATAACACCTTACTATGAAATTGATGAGCCTCAATATATGTTGAATTGGGGGAATGAACCAGATATCGGCCTATATTTGTTGGGTGGTGGTACAATGGGGAAATTTATGGTAGAACTCTGAGAAAGGGAAAGAAAAAATGGAAAAGATCTGCAAATATCAGTTCTAAACAAAAAATAGCTGATCACAAGCTATTAAAATGTGTAGTTTTTTTGAGGATGAATGAAGATGAAAAAGAAAGAGATTTGCCTTTAGAACTAAAAAACCGTGATAATGGGAAATTATGCTTTCCTAAGAAATCCTTTTTGCCGTTTATAAGGCAGCTAGTAAAGTCTGTCTGTAAATTCGCCAATCAAAATATGCTTTTAAAATATGGTACCAAAATGATTAAGGTAAGAGTAATTGTAACAAATTAATTTATTTATTTTACTAAGGATGTTTCTACCTTTTTATAGAAATGTGCCGATGAAACTTTCAAGTTCCTTCAAACAGAAGATCAAAGAAAATTATTTTTTGACGTTCTTCCAAAAACGACGTTCTTCAACGAATATGGCATAGAAAATTTCTATAACGAGTGGACGCGTAAAATGGTGCACGCCCGAATTCAAGAATTTTTTTCAAGTCATAAGAAGAGTGGTAAAGGAGGACACACGCTACGAGACCAGCTATATTCCCTAAAAAGTAAGAAAAAGGACAAGATAAAGAAACAAGAAAATAAATCTGCGACTAAAGCTGAGAAATTGGCGAAAACAGCTAAAACAAAACTAGAAAGAAGAGCTCAAGCAACTTATCAAGAAGAACTAACTAATACCACGGGTGTTAATACTCAAAGAAGTGAAGTTGAAGTTGAAAAGAAACGAAAAAGAAAACCAGTTTTGAGAAAAGACAGTAGATCCTCAGAAAAGTCCCTACTTAAGCCAAAGAAAGAATCAAAGATCCAAATTCAAAAAAGTACAGAAAGCAACGCAGTACTGACTTCCCCCGTATCAGTCAAAAGAGCCCTTAAGAAACGGCAAATATTTTCAAGTCAGAGATCTCAAAATCCTAATCACCAAAGCACTAGTGAAGTTCAAACATTTACCATGAAAAATCCAAAAATTATCACCAACAAGAATTTTACAGAAAACGAAAGCCATAATAGTCCAAGTATATCGCCTAATCGAGTGATTTGTGATAAAGAAAGTCATAACAATCCATGTGGGTCTTCTACTAATGGTATTTGCGATACTCCAAGTGGCTGCTACACCAAAACTATTTGTGATAACAACCCAAGTGGGACTACTAAATTTTTTTGTGATAATAACCCAAGTGGGACTACTCAAGTATTTTGTGATAATAACCCAAGTGAGTTCTCCGCAATCCTGAATAAATGTGACATTGTAGAACCTAGCATTGCTGATGTTAGCAAAGTCAAAAGAAGTACCCGCAAAAGAAAAGCTAAACAATTCCTAGACTTTGTGTGTTAAACTATGTCATTAATTTTGTTCCTAATTTACAACATTGATTGAGAAAAATCTCTTATTTCAAAGTAATTGTTAAATTTTAATAACAAATGTTACAATTTCATAAGTTTTTTTTTTTGATTAATAAAGTTGCTCTATTCTCTTAACAGCAAAAAAATTATTTTTAAGACTATTTTTCCAAATAAATTTAGAGATCACATTCTCTTACATAGAGCATTTGATCGCGGTAATTTTTATTCCCACGGTGGCTACCATGAACATTCCGACGAGTTAAAGTCGCTTTAAGTCCAGATACATAGTTCAAAGAAGTAATTTTACCTCCCGTCGCATATTTAATCTGGGAAAAAAGGCTTTCTATTGAGCTGCCATTTATCCTAACAGGTGATAAAAAATATCCAGGAAGACGTTCAAAAAAATCTTTCACCAAATTTTTAAATCCAAAAACAACCACTCTTAGTAAATCCCAAGTTTGCCAAGAAATAAATTTTTCTTGCCTGGGACTATTGAAATTATAAATTGGATCTTCATGCAAAATTTCTAAAATCCAGTCTTCAAAATATTTGTAGCCTTGAGATATGGATTCCATAACTGGGGAGTCAACACAGTCTACACGTTTTCCAGTCAAAAAACCGTTTTCAAAAAGCTGATTGCATGCCCGCAAGAATTTGTACGTTTCCATTGAGCTCTGCCTACTTTTTACTGTTCCTTTATCACCTATTGCGTGTTCAAACAATTCGCTTAAAACATCTTCCTGTTGCATAACTTTAGATGGCTCCACATTTAGCTTGGTCCAAGCGTCTCTTTCTAGGTAACTATCAATCAAACGACGAGCTCGTCGTAATTGTCCAGCTTTAGTTCGCTCCTTGTCTCTCTCTCTTACATTTTCTAATTGGCGCCACCCAAAGTGAATATTATTACGAGAAAAGTCTTTAGGCCCATCAGCTCTCGACGCAAACAACTGACCAATGACATTTTTCAACTGGTGGGAAGGGCAAATAATCCAGTGAATTTTTCTAGGCTCCTCGGAAAATGGATTTTCAAAGCTTGGATCAATTTCGAAGTTATATTTTCCATCTTTGAGTTCAAATCCGAAGGCTCCATGAACACCCATCGTTAGCTTCATTAAAGCCAAGTTTTCACTGGCTCCATCGCATATGATAGCCATTGTCTTGAATCCGTAGATGTGAAACGCTTGTATGGTTTGATATAAACAAGTGACTAATGTTTTTTGTTGAAACGGGTACGCTGAAGTAAAATAGGGGCCTATTATGTCGTATCCGGAGGTTAAGTCACGCCACAAAAACTGAAGAACATACTGGGTAGGTGAAGGGGTTACTGGAGATACTGCTTTATATATATCAGTGAGGTCGCTGAAGTCGTCTTCATTCATTGCGAAACCCACAAACTCGTGACTTTTCGAGTTCCACATTACTTTGTTAATTACTTTCACTTCATCCATTACCAAAATACCTTCAGACATTGCTACTGGTTCACCCCTTTTTATTTTTTCGTCTTTGAAATGAGAATATTTCTCTTGTTCCTCGGCTAAAAAGTGTTCTTGAACTCCAGGTTTATGGTTTAGTTTTTTAGTTTTTTCTTTGAGAGTTGACTCACAAGGAAGACTCAAAATCTGAAAACCCCGCAAAGCCTTGTAAGCTGCCGGACTACGGCAATACACCGCAAGCGCAATTCTTAATGTAATGGCACTCCATTTCTTTTTTTTCCTTGTACTTAAAGAATTGGCCTGATCCAATATAAAGTTCTTCTGGTCCGACAGATGTTTCAAAGAAGAATCACGTTCCCATGATTCCTTTAAAAGGCGTTTAGTAAACCCATCCGTTGAATCTAGGGTCTTGTCCAAATCTTCTTTGAATTCCTGGTTTATTTTTTCAACAATCTGTGACATTTCTTGAGAATGTGTACCAGACAATTCTAATTGTCGAATTTTCAATTCCTTGTTGAGACTAGATATCTTTCGTTTCAGTTGAAATCTTCCTTTTCCAATTATTGCAAGCCGATGTGCTTTGCTCGTAGGTGTTAAGAACTTAATGGGATAATTACTGCTAATTCTTTGCCTTTTGTACTTTCGAGTTGGAGTTTCACTGGCCTTCCGTTTTCGAGCCCCAAAAATCTGATTTGTAACTGTAGCACAAAATTGGCACTGCTTGCTTTTAGGGCGCTTGGGAATTGTTTTCAAGTAGTACTGGTAAAAAACTTGACACCTATTTGACTGGTATCTAATGAAAGGGTAATTGAAGGCCATTAAGCTTTTGGGTTTAGTAAAACTTTCATCGCGAACTTTCTCTTCGTTAACCCCAGGGCAAAATGCATGGCCTAATCGACCTGATATAGTGTCGAGTAAATTTTGTAATTTTTCAGTGTCTAATTCCTGGTTCTCCGCTTTGAGGTCGAATTTCTGTACCGTTTTAAATAGGATATAAAGATAACATTGTCCTGCTTCTGAAATCACCAATTCCACTGGTTCTATTTTATTTTCCCGATTAATCAATCCAATTGCATCTTTTCTCGTGACTCTTAAACTTGGTTGGGACCGGTTGTCACATTTAACCTAAAATACCAATCATAAGAATTTGTAACATCACCAGAAAGACTTTAATTAGTGGCAAACCCCAAAAACAAAGAACAATTAACTTACTTCGTAGTTTAACTCAGGGGCGGACTGGCGGCGTTTTCGTGAGGTGGGCATTGAAGGGTCGCGGCCCCTAAAATTTCCCAAAAGGACCAAAACCGTTCTAAAGCCACGTTATGAGGTGAATTAACCATAAAATCCTGTAAAACGGCTAAAACATTTGTGACTAATTAACAATTTAAATGTGACTAATTATCAATTTAAATGTGACTAATTATCAATTTAAATGTGACCAAATAACATTTAAATGTGACCAGGAATGTATGGAGGGGCTGGAATGGCTAAGGGGGCTCTCGTTGTACCCTTGATAGTGGAAACATAAGGCGAATCCTTTTTTATTTTGAGAAGTGTAGCTCCTCCCCCTACGTCTGTTTAACTGTCTACCGAAGGCGAAAAATGTCATGACTTGTTAAAAAAGGTATGGCAGAAGCGACCTTTTAGATTTTTTAAAGTTAAATGCGCTGATTCGCCGCCGTTCGCGTTCATATTCGATTCTCTCATCCTAGCCAGAGGACCTAGGGTAGAGGGTGGAGAATTATAGCAAACAAGTTTTTTTGGCAGCCAATGAATGAATGAAAATAATTTAAGTGGTAAATACGATTTTTACGTCAGGCTATGACGTGACTAGCGTAAATTAAGCCACGCCAGTTGTTTCCAAGATCATTTCACGCCGATTTGTATTTGACCTTAGCCATTCCAACCCTTCCATACATTCCTGATGTGACTAATTAGCCATTTAAATTGTTGGTCTTGTATAACGCGGATCACCTTCACTCTGTAACGATCAATTGGGCTTTCAAGGCTCTCATCTCATTGTAAATTTGTAAAGAGCGGTCTTAAAGCTTATCTTTCACCTAGGCTGCTAATATCATATAGAAAAAAATACAAGTCCAATGGCTTGCATTGCCTTGCAAGTTCATAACCTTCTTCTTGAGGCTTCTTCCCCCAATTTCCTTTTAGTTTTCAAACTGTTTTTGAATTGATTCAAAATAAAAATTACCAAACAATTAGTACTAAGACATTTAGATCAATGCCACGGCCAGTCGGCGTGGCCGACCGACCGGCCCCCAAACCCATATTTTGCCTCCGGCCCCGTGGGATATTGCCCACCAGCCCCCGTGGCCAGTCCGCCCCTGGTTTAACTCTTCATGATAATTAAAATTGATGAGCTTGGAAATATCCAAAAGCAATGTCCCAACTAACAATGATCCTGTGTCAGTGGATACATCCTTGCAGATTTTTTTGTCAACATTAGTAGATTTGTCAGCTGTTGATGTAGGTTTCAGTTTAATATCCGATTTCTTTGGCGGTATAACCACGGGATTTACTAAAGTTAAGCACTGTGTTGAAACCGATTTAAAAATTGGCAAAGGCGTAGGTTTTTCTTCCGGTTTCTCGTTATTTTTTGTTGGTTTTTTTATCAATGTTGCAAGCTACAGCCTTATTTCTCATATTTTGTTTCATCAGTAAATAGAAATTACATTGAGTAGATGCATCTTTATCGCATTTTAAACTGTTAGTTACCGTAATTGGTCGTGAAGAAGCTTCTGCGTTTATATCAGCTGCCATTTTGCCTGTGTTTCTCTTATCGACCACCAGGTAGAGACCTCAATCTTACTCAGTTGAAAGGGGGTCGGAAAATGTTAACCCACCCAGTCTTTCCTCTCTCTCTTTCGTAAATGAAATGCTCCCACAGTAAGGTCTATGGCTCATTCGTAACTTCCCCTAATCCACCCCTGATTGTAGCTAAATTAAAATGAATAAAAAATTAGTTTTATATTTTTGTGTAAGTTGTCATTAATGTTCGTCTTTATCGAGAGTTGAGTCCTGTCATGTATCATCGTTAAAGATCTAACTTAAATGTGGGCCCGGTGACGGTAGACTGTAATGTTATTATTATTTAAATAAAGTTTTTTTTATTAATTCAAGTTAAATTTATGTTTATCAGTATTAAATAATTGGTTATCACTTTAGGCTTAGATAAGTGATTACAAAGTCCAAGGCGAACTTCACGAAGTGAACTGATATGAGTGAAATTTGGGGACGGGGTATATGATTTAGAATGTGATTTTATCTTCGTAAAAACTTTGAAAACTCAGCAAGATTATAAATCAAGTGTTTTCTTATTAAAAACCATGCAAAAACCCTGCTAATACGAAAATACAATGCTTCCCAGTACTGACGTAATCGGGAAAGATGTAAACCGTAGTCAGTTTTGGCGTTGTAAACATTTCACTCGTAATTTGTTGTTTTATACAATGCTTCGGATTTTTGCAATCATTTGCAAGAGCTTCATTGTATAAAAAAGGGGTCGTACATTTGTCGGTATGGAAATAACAATGTTTGTGCATCATTACCATTAGAGGGTGTGAGTGATCAAGATTATAGAGATCGCATAATGATAAAGCATGTTATGATACCCACCACATCTCGTCAGGATACTTGTAAGTAAATTATTTAAGATAATCTTATTATTATAATGGATTTAGTTTAGTTGTAGTTCTTGTAAAGAGTTTACGTTAGGATCATTGTGCAGCCTTTAACGTGCATTACTTTTAGCAGCAAAATCTCTTGGAATTTCTGAACACCCAGTCACCCATCAAGCAATTTGGCTTTAGGGCATTCTAGAAACAATTCCACTGGTTCCAGGACATCAATCGGTTTAAGTACAGCCCATTCTTCACTCTCAGAGGAAACTACGTGGACTGTTTATGATAGCACTCAAAATTTATCAGACATATTGAGTGACCCAAGGTTGACTAAAAGACTGATTTCTTTACCAAAACATGGGGAGATTCTTTTGTAAAAAATGCTCCCATTTTGCCAAAAATATCTAGCATTTTATGTAAAAATTACCTTAAGAAAACCTCAAGGGTGTGTAATAAAATACAACCTTAATGGGAAAGTCATGTAACATAATTTTATACCTTAAAAGAATGGCCCTTTTCTAAATATAAATATAAATACAAAAATATTAAAAAAGAAAATAAAAATAATTAGCATTTAATTAGTCTTAAAACGAGGACTACTGCGCCTCCGCCATTGCTGAATCTAAAGATCATCTATGATTTTCGATGCTTTTTAGTATGGCCATTTTTAAGGTAAAATATTAAACTGTTCAATCTACAGCAGTTCGTGCCATTATCAACTCTTGTAATATTTGATTTAGAAAGTTAATTTACCCATTTGTCAATACCAGAATAAACATCATTTCCGTTTGATTGATTTGTTCCGAATAAAATTTGAACCCTCTCAATCAAAAACGGGTGCGAAGTAGGGAAGAAATTGAATCGATCCTGGGACAGGACCAATGGGTTTAAAGAGAAATCTCCTTCCTGTGTTAGGAAAGCGTTCACTGTATTATAACAGGCAGAAGAAGCTGGTCACGTATTTCGAATTACACAACGACTGACATTTCTCTGAAGCATACCAAGAACCCCGTTCCATGAATTACCAACTGTCGCACCCCAAAGTTGTTCCTTGCTCGGAATGGTAGTAACGCTGCCAATATATTGCGATTAATGTAAGGTTGTGAAAAATGACTCCACATTTTATTACTTGATGCTTTCAAAACATTTTAGAACACGGAGGAATTTTATCATATAGCCAGCTATCTCACTTTGGTTATTCACAATAACATGTGGTGAATACTGGTAACAAAGGCCATGTATCACATTCATGCTCAATCTATATGCGTTCAGAGCCAAAATAGAATGAGTCTAACGAAAATCTACTATCCTAAAGTAATCTTTAATTGGGATTGGCAAAAACGAAAATTGGTATTGCTTGGGGAGTGGCAAGAATTTTAAAATTGAATTCTTGAAACTCACTTCACGAAAGACTGCTGTGTAGATTTTCTTTCGACGTCCAGGAAATAATGCTCGTGCCGACCTGATTTCAATTAATCAATGCAATCTCAACAGCATACTTAGAAGTTAAATCAAGTGTTTTATAGACGTAGGTAATTGGGTTGAAACCTACTAACGAATTGGAAAGGGCGCAATGGATCGATCCCCGCATACGAAAAAGGAACGCAAACAGAACTATTACGAGGAAAACTGTACCCGTTTTTAGCCACATCGTAAATACGATGGGCTATTAGTTTGACCTGGTGTGTAGAAGAAGAAGAAGAACAAGATGATGATGATGCTGAAGAAGAAGATGATGATGATGAATATGTTTCGTTCGCTATTTTTAAATAGTACTTCGAAAAATCACTTCTAGGTGGCGCTGGCTCCATATTTTTCATGTGAAGGAATTTTAAATTTATAATATTTAACCAGGGAGCTATGGCATGCCAGCCTGTTACTAAACTGCCTTCTCTATAGTCGCATGTTGAAAGAAGGTTGCAGAGATAGGAGAGAGAACGAAAGTATCTACGAGCTGTGGTGAGTGAGCTCTAAGAGAGAGGGAGAGAGGAATGGGATGGATGCAGAACTGGTCTGAGCGGGCGAGAATTCTAGAAGCGCGCTTTGGAAGTTTTTTTGGCTTATTCTTAGCTACAAGGTATCGATGACACTAGTAGTTTTACCTGAGTAGTAGTGGTAGTATTAGTATTAGTAATTTAGTAACGGGCGTTGGCAATATTTGATTCTCTTTGCCAAGCAGCTATTGAAAAATTATTCCCTCTGATCGGTATATTAGGGGATATTTCACTAGAAGTATATTTATTGTAGTAGGGATAGCGAGAGTACGTAAACGATGTGGCTTAATTTTGGGCTAGTTCATCTTGTTGACTTAATTTTCGAGCTATAATTTTATTTAAATTTATGGCATGAGTGAACATTGTTGCGTGTCACAAGCTGTTGGTTCCAAAAATGGGGAAACATTGATTTTGTTCCAACATTTTTCCAGGAAATAACCCCTTTTTCGATTAAAAAATAACAGTACAACTGCAGATCCAAGCGCGTTTCAAAAAGAACCAATGTTACATCTTGAGTCCACCCAAGTGTGTGTTGGATTTCAAATTTTTGTTGTGATTTGAAATGACAAATGTTGAAATCTCTTCCCGTAACATTTCTAAGGCAAAGTCTCTTTTAAAAATTTTGTTCGTATATGTATTTCAAGATACGGCACTGTTTCTTCAAAATTTCTTGCTCTGAAATTTATCATTCCGATTTTTGTCTGTTATTTGTTACAAAATGCTAATAAGTCTTCGTTGTGACTATAAATTTGCATTCAATGCACCTTCAATTAAAAAAACTCGTATATCCCATATAATAGTAATTCGATAATCGTTCTTGTGTATATATTTGAAGTTTATTAACATTATTTAACTTTAATTTTAACATTATGCACACTTTATCGTCTAAACTTTCGCTATTATGTGCGGGTCAACATGGAACAGTTAAAAGTGGTTTGTATTTTTGGTTGAAATACCTATTTATAATGCGATTTTGTAATTTTATAACAAGATGAGCCCGGCGTATTTACACTTTTGCGCAATTTCTTCCGAGTGAAATTTGTGCTTTTAAAAAAGTAACAAGTACTTTCCTGGAGAATAAACTAACTAATGAAATGAAGACATCGTCAGCTTTTCTTTCAAAGACGAAGTAGATGTTTTATGATGTACACATGTGAACTTTCCTCGAGAAAGAGGGCGATGAAGGAGGCGGAGAAGCCCAGGATACAGACGCAAAAAATGGCCTTATAAGCCTCCACGTTGATCACGACGAATGCATCAGGTGTTTCGACTTTCCACTGAGATGCATTCAGGTTCTCGTAGCAAACCACCCTCAGTCAGCTGGCGCAATCTGACAAATTAGAACTTTAAATCTACCACAATTAACGCAGATTTTTAAGTAAAGTAGAAACTTACCTTTTGTTGAATGTCTCAATTTTCGAAATGTTTCTGCTGAAATAGATCGCCCTGTAGGCTTTCTTTAAAGGTTTGCTTAATCTCATTTTACACTTTCCTGTCTTGGCGTATCTGTCTTTGATTACATTCCAAAGAACAGCATCAGATGAGATGATGAATTTATCTCGATTTTCGATTCTAAACGTCTTTCTAAATTACACGAAGCCATAGTTGTTCCCTTACGCGAAGCCCAACTTCGAGAAATCTTCCGTAGAATGCACCTATCCTTTAAGGAAAAATTAAAAACCCATTTAGTTCGATTAAAAGTTAATAGTGATGGTGGACCTTAGCACGAATAAGTCCCTTAAAACGTTAATTATAATTATCAAAGTAAAATTAGGCAAATGATAGGCATTTCGTGGCCATTTTAGAAGCTCTTCTGACATACCCACACCCCGAGGCCGAGTAATAAATAAAATGAGTCGTAAATAGATAGGTTTCACACATGGAGGATTCTTACCATTTACACCAGGAGGTCAGGCTGCCTAGATGACAAAAGCAGACGGGTTTTTGTCCTCCTGGTAGCCCGGCCTCCTTCTGTAAATGGTATGAATTCTCCATGTGTGAAAACTATCTATACCAGTTTGGGACGCCTTGTCGCCTTAACTATAGACTATTTCATTAAGTACTTGAAGATATAACAACACAAAGGGTAGGGGTGGTGATTTCCCCCGTCCCTGTGGTGTTTGCTTATCTTCTGGATTTAATGGAAAGGTCTACACGTTGTCAATCCGTACTAAAACTTAGCGCGCTTTGCGTAGAAACATGAATTTATTTATTAACATGAATATACAGGGTGTTTGTGAAAGGTCCATCAATAATGAAAGGGCGTATTTATTGGGCCATTTTGAGTCGAAAATGTTCTATGACATTTTTCCGTTCGGGCCACTGTTTTCAAGTTATGATTGGAGTAATTTACGGATGACCCCTTAAATTTAATTAAGAAATTGAAAGACAGCGCTAATTTAATGAAGGGGTCATCCCTAAAATATTCAAATCATAACTCGAAAACGGTGGCTCGGACGGCAAAATGTCATAGAACATTTTCGACTCAAAATGGCCCAATAAATACGCCCTTTCATTATTGATGGACTTTTCACAAACACCCTGTATATCTGCATTGACTAGTTAAACTACATATTCAGGGATGGGAGGGGCTTAGTTTGAGTGACGTCAGAGGATTTCTGTCGGTTTGTTTTTAAGGCTAAAGCTCTTGTCACGCGGAAGGCTAATTATGCTTGTAAATTGATCAACTACCGCATTAATTGTACCTCCAACAGCAGGGAAAAACCAGCATCATCAATTCTCACGATTTAAAATGTTAGTAGTTTACTTTCAACCGTTACATTAATTTTCATAACGGCCAAGGCTTAGCACTTTACCAACAGTTTTCAGTTTCAGATTAGGAAAAACATTGCAGGCACTTAATATAATTTCCTTTAAAAGATCACTATCACTTTCGGACATCGTGTTGAGATATTTATTCACGTATTGGCGATCATTTTTAATATTCAGTTGACGCAGTTTGGTGAACCTAACCGAAAATTGTATCCCTCATACAATTTTGTTAAACTGGTCGTCTGCTGTTCGAACTTCCAGGTGTCTCGATTTTGATTGGCTACCGCGATGACGTTAAACGCGTATGTAATAGAAAGGTCCCTCCCATCCCTGAATAACATGATAGAAAGGCTAATGATACACATATATATTCATGTTAATAAATAAATTCATGGTAGAAAGGATTACACTATAGAGGAGAAAGAGTTTTCAAGGGGATCATCACTTTGATGATTGCAGACTCTTTGTCAATACATATGTTTAACTTGGACACGTCAGTGTTGTACCCCTCGAAAGTGTCTTAAGAATGCCTTTATTTATTTTGGGATTGGATAGGGATGAGGTTTAGGGTTTGGCCCAGCATGCAACAGTTTCGCCTATTTCCATCTAAATGGACCCTGTTCAAAAAGGGGGAGGGGCTTAGTATCGTCTGCTTGATTTAGCGTTAAGACGGAACATTGATAGGAGTGTATGTTGACGCGAGGTCACAGGCTTAGCTTTGGCAGTGGGCGGCCATGTTTGATACTGCTTTGGGTTGGTTCCTTGCGCAAATAGTATGGGTGACGTCACACTAAGGCTTCTGAGATCGCTCTATTGGGAAATATCTAGGCCTAAAAATACTTTTTGGAATTTCAGGCTCGTATCTCAAGAACTAAGATTTTACACGGAAAACTTTTGAATATTTTTCCGTAAGGCAGTAATGAAATTGAGGATCTCTTTTTTTTACAAATACTAACAACGCTAATAATACTGTTAGGTGACGATCTGACGATGTTTTCAAATTTATTTAGTATATTAAATAAAATTAAAAGTTATTCGAACAAAAACCAAAAGGGGAAAAGTTTTTACAATTGTCTAAAAATATTTTGGGTAAATTTAAATTTTTTTGGTCTCTTATTTGTTAAAAAAAAAAATAAACAAAAAGCGTAATATTTATAATGGTATTTACGTGGATAAAGAATGTGCGTGAGGAAATTTGTTTTCACTCTACAGGATAGGCAACTCCTTATCTCGAGCGACAGCTTATTCTGTATATACTCTGTTACAACATCGGTTGTCAGCACGCGCAAAGCTAGGTCTCTATGTAACCTAGCCTTGCGTGTGCTGACAAGAGACAAAAACTTCAGGATATTTTAAACGATTTTAAATCCTGAAGATCCTGAAGTTTTTTGTCTCTTGTCAGCACGCGCAAGGCTAGATTACATAGAAACCTAGCTTTGCGCGTGCTGACAACCGATGTTGTAACAGAGTATATACAGAATAAGCTGTCGTTCGAGATTGGGAGTTGCCGATCCTATAGCGTGAAAACAAATTTCCTCACGCGCATTCTTTATCCATGGTATTTATATTTAGCAAAATAAATTTTAATATTTAGCCAGTAAATTGGTGGTCTTATTATTTAATTAAGATTATAATTAATTCCTTACTTCTTGGAAAATGGATAAATGGGCAGACATTTCATATTTTCTAATGGAACTCTAGTACTTGACCGAGTACTGAGTTGGTAGGTCACGTGGTTTCAGCCCTTTCATCCGTTGTATTTAAACCTAAATTAATTTGGTCTATTTTTCGTAACATTTTATTAGTAGTTGATAAACACTACAGACCTTTCTTTATTTAACATTATGTGCATCGTCTTTAGCTATAATGTGCGGGTCAACATGTAAAATTTAGCACATATAAGAGACCTGCACGGGCCGAGTTTTAGCATTTTGAAAAAGTCCGAAACCCGGCCCGAGTCCGAGTATATAGTTGGTTTTCCGGTCCAGCCCGACGCATTGCATGAATTGAACAGGCCCGGCCCGGCCCGTTACACGTAGGGCAGATGTAATTTTTATATTTTTTACATAAAATCTATGAATTGAATTAATATTTGCTTTAGCGTCGTGTATTATTCATTTCTTATGATGATTGTTCGTCACATTTATTCTTAGAAGCTTATACTCATTTAAATTATCTTTCATTTCAATTTTGGATTAAACGAGAATCAAGTTCGACCCGGCCCGAATTTTGAAAGATGAATAAAAGCCCGGTCTGACCCCTTAATTTCCAAAATTTGAAAAGTCCGACCCGGCCTGGTCCGATACAATTTTCAAATGTGGAAAGCCCGGCCCGTGCAGGACTCTGTGTCAGTGACATATGACTTTCCGATCAAACGTGGGCTATACATCATAAGTGAAAAGTGTGTTTTAGATTTTAGTTGCGATGCAATAGACCTGTTCACATTAAGGGCCGCGCATGAGAAGTTGCAATGTTTGGGGGCATGAGTTATAGCGCTTCTATGGAGTTAAACGTGTAAACTAAACTACGATGGACGTATGGGAGACCTTTTGAAATTTAATATTAAAATAAAATGCCTAGTATTTAAAACCGAGATAGTACAATTAAAACCATGTTAAGAAATGAAGTGTTTAAGTTCTAATGGAAACGGTGCATTGATATTAGTAGGCCGCTATAACTCACTAAGCCTTGGCGACGGTACGGGATCATCGCTTCATCGGCGGACATAGCCAATGCCGTGCCGTGCCCGGCCCCGAAAGCGCCGCGTATAACACGCTCGTAAGCCTTAGCGCCCAATTTGGTCTGTAGAATATTATAAACTACCCCAATTTTACGTTTATCAATTGAATTCGATAAAATTTCACCTCGGAAGTTCAATTAATATTTTTACAACAAGTAATACAACACTGTTTTATAAAACTAAACTCGAATGCGTAGCAAATAAGGCAAAAGGAATGGTTAAAAGTACTGCACTGCCCCCAAACATTCTTTCTACGCATGCTCACCTCTCGAAATTTTTCCCCCCTTTTCACCCCCGCTCTACCGGTGAAAAGGTCTATAATGATTTGAGATGCGAAGACTGAACAGTCCTTGTGATTTAAATAACAAGATGAGCCCGGTTCATCATACACTTTTGCAAATCCTTACGTTTGGTGAAGGATGGTGAAATTAGTATACATAATAATGGAGTAAGTAGGTGTTTTTGAGAGTTTTACGGTAAACACGTGAAATCCGGGCATCGTTAGCTTTTGTTTCAAGATGTACACATGTGAACTTTCAACGTGTTCACGTAAATTTCGAGAAAGAGAGTGATGAAGGAGGCGGAGAAACCCAGGATACAGACGCGAAAAATGGCCCTAAAAGCTTTCGAGTTGATTACGACGAATGCATCAGGTTCTTCGACTGTCTGACAAGGGTGCGATTCCACTTTGAGAGATGGGTTCCTGTCCTCGTAGCAATCACCCTCAGTTAGCTGGCGCAATCTGACAAATGAGAAATTTAACTCCAGCATGATTGACGCAGACCTTTAAAGTAAAAACTAACCCTTTGTTGATCGTCTGAATCAGGGCTTGCGAAATGTTTCTGCTGAAATACATCGCCTTGTAGGTTGTCATAAAAGGTTTGCTTAATTTCATTTTACAAGTTCCTGTCTTGGCGTATCTGGCTTTGATTATATTCCACAGAGAGGCCCCAGAAAGGATCATAAATTTCTCTCGATTTTCAATTCCCGCATGAATATTGGCGTTTTTAAATAAGTCGCTCCTTTTTTGGTAACACGTATGTGGATTTGCGTCAGCTCGCTTTGTTACCTCAGCAAATGCGGGGTTAGTCAATGCATTTTTCTAAAACGAAAATTTAATAGCATTGTTTTATCTTTCTCAAATTCCTTGAATTGCATTGAAGGAGACATGTTCCTGGTAATATCTATGGTGTTTTACGTGTAATGGAGTGTCCATGTAAAAGGTTGCATCCTCTAAAACACTAACCGTGTAGTGTTCGTAAACTAAATCGCCTTCGAAAATTACCTGAACAAAGGTGTAGATTGTGCCGCTTTTCGTCAATAAAGGATCTGCACCAGGAAAGTGAAATACATCGTCAATGTTGTCGAAGGGAAGGACTTCCGATTTCTTCGAAAACTGCGATGTCATTTCCGCAGAAACGAAGACCCATACTACGAAAGAAGCCAGACTCCACACGACTGAAAGAAATCGAGTGACTCCCTCGCACTTCAAAGTTTGTGGACCTTAGGAGAGAAGACCCGGTTAAAATTGTTAAACGGACGAAGATTTTCTATTATGAGTTTTACTCGTTCCCAGAAGGCATTGCAACAAAAACATGGGAGGAAGTTCCGACTTCACTTTTCCGCATTTGGAGCTCAGTTTCCCCGCCATGTAAATCAGCACAGACAGACCGCAGAAAACCACAACTATCTAAAATTAATCAAAGATCATCTATGATTTTCGATGCTTTTTAGTATGGCCATTTTTAAGGTAAAATATTAAACTGTTCCATCAACTTTTTTACAATTTTATTTAAAAATTATTAAAGTAAATTTACCCATTTGTCAATACCAGAATAAACATCATTTCCGTTTGATTGATTTGTTCCGAATAATATTTGGACGCTCTCAATCAAAAACGGGTGCGAAGTAGGGAAGAAATTGAATCGATCCTGGGACAGGACCAATGGGTTTAAAGAGAAATCTCCTTCCTGTGTTAGGAAAGCGTTCATTGTATTATAACAGGCAGAAGAAGCAGGTCACGTATTTCGAATTACACAACGACTGACATTTCTCTGGAGCATACCAAGAACCCCGTTCCATGAATTACCAACTGTCGCACCCCAAAGTTGTTCCTTATTCGGAATGGTAGTAACGCTACCAAAATATTTTGATTAATGTAAGGTTGTGAAAAATGCCTCAACATTTTATTACTTGATGCTGTCAAAACATTTTAGAATGCGGAGGAATTTTATCATATAGCCAGCTATCTCTCCTTGGTTATTCACAATAACATGTGGTAAATACTGGTAACAAAGGCCATGTATCATATTCATGCTCAATATAATCATGTCTTCAAAAGGGAAAGTTTGAATATCTGTTACTTCAGGCAGTTAATTTTCTACACTTATCTTTTACACTTTCCGGTCTTTGTCTACAATGACAGTTTTTATTAATTCAGAGTTGCGACATGGATTCCGTTTACCATGACCTTAGGTTTTAATTTCATCTTTATTTCAAATACACATAATAACTTCGCTCAAGCTCTGATTTGGTACAAACTTTCTATTGCGAAATACTTGCCTCTGTGTTAAGGCCTGCACAACTGGATTAAAAATCTTTCCAAATATGCTGCCGAATATCTGTTCTTCCTCATGTTCGAGTGTCAAAATATGGAGAATTTACGTTACCACAATCCTGGCAGTTTTAGTGGCGTTCATCTGGAATAAATCTGCTTCCCTATGTGCCTATCTCCTGTAGACTGTATTCCCCAAGGAGCCAGGGTAGAAGCTGGTGAACGGTGTGGCGTGCAAAACTTCAAAAGACAATTAAAGAGGAATTAATTAACCAGAGTATGTCTCTTTACCCAATCAATTTGGACTTCAATACATGATTAAAGGAAGATTAAATATAAAACCACAATAAGCGTGAGTAGAGATGTGAGTCCGTAATTTACAATCCGTAATTTACAAAAGACAATTAAAGAGGAATTAATTAACCAGAGTATGTCTCTTTACCCAATCAATTTGGACTTCAATACATGATTAAAGAAAGATTAAATATAAAGCCACAATAAGCGTGAGTAGAGATGTGAGTCCGTAATTTACAATCCGTAAATTTCCAGTAATTTATCAAATAAGCGTGTGAAAATATAAAATACCATAAATTAGGGTAATTTTTGTTATTCCAAAATTTTAATCGGTAATTTTTGGATAATTTACCCGGAGCCTCCGGGATGAACTAGGCCCATGCGTGTGGCGAAGCGAGAATATTTTTTTTAACTAATTTAGTTCGCCGTGTTTTCCCCGTTTGGGGGCGCTGATACGACCGAAAAATAAACAAAGTTCAACCCCGTGACCCTGTCGTCATCTTAAGTATTTGGGCCAAGGTCGCGGATTGTAAGTATACGTTTTTATAACTCTTACTGAATTATTTTAATTGAAATAATTTATTTTGTTGTCATCAATACCATCTAACCGAAAGATTCAGTAAAAAGTGAATAGCCCCAAAAACATTTACGTTAATTTTAGGATGAAACTTTTCTCTATCATAAAAATTTTATGACTGACCCCTAAAATATCAACGATAATTTAAGGAAGACCCCTGTCACAACGGAAAAATAAGCGCCATCTATGGTGAAAATATTTTTCCTAACAAACTGGATATTTCCCCACATTAAATTTGACATGCATGGGCCTAGTTCATCCCGGAGGCTCCGATTTACCCGGTAAATTACCATTTTTAAAAATTACGGTAATTTCACATCTCTAAGCGTGAGGCCCAGAAAGTTTAATGAACACAGAAGAGCATACAACCGACCCGGTGCGATTTTGCTGAGTTAGGGGCCCAGATTTATATGAGAAAATTTCTCATAGTTAAGAAGAGATATCTATACTATAAAATACTATGAATATAAGTTGAGGACTAAAAACCTTTTTATGTTATACTCTGGTTGATTAATTCTTTAATTTAATTACTTTTCGCTCGAAAACTATTTCTTCGGTTTTGATTGCAACTGAATAATTAAAATAATTCCACCGCGATCAATTGCGTATGTGTTGAAACGAGTGTATAAGGTGTGGTTCCACCGATATACCACTGTTACTGCCACAGCGTGTATCGCAGTCTACAGCAGACTGGGAAAAATCATTATTTTAAACTGGACATGTTTTCAGTAGAACCAAAGCACTTTTATTAAAGCAACTAGATACTGGCCACTTAAAATAGGTAACCTTTTAATTTAATAAGTTGGCGCAAGGCCAGTTGACCTTCAAGCATTTCATTTTTAAATTCGTCCAGTTAGTTTTTAAGCTTAACATTATTTGTATTGGGGTTTCATTTGGTTTTATAAGGTGGGAAAATTTGTTTTCCTCTTATTTTTCTTAGGTTTGAATAGATGTTTACAAATTATTTTTGGATGATTTTGACAATGGACTTAAATGTTACATATTTTACAAATGAATTAATTATTTATTTCGCGTGAATTATTTACACAAATTCTTAACACTCCCCCGGTAATACGAAGTACCAAGGGGCAAGGGCACAATTTACGCGGAATCGCTGATTTGAAGAAGCCACGAACAGCTAGAGACGTGGCCTAAATCTTGCCAAGAGTACGGGTACATACCGAGCAACGGCTAAACTGTACGCGTTAAAGTAAACGACCGCCCTTTTTCCTAACAATATTGGCCCGGTAGAACATCTAATTGACGCTAGAAATACAACAAAAAATTTACCAAGCATAAATAAAGGTCTCATTGTGTCTTGGAGGCGAGTGTGATGGAGTACAAATCTCTATACCTATAACGTAACCTCTGTACCCCCATCAAAGACATCGAACTCTTTCCTTCATCCTCGGCATTTTGGTAGGGTCTTACTGTACCGATACCTTGAGGGTGGTCCTTTGTCTTATAAATAGAAGCTAGTTCTTACACAAATAAAATGGGAAAACGGTTTTGAAAAAGGGTGCCACGAAGATGGACTTCCTTGCCAAAGGTACTGTCATGCGCAAAGTACGTTCTCTTGGAGACGTTAATTGCCGCAAATGGCCCACCTACATTACATTTCTTTCCCACTTTCTGCTCCAAGGGCGCATCATAGTCCTTGCCCTCAACGGGACATTGGATAGAAACAGACCCATAGCCACTTAGGGCACCAGGGGGAAATTCCCCTCTCAAATATCCTAACCTCTCAAATAATTTTTATGTCGACCCCTAAATGCCCCCTCATCAATTTCACTTTGGAGCTGTAATGAAAAGTTTCATTCTGATATACAAATATCGAAACCCTTCAGTATTTTTATTAAAATATTTTATACGGTCTTTATCCTTTATGTATATCCCTGATACAGGTCTACATGGGTTTGTAGCTTTATGTATCTATCCTTAAGATATATCCCTGGTTTTGTATTCCAAAATATTATACGGGACTTACGAGGTTACCGCCCCCTTTTCGGAGAGTTGTTCTGCCAAGGCTACGGAGCGCGTTCGACGACAGGGAATGTCAGCCACTAACTAAAGGCCACCGACAGAGGCTAGCTTTTCCTGCCTTGCTAGCGTATTTTCACTTCAACGACGAGCTATGTCACATGATAGAAAGAGCAACTTAACTTAAGATCTAGATTTAGAATTTTTTATTAACAAATTTAAACAAGAAAAACCTCGTCGGCTGTCATTGTATTTTTTTTAATATTAAAAATAGTGCTATTTTCAAATGTTAAATGAGCAGAAATATTATGTTTGACAAATTTGAAATTTATATTATTCTATAAAACAAAATGGCATTTATCATGTCCCCTAACAGATAGATACTGCCCCCTCAACGAAACTTATCTGGCTAAGGCCCTAAGGGCCTGGATAGCAAGAAGAGGCAAGTCTTATATTCCAAGGCGACCGACGTAAAGAGGATATGCTTTTTTAGCCACATCGAATGATAGATATCTACGATGGGGCTATTAGGTTTGTTGCGATGGAAGTCGTTGTGGTTGCTTGGACATTCCATTTTAAAGACCCCTCAAAACAAAAAAGCAAAAACGTCTACCTTGATGTAGGCAGAAGTAAGATGAGACTAGAAGTAAAGAGCTCTAGCATTGGTAATAGATCCTGGCACTAGTGAACAAATTTGAGGATTTTATGCCGCTTCTATCGCGCCTACAAAAAGAGAGAAAAAAATTGGTCGAGTTCCAAAAAATTTCCTACCCCTTCTCCTCAACTTTAAGCCGCGGAACACGGACGCGGCTGCTTGAATCTAGTTCGGCCGTCTACCGCCACGAGCGTCTCACGTATTGGAGGGAAAATTCAGAAACCGCTACCAGAGGGCCAACCGTTGGTCTGTTATCAAGAGTATTCACTTTCGCCAAGTGAAGAATTTGGTTACTTCGATACTTCTAGTCTCATCTCACTTCTGATGTAGGTAAAAGAGGGATGTTCGTGAATTCGTTTCTTTTTGGATTCTTTGAATTCCTTTAAGACCATGATTACCACTTCAATACATGTTCATTTGTTTGTTGTACACCTTTTAAGGCCTACGTGCAGGTTACGGGTAATCATTTTTAGCACTGTGAAGCGTTGCACATCAAGGGGCTATTCATTAAAATTTATATTTGGCTCATGTTTTGACATTGGATTTGGCCACTGAGCGTAATCAGTAGCGCATCGAGGACGTATTGACTCAAACTTTCTGTACCCCTATTACTGGTTACGTAAACATTTCTGTACTTCTGTTAAGGGCTACTTGAGGGTTAAAGGTTATGTTTATAGCACTGTTAATGGCTACACATCGAAGTTGTATTTACTGATATTTTCTGTACGCTTTACAAGGTTTATGGGTAATAACTTTAGCACTGTTACACGCTGCACTTTGAGATAGTATTCACTGAAATTTTCTGTTCGTGTCGCATTATCACAATTACAACAAAAGCAAAATTTTTAAAGTTAAGTACATTTTCTCTATAAAACAATCTGTTCAATTTACTGTTCCTGTCAACAAAATAGATTGCCAAATAAGAGCTGAAGAAAGGCTTTAATATTAAAGGGTATGAGAAGCTTCGTTTGAAAAACCTCTGATTTATATAGCAAATGATAGAATTAATTTCTGTGAATTCAAAAATATCAAGCTTTTAAATCTCAGATTTCTGGTTATTTGGCAATATGCATTTGAAAATGCTTCATATGAAATTATTTGAAATCCACCTTTTCTGAAAGACTAAAACGTTTCCTTACTCCGACGTCAGAGATATATTTTTCACCGTGATTTTTTTCGTCACGTCATAGTGATGTCATAGAACGGGCGAACAAGCTCGACAAGACAAAATCATTGATATATCGAAACTGAGTTTTCGTGATTTTTCAGTGAATTTTAAAACTAGAAACTTTGGTTCAATTATATTAAAAACTTGATATTTTGAAAGTAGAGACTTGAAAGTGTAACATAATACCACTTTCTTGGTAAAATATGATATGAAATTGTAAATTCTCATACCCTTTAACGATGTGGCTGTAAATGGTTTAGCTCATCTTGTTTATCACAGAAATGACACGATGTCAGATTCAATAATCGGCACTACTCTTCGCTTCAATAATAATAATGGCAAATGAATAAGTTAAATATACTGTCAAGTCAAAGTTTGGATTTGTTTTTTATTACAACCAATAACCATACAAATCAATTGTTCCGGAGAGGGATCTATTGCTTCAGATTCTTGATCTGAACTAGGGAAGGACGAAGTCTTTTTTTAAGCTAAAAGCCGTTATTTACGAGGTGTCCGACATTCCCAAAAAGGCGCACGGTATTTCGTGATTTCGAGAGAGATTTGGTGATTTCGCAAATATTTCGTGATTTCTTCTCTGATTTCGGAATTTTGCCAAAAATTTCTTCTTTGAATTAATTATTTTGTGATTTCTTCGTTAATTTCGCGATTTCACCAAAGATTTCGTGATTTCTTCTTGATTTCACGATTTTGCCAAAGATTTCGTGATTTCTTCTTTGATTTCACGATTTCGCCAAAGATTTCGGAATCCCCTCTTTGATTTCGGAATTTCGTGATTCCTTCAAAGATTTCGGAATTCCCTCTTTAATTTCGCAATTTCTTCAAAGATTTCGAAATTCCCTCTTTGATTTCGCAATTTCGTGATTTCTTCAAAGATTTCGTGATTTTGTGTGAAACATTTCGTGATTTTGCGAGAAGCCTTTGGGATTTCGCGTAAATGTCGGACGCCTCGGTTATTTTTAAAATTTAACATCACAACGAGCTTAAATGAAGCAAATGTCGGGTCTTTCAACAACCCTGAGGGCTGTCAAGCAAAAAGTAATTGTTCGATCTAATACATCCTGATGCTTTATAATGTTAAATAATATTATAAAAATAATATAATCTTTGGTACTCGTTTAACTTCCTATTAATCGAGGTGAGACCAAGCGCAATACATTATGGCCAGTGAACAATAGGTCTTGGATACGGAAGAACGAACACATTCGATGAAAGAATAACCGATTAATGAGCCAACATTCTAAATATAAATACTAGTTAAAAGAAGCGACTTAATGGTTGAGACTTTCATTACCATTTCATTAGAGAGGATTAAATAATACTTGGAAAATTATACCCGTTTACAATTCACGCTACACCGTGCGTATCTTTTACGAAGGAATATAAGACGTCTTTCTGAACGAAAATCCGATTGTACGTCGCAATACCATTCTACGATAACTCGAGCTATTTTAATGAGAACGTTTTAAGGATGGCATTAACTCATCGAGAACTCGATAAATTGAGAAAAGAAGCTAAGAATAACCGCGATGAATTCTGGGAAGACATTGCGGACAAGCTAACGTGGGACAAACGCTGGGATAAAGTTTGCGATTCTTCTGACCATCCCATTACAAAATGGTAAAATAATTTTAATTATTACAAATTTTCTTTTGGCAAAATGTGTCTATTAGTATTCCACCCAGTTTAATGAAACCATACCTCCGAGTGCGATGGCGTCACGGAGAGGTATTACACTGGACGTGTTTGTGTGTGTGTCTGTAACCGCGTTCGCAGTTGGCAAATCGGAGCAAACGTGTTCGCAACAAGTTGGGAAAACCAAAATATTACCTCTCCGTGTCAAGAAGATTATATAAACTTAAGTATCCAATGAAAACGTTATTATGTTTCTGAGTTGGGGTTTCCCATTTTTGTTGTTGTTTTGAAAAATATATCGCAATGCACGGACCTTGATAGATATAGGAGGCAATGAATGAAATATATCACAATGCACGGGCCTTGATAGATATAGGAGGCAATGAAGGAAATATATCGCATGCATGGGCCTTGGTAGATATAGGAGGCAATGATAATCTCTCTCTTTGCACGAGAGGTTTATCTTTAATATTTAAATAAATATAATTATTTTTAATTATTTTAATCTTCAATAATTAACATTAATAATAGTTAAATCGTTTAAAATAAAGTTATACCTATTATCTTCTCAAACTTTGCTAATATTGACGTTTAAAGTGAAGGGTACCCCTCTTGCCCGCTTTTTTCAAATTTGGGGTATATATACGATTCGTTTCCATTATAATAGTAAGGAAAAAGCGCAATTGCGAAAACCTTTGGTGGCGATCCCACCTTAGGGAGGCTAGACGTTTCTCGTAACCCTAGCTGATCGCCGCGTATATCCTAAAACCAAACGATGATAATGGAGTAGAAGCCAATGATACAGATTGGTGTCTATGTGGAATAGACGGAAGACCAGTCGATGGAAGCCAGTGTAAGTGCAGACTGGTGTCAATGTGGGATTGACAAAGAACAGAAGATGGTGGTGATTAGAAGCCAGTAAGAACAGACTGGTGTCCGTGTGGGATGGACGAAGACCAGAAGATGGTGGTGTGAGAACTCAAGTAGAGGAGCCATTTCCGTGACTGTGAAAGCAGTTCGGAAATGGCGAACACGTTTGCTCCGATACGCAAACTGCGAACGCGGTCACGTGGGTGTAACAACGGACAGACAGACAGACAGACAGACACACAGACACAGACACACACACAGACAGACACACACACAGACACGGCCGTTACAGAACCTCTCCTGGACTACGTCACACGGAGAGGTAAAAAGCAATATTAGCTTCTACTCCAATATCATCGTTAGGGTTAAGATTTACGCGGTGATCAGCTAGGGTTACTGCAGGGCTTCCACCAAGGGTTCACGCAATTGCGAGTTTTCTTACCACTTATTGTGAAACAATCGCCTTATATACCCTTAGCTTCCAAAGAGTGTTAAAGAGGCATACGCTTGAATACAAACGTCAACAATAGCTAAGTTTAGAACGATTTTAGGAATAAAGTTTCTTAAAACGATTTAACTATAACTAAGCTAAATTAATGACGATAAAAAAAATCAATATCAACTATTTTTATTTAATTATTTAAGATAAACCTCTTAAGTGCGTCTCGGCTCGGAGAGGTTTATTTTGGTTTCCCAACTTGTTGTTCGTTGCTATTATTTTAACTAGAAAATTTTGATACCAAATACTCCCGTTATCCAAAAAAATCTTCGTTTGTCTGATTATTCCAATACACAAAACAATCTAGCAAAACATTTGAAACCGTATTGTCAATCCCAGTACACAAAAAAGGCCAACAAAGTCAATATCTGCCATAATAGTTTACATTATATTATATATTACAGAAACGTTTCGAACCTTTTAGACAATTTCACATTGTTTATATTAAATTGTATAATATTCTCAGCTAAGATTTTATCAGGGTTAGATTTAATTTTAGAAGTAGAACGGTTAGTATTTACTTCAGTCCGACTCATAGCCCAGTATAGAGCCCCTCCCTCCAACTCGTAACGAAAAGTTTAAATTATCTTATTGGCTCACTTAAACTACGTTTTGATGACGTTGCAGCCGGTGACGGTGAAAAATACGTAATTCCTTTTTAGCCACATCGTAGTACACGATGAGGCGCTTAGTTTGATCTGCCCTGTTGTCATTCTCGTAGTAGTAGTAGTAGTAGTGCCACAGTCCTGCCTTTGGCAGTATCGTTCGTCATTTTTGAACGTCGAGAGAAAATATTTTTCTTTTTAGTTAACGTTACAGTTCACAGGTGGAGTTTTAAACTTGATACAGGGAAGAGATTATATTTTTCCATTTTCTTCCTCCACTGAGAATCGAACCGCGGACCTATCGCTCGCCAGCCTAGTACTAAGCAGCCTCGCCTAAAACCGCTTGCTAAGAAACGCTCGCGAATAGAGGACTAGTCTCGGAGAGTTTGTCAGAGACGGTCCCCTTTCTCTCTCTATCTCTTCAACTAGGAATCATGATCTTATTTGAGGCCAGGAGATATAACTTCGCGGTAGGAGAGGCAAAAAGTATATTATATAAATTTTAACTGACCGGGAAGAAGTTTTTCCAATTGATCTCGTTGTTCTAATTTACGTACTTTACGATCATACGATGTGGCTAATATTTTTGTCTTGACAAACTTTATTTCCTTTGTTAGCCACATCGTAGTATTTCCTTTGTCGCTATGACCCGCCTCTTCTTTCATACCCCTCCGTCCCGTGGAAGGAGCTCCGGGTCTTTGAAGCACGCCCACATTACTCAGTTCTCCATTACTACTTCTAAAATTAAATCTATCCCTGATTTTATATATGCCAGGTTTGTAGGAGGAGAAATCAACTTGTGTTACAACGCCGTGGATCGTCACATCAAGGAAGGGTATGGCAATCTCAAAGTGCTTTACATGGACAGCCCCGTTAGCGAGACCAAGAAAAAGTTCACTTACAGTCAAATTCATGACGAAGTATGTTACCTTCCTTGTAATTTGTGGGTGCTAACTCTTCTTATACACATTAATGATATTGCCTTCCATTCTATGTTTTGTAAACAGCGTCGTTCAAATTTGATTTTTTTCATACTTGCAAATTATAACTAGAAAAGCCGTTAGAAATAATACTAGACAAATGTTTCTTAAATTAAACTGACAAAAGTCACAAAATTGATACAATTTATATTTCTCAAATTAAAGTGACACGATTATTATTAATCAAATTAAATTGACACGATCAATTATTGTCAAAGGGTAATGGGTCAGAGGTAATGGATATGCTCAATTAAAACAATCTTGGAATGTACCTAAGAAAACCGGTTTTTCTTTGTCAATTTAGTTCTTTTTCAAGCCTTCAATCCCTATGGTGTAATATATTCGTCTTGGGGAAATCGAATAGACCGATAAAAAAATTCGCCTGTAAGTTGTGGTCCCCTCAGTAGTGCAGGATTTTGAAATTGAAGTCAGTTCGGTTCGGTTCATATTATTCTCAATTCTACTTGAAATACTTGAACTGCGAAGATTTTTTTATTATTATTTTTAGTTGTCTGTTTAAAGTGCTTGTTGTTATCAACAACGCAGTTAAGGCTTAGCATAATTTTTATTGTTATTTAAGTTGTTAATTATCAGTTTCAAAATAGAGAACGCGCCGGCCGACAGCTCTACACGACTCAAGAGTACATTGCAACTCGTCTGCTTTACTTAAACCCGTATTTCCCTGCCTGATCGGAAAACGTTGAAAAACATCTGGCAACACTTCGTTTTTGACGACCAACTGGACATAGCGTTACCGGCGTTGCTAGTATAAAACGCTCTACTAAGTTGCTCACATAGATGCGGTGGCGTAGCGGTTAGCAGCAATAAGATCCCGGGTTCGATCCCGGACTGTGGCACCGGGTGAAAATCTGGGAACAAATCCTTCTGCGTAGAGTTTGCAAGTTCTCTCCCCGCTTGTTAAAGTAGTTTTCCTCCGCGGTATAACCCGGTTTCTCCTTTCCTTCAAAACTTGCAGAGGTTTACGGTAATAGTTAGTATAGGGAGCTGTAGGTTAGCTGTGGCATAGGAGCTAGCCACCACCCCTCTATGCATTGTAAAGGGACCCACCTGTAAACAAGCCCCAGGCTTAGTGTGGAAATCCCTTCATAGACAAAGCTTAGATTATTATATTCTGACCAATCATGAATTACCTCACTTTTGAGCCTCTCGAGCAGGGTCGGAAATAAGAAAAATTTATAGGACATTGTCCACTGAAGTGTGCAAAAATTATGTCGCTTCTCCATAGCCAAGCTAACAAAACTTCGAAAAATTTATTGGTCAAAATGTCCAGTGACCCCCTTAGTTTTTAAAAAAATTATGGGACATTTTAAAATTTTATTGCGCAATGTCCAGTGTCCTGTGCTTCTTTCCAGCCCTGCTCTCGAGACGGTGTGTACTGCGGTAAAAACAACTAGTAGGCGAATATTTTTATCTGTTGCTTAATCAATAGAAATGGGATATAATTTCACTTTGAGTGTTCAAAGTCAAATATTTCCAATTTGTCTATTTTTCACCGCATTACTTTAATCACTACTAATCAGGTGACGAGACTAGCCGGCGTTCTCAAAGAATACGGCGTGGTAAAAGGGGACAGAATTATGATTCTGATGCCCATGATTGTGGAAGGAGTTTTTGCTATGTTAGCCAGTACTCGCTTGGGTTGTACGCATTGTGCACTTCCCGGAGGTCTTCCCTCGCAGGACCTAATGGTCAGAATCGACCATTATAAAGTAAGTTGTACTCCTTGATTTACGGTGAATTTAAATGCTTCGCTTTACGATACTCGATATTTGATACATTTTGAGGACTGTTAAACACATGCTGAAATTTATTTTGACCAGAAAGTTATAGTAATCATGTTCATTATTTATATATGGCCATAAGTACCATAATTACCCCTGATAAGTAAAACACGGCCGTTGGACTAATGTAACCGGCATTTTCACCCAAAACACGAAGGAGGCGGCCTCTTGTAGTCATTTGAAAATGTAAATCGTCCGCGGAGGCTCATATTCAGACCTCCCCTACAGATATCTTGTAGGCCACGGACCAGTGTTGGTGTAATGGCGGCCTTCAAGCGCGCGAGTATAGTTTTAGGGTTGTAACTTAAAACATTATTTTTGCTGCGAGATATGTTAAGCAATGATGGATAACGGTACTAATTCAGCAATTTATGTAGGTTAAATAACAATAATCATTAACACTTACGATATTTGTAGCTTAAGCTTCTGTGGCTTGTGCCCATTAGTGTAGCAGACGAAACATTAATGTTTACTTACTCAGAATTCTGACTGAGAATCTAAGAATTCTATCCATTTACAGAGAATCTAAGTCAGACTTATGAGAAGCTAGAGGCACCCTTAGAAACGTCTCCCATTGGCTAAAAAAGTTGGGACAAATAAGGCCGCACGGCGTCGCATATACCTAACTTGTATAGGACGCAGATGAAAATGCTGGTTACATTAGTCCAACGGGCGTGTTTTACTTATCAGGGGTAATTATGGTACTTATGATATGGCCATAACGCGTTACATTACTTTTAATGCACTCTGAATATGTTAGGGTGAAATGAAAAATCAAGTGATTTTTTATCGATTCTCCTACTAATTGTAAAACCAATCTGCAAAGTGAAATTTTAAAATTCAAATTAGGTCAGATTTTATGGAGCATTTGAAATAAGCACCTCCAACCTAATGCCTTCTCTTTAACAAAATTCTCGTGACACGCTCCATACCGAGGGGTTAGTCACTTGAATAATCAGGTGTACAAAACCGCAGAAATCGATTGCTTGATTTCTTGAATTCTAAGGAAATCATAAATAATCAAAATCATTCTTCTGGGTAATCAAAGGTAATCAGAAATCTCCGATAATCACTTGAAATCACATGAAATGTTGAGAAAAATCGGATTTACTAGTAATCTTTTGTAATCACTTCGGTAATCACACATTTCGTGAAAAAATCACACATAATCAATCAGGGAATCGGAAAATTTAAAATAAAAATCATAATCAGTTGAAATAGAAATAATCACTGCATTCATCGTAATTCACGAAGAATCCGGTGGTAATCACGGCATCACCGGAATTCATTGGAATTCAAACAGGAATCGCAAGTTATCAGCGGCAATAACGGGAAATCAGTGTAAAGATTATGGTAATCACCGAAAATAATCGTAATCACAGAAATCAGGAAATTCATTCAGTAATCAACGGAATTCGCATACAAAATCAGAAACCAGAAATCAGGTGTACAAAATTTTGCGAATGACTTGCCCCTGGCAAATATATTTAAGATTGGACATTAATATGATGCTTTTAAAACAATTTTGTGAAACATCCAATGAATACATTTCGTTAAAAGTCATCGGCATGCTTATACAAATTCCACCGTTTTATTTATTTATTTTTTTTCTATTTGGGATCAAAACAATTTTTAATTAAAATAATGTAGCCCAAAGTAATCTTGATTGCGTCTCACGGATATCACGGTAACGGCTGGGTGAACTACAAAGAAATATTGGACGACGCTTGCTCGAAAACAACTCACAAACCCGAAAAGGTTCTTTGCCTAAAGCGAAAAGATAAGGTAGAAACGTAGTTGATAACCTCTTGCCAAAAATTAACATCTTCATCGCTAAATCTAGGTTAAATTAGTCAAAGGCAGAGACGAAGACTGGGCATCTACTGTGAAAAACGCTAAGCCCATGCTAGAATGTACTCCGATGGAAGCCACGGAACCTTTATTCGTCATATATACCTCTGGTTCAACAGGAGCTCCGAAGGTATGTCCTGAGTCGTTTATTTTCAAACTTTCAAATAAGTATAAATTTTTTGGTGGATGCTGAGTATCTAGTAATGAAATTGAAATATTATATAATCCGTTGGTAAAAAAATATGTGTTTGTAAAACCTAACTTATAGCGTAAAGGCTAATCCGTAAAACACTCCAAACATATCTAGAAACAAGTGGCCCGCACGGAATAATGTCACACAATATTTTCGGCTCGAATAGTCCAAAGAATCCCATGCCCCTAATTTATGTCAGACCTTTCAGAAACACCATGTAATGTATTTTTGTTATTTTTATATACTAGCTGTTACCTGCGGCGTCGCTCGCGTGTAATAAGAACTTCCATCAAAATGTTATAAAGAATGGGTAGATTTTACTGATGACTAATATTTTTGTAGCACCCTAGGAGCGAAGACACTCGGCGTTGCCCGTCAGCCCGTCGGGACATTTTTTATTACTTTTCACGCGGACATTATTCCATAAAGAAGGGTTTTTAAATTTCTGGCTGCCATTTAAAAATATGGCAACAAATCGAACCCAAAAGACAATTCAGCCCGTCTATAGGTTAAAGGAAACCAGTGTACTAAATATTTGCGAAATCGGTTGAAACGCCCTGACATTGTTGCATAGATATTATTTTTTACATTTCTGGGCGCCATTTATTAAGATGGCGGCGGATTGGAAAAATCTTTCTTAGAACGCGCCTACTACTTATGAGTAACGTTCCTGCAAATTTTCATTCTTCTAGTACAAGTAGTTTGGGCTGGGCGTTGATTATCAGTTAGTCTGTCAGTCAGTCAGAACTTTGATTTATATAGATATAGATTTATATTTTTTGGTCCTGAAGTTGATTTTTTTTCCGTTTACTTACACTTGGAACTTTCAAACTAATTATACAATTGAAATTTTAATCCTAAGAGTTATTACTTAATTTATACAAGACGGCCCAAGGGCTCGTAATAGTAGCCACATCGTACGAGTGAATAGCCCCTCTATACCCTACCCTAATGGGTGGATAACCCATCTATACCCTACCCTAATGAGTGGATAACCCCTCTATACTTTACCCTAATGAGTGGATAACCCCTCTATACGTTACCCTAATGAGGGAATCTTTTACAATGCTTAAATGATTTACCGTGCATAAAATCAGAGTGAATAGCCCCTCGATGCCCTACTCTAAACAGTGATAAAATTATAACCGTATAAATTTACTTATGCTGTAATTCTAATATTCCGGCGAATCGAAGAACAGATAGTTTTAGTGATAATCCCCTCGATGAGTTTACAACATAGACTTATGCCGATGCACACTTATCGCATCTTATAAATTTCTAACACGGATTTATGTCCAGAACCTTTTGAAAGAGAAAGTTTAATTATAGTGATTATCCATTTTAGTGATTGTCCCCTCGAATTACCTTTAGCAATGCTAAAATGATCAAACGCATAACGCTTATTTAACACTATGTTAGCTCTATCTAAACCCACATTTGAATTAACCGCCTAAACGTTCCAGTCAAACATAAGTTACATAACATAGATGGGGATAGCTACCGAACGAGAACGAAACACATGAGGAGCGCGGTAGGAAACGGGGAAAATCGTTATCTATTTAATTAGCACATAAATAAAAAGAAAATAAATATAAAAACCCCAAACATTCAAATTCATAAGTATCCGACCCCACAGATAAAAATTCAAAAGTATCCGACCCCACAGATAAAAATTCAAAAGTATCCGACCCCACAGATTAAGAGGTACCCCACCCCACATCACCCCGACATTTTAGAGATAAAAATAAAGGATAAAAAACTCAGGGTTTCTATCAAGTCTCTATGGCTCAGTGGTAGAATGTTTGTCTACTGCGTGAGCGACCCGGGTTCGATTCCCGGCTGCGACCTGAAAATATTTTAATTAAAATTAAATCTCTAACCGAGCCCAGTTACCCCTATGGGTGGGTTGTGGTAATAGAAAGTTCCTTTTAAGCTAAACAAGACGGCCCAAGGGCTCGTAATAGTAGCCATATCGTACGAGTGAATAGCCCCTCTATACCCTACCCTAATGAGTGGATAACCCCTCTATACCTTACCCTAATGAGTGAATAGCGCTATCTTTTTACCTCTCCGAGTGACGTATGTCACGGAGAGGTTCTAATTTCGACGTGTCTGTCTGTCTGTCTGTCTGTCTGTCTGTCTGTCTGTCTGTCTGTCCGTCTGTCTGTCCGTCTGTCCGTTGTTACACCCACGTGACCGCGTTCGCAGTTTGCAAATCGGAGCAAACGTGTATTCAATTTCCAGACCGCATTTACAGTCCCGGAAATTGTATTCCACTTACAGGTTATTACTCCATTGCCTATCTAACAACTCTGTTCATTTGTCCACCCCATGGACACCAGTCTGAACTTACTAGCTTCTAAACACCACCATCTTCTAGTCTTTCGCCCATTCCACATGAACACCAGTTTCTACTTACTGGCTTCTAAACACCACCACCTTCTCGTCTTTGTCCATTCCACATGGACACCAGTCTGTACACCTGGCTTCTAACACCACCATCTTCTGGTCTTTGTTTTTGTCCATCCCACATGGACACCAGTCTGTACACCTGGCTTCTAACACCACCATCTTCTGGTCTTTGTTTTTGTCCGTCCCACATGGACACCAGTCTGTACACCTGGCTTCTAACACCACCATCATCCTTAAGGTTAAGACATACGCGGCGATCGGCTAGGGTTACGAGAAACGTCTAGCCTTCCAATGGAGGGGTCTTCCTCCAAGGTTCACGCAATTGCGATGTTCTTATCTACAGCTGCGGTTCGAATCCTTTATATACTACCTATTTTAGTAAGGCGAAGCAACCGGCGTATGCCTCATTTCAAACGCCAATATTAGTCAAGTCTCTCAAGAATGTTTAATTGTTCTTTTTTAAAGCGATGTAACGTTCAATAAGGCGAATAACTAACGAAGAAAATATTAAATATTAATTATATTTATTTTAATATTTAAGATAATCTTGTTTCTCAATTCAAAATTAATACGGAAAGAGTTAAAAAGCAGTCTATGTTATTGTCTGTGTGTGTCCGTCCGTTATTACACTAGTGCCGCAGTGCGCTGCGTTAGAAGTTCGTTTTGCTTTGATGTGTAAAGAAATCCTACAGAACCATAATATTCCCTTTATCCTTAATATAAAGTGAATATGATGAAATATTTTTCGTAATTATGATGCATTTAGTGCTTTTGTAGCTTTAAAGCTCTGTTTCACTTTGATATTCCAAAGAGTTTTTTTAATATTATTATTTGAAATGGCTGTTTATATATTACTTAAGCTATACTACATCTGTATATAGAATAATCCTTGGTTTAGTAATTTCATGAATAAAGCTAAGATCTAGACTCCGGCGGTCATATCTAGTATTACTTGCAATAAGCTTAGTGAAATATAGAGTAAATAATTGAGGCCTGAGGTGAAGTAAGCTTTGGGTTTTGATTTTCGTGTCTGAAATGAAGAGACATCAACGGTTCAGAGTGAGCCGAAAGTTAAATACACTCTTAATTAATCAGGTTAAGATTTTATAATAGAAGAAAAGATGATGGTGGCAATTAGATTAGTAGGGCTAAGCTACAGAGTTTTATTCTCTTTATGATGCGCATTGACTATCAGTGCGTCTAGCTACAATTTAGCTTTGGTATTATTTAACGTTAACACTCATGTTGGCAAACTAAGAATATTGTTGAGGTGAGACGAGACGATGGTGTTTACACTGCTAACCAGTTGTGAATGTAGCTATCAGAATATAGGGTAAACAGCTGAAGCGTAGACTTCATTTCCTGTTTTTTTTTTACCATTAACTGATTTCTATGTGTCCAAGATTTATCCTTATTGGAAGTAAAATGTCGTCTGCTTTACTGTATTATTCGCTATGCTTGGAATACTGCTTCAATATTTCGTAAATTTTTACTTCAAAAAAGAGAAATAATTCCATATCTATGTAAAAAACTTTGTAGTAGTAGACCTCTTGACTCGGAGAGGTAATATTTTGGTTTTCCCAACTTGTTCAATGCTTAAATGATTTACCGTGCATAAAATCAGAGTGAATAGCCCCTCGATTCCCTACTCTAAACAGTGATTAAATAAATTATAACCGTATAAATTTACTTATGCTGTAATTCTAATATTCCGGTGAATCGAAGAACAGATAGTTTTTAGTGATAATCCCCTCGATGAGTTTACAACATAGACTTATGCCGATGCACACTTATCGCATCTTATAAATTTCTAACAAGGACTTATGCCCAGAAACTTTTGAAAGAGAAAGTTCAGTTATAGTTATTACGCATTTTAGTGATTATCCCCTCGAATTACCTTTAGCAATGCTAAAATGATCAAACGCATAACGCTCATTTAACACTATGTTAGCTCTATCTAAACCCACATTTGAATTAACCGCCAAAACGTTCCAGTCAAACATAACATAGATGACGATAGCTACCGAACGAGAACGAAACACATGAGGAGCGCGGTAGGAAACGGGGAAAATCGTTATCTATTTAATTAGCACATAAATAAAAAGAAAATAAATATAAAAACCCCAAACATACAAATTCATAAGTATCCGACCCCACAGATAAAAATTCAAAAGTATCCGACCCCTCAGATTAAGAGGTACCGTAACCCCACCCCACATCACCCCGACATTTTAGAGATAAAAATAAATGATAAAAAACTCGGTGATTCTATCGAGTCTCTATGGTTCAGTGGTTAGAGTGTTGGTGTACTACGCCAGCGACCCGGGTTCGATTCCCGGGTCTGACTTGAAAAAATTTTAATTAAAATTAAATCTCTAACCGAGCCCAGCAACCCCTTTGGGTGGGTTGTGGTAATATGAAGTTCCTTTTAAGCTAAAATCTGACGATAACGAAGCGACAACCCCGGCCACTACTACTACTACTACTACTACGACGGCTCGGGTCAAACTAAGAGCCTATCGTATATTACGATATGGCTAAAAATAACGATAACGAAAGCGAAAACTCCGGCCACAACTACGGCTCGGGTCAAACTAAGAGCCTCATCGTATACTACGATGTGGCTAAAAACGCGTAAATCACCAATCTCCATTAATAAAAACTGTCTTTGTACACAAAGACGCGAAAAAGTAAGAGATAAGTGTAGAAAATTAATTGTTTGAAGTGACAGATATTCAAATTTTTATTTTTGAAGACGTGATTATAAAACATCAATTATTTGAAAAAATTTCTTATCTTAGTTTTTTTCACCAAAATTCCTTAAGTAAAATATTTTATCCTTAAACATGTGCATCATTTTAAAAATAGAAAACGTATGCATTTTATTTTCTTTTTAATATTTAGAGCTAGTTTGAGTATTCGGGCCTATAAGGAGAATAAAATGGGCAGAAAATTGTTGATAGCAGACAGAATAAAACAAGCATGAAAACTTAACAAAACGTGTTCGTTTATTTTAAAGTTTTCGAGGTTTCAAAAATTGACGTGTTGTATATCGCTCAAAGCTATACAGATATTTTGACTCTAATAACTACATCACAGTCAAAGGGCGAATGTAATTTTTGGTTCGCAATATTTTCAATTTTGAAATATAAAAATAAATACTTCTAGCTCTATTTTTCAGATATCCGAGTATTTGAACTTAATCGAAGCAAATGTTTCTCGAAAATAAACAGTAGTATCAAGGTAGTTTCTCTGAAATTTTTGTGAAAAAAACTAAGATAAGAAATTTTTTCAAATAATTGATGTTTTATAATCACGTCTTCAAAAATAAAAATTTGAATATCTGTCACTTCAAACAATTAATTTTCTACACTTATCTCTTACTTTTTCGCGTCTTTGTGTACAAAGACAGTTTTTATTAATATCTGTAACTTCAGTCTTAATATGAATTAAAACTGTTTAGAAACTAGTATTTTAAATCGTATACTGAAAAGCAGGCGCTCCATTTAAGTCTGGTGGTGTTGCTCGTTTATTAGTTACCGCGTTTGAACTTGATTGCTTCAACGCCTAGTCCAACTCAAATTGCCTTCCCGTCGTTTTCACGTGCAAAGCACAGTGGATGCAATAATACAAATAGATTCCGAAGACTTAGGCTAAAAAATTATTACGTAGACCTGTGTACAAAAACAATCTATACACCTGTGCACAAACATATTCCATAGACCTGCGCTGGGTGACCACATTTCCTAAATTTTATAATTTTTCCTATTTTCGGATGTCTTCCTATTAGTTCCTATAATTTCGATAATTTTCCTATATCTTCCTATTTTTTGAAATTGTAGATATTTTGTGCGCTCTCACTTTTGGTTTTGTTATATATCACCAAAGCTATGGAAGCCTCTAAAAATATTTGTCAGGGAAGTCTGTGATGTTTTAAAGTTATAGCATATGTTTCTAAGATTACGTTCCATAAGTATGACACTTCCTATATTTCGAAATGCTAGAGACTTAATGAGAGCTAGTTCGAGAACGACGCGAGAATTGACTACACACGATTCTCTACTCCATCTTCCTATTTAGTCTGTACTAAGCCTTTGACAGGGCCTCATCAGGCGTCGCTTTACGAGAACCTATGACGTTTCATTTACGTCACTTCGAGACAAGCTCTCAGTTTCCAGTGACAAATTTATGTAACATATCTTACGAAATTATGGTTATAATTAAACCAAAGCTCCTTTGTAAATCTTGTCTTATTACTATCAAAGCATTTGCAACATATATTTTGCTATTTTTTCAAGAGTAGTTCTCTTGTCTTTTCCTGTTTTTTTAATTATACACCTATATCTATCCCGACTGACTGACTGACTGATAATCATCGCCCAGCCCAAACCGCTGGCCCCAGAAGGCTGAAAATTTGGAGGAACGTTACTCGTAAGTAGTAGGCGCGTACTAAGAAAGATTTTTCCAATCCGCCGCCATCTTCATAAATGGCGCCCAGAAATGAAACAAATCTTCTCTTTGTAAGAAAGTCCGTGAGTTTCAACCGATTTCACAAATATTTAGTACACTGGATTCCTTTAACCTATAGGCGGGTCTTGGTCTTTCGGGATCGATTTGTTGCCATCATTTTAAATGGCGGCCAGATATTTAAAAACCTTTCTTTATAGAATGTCTGCGTGTAAAGTAATAAAAAATGTCCCGACGAGCTGATGGGCGACGCCGAGTGCCTTCGCTCCTAGGATGCTACAAAAATATTAGTCGAATCAGTAAAATGTACCCATACTTGATGGAAGTTCTTACTACACTCAAGCGATGCCGCGGGTAACAGCTAGTCTCCTATAATTTCCTGTAAATCAATTGTAAATTTCCTATTTTCCTATAACTATTACAAGGTTATTTGTGGTCACCCTGAGTGCACAAACATATTTCGTAGATAACATAGACTTGTGAAAACACATGTCATATAATTGTGTACAAACAGATCCCGTAGACTTGTGCACAAACAGATCCCTTAGAATTGTGCAAAAACAGATCCCTTAGAATTGAGCACAAACTGATGTCATAGACTTGCGCACAAAATTATGTCATAGACTTACGCACAAACAGATGTCATAAACTTGTGCAAAAAGAGATGTTATATACCTGTACACAAAACGATTCCATGGACCTCTGCACAAAAACATTCCATACCCCTATGCTCAAAAATATGCTCAAGAATATCTCGTACACCAGTGCACAAAAGTACTGCATATCCATTTGCACAAAAATATCCCGTATCCATTTGCAGAAAAATGTTCTTTAGACCTGTGCACAAACAGATGCAGTGGCCCTTGCAAAGACAGATTCCTTGGCCCTCTGCACAAACCGATTCAGTAGGCTTGTGCACAAAAATATTCCGTAGACCTGTGCACAAAAATATTCCGTAGACCTGTACACAAACAGATACCGTAGACATGTGCACAAACAGATACCGTAGACATGTGCACAAACAGATTCCGGATACTTGGACACAAACGGAAGTCACAGGGTTGTGCACAAACAGATGTCATAGACTTGCACAAAAAATACATCATAGACTTGCGCAGTAAGAGATGTCAAGGATATGTGCACATCAGAATCCACGGACTAGTGCAAAAACAGAAGTCTTAGACTTGTTTACAAACAGAAGTCTTAGACTTGTTTACAAACAGAAGTCATAGACCTGTTTCCATAAAGATTCCATACCCATTTGCTCAAAACAATTTCATATCCATTTGCACGAAACGATTCCATACCCATTTGAACAAAACGATTCCATAGACCTGTGCCCAAAGAGATTCCATAAAACAGTGCACAAAAGATTCCCTAGACCTGTGCTCAAAAAAATATGCCGTAGGCCTGTGCACAAACAGATGCCGTACACCTGTAAAGAAACAGATTCCGTAAACCTGTGCACAAACAGATGCCGTAGGCCTGTGTACAAACAGATTCCGGAGATCTGTGCACAGATTCCGTAGCCATGTGCACAAACAAATTGCGTAGACTTGTACACAAGTGGAAGTCACAGGCTTGTGCACAACAGATGTCATAGACATGTTCAAACCAGATTCCATAGTTTTGTGCACAAACAGAAGTCATAGACATGTGCACAAAAAACATTCTATAGACTTGTGCACATCAAGTTTCCATAGACCTGTGCACAAAAGATTTCATGGAGATGTGCACAAAATATTTCATGGAACTGTGCACAAAAAACATTCTATAGACTTGTGCACATCAAGTTTCCATAGACCTGTGCACAAAAGATTTCATGGAGATGTGCACAAAATATTTCATGGAACTGTGCACAAAACACTATATATGCTTGTGTACATAAAGATTCCATAGACCTGTGTACATAAAGATTTCATACCCATAGCACAAAACTATTCAATAACCATTTGCACAGAAATATTCCCTAGACCTGCGCACAAAATATTTCATAAAACTGTGCTGTGCACAAAACGATTCCATTGACCTATGCACAAAATATTCTATTGGCTTTTGTATAAACATGTGACATAGACCTGTGTACAAAAATATTCCATGGACCTGTGCACAAAAACATGCCTTGGACCTGTTCAGAAACATTCCATACCCATATATGCTCAAAAATATTCCACACCCATTTGCACAAACATTTTCCGTAGACCCGTGCACAAACAGATGCCGTAGACTAGCGCATAAACAGATTCCATAGATTTGCGCACAAATATATTACGTAGACTCGTGCACAAATAGATTCCACAGACTTGTACACAAACAGAAGTCACACGGTTTTGCACAATCCGATGTTATAGACTTGTGCACAAACAGATGTCATATGCTTGTGTAAAAAACTGATTTCATACTTCCTCAAAAAGAGATGTCATCGACATTTGCACAAGAGATTCCGTAGACTTGTGCACATAAAGATTCTTCAGACTTGTGCACAAACATATTTTGTAGACCTGTACACACAGATACCATAGACTTGTGCAAAAATAGATGTCAAATATTTGTGCAAAAACACATACCTTAGACTTTTGCACAAACTGATGCCATAGACTTGTGCACAATCATATGTCCTAGACCGGTGTACAAAACATTCTATAGATTTGTGCACAAACATGAGTCATATACCTGTACACAAAAATATTCCACGGACTTCTGCACAAAAACATTCCATATACCTGTACACAAAAATAATCCATGGACCTCTGCACAAAAACATTCCATATCCCTATGCTCAAAAATGTTCCTTACCCATTTGCACAAAAATATCACGTTCACCTGTGCACAAAACTATCACGTACACCTGTGCACAAAATTAGTCGGTATCCATTTTCACAAAAATATTCCGTACACCTGTGCACAAAAATACTCCAAATCCATTTTCACCATAATATTCCATACACCTATGCACAAAAATATTCCGTACACCTGTTACCAAAAACAGTTCGTACACCTGTGCACAAAAATTTCCGTACAATTGTGCATAAAAATATTCCGTACACCAATGCATAAAAATATTTCGTATTCGTACACTTGTGCACAAATAGAATCACAGACTTGTGTACAAAGAAATGTCGCAGACTTGCGCAAAAAGAGATGTTATAGACATGTGCACATCAGATTCCATAGAGTTATGCACAAACATTTTCAATGCCCCTATGCTCAAACAGATTTCAAACCCTTATGCTCAAAAAGATTCCATACCCATTTGCACAAAAATAATACGTAGACCCGTGCTCAAAAATATTCCGTAGACCTTTGCTCAGACAGAAGTCACTCGCGTGTGCACAAACAGATGTCATAGACTTGTGAATAAACAGATGTTATAGACTTGTGCACAAAGAGATGTTATAGACTTGTTCACACACAGGTGTTATAGACTTGTTCACAAGCAGGTGTTATAGAATTGCTCACAAACAGGTGTTATAGACTTGTTCACAAACAGATGATTTAGACTTGTGCACAAACAGATGCTTTAGACTTGTGCACAAACAGATGCTTTAGACTTGTGCACAAACAGATGGAATAGACTTGTGCACAAACAGATGTTTTAGTCTTGTGTACAAACAGATGTTTTAGACTTGTGCACAAACAGATGTTTTAGGCTTGTGTACAAACAGATGTTTTAGACTTGAGCATAAACAAATGTTATTGACTTGCGCAAAAAGAGATGTTTTAGACTTGAGCATAAACAAATGTTATTGACTTGCGCAAAAAGAGATGTCATAGAAATGAGCAAATCAGATTCCATAGACCTGTGCACAAACAGAGGTCGTAGACCTGTGAACAAACAGATGTCGTAGACTTGTGCACAAACAGAAGTCGTAGACCTGTGCAAATAAAGATTTTTCACTTGGACACATAAAGATTCTTCAGACTTGTGTGTGCACATAAAGATTCTTCAGACTTGTGTGCACATAAAGATTCTTCAGACTTGTGTGCACATAAAGATTCTTCAGACTTGTGTGCATATAAAGATTCTTCAGACTTGTGTGCACATAAAGATTCTTCAGACTTGTGTGCACATAAAGATTCTTCAGACTTGTGTGCACATAAAGATTCTTCAGACTTGTGTGCACATAAAGATTCTTCAGACTTGTGTGCACTTAATGATTCTTCAGACTTGTGTGCATATAAAGATTCTTCAGACTTGTGTGCACATAAAGATTCTTCAGACTTGTGTGCACATAAAGATTCTTCAGACTTGTGTGCACATAAAGATTCTTCAGACTTGTGTGCACATAAAGATTCTTCAGACTTGTGTGCACATATAGATTCTTCAGACTTGTGTGCACATAATGATTCTTCAGACTTGTGTGCACATAAAGATTCTTCAGACTTGTGTGCACATAAAGATTCTTCAAACTTGTACACATAAATATACCATAGACCCATGAACAAAAAATTCCATAGACCTGTGCACAGAAGATTCCATACTCCTATACTCAAAAGGATTCCATGCAGATTTGCACAAAAATATTCCGTAGACCTGTGTAAAACAATATTCCAGAGGCTGTGTAAAACAATATTCCATAGGCCTGTGCACGAAATGATTGCATAGGCCTCTGCACAAAGAGAATTTATACTCCTTTGCACAAAAATATTCTGTAAGTCTGCGCTTAAACAGATTCCGTAGACTTGTACACAAACAGATGTTATAGTTTAGACTCGTGTAAAAATTTAATTACCTATAATTGGTAATTATCTTTAATTGCTTATTTTGTTTAATTAAGTTTAATCTGTACTTCGCAACTAAATTAGTTGGACGCGCAATAGTTATAATGACAATTAAGCTAGCTAATTGCCCTACAAATTTGATTATCCGCAGTAAAACGACGTAAGTCCTAGAATGACTTTCTTTATTACTTAACCCAAGCAAAAAAGTCTTAAGTTCCACAGTTTAAAGGTAAACCACGTAATTCGGAGCAGGTACTTAAAACTATTAAAAACAATACTTGAACTTTGTTTTTCTTAATGAAACAAAAATTGGCGCCCACTTTAAAAATGGGGCTTTCATTTAAGACCGTTTTCAAATCTATCAAACGTATAGTTATTTTTGTAAGGGTAGTTACAAAATGGGTAAGTTTGCAAAATTTCCCATGTTATTTCTATGGAGATTCTCTAGTTTTTCGCCAGAATCTGTGATTAATTTTATGGAAATGAAAACCACCCTTAGCAACTTTATGCTTTATAAAATAAACTATTAGGTGGATCATCTTGAAATTTTTACCACATATTAAGGGCCCGGATTTTAGTTCAGTAGAAAAATTTCGAAACAATAAACTTAATACGAAAAAAGTTAAAACCAATCCAAAAACCTTCCTTATACATTAGAGCCGTCATCAGGCCTTATCTAAGGGAGCTACCGCTCCCTTAGAATTTCTTAACAAAAACCGTTTAAAGGGAGGGTGAAGTGGAAAAATCAAGTGATTTTTTATCGATTCTCCTACATTTTATAAGACCAGTCTGCCTAGTGAAACATCCAGAAAATCGATCCAAATGATTTTAAAATTAAAATTAGGTTGAGATATTATGAATAATTTGAAATAAAGACCTCTGACCTCTTCACCCTCCTTTTAACTCTTTCCAAGGCTATCGTCCATGCCGTTGGAGGTTACCTCGTTCGAATGACTTGTGATACGTAAGTACCCCGTTGAATACTTTAAAAATGCGTATTGAACCATTTTACGTTTATATTGTAGACCCGTATTATTCGGATACGGAAACAGTGACGAGATGGTCTTCATGACCTCTAGCTTTGGCTGGATTGCAGGCCACACCATAGTAGTTTACTCTCCTTTATTAATGAGATTGAAAACTCTGATCTTCGAAGGAGACCCTCTACTAACTAGCGATGTTCACGCATTATATCGTCTTTTGACAGAGAACAGAGTAACGCGTCCCATAGTCAGACCAGGAATCTTGAAACTACTTAAATCCATGGTGAGACGTTTATCATTATTAGCATCCATTATTTTCTTCGTCTTCTTAAATATATTATCAAGAAGTGATATCTAGTTTATTAGGGAGAAGGTTTAAGATGCCTAAGTATTCGCGCGCAATAGTCCCAGTCCCCCTTTAAAAATTCAAGGGGGGACGTAAAAGGAGGCCAAGCTATTTTGCCTCTCCTCAGTCGGAAAATACGTAATTTTCGTCACTCGCGTCGCGCTGACGTGAGTTTTCGAGAACCAATGAGATGCTGGTTGTAATTTAGGGGCGGAGATAAACTCCGGACCTACGTTTGGACTGAAGATAAAGCTGGAAATGTGGCGAATTTATACCTTCTCCCTAATAAACTAAATATCACTTCTTGATATTATCGAAGCGAATCTTGAAATTCAATTTCATTCTGTGACGTATTTAGAGATGTGAGCCGGTAATTTACCAAATACCACGTAAATTACCGTTTCATATATTACCGTAATTTTACAATGGAAATTTACCGGTAAATTACGGCGGTAAATTGCCATGGTAAATTACCAAACATTTTTATTACGCATTAAAAGTTCATTTTACACTTAAATGATCAATTATTTCTGTGTTTACTTCCAAAATTACTCACCAGGCGCTATTCGCTTGCTCTAGAAATTAGTCTTTCAATAAATCTTTAGTTAGAGATCAAATTAGTACGGCCAAAGTTGTCGTCTTGGTAGCAAAAGCCGCAAATACGTGTAAAGTGCTCACAAATAAACGTTTTTTAAAATAATGGATTGTAAGCACGGGAAAATATATTTCCCAAAAATTCAATCGGTAATTTACCGGTAAATTACGGTAATTTCACATCTCTAACGGAAATTCATCATCTATTGGAAATGTTTAGGGGTGTACGGGCAGTGATGTTTTGATATCGATTCGGGTAATCAAGAAATATTTCATTATCGGGGCCGGTACGGCGGTACCCGATATTTTTACCACTCGGAGTGACGATGACAATCTTGGTGAAATTTACTACTACAATGCGCGAGTAACCCAACCACCAGTTTGAACCTGACACCGGTAGAAGGATGGAACATTTTCCTTTCAGGGTAGTTTCGGTTAATTTGAAAAGTCAATTTCGGGTATCGGGTCTGGTGCCCAACTTACTCCCCGAACGGGTATCCACACACCCCTAGAAATTTTATGAATAAACTAGCACTTTTTTATAGCCATATTTTCGAATTTCCTTGAAATTTCGATAATTTTAAAAGAACTTTATTTTACTATCCTTATTATGATAATTCTGGTGGCATTTAACAATGAATATAATCAGAAGTAAATAGGGTTAAGTATTATTTGCTTCTGATATAATGTTTCGATAATGGCAATTGTATCTCGAAGAGTGCCAATAATTTTGAAGTTGATAAACATTCCTATATTTAATACTAGCTGTTACCCGCGGCGTCGCTCTCGTGTAATAAGAATTTCCATCAAAATGATATAAAGAATGGATAGATTTTACTGATGACTAATATTTTTGTAGCACCCTAGGACCGAAAGCACTCGGCGTTGCCCGTCAGCCCGTCGGGACATTTTTTATAATTTTTCACACGGACATCATTCTATAAAGAAGGGTTTTAAGTTTTTGGCCGCCATTTAAAAAGATGGCAATAAATCAAACCCGAAAGACCATTCAACCCGCCTATAGGTCCAAGGAAACCAGTGTACTAAATATTTGCAAAATCGTTTGAAACGCGCGGACTCTGTTGCATAGAGAAGATTTTTTACATTTCTGGTCGCCACTTTTTAAGATGGCGGCGGATTGGAAAAATCTTTCTTAGTACGCGCCTACTACTTATGAGTAAAGTTTCTGCAAAGTTTCAGCCTTCTAGGGCAAGCGGTTTGGGCTGGCCGTTGATTATCAGTCAGTCAGTCAGTCAGGACTTTGATTTATATAGATATAGATTTTAATATAGCTTTTTAAAATATGTTTCAGATACAATTTCTTTCCTTTATTTTTTTTTAAGGTGAATTTTCAAATCAAATCAAATCATCCTTTATTTATTTTGACAGATTATACAAAAATAAATTATCATAACTATATATGTGTACGATTAACATGAATTAATACAAGATTTGTCACATTTTAGGATCCTGATGGTAAAGTTGCATCGAAATACGACTTCAGACAGTAAGTGATCATAATATATGAAAGTTAATAAAAAAAGGAACTTAAATAAAGCAGTATAAGAAATTCAGTGGCATAGCGTATACGGGACCGATTGGGTTATGAAAATAAGGGGTTAAAAACATTAAGTAGCTTTCAAAGAGGAAGTTATAATAATTCCTGTTCTTAATTGTTTTCACTGGCTATTTGTGTACCAGTTTAACCAGAAGTGAGATGAGACTAGAAGTGAAGGGCTCTAGCATTGATAGTAGATCCTGGCACTAGTGAACAAATTTGAGGATTTTATGCCGCTTCCCACGCGCTAAAACTAGAGAGAAAACAAGTTGGGAAAACCAAAATATTACCTCTCCGAGTCAAGAGGTCTACTACTACAAACTTATTTATCTAGATATGGAATTATTTCTCTTTTTTGAAGTAAAAATTTACGAAATATTGAAGCAGTATTCCAAGCATAGCGAATAATACAGTAAAGCAGACGACATTTTACATCCAATAAGGATAAATCTTGGAGACATGGAAATCAGTCAATGGGGAAAAGATCAGGAAATGAAGTCTACGCTTCAGCTGTTTACCGTATATTCTGATAGCTACATTCACAACTGGTTTGCAGTGTAAACACTATCGTCTCGTCTCACCTCAACAATATTCTTAGTTTGCCAACATGAATGTTAATGTTAAATAACACCAAAGCTAAATTGTAGCTAGACGCACTAATAGTCAATGCGCACCATAAAGAGAAAAAAGCCTGTAGCTACCACCCGTTTACCATTAGCCCTTTAACTATTCTAATTGCCACCATGATCTTTTCTTCTATTATAAAATCTTAACCTGATTATTTAATAGTGTATTTCACTTTCGGCTCACTCTGAACCGTTGATGTCTCTTCATTTCAGACACGAAAATCAAAGCCACAAGTTTACTTCACCTCAGGCCTCAATTATTTACTCTTTGTTTCACTAAGCCTATTGCGGATGATACTTAATATACCCGCCGGAGTCTAGGTCTTAGTTTTCTTCATGAAATCACTAAACCAGGGATTATTCTATATACAGATGTAGTATAGCTTAAGTAATATATAAACAGCCATTTCAAATAACAATATTAAAAAAAATCTTTGGAATATCAAAATGAAACAGAGCTTTAAAGCTACAAAAGTTATACCTATTATCATCTCAAACTTTGCTAATATTGACGTTTAAAGTGAAGGGTACCCCTCTTGCCCGCTTTCTTCAAATTTTGGGGTATATATACGATTCGTTTCCATTAGAATAGTAAGGAAAAAGCGCAATTGCGAAAACCTTTGGTGGCGATCCCACCTTAGGGAGGCTAGACGTTTCTCGTAACCCTAGCTGATCGCCGCGTATATCCTAAAACCAAACGATGATAATGGAGTAGAAGCCAATGAGACAGATTGGTGTCTATGTGGAATAGACGGAAGACCAGTAGATGGTGGTGTTAGAAGCCAGAATGTACAGACTGGTGTCCATGTGGGATGGACGAAGATCAAAAGATGGTGGTGATTAGAAGCCAGTAAGTACAGACTGGTGTCCGTGTGGGATGGACAAAGACCAGAAGATGGTGGTGTGAGAGCTCAAGCAGAGGAGCCATTTCCGTGACTGTGAAAGCAGTTCGGAAATTTCGAACACGTTTGCTCCGATTTGTAAACTGCGAACGCGGTCAAGTGGGGTCTGACAGACAGACACACAGACAGACACACAGACACGTCCAGTGTAAAACCTCTCCGTGACGTCATCGTCACTCGGAGAGGTAAAAATTGGTCGAGTTCCAAAAACATTTCCTACCCCATTCCCCTCAACCTAAAGCGGCGGAACACGGACCCGGCTCCTTGAATCTAGTTCGGCCGTCTACCACCGCGAGCGTCTCACGTTTTGGAGGGAAAATTCAGAAACCGTTACCAGAGGGCCATCCGTTCGTGTGTTATCAAGAATATTCACTTTCGCCGAGTGAAGAATTTGGTTAGCTCAGTACTTCTGGTCTCATCTCACTTCTGGTTTAACAAGCTTAGATAATCTTACATACAACTTCCTTTTCCGAGGTCATTTCGTGGTTTATAACGACCTTTTTTCACGGAACCAAAAGTCCATTAAATTAGCCTAGGAAGTAACCAAAAGCGGGGTTTGGGTCTCCCCTCTCTTGTGCAGCAATACCGAAGAAGGGCGACACATTCGTCACCTCGCGATTACTTTTCTTAGACCTCCGGTTTAGGCGCGACTCGTACGCCAAAATTTGCCCTATTGAGAGAGAAACAGCTATTGGCTGAGCATGAACTGTGAATCCCTAAAGGGATCGGGAAACGCCCGCCTCCCACTGTACAAACCGAGCCCTCTCTAGCATAGAATCAGGGGAAGGGATGGGGCTCTGAATTTGGGAACAGTCAAGGCCAAGCAGGCTTTTATGATTCTTCATACACAAATTGAAAATAAATAATAACAAGACGGCCCCGGCCAGATTAGAGCCCCATCGTTTGTAAGGCTCCAGCAATCAAGAACGTTTTATCTGACCCCAAAAGATACAAGTTCAGAAGTATCCGACCCCAAAAGATACAAGTTCAGAAGTATCCGACCCCAAAAGATACAAGTTCAGAAGTATCCGACCCCAAAAGATACAAGTTCAGAAGTATCCGACCCCAAAAGATACAAGTTCAGGAGTATCTGACCCAAAAGATACAAGTTCAGAAGTATCCGACCCCACAAATAAGAGGGCTTCGCCCCCATCCTCGACTCTTGAGACACATTTGAATTAACCGCCAAAGTTACCGAACGAGAACGAAACACAAGAGGAGCGCAGTAGGAAACGGGGAAAATCGTTATCTATTTAATTAGCACATAAATAAAAAGAAAATAAATATAAAAACCTAAAAGAAAAAAAATCAGAAGTGTCCGACCCCACAGATAAAAATTCAAAAGTATCCGACCCCACAGATAGAGAGGTACCCTACCCCCACGCCCCCATCCTCGACTCTTGAGACACATTTGAATTAACCGCCAAAGCTACCGAACGAGAACGAAACACACGAGGAGCGCAATAGGAAACGGGGAAAATCGTTATCTATTTAATTAGCACATAAATAAAAAGAAAATAAATATAAAAACCTAAAAGAAAAAAAATCAGAAGTGTCCGACCCCACAGATAAAAATTCAAAAGTATCCGACCCCACAGATAGAGAGGTACCCTCCCCCAACACCCCCATCCTCGACTCTTGAGACACATTTGAATTAACCGCCAAAGCTACCGAACGAGAACGAAACACACGAGGAGCGCAATAGAAAACAGGGAAAATCGTTATCTATTTAATTAGCACATAAACAAAAAGGAAATAAATATAAAAACCCCAAACATACAAATTCATAAGTATCCGACCCCACAGATAAAAATTCAAAAGTATCCGACCCCACAGATTAAGAGGTACCCCACCCCACATCACCCTGACATTTTAGAGATAAAAATAAATAATAAAAAACTCGGGGTTTCTATCAAGTCTCTATAGCTCAGTGGTAGAATTTCCGTCTTCTACGTGAGCGACCCGGGTTCGAATCCCGGCCGCGATCTCAAAAAAATTTTAATTAAAATTAAATCTCTAACCGAGCCCAGTTACCCCTATGGGTGGGTTGTGGTAATATAAAGTTCCTTTTAAGCTAAAATCTGACGATAACGAAAGCGAAAACTCCGGCCACTACTGTTACTACTGTTACTACTGTTACTACTACTACTACTACTACTACTACAGCTCGGGTCAAACTAAGAGCCTATCGTATACTACGATGTGGCTAAAAACCAATTTGACGACAATTTATAAAGCAAACGTGCTTTAGAGAGGAATCTACCCGTTTTCCGGTATCTTTAGAGATCCAGCCTTCATGGGCTGAAGAAGTCACGTCCCACTCTCGTGAAGCAGGGCCGGCCTTAAAGATTTGGAGGCCCTGAGCCAAAAGCCAGAATGGTGGCCTCCTAACTGCGAGAAAAATTTTTTAGATCACTTTTATAATTTTTTAATATGAGCAGTGAAAGGACGTTTAGTATTATTTAATGAAACGTGGAAATAGTATCTTAAGTACAATTGCATTACATAAAATCTATTTTACGAGCTTTAATATTCGCGAAGTCTGTGATCATTTCGGAATAGTCCAATAAAGCTGCAGTACCTCTTTCAATTGAGATTAAAGCTAAACTGTTCGAGTGTTCCTGGGTCATCGTTGAACGTAAATAGGTTTTTATTAATTTCAGTTTTCGTGAACATTCCCTCCATAGGATTAACATAACACTATACTTTGGAGGCTCATAACTCTGATTATATTAGAGATACGGGGATGCCCTTTGATTATGTAATTGTCCTATTTATCCTTCCTCCTTCGTTAACATTTGCTCCATAGGATACTCCATATACGGGAAAAACCTGGAAATCTCATGGAAATTTGTTTTCCAAAGTTGTATGAACCCTGCCTATTGTGTCGGTTTTATTTTAAGCAGGGACGGAAATAAGATAACTTTGAGACACTTATAGGGGTCACTCCCTCACTGGACCAATGTCCTATAAATTGATTGGGTGTGCAAAAATGTTATGGTTGCTGCACCAGCTTGTTTCTTCGCATTTCACATAGTGCCCATTTCGTTAACAAATAGCTAAGTTTCCTTCCCAGGCACGCTAGCAGCAAGGAGGCTAGTGCTGCGGCTCCCGGGATTTTTTGAATGCTGCATGTGTGTAGAGTCGCTTTGAAAAGCTATTGTTGACAAAGCTGTAGCTTCTGCTCCTATGTCCGCACTAGGATAAAATATTCGCTTCGCTCGCCACGCACGCTACGCTCGCCAAGTACGCCGAGAAAATCGCCTGTCCACACTGAGAAAATTTCACGCGTAGCGTACGTAGCGAAGACGGCGAGAGAGAGAAAAAATGTTCAACTGGCTGAACTTTTTACGTCGATCTCGCCGGCGTAGGCGACGCACAACCAATCCACGTCCTTTTCTTTGTCACGTGGGATAAGTTCTGTGAATTGATCGAGGTAATGGCGGGCAATTGCAGTAGAGTGAAGCGTTTAGCTCATGCGAACAATTTAATTATTTCATCGCTATTAATTCGAAAACAAAAGAAAAGGGACCATATAAAACGTATTTGGTTTAGAGAAGTTTTCCAGAACAGAAAAAAAGATGGGGATTTTTATAACCCCACACCCAAATGAGATATTATTACGATTTTTACGGGGATAAACACTTCGTTGAGCATTTTCATTAATATCAATTCTAGTTTCGTTGTCCGACATTAAGCTCTGTCCACAGTGAACTCGCGTTCGCGTGTTCGCGCCTTCATCTATTCGCATCTTCGCAACAGATCACGAAAAACATTTGCACTTCAGTTCTGATACACGCAAAGTATTTGCTTTTCCCATTCTGAGAGCCAATAAAGTTTGAGCAATCATTGCGCCATCTGCCCTTCTCCATCGACGTTGTCCAAAGAGAAAAACGAAACTAATCGCCCCTGCCTTCCTCTCGTCTGTGATTGGTGCTTTTCTCGCGAAGGCGCGAAATTCTTGGCCTTGTCGCGAGAAATTTGTATCTTCGCGAGGTGAGGACGCAAAGTAGCGAAAACCCAATGTGAACAGTAGTGCGATCTTGCAAACAAGGAAAGCGAAGACGCGAACTCGCAAAATGTGTCAGTCTGGACAGGCCTTTATAACGAAAAAATTCCAAATAGCAGCCAAACCAAGATTCAACATGCAATTAATTCAGACTTCTATAGTGAATAAAAACCGATGCAGCTCTTTAATTAAATATGACGTCTGTAAACGATGGACGCTGATTGGTTGTGCGTCGCCTACGCCGGCGAAATCGACGTAAAAGTTCAGCCAAATGAACATTTTTCGTCTCTCTCGCCGTCTTCGCAACGTACGCTACGCTCGAAATTTTCTCAGTGTGGACATAGCTTTAGGGCTCGTTTTCATAGGCACGAGTTGCGAGAAAATTTCGAGCGAAAGCGGAATCGTTCGAAAAAAATACATTACCGCGCGTATTCAAACTCGTGAAGCGTGAGCGTTTTCGAATTTTCTAGTTTCTATGAAAACGAGCCTTTAGAGTTAGAACTTGGAGCTCTGCCCTTCCACGAAAAATAAAAAATGTAAAATCTTCTAATCTATATCTCCCTTTCTGAAGATAATTACTATAACACATGAACTCAAGTGGCGGCCCCTGTCAGGTGGTGGCCCCGGGCCATGGCCCTGTTGGCCCAGCCCTAAGGCCGGCCCTGCACGGTGAAGAAAGACTTCCAAGAGAGGAGCTCAAGATTTCCAATGGTGTTGGGAGAGGCGGAAAAACTAGGCCCCATCCCTGGAGTTAAAAGGAGTTCTTGTTTACTTCCTAGGCTAATTTAATGGACTTCTTACGAAACTTATCTCCAAACGTCTTATTGCGTTCAACTTATTTTAACAATAGAATACATCTCTGATTTTTTCACATTCATTTCTAACTAATTTTATATTAAAACAATTTTTAATCTGAATCACATATTGAAATTTCAAAGTGCAGATTAATTTAGATCAGCCTCTACTACAGTCGTAGCTCTAATTCCTTAAACTTTTAATTACAACAGCGTACGACAAATGTACGTGGGAGGAGAAAGAACTGACAGAAAGACACTTGAATGGGCAACTAGAATATTTGACACTTCTATTTGGAACGCTTTTGGACAAACAGGTACTTCCATTTGTGTGTAAGCGAGCGAAGGGTCGGTCATTAACGAAATCCTTTACGCTACCCACGAAATCCAACTTAAGAAATCCGAAATCAATAACAAAATCAGAAATCTGGAAAGAAATCAAACGAATTTTTGCTGATTTCGAAATCCCATAAAAATTCCGAAATTAGTAACGAAATTAGAAAATCAGTAAAGAAATCACAAAATCAGTTAAAAAAATCAAAAAACCCAGTACAGAAATCACAAAATCAACTATGAAATCACAAAATCAGTAAAGAAATCGCGAAATACATTAAAAAATTCTCAAAATCCAAAAAAAAAAAGATAAAAGAAATCCCAGATTCCGACGAAATCACGAGAAAAATCTCAAAATGTAAAAAAATCACGGCAAGTACCTCAAAATCCAACGAAATCAAGGGAAATATCGCAAAATCTGATGTCATTTATCGAATTTTGAAATCAAGCGAAATCCGAAGAAATCAAATTGGATTTCGAAATCCCGTACACTCTTTCCAAAACGTCCGACCCCTCGTGCGATTAAAATATTTGTAACTAATTACATTTTTTTCCATTTATGTGAATTCGATGTGTAGAGGCTTCCTCTGTTATAACGGGTTGTCCAGATGCTTCTTTCGGTAAAACTACTCACAGAGTCGCCATAGCGACAAAACCGCTGCCTGGATGGGATGGTAAAACAAAACATATAACCATATTTTGGTGTCGTTAAGACGAAACAAAATTATCATTTAAACAGTTGTCGTTCTGAAGCCAGATAATACCGAGGCAAAGCCAAACGAAATGGGAAGAATTCTTGTCAGGTAAAAACTTAAAACTACGTTAAAGCACAAACTTGATTTCAAGTGTAGGCGTGATAATACTGACTATAAAGCTATATCCACACTTGCACGGAAGTCAGTTGACAACTCGTTTGCGCAACTAGCTTTGAAACACTCTTTATTGCTAGTTCAAAGCGATTTCAACAGCCTATGTTAACACCCAGGGCCAGAAATAAGCACAGGACACTGGAAATTGTCCAATAAATTTTCCGTAGTTTTGATGGTTTGACTATGAAGATGCGACAGTATTTTCCAGTCAAAGGGGCACTGGACACATGTCCTACAAGAAATTTTTCCTATTTCAGGCCCTGTTCAGACCTTAAGACCTTGGATGAAGAATAGTTACACTTGGATATATCACTCGTAGTATAACGTGTGCTTCTGGCCCTGGTCGCGGATGCGCATTAGAGGGGTTCGAAATTTGGTAACGCGACAAGCTGTTTTTACCGGAAATGATTATTTTTTGGTTTCCGTTTGTTACGTCTTCTGCTCTGATTTCGTTTGAATTTGAAAAATAAACAGCGGTTAGGGTTAAGATCGTTTTCAGTGGCTTTTGTTTATGCGGCGATTTATGATTATGGAAGTTTTAAAGATGAACTATTATTCTTCTAATTATTATAGTAGGTGACTTTATACTTTAAATATAATTACCTTCTATAATAAAAGAAACCAGTAAAGTTGATGTTTAAATAGCCCTAGGCCTTGGCTAAACTAAAGTTTACTAAACACGTGTTTCTTGTTTGTTACGGGAGTTTCAAAATTTTCACACTACGCGGCGCGAAGGTGTGTAACTATTCTTCATCCAAGTTAAGACCAAAGCCGGAAATGAGAAAAAATGTTTAAAGGACATGTGTCCAGTGGTATCCCCTTTGACTGGAAAATTTATCGGACATTGCGTCGCGTCTTCATAGTCATGCTGTCAAAACGTAGGAAACATTTACTGGTAAAAACGTCCAGTGACCCCCTTAGTTTTTAAAAAATTTATGGGACATTTTAAAATTTTATTGGACAATGTCCAGTGTCCTGTGCTTATTTCCGGTCCTGCTTAAGACGTTTCTGTTAGTGCTGTCTGCTTTTGCTCTTGCTCGGGTTGTCTGCTAAAGCCGGTAAAAATACCCTTAATACTTGTCTCATCCCATGTGAAATACCTATGAAAACTAGAAACTAGCTTCCAAGCAGGCTGGGAAATAAGGATATTTTTTAAACTAGTCCTTTGGACCAGTGACCCCCTAGTGTCTGAAATAATTTACTGGTCTCCGGACTGGTCCCAGCCTTTGCTCTCCAATAGATTTGCAATTAAAAAACTGGTCCCCAGGACCAGTAACCCCCACTTATTGAATTAAAAAACTAGTCCAAGCAATTAATAAACTGGTTTTGGACCAGAGGAAGTGTGCTATTTCCCAGCCTGCTTCCAAGCGCCAGGGCCGGAAATAAGGAAAATTTCTTATAGGACATGCGACCAGTTTCCCCCTCCCCTTTGACTGGATATTATGGGACATTTTAAAAATTTATTGGGCAATGTCCAGTGTCCTGTGCTTATTTCCGGCCCTGTACCAAACCTGCTTTAAGTTGGTTCTCAAAGCAACTTCAAAACACCGCGTTTGTAATTAGCTTCTCGAGTATCAGTTTTGTTCACACTTAGCTTTGGAAACGTTTTGAATCGCTTCGAACCGGTTTCCCATGTAAGTGTGAACGTGACTTATATGTAAAAAGTATTAAGTCTCTTTATACCTCTCCGAGTGGCGATGACATCTCGGAGAGGTATAATGTGTCCGCAGAAAGCAATTTTTGGCTTCTACCCCCAACGTTAGTATTAAGAAGTACGCGGCGATAGGCTAGGGTTACGATAAACGTCTAACCTCCCAATGGCAGGGCTTCCAAAGGTTCACGCAATTGCGGGTTTTCTTATCATTTACTGTGAATCAATCGTCTCATATACCATAAATTTCCAAAAATTATTAAAAAGGCATACGCTTGAATTCAAACGTCAACAATAGCTATGTTTAAAATGATTTCAGGAATACAGTTTCTTAAAACGATTTAACTAGAATTAAGGTAAATTAATGACGATTAAAATAATTAACATCAGTTATATTTATTTAATTAATTAGAGGTTTATTTTGGTTTCCAAACTTGTTAGATCCTTGTTTTCATTGAACTAGAAAACTTTCAACAAATTTTACCTAAACACCATTTTTAACTAAAATTAAGCAAGCGGTATTGTTAAATATCATTTAGGTTACCCTTACCACCTGGAGGACTCGTATCTCTCTTAGGTGACCACGAAAGATGCAAGCAGACCTATTTTAAAGAATATGAAGTAAGACATGCCTATGCTGAATTTATGCCATAAAATAACGATTAACCAAAAACAAAGGGCTATTACGACACTAAAGACGAAGGATTCATGGACGAAGACGGTTGTCTGAGCGTCGAATGTCGCGCGGACGACGTCATGAAACACGCCTCCGTTTATTTGGCAGCCCAATCAGTAGAAGAGGTGATAGACAACATTCGCGTGTAAATGCCCTGATATTATAATATTGTAAAACTTTCTGACGTCACAGGTGGTTCTGTCACATCCTGACGTAGCTGAGTGTGTCGTAATCGGAATTCCTGATTTGGTATTGAAAGAAATACCAGTTATTTTGTACATGGTTAAAAGTGGTACAAAGAAAAGCTCGTCCCAAGTATCGGACGAGATAATAGAACGTTCGAATCAGCACTTTGGATCCGCTGTCACCTTTGGCAAAGCTATACAGGTTAAGGTTTTGCCCAGGACCAGAACGGGAAAAATTCACAGACCAAGCGTTGCCGCTTTGGGTAGAGGTCAGAAACTACCCGTAAGTACATATATGAATGTTTAGGTGTAATCAAGAAGGGATATCTAGTTTATTAGGGAGAAGGTATAAGATGCCTAAGTATTCGCGCGCCATAGTCCCAGTCCCCCTTTCAAAATACAAGGGCGGACGTAAAAGGAGGCCGGGCTATTTCGCTTCTCCTCAGTCGGAAAATACGTAATTTTCGTCATTCGCGTCGCGCTGACGTGAGTTTTGAAGAACCAATGAGATGCTGGTTGTAATTTAAAGGCGGGGATTAACTCCGGGCCTAAGTTTGGACTGGAGATAAAGCTAGAAATGGGGTGAATTTATAACTTCTCCCTAGTAAACTAGATATCACTTCTTGGTGTAATATTAAAAATATTATATAGTCGACAGGTGCTGTGGAAAATCCTGAAGTTCTGAACGACATTGATGTCGCCTTGAAGAAAGCTGGTTACGGTAAAACTGCTGAGTAAACTCGGTGCTACGGGTATAATGAAATGTAGAATTTAGTATTCAAAAACATATTAATATTAGATACATAATATAATCAATAAATAACATTTATTTCATAACTATGATATTTCTCACTTGATCCGTGTACAAATAATAAAAATAAATATAAATATAAACGTTACGGACCAAATAACTGGTTTTACTTTCAGCGAAGGTCAGATATTTTTTAAAAAGCGTTCGAGATTTCAAAATCGAATTTAATTTCTTCGGGTTTAGTTTGATTTTGTCGGATTTTTATATTTTTCTAGTGAATTCATGATTTATCTTTTCACATTTTATTAGATTTATGTATTCATTTTATTAGATTTATGTATTCATTTTATTAGATTTATGTATTCATTTTATTAGATTTATCTTTTCATTTTATTAGACTTATCTTTTCATTTTATTAGATTTATCTTTTCATTTTATTAAATTTATCATTTCATATTATTAGATTTATCTTTTCAATTTATTAGATTTATCTTTTCATTTTATTAGATTTATCTTTGCATTTTATTAGATTTATCTTTGCATTTTATTAGATTTGTGTATTCATTTTATTAGATTTATCTTTTCATATTATTTGATTTATCTTTTCATTTTATTAGATTTATCTTTTCATTTTAATAGACTTATCTTTTCATTTTATTAGATTTATCTTTTCATTTTATTAAATTTATCATTTCATATTATTAGATTTATCTTTTCAATTTATTAGATTTGTGTATTCATTTTATTAGATTTATCTTTTCATATTATTTGATTTATCTTTTCATTTTATTAGATTTATCTTTGCATTTTATTAGATTTATCTTTGCATTTTATTAGATTTATCTTTTCACTTTATTAAGATTTATCTTTTCATTCTATTAGATTTATCTTTTCATTTTATTAGATTTATCTTTTCATTTTATTAGATTTATCTTTGCATTTTATTAGATTTATCTTTTCATTCTATTAGATTTATCTTTTCATTTCATTAGATTTATCTCTTCATTTTATTAGATTTATCTTTTCATTCTATTAGATTTATCTTTTCATTCTATTAGATTTATCTTTTCATTTTATTAGATTTGGGTATTCATTTTATTAGATTTATCTTTTCATTTTATTAGATTTATCTCTTCATTATATTAGATTTATCTTTTCATTCTATTAGTTTTATCTTTTCATTTTATTAGATTTATCTTTGCATTTTATTAGATTTATCTTTTCATTTTATTAGATTTATCTTTGCATTTTATTAGATTTATCTTTGCATTTTATTAGATTTGTGCATTCATTTTATTATATTTATCTTTTCATTTTATTTGATTTATCTTTTCATTTTATTAGATTTATCTTTTCATTTTATTAAGATTTATCTTTTCATTTTATTAGATTTATCTTTTCACTTTATTAAGATTTATCTTTTCATTCTATTAGATTTATCTTTTCATTTTATTAGATTTATCTTTTCATTTTATTAGATTTATCTTTTCACTTTATTAAGATTTATCTTTTCATTCTATTAGATTTATCTTTTCATTTTATTAGATTTATCTTTTCATTTTATTAGATTTCAATCAATTTTTGAAAAACATTTTGCAAACAAACGAAAGCAATAAAGAGGCCTTAACGGTTCCGAGCGAACCAAAAGTTAAATACACCTTTAAGCAAGTAGTCCACTAAGCCTTGTGAAACCGTACCGTTAACGTAACGTCACGTATCCAAATACGTACAGAACGCCATCTGATAGCGTTTCTTAAACAATTCTTTCGGACTTAGGTAATGGGCGCCCTCTTTCGGATGAATTACGAACTTAAAACGGTAACGATACGGTTACGCAAGGCTAAGTGGACTACTTGCTTTAATCTGAGCCTCATTACCTATAAATTGGTAGATGCCAAATTTATTCGAGATAGGGATCGGATCTTTCGAAGAACCTAAGGAATTTTGAATTTTTCCTACTTGTTTAAATATAGGTTTTGTATCGATTTGGCTGAACACATTACCAATCAATTCAGAAATATTTTTAAAATATATAGTACAATAATATATATATATATATACAATAGTATATATATAGTACAATAATATATATATATATACAATAGTATATATATAGTACAATAATTTGTTTGGGCTTAATTTCTCTCGGAAGTTTTGTTTTGCTGTAAATTTAATCGCGGTCAATGCTTCGAATTAAGGAGTCTTCTTTGAAACCTCGATCTTTGGCGATGGCTTTAATCTTGCGAATTTCTTCATTGAGGCAATCCTGGTCAGAGCAAACTAATGTCGCTCTATTGATGTAGGAGTGAAACGCTGTAAGTTTTTGCGAAAGTGGATGGTTCGATTCCTTATGAGAATGGTTTTCTATAGACAGAGGTTGTTGGATTTATTATTAAGTATGTCGAGGAATGGTAATTCATTATTAAGTTCCATTTCCGCCGTGAATTGGATACACTGATCAATAGTGTAGATATAATTCAGGAATTTATCAATATCTGATATTTGATGTTGCCCAATTGCTAGGATCTCATCGACATAGCGTTTCCAGAAGTTAATTTTAAATGGGGAATTGAGTCAGGGAGGAGAGACTTGAGAGGGAGTGTTAAAGTGAATAGGCGCGTTCGTTCGCTTCGTGGCTAAACTCGTCTCTCTCTCGGGGACTCATCGCGGTGTCCGCGCGCATGCGTCAAATTTAAAAACCGGCTTTGAAGGGGAAGGTCGTGTTTGAATTTCTGCCATGGTTAACTATAAGAAGTGTTGTTTTTTAATTGTTCAAGTAACCCTAAGCATTTAACAAGACCCGACATGGTAAATATCGTTTTCAAACCATTTCACAAACCAAAAACATAGCTTGAAATTTATTGAAAGTGAATAGAAGCTAGTGGAAATCGGTCTTCCACAAGCTAATATCCATCTTTTACATTTTTCTATCTGGGTTTTTGGCTTTGGAAGGATATTCCTTTCATATATTTTAAAGCGAATACCTTGAATCATTCCTACAACCATTACAAAAACAATTTGGCATTTTTATTAAGCCTCGGTTTCCTCCCAACAGACGTTGATTGTTAGCTAACATTGTGAAACGGAGATAAAAATTCCTACTCCCACTTTCTTTCCCATTTGCCACTGTATGACGGGTTTTTAGCATTAGATCAACACTCCCTGATTGAGTAGCGCGATTTAATTTGTTGATGTAAATGTCAGAGAGAAGAGGTGATAAAGGTCTCGCCATCGCTAAACCTGTCCTTTGGGAGTATATTTTTGAATTCACCCATGAAGAAAGGGCTGACGATGCAAATCTCAACCAATTACATGAACTTGATCCATGGATAATCTTTCTCGGAGTGCTATAATTGCTCCTTCATTTGGCACACTGGTAAACATTGAAACTACGTCAAAGGACACCAACGTATCCTTAGGTTTAATTTCAAGATTTTTTAAATCACTTAACAGTCCATTAGCGTTTTTAATAGTATGGTCATGTTTTTCAGTTAAAAAAGTCAGTTTTTTAGTTGAGAATTTGGCAATCTTATGAGTAGCAGAGTAGGGGAATCAATGCTGTCTACAATCGGTCTGAATTTAAAGGTCAGTTTATGAATTTTTATGAATGCGTACATCCTAGGGGTTGTGAAATGTGTGGCGATTTATTGTTTCTTGCACTAATATATAGTGATATACAAGTGTGTTTAATTGAAGGTGTATTGAGTGTAAATTTATAGCCACAACGAAGGCTAATTAACATTTCGTAACAAATAAGAGACGAAAATCGGAATTAAATTTCAGAGCAAGAAATTTTGAAGAAACAGTGTCGTATCTTGAAATTCAAATACAAAGAAAATTTATTTTGAAAGAGACTTTGCCTTAGAAATGTTCCGGAAAAAGAATACAACTTTTTTAATTTCAAATCATAACAAAAATTTCAAATCCTGCACATACTTACTAGGGTGGATTCACGGTTGACGTAACAATTGGTTTATTTTGAAACGCGCTTAGATTTAGAGTTTTACTGTTTTTTTTTTTTTATTTTTTAATCAGGAAAAATGTTGGAAAAAATCAATTGTTCCCATTTTCGGAACAACAACTTGTGACACGCCACAATATTAATTCATGCCACAAATTAAATACAAGTTGGGAAACCAAAATAAACCTCTGCGAGTCGAGACGAGGGCTAACATTTTCAATAAAAAAATTCCTTTTTAAACAGAGGTCAATCAGCCAATGAGAAAAACCGGAAACAAATATCACAAATTTGGCGACATATTGTCAAGTGCAATTGTAAAGGTTAAAGTGTCAAATATTTTACTACATAACCAGAATAATTCCTTTAAAGGACATCAGATCTATCACTTAAATCAGTCTCTTTCTTCTGTATTTAACATTCGGCTCACTCTAAACCGTTAAAACCTCCTAAAAATGACACGAAAGAAGACCCATTTTGGTATCTTAATTCATAGACCTAATCGTAACAACTTTTACGGAAAAATAAAGTATTAACATCCATATTATTTAGTGGAGTCTAAATTTACGTTTACGCTATATATATAAATGTAGTAAAGCTGAATTAAAAAGTAAACACCAAATTTGAAATATTAATATCAAAAGATGTTCCTGGAATATTGAGATGAGACAGAGCTTTATAGCTACACAACTAATAAAAGAATCGTAATGCCGAAATATATTTAAAATATTTTCATTTAGAATTCTGCAAAAAGAAATTGTTATCGTTTTGTAAGAGATTTTTTCATCCTACTCGCTTTATATTAACTTTGATACGCCTATAGTGTTCGAATCAGATGCAATTTTCATTACTCGTTCTATATTAACTTTGATATGCGTATAAAGTTTCAATTCAGATGCAATCTTCATTACTCGTTCTATATAAACTCTCACTCGTGTCACTTCAAAGAAAGAAGTTTTATCTTAAATAATTAAATAAATATAACTGATATTAATTATTTTAATCGTCAGTATTTTACATTAACTATAGTTAAGTCGATTTAAGAAACTTTATTCCTAAAATCATCTTAAACATAGAGTTTGACTTCTAGCGAACACCTATTTCAGAACTTTTGTAGGGTATATAACGCGATTGATTCTTGTTAAGGAATAAGAAAATGCGCAATTGCGTGAACCTTTGTTGTAAGCCCTGCCAGTGGGAGGCTAGACCTTGAAGGAGAGAGGAATGGAGTGGAAACCCCCATACCTACAGCGTTGCCTCTGTACCCCCACCTACGGCACCGTAGTCCTCCCAGCATCCTCAGCGGTTTGGTAGGGTCGTACCGGAGGAAATTGTAAAGGACGCTCCCTCTATCTTAAAAATAGAAGCTAGTTCTCGTGCATATAAAATGGCGCTACGCGGCAGCACTTAGCAATCGCCTACCGAAGGGTAAGGGCGTGCGCGAGGTACACTGGGAGAGATACGGTGCCGCAGGTCGCCCATCAACATTTCCAATCCATCTCACCTCCCTTATCCCTGGCTAGACGTTTCTCGTAACCATAGCCGCTCGCCGGGTACATCTTAAGCCTAACGTTGTTGATGGAGTAGAAGCCAATGTTGTAGATTGGTGCCGATGTGGTATAGACGAAAGACCAGTAGATGTGGTGTTAGAAGCCGATGTTGCAGATTGGTGTCTATGTGGTATAGAAGACGAAAGACCAGTAGATGGTGGTTGTTAGAAGCCAATAAGGATAGATTGGTGTGTATGTGGGATACACAAAAGATTAGTGCAGGGTGTTGCTGTTAAAAGCCATTAAATACTGAGGGTTTTGAGTGAAAGATTTGGCGGTTAGTCAGCAGATGAAGGCGTAACGACTAGCTAATGATTCGCGTTAGGGACCGTCCATAAACTACGTCTGATCTGGGGGGACGGGGGGTCATAAAATGCCATTTTTTGTGTGACGTAGTTTATGGACGGTCCCTTAAATAAGATAGATAAAGCAATGAAGTAAAGTTTTCATAATTTCTGTGTACTGCGGTCCGGAAATTGCCGTTTGCTCCGATTTGCCAACTGCGAACGCGGTGACCGGTGGTGACAGACACACACGCAGACACGTCCTGTGTAAAACCTCTCCGTGACGTCATCGTCACTCGGAGAGGTAAAAAGTAACGCTCTTATTGCGAAAGTACGAAAATTAAATTAAATGATGCGTATAGCTTATTCCCTGATAGTTCTGTTTGCGTTCGTTATTCGTTTGCGAGGATAGATAGATCCCTTCAAAAGAAATTCAACTCATGTGAAGTAAATGTTGCGCCGTTACCAAATCGTTAGCACGCCTCAACTTGAGAACGAACCCAATTAACTGCGTTTATATAACACTTGATTTCACTCCAAAATATTCTGTTAAGATTGCCTTGATTGATTGAAAGCACGTTGACACGAGTATTATTTCATGGATGTCGCAAAAACTACACAGCAGTCTTTCATGACGTGAGTTTCAAGCATTTAAATTTGAAACTCATGCCACTCCTCAAACAATACCAATTTTCACTTATGCCAATCCCAATTAAGGTTTCGTAGATTTTGGTTAGACTCCATCTTAACTAAACTGCGAATAGTGGTCGGCATTTGGATAGGATAATATCTGTTTGTTTTATCTTTATTCATAATTTGAAATTATCCACGGGAAGTCTATGATTAATGCAATTTAATCACGAATAATTATCTGATTATTATTCATGAATAACTGATAAATCAAAATTCTGTGGATTATCTTGTCCAAACGCCGACCACTAAAGTCTGCGAATGCTAATCGATTGAGCATGAATTTGATACACTGTCTTTGTTACTAGTATTCGCCGAATGGTAAAGGAGTGGTAGGTGGCTATATGATAAAATTCCTCCGTGTTCTAAAAGGTTTTGACAATATCAAGTAATAAAATTTGGAGTCAGTTTTCACGTTGTTGTTGCAATCCAATAAGCGCATTAATCAACATATTTTGACAGCGTTACCACCATCCCCAGTACGGAACATGGTTGGGGTGCGAAAGTTGGTAATTCGTGGAATGGGATTCTCGGTATGCTCCAGAGAAATCTCAGTCGTTGTGTAATTAGAAATACGCGACCAGCTTCGCCTACCTATAGTAATACAAAGAACGCTTTTCAAACACAGGAAGGAGATTTTTCTTTAAACCCATTCATCCTGTCCAAGGATGGTTTCTATTCCTTTCCTACTTCACACCCGTTTTTGATTGTGAGGACGCAAATATTATTCGGAACAAATCAGTCAAAAGGAAATAATAATATTCTGTTATTGACGAATGGGTAAATTTACATTACCAATTTATAAATAAAATTGTAATTGAAGTTGTAAAAGCTGATAACAGTACGAACTACTGTATATTAGACAATTCAATATTTTGCCTTGCAATATGTGGCCATACTAAAAAGCAACGAAAATCAATCAAAATACTGTATAAAAATTTATAAGCTCAATTTTTAAAATATCCGAGTATTTGAACCACCTAAAAGCAAATGTTAGTGGACAATTAACTATAGTATCCCTTAAAAATTTCTTGTAGATACTCTTTTTTCTAGATGTACTAAATGTTGAAAAATATTTTTGGGCAAGAGAAATTTTGGTGAAAAAAACTCTAATGTGATACACGTCTACATAATACTCATCAAGTTCCACGTGCTCGAGATTACCGTCGGGTGCGATGTCACCTATATGATTTGATTGATGAATGTTGGAATTGGTCTTCATAGGAAGATTTGGATTTAGACACGCTCTCGCTAGATGGCCTGTACGATTGCATCGTCCGCATATAGCATTAATACAGGGACATTCCGAACCCCTGTGGTTATCTGGAATAGGTTTGGCACCTCTGTCGTGTTCTCAGGTTCGTGCGAGGTTTGTCATTGTGAAGAACGTTGCTGTTGCCGTTGTTATTCCTGTTAGGTCGTCCTTGTTGCTTAGTTCCGTTTTGCCCAGGTTATTCCTGAGGATTATGCTCATGTACAATCTTAAGGTTAATATCTTTCACTTTTTCATTTGACCAAGACTGTGCTTGGCATTCTCCATGTCTACTAGAAGTGTGGTGGCTCGTGACTGCGTAATCACTTTTTTCCTCCTCTTCGGCGATGAGTTTCTGTTGCATCGCGTCATTATTTTGTCAACAATCATTTCATCTGGTTTATCGAACTTGTCAGTTTTCCGATAGAGATTAAGGAGCAAGTAAAATATGTAAAATTTAAGTCCACTGTCAAAATCATCCTAAAATAATTTGTAAACATCTATTCAAACCTAAGAAAAATAAGAGAAAAGCAAATTTCCCCACTTTATAAAACCAAATGAAACCCCAATACGAAAACCAAATGAAACCCCAATACGAAAACCAAATGAAACCCCAATACGAAAACCAAATGAAACCCCAATACGAAAACCAATTATAAATTCTTAATAAAACGTCAAGACCCCTTAAAATTCACCCAACATAAAACTCATTCTATTTCCCCAAAACCCCAGTTTGACAAACATCATTGACGTCATGGGCCAAAGCGATCGTCCCCAAAGTATCCAAAACCGCACCTCGCCTGCGAAGTCACGTAAGACTGTGACGGCAATGATGCCCTCTATAAAGGGGAGATATATGCATTCTTTACCTTAGCTCTCTGACCAAAGGGTCTCCACTTTATAGTAGGCCGTACCCTTTTTTTTAAACTAGCAACTCCCTAGTAAAACTTTGAGTGTAATAAATGAACTTTATTTCTAAATATAACTTAAAGTTTCCACCTCATTTGCACTACTACAAGCCCTTCAAGTCCGCATAGTCCAAACAAAAATCTACCAACGGTTTCAGTCCGGTAGGTAGATTTCCAAGCAAATTAAAAGCTCTCCCAGCCCCGCGCTATTCTTCACTGGGCAATGCTCGCAAGCTACAAAATTGTTTAATTGCCCTCATATAACATTTTTTATCAGGTAACTCTTGCTCCTATTGGTTCAATTTTTAAGTATTAATATAGATTTCTCTGTCACCAGAAAAATTAGAGGAAACTTATAAGAGTAGAAAGTTATTTTTCCAAAACACCCTAAGAATGAAATTGAGCCCGTGATTATGTAGTTTCAGGTTGAGAATTAACGAGGTGGCCCTGAACAAATGTTAAGTTAAAAATTGGGCCAATTTAAAATTGAAATGCCTTAAGGTCTACGGGCCTTGTGTCAACTTATTTAATTAAAAACGTTCCAAGGTTACCCATTTTAAGAGGCCAGAATCTAGTTGCTTTAATAATAAAAGTGCTATGGTTCTACTGAAAACATGTCCAGTTTAAAATAATGATTTTCCTCAGTCTGCTATAGACTGCAATACACGCTGTGGCAGTAGTGGTATACCGTTGGAACCACACCTTATACACTCGTTTCAACATATACGCTATTGATCGCGGTGGAATTATTTAAATTATTCAGTTGCGACCAAAACCAAAGATATAGTTTTATATAAGTAATTAAATTAAAGAATTAATCAACCAGAGTATAACATAAAAAGATTTTTTGTCCTCAACTTATATTCACAGTATTTTATAGTATAGATATCTCTTCTTAACTATGGCATATTTTCACACATAAATCTGGGCCCGTAGCTCAGCCAAATCGCACCGTGTCGGTTGTATGCTCTACTGTGTTCATTAAATTTTCGAGGCCTCACGCTTAAAGATGTGAAATTACCGTAATTTTTAAAAATGGTAATTTTCCGATTAAATTTCGGAATAACAAAAATTACCCTAATTTACGGTATTTTATATTTTCATATGCTTATTTACGCGGTATTTGATAAATTACTGGTAATTTACGGATTGTAAATTACCGACTCGCATCTCTACTCACGCTTATTGTGGTTTTTAGGCCCGTGAACCAGCGAAAATGTTGACGCGAATTATTAATTAGTTAATATTTAATCTTTCTTTAATCATGTATGGAAGTCCAAATTGATTGGGTAAAGAGATATACTCTGGTTAATTAATTCCTCTTATTTGTCTTTTGAAATTTTGCACGCCACACCGTTCACCAGCTTCTACCCTGGCTCCTTGGAGAATACAGTCTACAGGAGATAAGCGCCTAGGGAAGCAGAATTATTCCCGATGAACGCCACTAAAACTGCCAGGATTGTGATAACGTAAATTCTCCATATTTTTACACTCGAACATGAGAAAGAACAGCTATTCGGCAGCATATTTGGAACGATTTTTAATCCAGTTGCGCAGGCCTTAAAACAGAGGTAAGTATTTCCTAATAGAAAGTTTGTACCAATTAAGAGCTTGAGCGAAGTTATTGTGCGTATTAGAAATAAAGATGAAATTAAAACCTGATGTCATGGTAAACGGAATCCATGTTGCAACGCTGAAATAATAAAAACTGTCATTGTAGACAAAGACCAGAAAGTGTAGAAAATTAACTGCCTGAAGTGACAGATATTCAAATTTTCACTTTTGAAGAAACGATTATATGACATCAATTATTTTAAAAAATTCTTATCTTACTTTTTTGACCAAAATTACTTCAGTAAAATATTTTAACAAGAAACATGTACGCGTTAACATTTTATTTTCTATCAAAAATTTACAATTAGGTAGAGAATTTGGCCCTATAAAGAGAATAAAATGGACAGAAAATCGATGAGAGCTGATAAATAAAACCGTATGAAAACTTAACAAAACGTATTCTTCAATTGTAAAGTTTTCGAAGTATTAAACATTAACGTGCTGTATAGCTCTCAAAGATCACGATCAATCTACAGATCTTTTCGAAACTAATAACTAAATCACAATGAAAAAATATTTCTAATTTCAATATATAAAAATTTAAACTCTTCTAGAGAAATGTTTTCAGACATCTAGTGTTTAAATATCATATTAGCAAATGTTAGTCGAAAGTAAAGCCTAGTATCAAGCTAGTATCCCTTAAATTCTTAAAGTCGACATTTTTTCTTGAACTACTTTGATAAATATTTTTGAAAAATATTTTGTGAAAATGAAATTTTGGTGAATAATTGATGTTTCATAATCATGTCTTCAAAAGTGAAAATTTCTATATATATTGTTAATGTTAATGTTGAAAGGGGTGACGCGTCGCCACGTCAAGCACCGGTACCAAAGGTATTTTGTGCACCCCTAGCTGCTTAGACTGCGTAGAGTCCTGTCGCCTCGATGAATCGGATAATCCGATTGGCCGAGACAGTAGAGAACTCGTGAGGTTCCATAGTATGCATGTCGAAATGCTCAAACCTCATGGCCGCGAGGTAGTCGCAGCTGCAGAAGATATGGGAGGAGGTTTCCTCTGCCTCCCCGCAGAACCTACAAAGTGGGTCATACACGATGCCCAATATTGCAGGTGTCTATTCAGCCGGCAGTGTGCTGTGAGGAGACTGGTAACCAGCCTAATTTTGCTTTTGGTAAGGGCAAGCAGTTCCTTTGCCCTAGTAATGCAAGGACCCGGGACAAACTCCTTGGCTTGTCTCTGCCCATCCATGTCAAGCCAGAGCTGCAGTTGAAGTGCAGACATTCGGCTGTGAATCCTATGGCGAATGATGCCATGGTGGATAGGAACTGCAGGCTCAGGTCCGAGGAACTTCGCCTCAGCCCCCCTTTTGGAATACATATATCAATATATATTACTTCAGGCAACTAATTTTCTACACTTACACTTTCCGGTCTTTGTCTACAATGACAGTTTTTATTAATATCTGTCACTTCAGTCTTCATATTAATTAAAATTGTTTAGAAAACATAGGAGAGAAAACGTCTTAGGGCGTTGCCCGTCCATCGGTAATCTAGCTTAATAACCAGCCGTCGGTAATCTGGCTTTTGACCAGCCGTCAGTAATCTACCTTAATTACCAGTCGTCGGTAATCAAGCTTGATTACCAGTCGTCGGTTATCTAGCTTATTTACCAGTCGTCGGTAATCTAGCTTATTTACCAGTCGTCGGTAATCAAGCTTAATTACCAGTTGTCGGTAATCCAGCTTAATTACCAGTTGTCGGTAATCCAGCTTAATTATCAGCCGTCGGAAATCATGCTTCATTACCAATCGTCGGTAATCAAGCTGCATTACCAATCGTCGGTAATTCGGCTTAATTACCAGCCGTCGGTAATCCGGCTAAAATTCGAGCCGACGGTAATCCGGCTTGATTACCGGTCGTCGGTAATCCGATTCTATTACCAGTCGTCGGTAATCCAGCTTATTTACCAGTCGTCAGTAATCTAGTTTAATTACCTTTAATTGGTAATCTAGATTAATTACCCTTAATTGGTAATCTAGTTAATTACCCTTAATTGGTAATCTAGTTAATTACCTATAATTGATTATCTAGTTTAATTACCCATAATTGATTATCTAGTGTAATTACCTCTAATTGGTAATCTAGTTAATAACCTATAATTGGTAATCTAGTTAGTAACCTATAATTGGTAATCTAGTTAATAACCTATAATTGGTAGTCTAGTTTAATTAGCTCTAATTGATAATTTATTTTGAGTACGTTTAATTCGTAATCTAGTTTAATTACCTTAAATTTGTAATCTACTTTATTTATCTTTAATTGGGGATCTAGTTAATTATCTTTAAATGACAATCAAGTTTAATAATCGTTTATTGTTAATGCAGTTTAATTAGCTTTAATCTGTACAGGGAAAAGTTAAAATGTCCATTAAGCAAGCTATTTGTTCTAAGAATTTGACTATATCCGCGGTAAAACGACCAAGTTCAAGAGTGGCTTTATACACTACATAACTCACGCTAAAAAGTCGCAAGTTCCATAGTTTCTGGGTAAACCACGTAAGTCAGAGCATGTAACTAAGCTACGAAAAACAATTCTTAAACTTAATTTTTCTTGATGAAAAATAGGCGCCAATTATAGATATGGGGCTTTCATTTAAGACCGTTTTCATATCTATTTAACGTATAGTTATTTTTATAAGGGTATGGACAAAATGGGTAAGTTTGGAAAGTTTCCCATGTTATTTCCATGGAGATTTTCGTCAAAATCTGAGATTAATTTTATGGAAATGAAAACCACCCTTAGCAACTTTATTTTTTACAAATTAAACTAATTAATGGATCTCTTTGAAATTTTAACCACATATTGAGGGCCCGAATTGTAGTTCTGCGGAAGTTTTTCAAAACAGTTAATACAATAGAAAAAAAACTGCATCCAAACAAAAAACCCTCCTTGTACAGTAAGAGCAGTATGAAGTCTTATCTAAGAGAGCTATATACCGCTCTCTCAGAATTTAACGGTTAGGACTGTACCGATATGTATAGACTCCCAAGACTGTTTTAACCAGTCTCTCCTCCCTGCTTTAACGGAAAATAGTTCCATCTTCCGAGGATGTTTGAGCGAACTTCCCATCAACTAGGGCTGTTCAAGAGGGTTCACGGGTAGTTGAGCGGTTTTCAAAAGAGCGTTTTGGAATAAAGCGGTTCCTAAAACAGCGGTTTGCAAAACCGCGTACAAGCAAAACCGCGGTTGCTGTTTCCGCGTTTCTCAATACAGCGCTATTTCCCAAAACAGCGGTTGCTGTTTCCGCCCAAACTGTGATTGATAGGGAGGGAAATATCTATTATATTAAGTATATAGGACAAAGAACAATATTATGCAAAAAGGAGTAATGTTATATCGGAAGTAAATATAAAATATAATTTTTTGGAAAAGGCACATTATTTTGGGAAGTTAATGAATATAAACAACAAAATTTTGGAAAAGGCGTACTTTCGTACGCTCAAGATATAAACGCTGTAATCAAAATGCGCTAAAACGAGAAATGGCTATAATGGCAAACGCGCTTATGAAAAAGCCGTTTTGGACAATGCTGTTTTGATAACACGCCCAATCGATAACATACCGTTCAAGAGTTGGGGCCGAGCCGACACTTTGGCGGCTTGATTAATTAACGTTCGAGCTTTTTTAAGGTCGAGCCGAGCAAAGCCGAGATACATCGAGCCACTACGACTCCCGAGTTTAGTCACTGAAATAGTGCTTTTCTCTTAGTCTTTCTTCTCTCCACCCACCAATAGCGTTCCGTTGTATTTTTACATGAAATAAAGCGTGGGAAAATTTGCTTTCTCTCTAGCATCTAAAAGTGGGCATATAACGATTTCTTCACTTTTTACCGAGCGGATTTTACTGAACCACTAACGTTGGTAGTAGCAATTTTTGTTAAACATATTTTAACAGAGCCAGCTCGCCCTGCCTTTTTGTTAACAAAATTCTCGTGGCACGCTCCCTGTCTCGCGCCACGATTGTCACATCGCGCGCAAATTTTATCAAATCTCGCGATAAATTTCATTCGACACGGAGCGTGCCACGAGAATTTTGTTAATAAAAATGCAGATTGTTACGTGATTGGTCGGAGGTCCTTATTAAAAATTATCCATAAATCTCGAACGAATTGTAATTCTAAAATCATTGGGAGATATTTCCTGGATGTTTCACTATGCAGATTGGTCTTACAATTAGTAGAAGAGTCGATAATAAAAATCACTTTATTTTCCACTTCACCCTCCCTTAGGCTTGTTGATAGTATAAATGTTAATTGCAACACTTTTTCTTGGAAGTTCCAGAACCTTAACTTAGAAGAATCCTGTCACCAAGTTCTTTTTTTTTTTTACCACACGCACTTGTACAACTTTTCGACGTCATTTCAAGGGTATCGATTTGTAGGAACAAAGTTAGGCGAAGTTATTCTTCATTTTAGCTGCAGCAAATTCGCATGACTTGGATAAAAACATGAATAATTGAGATATATATATATATATACATTGTTAAAACTTTTGTAAGTTTCAAAACTTGACTAACTCCGAAAAACTAAATCAAACGCGTCTTAGAGTAAGATCAATAACTTTACTGCACGCAAAACTAACTTTATTAATCGAAAAAATTAGCGGAGCGGAAAAATAAGTGGCTTTTTCCGACTTCATATCGGCAATACGACAAATAACAAAGTGAAAACATTTGCGTTTGAAATGAACAGCAGTTTCCGCCAAGGAGCTTCTCTTAATGACGCAGTTACCGCGACTTTTCAAACTTGATTACACGATATCCATCATTTAACTTTAGAATTGGCCTTGAAAGTTACAACAAAAAATTACCTTATAAGACAAATTAATATTTCACTAAAAACTGCATTAAGAATTTAATTGCTGCAATTTAATATTTCCTATCATTCGTAAAACTGTAGATAATTTATCGAAGATGAATTCGAGCATATTCTCTTTTACGATGCCAGTAGGGGTAAGGAATATTATTTGAACTCTTTGCATTATTTATAGCGGTTTCCATTGGAATGATCCGAGCGCTCCCGGTTTCCATTGGAATGATCCGAGCGCTCCCAGAGTGCTTCGAGAAAAACAGTCGTCTTTTAATGGGGAAAAACGAGCGGCTCTGAGACGGAGACCCGTCTTCCAATGCTCCAGTCGCTCCCTCCCGGTTTGCTCCCAATTGCTCCGACTCTAGAGACGGGGCGACCAAAATGGAGCGCCTGGTGACGTAATAAAACCGCTCTGAAAAATACGGAGCTATGTTGGAGCGCTCCCAGGCGACCCCAATGGAAAACGCTATTAGTTTCGTCAAATTAATTTTCCGATAAGCAACCCAAATTATTATTCAGTCAGCTAAAAAGTATTTTCAAGAATTTATGAGTGGAAAGTTCATACTTGACAGCGTGTCAATTTCAGCGACACAGTACGTTTTATTGAACCTGAAGAATGTGCGGTAAGTAAATAAGGGGAAGCCCTCAAATGAGTGGTTCCCGTATGAGCGGATTTCAAAATAGCGGTCCTCATAACAGCGGTTCCCTAAATATTGCTTTCTCGAAATGGCAGTTTACCCGTTACAGCAGTAGTTACCGATACAGCGGTTCTCGTAAACGCGGCGTATCGTTACAACAGTTCTTATTATGGTGAAGGCTGGATTATATGAACTCAAATAGAACTATAGGTCAGATATGGATAATTAGGGTAGGTAAAAGTTTATTATTTGAACTGAATGGTATTCGATCAGGTCAGGGTAAAGTTAATTATTTGAACTAAAAAAGTATTCGGTTAGATTTGGTTACATTAGGTTAGGTTAGCGTAACGTTAATTATTTGAACCCCAATGGTATTAGGTCAGGCTGGGTTAAGTTGGGTTAGGTCTGGTCGGGTCAGGTCGGGTCAGCGTAAAGTTAATTATTTGAACCCCAATAGTATTAGGCAGGGTAGGTTGGGTTTGGTTAATTATTTAAACCCCAATATACTAATGTTTTTAAGAATTATTTAAAAAATTCGAACAAATTTTGAACAACGCCGCTGTTTTTTGGAATCGCGGCTGCTATTTAGGGGAGTGTTCTTCTGGGAACTGCTGATACGAGGTGCACCTTAAATAAGTACTAAAACAATATCTTTACTGATGACTATCAAGAGAAAATAGAAGAGACAATAATACTTGGGGTCAAAATTTTACTTTAGCCCTGTTTTCTACCTCGTTTTGGGATCCTCCAGTTTTTTACCCCCTAAAACTTCAAGCACCCAATCAGGAGGCTAGAGGTTAAATATTGTGCTTTTGGAAAGTAGCGCTACTCATGGGATTGTGGGAGAAGGAGCCTCTCCACGTCCTCTCTCTAAAAGCTGTGAGGAGGCTATCCTAAGAGGGGGTAGAAATCTAACCCCTCAAACGAGGCGCAGTACGCCGAAGCAGAAGAATACACCCTTTCGACGGGAAAAGGGGGGTAGGCAACCCTTAGTATCGGTGTGTCCAGTGTCGTGTTTGCGCACCCTGAGATCCAAAACGCCTACAGCGCAGGCGCTAAAATGCGAGATGGAAGGCAGAGTTTTACCCCTGCGCCTTTCCTTCTTAGAATCTTCGAAAGGATGTATTATCAGGGAGGAGAGAAGGAGTAATAATGCGAATAGGCGGGTTGGTTGGCTTCGTGGCTAAACTCGTCTCTCTCCGGTGCTGGCTCAGTCACTCGCCACGGTGTCGGCGCGCATGCGTCAAATTTAAAAACAGGCTTTGAACTGGAAGTGGGAGCTGGCGGTAGTGTAGTAACCGAGTAACCGATGCCACTTGTGCGTGCGCATTACCTAGAATCGAGGGAGGGAGAGATAAAAATTTCTTCCCTCTGTTCTTTTTCCCCTTCCATTTATATTACTGCTTCTTTAACATAAGACTAACACTCCCTCTCACCTCACTCCTCCCAGTTATTATAACCCTCCCAGTTATTATAGTCTCTTTTATTTTATCTTGTTGCTGTTTTATTTTTAATCCTTGCCTGAGAAACATGAAATACGACTTAAATTCTACATTTATTTTTATAAAGATTGACTTTTCTGGATCCAAGTCAACTAAAATCAACGGTCGGAAATATATCGCAAAATTGGATGGCTGAGCAACTGGGTCATTTGAATAACATAGAAAGTGGAGTAAGAACTTTAGTTATTTAATGGAAAATGAAGTGATTTTTTATCGATTCTTCTACATATTATAAGACCATTCTGCATAGTGAAACATCCAGGAAATATCTCCGAATGATTTTAAAATTCAAATTTGAAATAAGAACCTCTGACCAACCGCGTAACGCCCTGCCTTCGTGTTGACAAAATTGTCGTGGCACGCTCCATGCCAAATGAAATTTATCGCAAGATTTATAAAATTTGCGCGCGATGCGATAATCGTGGCGCGAGATGTAGAGCGTTCAACTGGCGGCAAAACGTTCTCACTAAAACTTGTAATATAATGAAAGAGTGCGAGCTCGTGGAGACCAAGGCTTACCAGTTATGTCGAAAATGCATCAATAGCTACCTATCAATTTTCATAGAATTTATTGTCTTCGTAAAAGCTATCATTTTTATCATATAAGTAACGACTAAGCCAAACTTATTTAACAAAATAAAAAAATGGCGTCGAAAATAAACCTCTCGCGAGCTGATCAAAACCAAGCCTATGACGTCGAGCATTCGTCGATTCCTATTGGCCACCGCTTTCCTTTCCCTAAAAATTTGCGGAAAAATAGAAAACCAATTCCGTGCTTGCCGCCCAGAAAACGCGAAATTTTGCGGCAAGTTACCTCCAAAAAAACGGCGCGGAACGCGGTTTTTCCCGCGTTTTGGCCCAATGAAAACCAGGCTTTAGGAGGTCTTAACGGTTCAGAGAGAGCCGAATGTTAAATCCACATTTGAGTGTTAGATTATAATTATTGAGGATACATAGAAAATGATTAAACGCTTTAACCTTAACAAATGCCCTTGGCAATATCTCCCCAAATTTGAACTGTATTACTGGTTTTTCTCATTGGCACATGGACCTCTGTTTAGAAAGTAAATTTTTGTTTGAAAATGTAGGCCCTCGTCTCGACACGGAGAGGTTATTATTGGTTTCCCAACTTGTTTGCTCTCCTATTTTCCGTTAAAACATATAAATTAAATTCGTCGTAATGTTTCGATTTTTTCGTCAAACGGTTCATCTTCAGGCTAAAATTTATGTCTAATCGATATATGGCGTAGGCTCCGGTCAAATCATTCTCGCTCTTAAGATCATATATGATTTTTTTTGAGGTAATTGGAACTACAGCAAGGACATACCCTATCAGTAACGAAATCATTAGCGCAACACATCTGCCATCAATAACTGAACTGGGTACCGTAGCTATTTCTACATGCATGGATAGAGATCTTGGTCCCGGTACCTCGATGCTCTCAATTCAAGGTCTTGGTACGAAAGTATGGATTGTGACGTCTTTCGTAACATTACTACTTTCGCTCATCACTTTCGTCTTCAATGGTTTTAATTTAAATAAACGTTACAATAAGCGATTGTCTTTAAGCGATTCTCTGTGGCACTACGTATCTGGAATTCTTCAAAACCGTAAATATTGTTTAGCTTATAGAGCGGAGCCTCCGAGATATCTAGGCCCGTGCCTATCGCGAAGCGCGAATATTTTTTTAATTACTTTAGTTCGCCGTGTTTTCTCACTTGGGGGCGCTTTTAGTATCGTAAAATAAAAATAAGTTTTAGAAAATTTCCGAAGACCTTTATTAAACAATAATGCCAAAGAAGTAAAGGATAAAAAAGCTAAGGTTAAAAAAATTAAAGGTTACGAACGAGTAAAAAAATTCCTCTTGGTATAATAAAACTGTGAATTAGCAACTTCAAGAAGTTTTGTTTTACTAAAAAAACAACAATGTTAAAATTTCATAATTAATTTTGTTGGCCACACAATCTAACCAAAAGATTCGATAAAAAATAAATAGCGCCTAAAACAATTACGTTAATTTAAGGGTGAAACCTTTCTCTTTCATAAAATTTTTATAATTGGCCCCTAAAATATCAACGACAATTTATGGAAGACCCCCTTCGCAACTGTAATAAAAGCGCCATCTAGAACACATATTGGGTGAAAATATTTCCTCTATGAAACTGGATATTTCCCCACATAAAAATCGACACGCACGGGCCTAGATATCTCGGAGGCTCCGTATAGAGTTACATAATTAGTGTAATGTTTGCGTATTGGTCCATTCATGAACGAAATAGTGAACAATCCAGACTTAACAGCCGTACCTTTGCACGTACAAACCGAGACATCCACTAGTTGTAACAAGAAGGGGGTTGAAAGATAGGCGGAGGGGATGGAAGTTTGAGAGAGAAAAATAAATTGGGGACAAATTAAGCTGTAATTTCCGGTTTTGCCAACGCCATCTGCGAGTTAACAAATATAGTATAATACTTGAAATTTTTAAATCTAATGGCGTAACGGTTCAATTTTCTTCAAATTATTGGAATTTGGTCGTAAAATTGTGCAGAATAAGGACTGTGTGTTTCCAAACTGTATCAGTGAGAGGCGGTTTTTACAGCTTACCTCATTTCTCCTTGTTTACATAAATTGCATTCTATATTTCGTGTATGCCGCTTTCGATAGCCACCCTCTCACGTGACCTTTAATTTTGTCCCTAAAATGACGTAGTTCCGCTGGCGCGAATTTGTCTCAACAGGGGGAAATAGTAGTCGCTTGTTACACATAGTGGACGGGTTTTTTCACTAAAGGCATGTCCTGGATTGTTCACTATTTCGTTCATGGTCCATTTGAGCACCGCATATCTCTCAAGAATCTCGCGGCGTTTTGCGCGGGAAAAATATGATCACGTGATCGGCCGCCATTTATGGAGAGGATTTTTTTTAACATTCCGAATTGTACTGAAATTATTATTGTAGTACATTTATAAGTTATTATTATTTTTTACTTGCCTTATGCAGTATCTATATTTAAAGCCCAAAATATAAGAGAATAAATCCGATAGATGGAGAGCGCGAGTTTTGAAATTATAAGCCACTCCCATCAAAACATACAAAGGCGCGTACAAAGGAGTCGAGGATGGGTAGGGAATTTACTTCTTACATAAATCCGTTTTTGGTAGGGAGTGTAATTTATGCTTGATTTTGCCCCGCTAAGATAACGTTTTATTTGACCTCATTGGTGACGCCGTGGTTGTAAGAGTTCTAAAGCAATGGGGGCAGAGACGGAAATAAGCAGAGGACACTGGACATTATCCAATAAAATTTTAAAATGTCCTATAATTATTTTAAAAACTAAGGGGTCACTGGACAGTTTGACCAATAAATTTTCCGAAGTTTTGATAGCTTGACTATGATGATGGGACACTATTTTTGCACACTCCAGTGGACATTGTCCTATACATTTTCCAGTCAAAGGGGGGATCACTGGACACATGTCTTTTAAGATATTTTTCTTATTTCCGGCCCTGAATGGGGGTATAGACAATTTCTATGTAATTGGCTCCTACGCATAGGCTTTTTGGATCCTGAAAGTGTACCCCTTTGTATATTCCGATACTAAGGGTGGCCTACCCCGATTTTACGTGGAAAAGGTCTATGTAAGAGACAACGTGCAGTTTTTCATCTCCAACCCTACTAGTGATTTTTGTTTTATAATAAGTAAGCCCAAGGCCCAGCTTTTTCGTGTTTGTCTGTTAGTAGCTCTCAGATAGTATGAACTATAATATGCCATAGAGCGTAAAGTCAAGGATAATTAGAGTAAGTTTATATTAAAATGTAAAAGAAACGATACTAGCAGAAGTAATATAAGGGACTAGAAGTATCGAGGGAACCAAATTCTTCACTTGGCGAAAGTGAATATTCTTGATAACACACCAACGGTTGGCCCTCTGGTAGCGGTTTCTGAATTTTCCCTCCTAAACGTGAGACGCTCGCGGTGGTAGACGGCCGAACTAGATTCAAGTACGCGCGTCCGTGTTCAGCGGCTTTAGGTTGAGGGGAAGGGGGCTGGAATTATTTTTGGAACTCGACCAATTTTTTCTCTCTATAGTGTAGGCGCGATGGAAGAGGATGCGGCATAAAATCCTCAAATTTGTTCACTACTGCCAGGATCTATTTCCAATGCTAGAGCACTTTACTTCTAGTCCCTTATCTTACTTCTGATACTAGTCATAATAGTATGCAGATAAATGTCAGATAAAGCCTGAGCTTAAAATGGACATGAAGAAACAAAGATCCGTCATGTGATGTAACATGTTAAAATATATCAAATAATGTTAAATAACAAGAAACTAATTAGCAGTATACTCAAAAAAAGCCAGGGTTACCAGACAATATTTAAATGAGGCTACGTTTTTGGAAAATATTGGAATTTTTGTTTCAGCGTCAGATTTGAAAATGAACGTGCAGTGGGTGCGATTTATCCAGATTGGATGGATGATGGGATCAACCGTTATTATGGCTTCGTATTCCGGAAATCTCAATAGCGAACTTGTAGCAAATACGGTCACTTTTGTCCACACCATCGAAGATCTTCTAAAAACTTCAATAATTCCTCTAATCCGAACCGATTCCCCATTTGAAAACGCAATGACCAAGGTAATTAACAAGTAGACAGATGAACAAAGTTCGTTGAAGATCATGGACTTTTGATAGCTAGTGAAGTTCGTTGCCTCATAAAGTCTGATTCTCACCGACCAAACTTTCACCATGGATAGATTTAGTATTAGAAGTAGGAATGGAGAACAGAGTAATCTGGGTGCGCGTCAAAGTATGAAAGAAGAGGCAGATCATAGCAACAGAGGTAAAAAGGAATTACCTATTTTTCGCCGTCCCCGTCAGCAACGTCATAAAAACGTAGTTTAAGTGAGCCAATAAGAAAATTTAAACTTTTCGTTACGTGTTGGAGGGAGGGGCTCTATACTGGGCTATAAGTCGACTGAAGTAAATACTAACCATTCTCCATTCCTACATCTAAAATTAAATCTATCCCAGGTTTCACGGAGTCATAAGAAACAATCCGCGTAATTTTTCGAAAAATTCCTCTAAAAACGGCGACAAGCCGTTTTCATGGAAACTTGTAATATGAGAGACCGGGAGCTCCATTGTGGAGACCATGGCGTACCATGTTTTTACCTCTCCGAGTGACGTATGTCACGGAGAGGTTCTGTAACGATCGTGTGTGTCTGTGTGTGTGTCTGTCTGTCTGTCTGTCTGTCTGTGTGTGTGTGTGTCTGTTGTTACACCCACGTGACCGCGTTCGCAGTTTCCAAATCGGAGCAAACGTGTTCGCCATTACCGAACTGTATTCACAGTCACGGAAATGGCTCCTCCACTTGAGTTCTCACACCACCATCTTCTGGTCTTGATCCATCCCACACGGACACCAGTCTGTACATACTGGCTTCTAATCACCACCATCTTCTGGTCTTCGTCCCTTCCACTTGGAAACCAGTCTGTACATACTGGCTTCTAATCACCACCATCTTCTGGTCTTTGTCCATCCCACGTGGACACCAGTCTGTACATACTGACTTCTAATCACCACCATCTTCTGGTCTTTGTCCATCCCTCATGGACACCAGTCTGTACACACTGGCTTCTAACACCACCATCTTCAGGTCTTTGTTTTTGTCCATCCCACATGGACACCAGTCTGCACACCTGGCTTCTACTCCATCGTCATCGTTGGGTTTAAGACATTCGCGGCGATCAGCTAGGGTTACGAGAAACGTCTAGCCTCCCTAGGGTGGGTTGTCCACGATAGGTTTTCGCAATTGCGGTTGTTCTTGCTTTTAGCTGTAGTTCGACACCCTTATATACTACCTATTTGATTAAGGCGAAGCAACCGGCGTATGCTTCATTTCAAACGCCAATATTAGTCAAGTCTCTCAAGAATGTTTAATTGTTCTTTTTGAACAATTAAACATTCTTGTTCTTTTTGTTGATTTTTTTTAATATTGTTATTTGAAATGGCTGTTTATATATTACTTAAGCTATAGTACATCTGTATATACAATAGTCCTTGGTTTAGTGATTTCATGAAGAAAACTAAGACCTAGACTCTGGCGGGTATATCAAGTCTTATCCGCAATAGGCTTAGTGAAACAAAGAGTAAATAATTGAGGCCTGAGGTGAAGTAAACTTTGGGCTTTGATTTTCGTGTCTGTAATGAAGAGACATAAACGGTTCAGAGTGAGCCGAAAGTTAAATACACTCTTAAATAATCAGGTTAAGATTTTATAATAGAAGAAAAGATCATGGTGGCAATTAGGTTAGTAAAAGGGCTAATGGTAAACGGGTAGTAGCTACAGACTTTTTAATTTATTTATGATGCGCATTGACTATTAGTGCGTCTAGCTACAATATAGCTTTGGTGTTATTTAACGTTAACATTCATGTTGGCAAACTACTGCAAACCAGTTGTGAATGTAGCTATCAGAATATAGGGTAAACAGCTGAAGCGTAGACTTCATTTCCTGTTCTTTTCCCCATTGACTGATTTCCATGTGTCCAAGATTTATCCTTATTGGATGTAAAATGTCGTCTGCTTTACTGTATATTCACTATGCTTGGAATACTGCTTCAATATTTCGTAAATTTTTACTTCAAAAAACAGAAATAATTCCATATCTAGGTAAATAAGTTTGTAGTAGTAGACCTCTTGACTCGGAGAGGTAATATTTTGGTTTTCCCAACTTGTTTTAATGAAATGTAAACCTTATTCATTTTTTACCGCAATTAAAATTAGCAAAATCGGAGATCTGACGAAACCCTTTGTTTTCGTATTTTTTAGATTTTAAGAACAATTTCAGAAACCCTTTATTTGAACTTTAAAGGACTGTTAGTTTATGATTGAGCATTCGAGGATTTTAGATACAGGCCTACAGATGTAAATAGTTTCAGTTAAATTTGACCAACGTTATTTAAACAGATACAAGAAACACTGACAATCGCGGAAAAAACATTTATGGAGAAATATAAAAAGGAACCTCGGTATAAGCAGTTCAATCCAAAAGTATTCGAGCAATTTCTTTCTGGAAAAGTTGCTATATTTGAGGACAAAGGAGGTTTCCAGTACCTGACAGTGAAAATCATGAAACAGCTGAAGGACAGCCATAAACGTGTTCATTTTGGTGGCCATACTTACTTGACGACATATGTAGGCCTTGTTTTCAGCAAAACCCTGCCGAATGACATTCTTCACCAAATTGACTACTTGTAAGTGTATATATTTATGCAAATAACTTCTACCGATCGAGTGAAAGATCCGCAGGGTCGGACGTTGTGGAAAAGGTGTACGGGATTTCAAAATCCAATTTGATTTTGTTGGATTTCATTTGATTTAGTCGGATTTTGTTTGATTTCAAAATTCAATGACTTCAACGGATTTCGTCGGATTTTGGGATATTTCCCGTGATTTCGACGGATTTTGCGATATTATCCTTGATTTCGTTGGATTTTAAGGTATTTTCCATGATTTCGTCGGATTTTGTGATTTATTTTTGATTTTGGATTTCGCGAATTTTTTTCTTGATTTTGTGATTTCTATACTGATTTCGGATTTTATATGGGATTTCGAAATCAGGAAAAATACGTTTGATTTCTTTCCGGATTTAGGATTTGGTTATTGATTTTGGATTTCCGAAGTTGAATTTCGCGGGTAGCGTTCGGGATTTCGTTAATGACCGACCCCTCGGAAAGATCCGTAGATGTTTCTTTTAGGGCTGTGCGAGTCTTGAATTTTTGGTTTCGAGTCGAGTCTCGAGCATTGAAACTTTCCCTTATCGAGTCTCGAGTACTCGAATCGAGTATCGAGTAGTTGGAAAATTTGTTTCGAGTATTTATCGAGTAATTGGGAATTGATTTTCGAGTATTTATCGAGTAATTGGGAATTGATTTTCTAGTATTTCCACACTTTTTGTTAATTTATCGCTCTCATAATAGACATTTAGTGTAATTTTGATCATCGACAACTACCTCAAACAATTCCAAGACGATATTAGTCTTCTTCCCGTTAAATTTAACAAACTTAATTCCTCATTAATATCTTCTTCGGAATCTCATTACTCACCGAAGTCACTTGTAGCCATTGTTATATTTCGCGCAAGTCCCAATCGAAATTTACTAAGCTGAACTTCCAAAAAAAAAGATCAATAAATAAATTAATTAAATAAATAAAAAATAATAACAACACGAATTTAACTGTATTTTATTAGTTTTACTTCCACTATTGAACCAGCTATAGGAGCTACATTACACTGGCATTATGATCTACATCCCATCTTCAGAGTTAAAGGCCTTCCAAAAGCAGGTTTGAGTATTTACCGAGCCTTGCTTTGATACTCGAAACTTTTTCGAGTCTCAGAAAATCTCTTATCGAGTATCGAGTCGAGTACTCGGCTCGATGCTCGATCGAGTACTCGAGTCTTATTGAGTACTCGCACAGAATCTTTACAATTAAGTTTTTATTTGTCTTTTAAGTTTAACTTTCAGAGAATTTTCACTTCACATATATGGTTTTATTTCGATTGCTTTTCTTTGAGTCTCTTGAAATTATATAAGGTCAAATTTTACTCTTATTATCGAATGAAATTCATTTGATTTATATTATTTTTAACATTCATCCTTTTTTAGGATGGCCAGATATTTCGAGACGGCGCAGACGGCAGTGATATTCAGAAAACGTGATTTAGCCGCTACACCCTACTTGGCTAAAAAGGCACTGCTCAAGACTGTGAAACCACTTGAAGTCGAGAATTTGGTTTTGGTTATCAAGATTTGGTTCTATGGAGTTCTTGCAGCAATTTCTTCAATCATAATCGAAGTCGTTCTCCAATTTATGAAGAACTAAACTTTATTTCTAAAGAGGCCGAGCAAAGCAATAATTTCCAATGAGCAAGTACAGTGACCTTAAAGGAAACATCCTTTTAATACAACCCCCCCCCCCTCCCGCATCTAGCTTAAAGTGGGCTTTACAGATTCCATTGGGGTCACTGCCGAGTTTCTTAACTTTAAAGGGAATGATTTATATAACAAAAGGTAGAATTAATTTCTATGAATTCAAAAATATCAAGCTTTTAATTCTCCGATTTCTGGTTATTTGGTAAAATGCATTTGAAAATGCTTCATATGAAATTATTTGAAATCCACTTTTTAAGAAAGGCTAAAACGTTTCCTGTAGTCCGACGTCACAGATATACTTTTTCACGTGAGATGGTGCCACTCTCTCCGCTATCAGAGTCAGACCCAGAGTTTAGACTGGCGAGAAGCTCGAGACGCGTATAGGATGATTGTCTACCATTGGGTCGAATCCCATTGCATCGAATGTCTTGTTCGACCGAATCCCGTTGGACCGAATACCGCAATTTGGGCGGTTTTTCAATCATGAATTTTCCTTTAATTTATCGGGTTTTTTTCAAATTGTTGTTTTTTAAGTTAGTATTTATTCGTAATATCAGAGCTAATGGTTTCATATGTATTGCGAATATCTTAGTGCAAAAATAAAGAACAATATTATTCAAAAAAGAGTAACATTATATCGAAAGTGAATATAAAATGTAATTTTTTGGAAAAGGCATATTAATTTGGAATGTCAATGAAGATAAACTTCAATATTTTGGAAAGGCGTAACATTTTTCTTTTTTATATAAAATATTACTAACCTAACCTTTGGAAAAGACATATTAATTTGGAAAGTCAATGAAGATAAACTTCAATATTTTGGAAAAGGCGTAGCATTTTAGTTTTTATAAAATATTAGTAACCTAACCTAATCTTTGGAAAAAGCATATTAATTTGGAATGCCAATGAAGATAAACTTCAACATTTTGGAAAAGGCGCAACATTTTACTTTTTTATAAAAACTATTACTAACCTAACCTTTGGAAAAGGCATATTAATTTGGAAAGTCAAGGAAGATAAGCTTCAATATTTTGGAAAAGGCGTAGCATTTTAGTTTTTATAAAATGTTAGTAACCTAACCTAATCTTTGGAAAAAGCATATTAATTTGGAATGCCAATGAAGATAAACTTCAACATTTTGGAAAAGGCGCAACATTTTACCTTTTTATATAAAATATTACTAACCTAACCTTTGGAAAAGGCATATTAATTTGGAAAGTCAATGAAGATAAACTTCAATATTTTGGAAAAGGCGTAGCATTTTAGTTTTTACAAAATATTAGTACCCTAACCTAATCTTTGGAAAAGGCATATTAATTTGGAATGTCCATGAAGATAAACTTCAATATTTTGGAAAAGGCGTAACATTTTACTTCTTTATACAAAATATTACTAACCTAACCTTTGGAAAAGGCATATTGATTTGGAAAGTCATAGAAGATAAGCTTCAATATTTTGGAAAAGGCGTAGCATTTTAGTTTTTTTTATAGAATATTAGTAACCTATCTTAATCTTTGGAAAAGGCATATTAATTTGGAATGTCCATGAAGATAAACTTCAATATTTTGGAAAAGGCGTAACATTTTACTTCTTTATACAAAATATTACTAACCTAACCTTTGGAAAAGGCATATTGATTTGGAAAGTCAATGAAGAGAAGCTTCAATATTTTGGAAAAGGCGTAGCATTTTAGTTTTTTTTATAAAATATTAGTACCCTAACCTAATCTTTGGAAAAGGCATATTAATTTCGAATGTCCATGAAGATAAACTTCAATATTTTGGAAAAGGCGTAACATTTTACTTCTTTATACAAAATATTACTAACCTTACCTTTGGAAAAGGCATATTGATTTGGAAAGTCGATGAAGATAAGCTTCAATATTTTGGAAAAGGCGTAGCATTTTAGTTTTTTTTTATAAAATATTAGTACCCTAACCTAATCTTTGGAAAAGGCATATTAATTTGGAATGTCCATGAAGATAAACTTCAATATTTTGGAAAAGGCGTAACATTTTAGTTTTCCTTATGAAATATTACTAACCTAACTCCAACCCAACCTTTAAGTGAACTCCCTCCCAAATACTGACGGCGCTAAATGCTGCTTAACTTCTTCGATCATCCAACTCACTCTATTCATTGCGCTACTGGAGCTCGGCAACTGTAGGAAAACGCTGTGATTTTATATGTGTAAACCCATTCCATTCAGTCGAAAGCTATTCCATATAAATATTCCCACTGAGCCGAAAATCGCTCTTTGGGCTATAAATTGTTTTAAATTTGGCTACAATTGTACAAATCTGAATTCGGTCCAACGGGATTCTATCCAATAGGAGTATACCTATAGGATTCCTGCGCTTTCTTTCCTCACGTCATAGTGATGTCATCAAACGGGCAAACAAGCTCGACAAGACAAAATTATTGATATATCGAAACTGAGTTTACGTGATTTTTCAATGGATTTTAAAAATAGAAACTTTGGTTCAATTATATTAAAAACTTGATATTTTGAAAGTAGAGACTTGAAAGTGTAATATAATACCACTTTCGTGGTAAAATATGATATGAAATTGCAAATTCGCATTCCCTTTAAACAGTATAGATCCTAAGCGAGGGGTTAGTCACTCCCCCCCCCCCAAAACCTTAGAAATCGATTACTTGATTTCAAGAATTCTTAGAAAATCATCAGTAATCAAAATCATTGTTTAGAAGAATAAATGGTAATCAGAAATCTTCGATAATCACTGGAAATCACGTGAAATCTTGAGAAAATCGGAAATAATCACATGATTTACTAGTAATCTTTTGTAATAACCTCGGTAATCACGCCTTTCATGAAATTATCACACATAATCAATCGAGGAATTTGAAAATCCAAAATAAAAATCATAATCAGTTGAAATAGAAATAATCACTGCATTCATCGAAATTCACAAAGAATCCAGAGGTAATCACGACATTCACCAAAAAAAATCAAGGGGAATTCATTGGAATTCAAACATGAATAGCAAGTAATCAGCCTCAATAATGGGAAATCAGTGTAAAGATTATGGAAATCACCGAAAATAATCGTAATCACAGAAATCGACGATTTTTTTCACTAATCATCGGAATTCACATAATAATTTGAAATCAGTAATCAGGTGTGCAAAATTTAGGCGAATGACTAGTCCCTCGATCCTAAGCTACGCTTGCTCGCGTAAGGTTTTAGGCCAGCAGCTCCAAACATGAACAAAAATGGTTATCAATCCAGGACTTAACAGCCGTGCCTTTGCAATTACAAACCAAGACATCCACTAGTTAACAACAAGGGGTGGAAAGATAGACGAAGGGGATTTAAGTTTGAGAGAGAGAGAGAGAAAAACAATTCGGGACAAATTGAAGTAGTTATTTCCGGTTTCACGAACGCCATCTGTGGGTGAACAAATAAAGCATAGTATTTGAACTTTTGAAGTCGAGTGGCGTAAAACGTTATCGCCAGTTTACTCTTTAACCATTAAACACGTACAATTCACAGATGGACTAGAATGATAAGCTAAAACCCCTGAGCTTCTAATTCAGATTGAGAGCCTTGCCCACTGATATCTATTAAATTTTTTTGATACCTTCATATAATTCGCACAGCTGACCCGCATCCACCAGGTTTCTATAGCAAAACTTTAAGAATAAAATATAAAGAACCTATAATTAATCGTGTCATTGTAACATAATTAATCATAATGTTAATTTAAATTATTTCTATTAGCTCGATGCATTAATATTGATTATACAGTGTGGAACAGATCAAATAAACACTAATTTTAAAAGTAAAATGTCGCTGTACTGTCGAAGGAAGAATGACATGCCTATGAAGCACTAAGTTTAAAGCTATAACAAGTTGGGAAGCCAAAATAAAGCTCTCCGAGTCGAGACGCTATTAATTGGTTTTTCTTAAATAATTAAATAAATATAATTGATATTAATTATTTTAACCGTCATTAATTTAGCTTAATTATAGTTAAATCGTTTAAAGAAACTTTATTCATGAAATCATTTTAAACATAGCTATTGTTGACGTTTGAATTCGAGCGTATGCCTCTATCAATTTTTGGAAATTTAGGGTATATAAGGCGATTGATTCACAATGAATGATAAGAAAACTTGCAATAGCGTGATACTTTGGTGGAAGCCCTGACATTGGGAGGCTAGACGTTTCCCGTAACCCTAGCCGATCACCGCGAAAATCTTAACCCTAAAATGATCATAATGGAGTAGAAGCTAATATTGCTTTATGCGAACACGTTAGCTCCGATCTGCCAACTGCGAACGCGGTGACAAATACACACACAGATAGACAGAAACAGACACGTCCAGTGTAATAGCCCTCCGTGACGTCATCGGAGAGGTAAATATAAAATTGAAGGAAATGATTTCAAGAGTAGATCAGCGAATTTTACTTAAAATAAGCTTCTCTCTCAACTCTTTTACCCTGTATATTGCTTTCTTGTTAATCCATATTGAGTAATAAGTGGTAATTTTGATGAACTAATCTTGCCCCAATTATAAAAAATCGCTTAACTGCAATTTATAAGCTGTATCATATTACTCTTTTTAATCTGATATGACCAAAATCTCCGTCATTTCAGATAAAAGTATTAAAAATTTCTTAAATTCAACCAAATTCTCAAATTATTTTTGACTTTCCCTATCAATAACGTCAATAGTTTTTATCGAAGCTTTATATCCAAAAGTAGCGACTTTAAGAAGAAAATTTTTGTTTCTCTTTCCGCCACATTAGCAGATAACAGTTTCAAAATATCGCATGATGTGGAAGAAAAAATCCAACAGCTTTTCATATACGTATTATCATAAGAAAATAATATATAGATCCCTATAAGCATGAAACTATCCATTTAAGCCATGTAAACAGCATTTTCTTCCCTTCAAATTTAAAAAAAGTTTCTAATGCCACCTATTAATAGTTTTCGCGTTAAAAAAGATGAAATATTTGTCTAGAAAATTTTCAAATTTTATATTGTAATTAAATAGTTAAAGGTCTAGAAGTTATTATTATGATAATTATAACTGATTAAGTGTATGTCAAAATTATCATAATAAATTAATAGATGGCGCGAGATTTTGACAACCGAGGCTAGCGCCTATACTGGTACGAGGACGTAAGGAGTATCTTTAATCTCTACGGGCGCGGCCATATTTCCCCCCCCCTTTTACTCGTAGTACCAAAACTTCTCCCACGGGGCGTAAAAGCGTAAACGCGCCAAATTTGGGAGCAAATGCTTTAGTAAGAAAGTGTACTACGATTCATACTTATAGGGAGCTATATATTATTTTCTTATGGTATTATCAAGAATGATATACTATAAGAGAAGAAGGCATAAAATCGAGATTTCAGGCTTCTGCTCTTACGCCGGTGTCAGCGGACAAGTAAACTCCACCCCTTTCATGTTCGTCATTGCTCTGCGCTTTCCCATTGGATCCCGTGGGCATAGGTCATACAGACGCGAATGACGCAATTCGACTAGAGAAAAAAATTAGAGCAAAGCCAACGGAGGCTGCCCGCGGTGCTGAAACGGTACGCTTATAGGTTTTAGCCACATCTTATGTACGATGGTTATTAGTTTGACGTGGCGTGTAGAAGAAGAAGATGATGATGTTTCGTTCGTTATTTTTAAATAGTACTTCGTAAAACCATTTCTAGGTGGCGCTGGCTCCATAATTTTTGTCAATAATTTTAAATATATAAAATTTATTTTCTTTTCCACCACCACCGGGATTCAAAATCGGTACCTACGGCATGCCAGCCTGGTACTTTACTGCTTCCTCTACAGTCGCCCGTAGAATAGGGGTTGCAGAGATAGTATCAGAGAGAACGAAAGTATATAGGAGCGGTCCGAGCTGTGTTTAGTGACTCGTGAGCTCCAAGAAAGAGAGGAATGGGAGGTATATAGAACCGGTCCGAGCTTACGAGGATTCTATAGAAGCGCGCTTTGGCAATTTTTTGGTTTCTTCTTAGCTACAAAGTATCGATGCGACTAATAGTTTTACCCGAATAGTAGTGGTTGTAGTATTAGTATTAATAATTAAATTAGTAACGGGAGTTGGGGACATGTGATTCACGTTGCCAAGCAGCCATTGAAAAATTATTCCCCCTGACGGTATATTAGGGGATATTTCACTATTAGTATATTTATTGTAGTAGGGATAGCGAGAGTACGTAAATGATGTGACTTAATTATAGGCTAGACCATCTTGTTAATTGCCATTAACCAGATAGTTAAAGATTTTGAACCTAACTTGATGGATTTTGAATATGTGTCTCTACGTGAAAATCGTTCTATAATTATTTCTAAATCCAATCAAGTGTACTAATGACTTCGAAGTTCCAAAAACCAAACCAAGGCTTAACGAAAAGGTAAAAGAGATAGATGGTGAAACACATAGAGTAAGACAAAATATTAAGTCCCGCCTCCGTTTCCATCCCTCTCCCTCACCCATGAATGGGCGATTTTCCACTATCACGCGAGCACCGTATGTTATTTATGCCTTCTTATAGCTTATCCCTTCTTGGTATTAATAATACAAGCAAAGGTTCCGGGCGTTGTACGGGCGAAGTCACTTTTAAAATGCTTGAAATTTATGAACTCTATGACGTCACTAAGATTTGGTTACATTTTCAGGCAGCCGTTGTCCAATTTCAACTTTAATGAAAAACAAAATATGCGATAGACCCCAATCTTAACGAATTTGGGGTTATGCCAGAAGCGAAAGATCTCCATAATCGTCAGGTTAAATAATAATTAACTTAAAGGGAGGGTGAAGAGGAAATCAAGTGATTTTTTATCAATACTTCTAATTATAAGATCATTCTGCACAGTGAAACATCCAGGAAATATCTCCGAATGATTTTGAAGTTCAAATTAGGCTCAGATTTTATGGATAATTTGAAATAAGGTCCTTCGACCAATCGCGTAACGCCCTGCCTTCCTGTTAACAAAATTTCCGTTGCACGCTTTTCATCTCGCGGCATGATTATTACATCGCGAGCAACTTTTATCAAATCTCGCGCTAAATTTCATTCGGCGTGGAGTGTGCCACGAGAATATTTTTAACAAGAAGGCAGGGCGTTACGCGGTTGGCCAGAGGTCCTTATTTCAAATTAGCCATAAAATCTGAACCTGATTTGAATTTTAAAATCATTCGGAGATATTTCCTTCATGTTTCACTACGCAGACTGCTCTTATAATATGTAGAAGAATCAATAGAAAATCATTTGATTTTCCACTTCACCCTCCCTTTAATGAAGTTAAAAAACATGAAATTGAAATTATGTGGTAATTGAAAAAAGTTAAAACTGTATATTTACATAATTTATAATATTTATTATGCATTTAAAAAGATTGATACATTAAGATTTTCCCCTATTTTAATCAGCACTGTAAACTCTAAGAATTACGTAATTATATCACATCCTGCAACGTTTATCAACAATCCAAAAATTATTAAAACAATGTATATTTTACATGATTTAATGTAATTTTTCAACTTTTACAATTTATATATCAGCATGGGATTAGCACAATAGGATCTAAGGTCCTCGTAATCACAACCCATCCTGCAACATTCATCCGCAACACCACGTACCCGACAACCTTTCCCTTGTTTTTTAGTCACAGTAGGGCCATCTATAAAAATACGAAATGAAATATTTCGTCAAATAATGATGACCTAGACACTGACGTCAAAAATGAGATAGCTCTATTGTAGATTCGAAATTTATGGTAATAGCAGAAGTCCGTTAAATTAGCCTAGGAAGTAACCAAAAGAAGGGTTTGGGACCCCTCTCTTGTGTAGCAATACTGAAGAAGGCCGACACATTCGCCACATCGCGATAACTTCATTTCTAATACCGTCGAATAATTTCTACGCGAGCTTTAGAAAGTTTTCCGGAAATTCTTTCAAAGTGAAATAAAATTATGACAAAATTATTATTAATAAGAGTCATCTTTTTTGCTTTCGAAAGAATTTTAGCAATTAATAAAATGTTTAAGTTTTGGTACTTGGCGCTGTGTTTGAATACGAAGCGGCAGACGCCAATTTGGCCGCGAAAGAAATACTTATTAAATGCTTACAGCGAAAATAAACGCAACAGAGAACAAGGGCAAAAATAATTTTGCAATACTCCGTGCGGTTTCCATTGTGCTAAGATTGTACAGCACCCAACCATGGTCTAAGGCTATACAGTGTCTCCCACACACTATAAAGTTACGAAGAGTGCCACATAAACTTGAGAATTCCCTGCCAAATTCAATATACGCGAAATTCAGTGACCACGACACTATAAGGTGCCATTTCTTATTTAGCATACATTTTTTCTCTCTCCGTAATCGTAGAAAATCATCACAAATCATAAATAAACCCTTGCAGTAAGAAATTTCACAATTTTGTTTGCTAAAACACTAAATCCAACAACATACTGGTCAATTGAAGGTGTTCCCGATGTTTATGTAATTTGAAAGCAGCCTAACCGTGTCTAATCGCCCCCCCCCAAGTGAGGGAAGGCTTTCTATACATGCATATGTATACGAAAACTGGTTCAGAAGTGGTAAAAATGGTGAGTCAGGGACAATATATACTCATAAGGGACTATCAAACAATGCGAAATTCTTCATTTCTAGGACGAGTTAAAAAATTATTCTCTACACTTCTACAAACGTTTCATAAATCCTTTTAGAACCCGAGCTTTATACTCAACTTCAAAACCATCCTCGTGCCACAATTTTTGAACTATCAAAGCCGTAACTTTTACCAGTCCCCTTTACGATTGAATTATCCATGAAATCGCGTGCACTTCCTTTGTGTTCACACTAACTAAATAACTGGTTATCAGCGCATTAATTTACTCCCTTGGTTATTTCCAGGGATAGATATAATTTTAGAAGTAGGAATGGAGAACGGTTAGCATTTACTTCAGTCCGACTCATAGCCCAGTATAGAGCCCCTCCCCCAACACGTAACGAAAAGTTTAAATTACCTTATTGGCTCACTTAAACTACGTTTTGATGACGTTGCTGACAAGGACGGCGAAAAGACGTAATTCCTTTTTACTTCTGTCTCTATGACCCGCCTCTTCTTTCATACCCCCCCCCCGTCCCGGGGAAGGGGGTCCGGAACTTTGACGCGCGCCCAGATTACTCTGTTCTCCATTCCTACTTCTAAAATTAAATCCATCCCTGTTATTACATAACCACACGGAGTAAAAAATGCATCTTCCCCTTGAGGGTTGTTGAACGCAGCCAATAATCCTAAAAATTCGGGGAAATCAGACCGAAAAAAAAATATAATTCGACAAAATTTTAAAATATGAAAATCCCAAACTGATAGGCCAATACCATTGGGTTATAACTATAGCTTTACATACTAGCCACTATAGCTTTACATACTAGCCAAGATCTACCTTTAGAAACTAAAGGTATTTACTTACAGAATCTTCCGCCGCATGCTAATTGAAGAGCATCGGCTAAATCGCTTCCGCATAACTTTACTCCAGTTAGCAACCTTGCTCGTAAACTTTCCACGGATTCAAGTGAATTTGTACCGTTTTCAGTATGCAAATCATCCTTGGCTGTACTTAGAAGTGGGTGACTTTTTACTTTCACACAACATATTATAGCAACCAAAGACAAAATAATCTGGTGATAGAGCATGCTGAAATTTCAGTTTACTATTTCAATTAAATATGAATAAAATGGTAAGTATATTCAGTGTTCAATTAACTTACTTGTTTGTGTTGAGCTAGGTTCCTCCGATTTATTTAGTTTTTCTTTTTTTTATGCGACGAGGTTAGCTGGTCAGAAATTTTAGTATGATTGTGAGAAATCAATTTTTTTCTGTGCTTAAATACAAGATTCTTAGCAGTTTTGCCTTAAAAGATAAGCTGTAAAAGGAGAAGGGTAAAGATAACAACAACCAGATTTCTGATTCCTAGTATTTATACCTACGTATGATTTTTTTTGTATTACGAGCGTTTTCCCTAACTTTTATAAATTTTGCATTTTATAATATAATATCGTATTGAAGGATAACTGTTATCATGGATTTGTATAATTTCTAACGTATTATCAGAAGTGAGATGAGACTAGACGTGAAGGGCTCTAGCATTGGTAATAGAGCCTGGCATTAGTGAACAAATTTGAGGATTTTATGCCGCTTCAATCGCGCCTACGCTAGAGAGAAAAAAAATGGTCGAGTTCAAAAACATTTCTTACCCTTTCCCTCAACCTAAAGCGGCGAAACACGGACGCGAGTGTTTGAATCTAGTTCGGCCGTCTACCACCACGAGCGTCTCACGTTTTGGAGGGGAAATTCTGAAACAGCCACTAGAGGGCCAACCGTTGGTGTGTTATCTAGAATATTCACTTTCGCCGAGTGAAGAATTTGGTTAGCTCAGTACTTTTAGTCTCATCCCACTTCTGGTATTATGGATTCCCATCTCTTACCTCCCACAAGGCATTTCGCTTATGAGCCAGTTAAGTAGAGAAAAACTATGATGTGAAACCACAACAAGGCTACTTACCTTGTGAGTAAGATGTAAATCATTTTTCGCTTTACGCTCTTTATAGCTGGAAAACGATTTTTCCGACCTCTGTTGGAAGCCTGGCTGGCTGGCTGGATTTGGAGCGACCTGATAAGTCGCCATAAAAGAATATTTCGGATTTCCCGCGAATTTTCAACCCGATTTTCATCCGCAGTTCAGATTATACCGCATAGGTGCCGTAACGTAATTTAATTTCAAAAGAAATTATTTTGCCACCACACCGGGAACCGATCCCGCGACCTCCTGAATCCTAATCAATACTTGACGCTAGTGTTGACGCCTGCCTTAGCCATATGAGCTACGGCTGTTTACTACATAACGCGAGTTAATAGAAGAGAGAGGAACTTTGCCTTTTTGCAACAGTATTTCGTTCGAAATTATCAAATGCATGTGACCATGAATACCATTTTTCACGGAGGGAATGGTTCTCTCCTGTAGTTTTACACAATTTACATATGTGGTTACAATTTTTCCAAGTAGGTTAAAAAATTACCAAAACATCGTAGAGGCAAGATCTGTAGAAGGTATAACCTCCCGCCATATCTCTATTCGTGTCAACGTGGTTTGACCAATGACGTTATTACCAATGCTATTATTACATGACTGCGATAGGGCGAGATACGCGCCCTTCCCAAGCCAAGGTGAGAGGCATCGTGCCGAGGGCTGCATGGTACTGGGGAAGTAAAACTGCGGTATCGCTAACGATCCCCTCGGGGCACCAGATGACACCCCGTTGTAACTAGCCTTCCACCCGAGTGGAGGACTAAAGGGTGGTGACCTTTTACTTGCCCCCTTACTCGTGGGATCTTATGGATTCGAAACTAAAACTTAAAACTATTTCTAAAAAAACAACTAAATCTACAGTGCAATGTAAAACCCTCACTGATACCACGCCAGGCGCGGGCTCTAAAGCGGTCACCACCCCAGTTGGAGGTGCGGCGACACGCGACAACCCGACGAAGAGGCCTAGAGTGGAGGACTCGACTCCTTCGCCCAGTACTTCGCAGGCGGCGGCCGAAAGGACTAAGTCCTATAGGGATGCCGCCAGCTCAGAAAAGATGGCCATTGTCAAAAATGGATATCCGACTGCGGTCATCACGGAGGAAAATGTGGATCCAAACCAGAGGGTGATTCTAGGGGTGCTTGATGGGATACTTTCGGGGAGCCCTTTACCGCGCCTTGGGAATTTCAGCCTGATGGCCGGGGCTCTAACGTACTCATGTGAAGACGCGTTTACTGGGCAGTGGTTGAAGGAAAACGTATCCTACTCGGTGGAGGGGGATGCTTTGCTCTCAGTGATGAGAGCTAGCGAACTCCCTAAGCCGTTAAAGGTGATGTTCCGAACCAGGGACCAGATTACAAAGGAATCGGCGGTCCTGTTCGGCGTCTGAAGGTCCTCAACAGTGGCTTTGCCACTGAACGTTGGATATGTATCCGGACGTACGTGGATCGTGCCGTACGGTACTGGGTACTTTCCGTTGATGGCTCCTCTTTGGATGCCATAAAGAACGCTGGTTTTTGTGGGCTTTACTGGAGTGGATAAGGGTACTTTCAAGCTCCTACAGCCCACGGAAACCACTCCAACCGCTGCAGCTGATTCTGTGCTAGTGGACGGGACCAGCGAGCTGGGATATCTTGCTGTAGAGCTCGCTGGTGTCGCTTTAGGTACAGAGGGAGAGGGAGGGGCTCATTCGGAAGATTTATCTTCCATGGATGAGCCCAACCTGCTGGAAGAATTCCGAAATCTTTGGCGAAATCATAAAATCAAGAAGAAATCACAAAATCTTCGGTGAAATCCTGAAATCAACGAAGAAATCCAGAAATTATTGTCAAAATCGAGAAATCAACAAAGAACATTTTTGACGAAATCCCGAAATCAAAAATTAAATCTTTGGAGAAATCACGAAATCAAAGAGGAAATCCGGAAATCTTTGGTAAAATCGCGAAATCAACGATGAAATCACGAAATCATTGTCAAAATCACGAAATCAACGAAGAAATCAAGAAATTCCGCACGCTTTTTTGGGAATGTTGGACCCCTCGGTGATTCCCTCGTGTCCTATGTCCATTTTCCCAAAGACGCTATAAACATTGCTGTCCTTTTCAATACAGCTTCTACATTGCAACTTTGTATATCTGTTTGGTTAGATTTGCAGCAAAAATCACACTTGTTAGGCATCTGAAGACCGATAATAGTATGACCTTACAGAAAATCTACAACCTAAAGTTCACCATAAGTAATTTTAACTTTAATTTCAATTATTTCTAATAAATTTTTGACTGTTAATATATCCAAAATATTGTTGTAAATGATTTTTTCTTTGGAAATCTCAAATTTCTCAATGGTTTTGGTCTTATATTACAGACTGATTTGAAACCCAATCACATTAAAAAGTTCTTGAAAGGAGATTTTTATACAAATCCGATAATTGATGCTGCCCAGTATATACATCTCAATTTGAAAAATTTAAGGTATGTACAATACCAGAAGTAAGATGAGACTACAAGTACTGAGCTAACCAAATTCTTCACTTAGCGAAAATGAACATTCTTGATAATACACCAACGGTTGGCCCTCTGGTAGCAGTTTCTGAATTTTCCCTCCAAATTGTGAGACGCTCGTGGTGGTAGACGGCCGAACTCGATTCAAGCATCCGCGTCCGTGTTCCGCGTTTTTAGGTTGAGGGGAAGGGGGTAGGAAATTGTTTTGGAACTCGACCAATTTTTTTCTCTCTAGTGTAGGTGCGATGGAAGCAGCATAAAACCCTCAAATTTGTTCACTAGTGCCAGGATCTACCACCAATGATAGAGCTCTTTACTTCTAGTCTCATCTTAATTCTGCTAACGGTACACAGCGTTTACGAGAAACGCGGTATAGGGAACTTCCGAGGGAAATTCAGTATCGGGTAAACTGTGTTTTTGGGAAACAGCTATTTAGGGAACCGCGGTTATGTGAACCGCTATCATGGGGTCTACTCGTACGGGAACCGTTCATATGAGGGCTTACCGGATTGTGATACAAAAAACCGCTTTTGGCGTAAAATATTTATAACAAAGCTTTTTATGGTACAGCTTAAAGGGTATGCGAATTTACAATTTCATATCATATTTTACCACGAAAGTGGTATTATGTTACACTTTCAAGTCTCTACTTTCAAAATATCAAGTTTTTAATATAATTGAACCAAAGTTTCTATTTTTAAAATCCATTGAAAAATCACGAAAACTCAGTTTCGATATATCAATGACTTTGTCTTGTCAAGCTTGCTCGCCTGTTTGATGACATCACTATGACGTGAGGAAAAAGCGCGGGAGTCCTATAGGCGTCTGGAACTTCTCGCCAGTCTAAACTCTGGGTCTGATAGCCGAGAGACTGATAGCCGAGAGAGTGGCACCATCTGACGTGAAAAATATATCTGTGACGTCACCCAACGGGAAACGTTTTAGCCTTTCATAAAAAGTGAATTTCAAATGAAGCCTATTCAAAAGCATATTGCCAAATAACCAGAAGTCGGAGAATTAAAAGATTGATATTTTTGAATTCACAGAAATTAATTCTATCTTTTGTTATGTAAATCAGAAGTTTTTCAAACGAAGCTTCTCATTCCCTTTAAATATTTAAATATGTTAAACAATCTTTATGGCATATAGCCGTTGCATTTGCAAACAATGGTTGGGTACTTTAAGGTACCAAAGTTACGACAAATGTTAAATATGATACGGCTCCCAAAAATATAGATAAAACAAGTTGGGAAAACCAAAATATTACCTCTCCGTGTCAAGAAGATTATATAAACTTAAGTATCCAATGAAAACGTTATTATGTTTCTGAGTTGGGGTTTCCCATTTTTGTTGTTGTTTTGAAAAATATATCGCAATGCACGGGCCTTGATAGATATAGGAGGCAATGAATGAAATATATCACAATGCACGGGCCTTGATAGATATAGGAGGCAATGAATGAAATATATCACAATGCACGGGCCTTGATAGATATAGGAGGCAATGAAGGAAATATATCGCATGCACGGGCCTTGGTAGATATAGGAGGCAATGATAATCTCTCTCTTTGCACGAGAGGTTTATCTTTAATATTTAAATAAATATAATTATTTTTAATTATTTTAATCTTCAATAATTAACATTAATAATAGTTAAATCGTTTAAAATAAAGTTATACCTATTATCTTCTCAAAATTTGCTAATATTGACGTTTAAAGTGAAGGGTACCCCTCTTGCCCGCTTTTTTCAAATTTGGGGTATATATACGATTCGTTTCCATTATAATAGTAAGGAAAAAGCGCAATTGCGAAAACCTTTGGTGGCGATCCCACCTTAGGGAGGCTAGACGTTTCTCGTAACCCTAGCTGATCGCCGCGTATATCCTAAAACCAAACGATGATAATGGAGTAGAAGCCAATGGTGTCTATGTGGAATAGACGGAAGACCAGTGGATGGTGGTGTTAGAAGCCAGTGTAAGTGCAGACTGGTGTCAATGTTGGGATTGACAAAGAACAGAAGATGGTGGTGATTAGAAGCCAGTAAGAACAGACTGGTGTCCGTGTGGGATGGACAAAGACCAGAAGATGATGGTGTGAGAACTCAAGTAGAGGAGCCATTTCCGTGACTGTAAAAGCAGTTCGGAAATGGCGAACACGTTTGCTCCGCTACGCAAACTGCGAACGCGGTCACGTGGGTGTAACAACGGACAGACAGACAGACACACAGACACACACACAGACACGGCCGTTACAGAACCTCTCCTGGACTACGTCACACGGAGAGGTAATAAAACTGCGGTTTATTACTAGAACACCCATGAACTTGTAGTTTAAGAAGTAAGTGCCGGCTTTAATTTTTGCTATCAAATAGGCTTCACTGGCCTGAACCGAATATGACGCTTTAAGCACCCGAACGCTCCGCCGATGACAAATTGAAACCAAATAATCATTAATATCAGGCATCAGAGACAAATTAAAAATCAAAATGGCCGTTCCAAGGGTCGCGGCTAAAGCCAAAAAAATGCCTCCCACAGCCAACCCTATTTCAGCCAAGTTAACCTTAAATAAAATTGTAAAACTTAGGCAAAACTGACCGACCCATTCCAAAATCCAAAGTGAAACATACAGTGTAATCTTAGAATTCAACTCCGATATTAATTCTAATATTTTAGTATGTTCATTCGCGAGAATTTGAACATCACGCGACGAAACTAAACGTTTGCCCCATTTTTGAACAATGACCCGTGCATTTTCTGTTGTGAAACATACAAACGAGTGCACGGAACAAGTGAAGATACTGATGGCGATACCAAAAGTGTATACTATTACAATTATGATAATAACTAAATAGGGATGATTTTGAATAACTTCGTCCGATCCAAAAAACATGTTAGCGTAAACATTTCTAGTTTTCCTGCAGGCAATTGACGATAGTTTGAGTGACAAAGTATCCATTAATGTTAACACACCAATTAAAAGTTGAAAAAGAGTCATTATCTTCATTTGGGCAGTGTTTTCAGTTGAAAATGTTGATTCCAAATTCTTCAGAGTTTTGAAACACGTCGAAGTTACGTCTCCATCTTTTAGAAACAGATTTGCAACTATCGCAATTACGGCACCTCTCAATACCCCCATGAGTGTCGGGAACAATAAATTGGTCCCATGACCATGGTGTAAGACTATGACTATACCGTAAAAAAGTTCGCGAAAAAGTTCGACGAAAATTAAGTTGATTAAAAAAAACTTAATTGCTAATTTAAACCGATTTTTAGTACTGTTTTCCTTTGTCTCAAAATTCGCACCGAAAAATTTCAATATTTTATATTGTAATTTGAATATGCAATTTCGAGCTATGCTAGATGGTACTTCCATTTCGTAATTCGGGATTAAACTTTTGAAGATCGGATTCCGTTCTGTGAGCGAACAAAAAAACATTCAGAGCGAAACTGTGTTCGAATCTAGTGTGTTATCTTTTCTTTTGTTGTTGCAAATCCAATATGTCAATATGTTTGGTTAATTTTGTGATGGGAAATTGACGCGCATGTCAGTAAAAATGAATTGTTTTGACACGTTTTAATTAGTTAGTAAAAGTTAACATTTGACGTTTTATTATTTATAGTGTCCAATAATAAATTGGTTTCAAAATTAAGTTTGAATTATTGATTAGAAAATCTGACAAGGGGAAATTTGGGCAGTTCGCGAAATAGCAACTGTGGCTCCAAAAACACAAAAGCATAGTTCAAAACTGCTGTTTTAGAAATAGCAGCTGCTGTTATAGGGAAAAAAGCGGCGTTTAACTAGTGTTTTGTACAATTCTTAACCCTACAGTTATGATTTGCCTATTAAGCACAAACAAATCAACGTAACCTAACCTTACCTTAACTTACCACACTTCACCAAACTTTCAATACTCTAATATTTCTGAGGTTCAAATACAAAAATGAAACGAAACCTTACCTAACTCAATTGGGGTTCAAATAACCACATTTTTCAGACTATTTACAATTACGGCTCTAATAAGAACTGAGCTTGTACTATTGGGGTTTAATTAATAAAACCTAATCTAACATGATCTAATGTTATTGGGGTCCAAATAACGAAACCTAACCTAATCTAACCTAATACTACTTGAGTTCAAATAATCCAACCTACACCATAGACGAACCAATACTGAAGGACGGATGGCAGAGAGGGAGAAAGTTGAAAAATACTTGTTAATTCGCCTTCTAGCGGGAGATTATAGCAAACCGGATAGTGGGGGGGGCTTATGGGGGAAACAACGTTCTGAAGAGAGAAGCATCTAACGTCTCATTTTGTCTAGATGGCGCTAGCCTTTTCCGGGATTTGACTCGGTATTTTTCATAACCCCCTCCATTTTGGGGCTGAAAAGGGGGAAGTAAGCTTAACGTTGGATGTTTAGTCGCTTAGTAAGGGGCTCTATGGGCTGCCATCGGTCCTTCAGTATTGGTTCGTCCATGCCTTCACCATGAAAACGACTCGTTAGGGAACCATGGTTTTGAGAACCAATATTACGAGGTTTCTTCATAAAGGAACCGCTCATATGAGGACTTCCCGGAACTTTAATACATTAAACTGCTTTTGCCGCAAAAACCTTTATTTATTATAAAGCTCTATGGTACAGCATAAATAGTTGTTGAATATATCGGGCTAACATTTAATATTTTTCATCAAGCTCTCTATTGTCATAGTTCATGTTAGTTCTATTTGTCTTTTATATGGGCTATAATAAGAGTTCGTGCCAATTTAAGTTTCCCGTTAGCTAAATATAGTTACCACCGACAGGCACGGTAATATTAGTTAAATAGGTTAAACAATCTTCATGACATATACCCGTTGCATTTGCAAACAATAGTTGGGTATTTATCGGTACAAAACTTATAACAAAGGTTAAATGCGATACAGCTCCTAAAAATACAGCTAACATAAAATTGCGGTTTATTACAAGAACACCCATGACCGAATATGACGGATTAAGCACCCGAACGCTCCGACGATGACAAATTTTAATACAATTATCATTAATATCCGGCATCAGAGATAAATTAAAAATCAAAATGGCCGTTCCAAACGTGGTACTTAAAGGGAGGGTGAAGTAGAAAATCAAGTTATTTTTTATCGATTCTTCTACTAATTATAAGACCAGCCTGCATAGTGAAACCTTCAGAAAATACTACCGAATGATTCTAAAATTCAAATTAGGGGCAGATTTCAAGGATAATTAGAAATAAGGACGTCCGACCAATCGCATAACGCCCTGCCTTTTTATTAAGAAAATTCTCGTGGCATGTGTTGAATGAAATTTACGGAAATTTATCACGAGATTTGATAAAATTAGGCGCGCGACGTGACAATCGTGGAGCGTCCCACGAGAATTTTGCTAACAAAAAGGCAGGGCGTTACACGATTGGTCGGCAGTCCTTGTTTTAAATTATCATTAAAATCTGAACCTAATTTGATTTTTAAAATCATTCAAACAATCAATCCAATACTAACCTGATCTGATCTGACCTAGTCCTATTGGGGTTAAAATAACCAAACCTGAACTGACCTTATACTATTAGGTTTAATTAACCAAAACTAATCCGACCTAACCTATTACTATTGGGTTTAAAATAACCAAACCTAATCTAACCTGACCTATTATTATTGGGTTTAAAATAACCAAACCTAATCTAACCTGACCTATTATTATTAGGTTTAAAATAACCAAACCTCAAATCATAAGTTTAATAGCATGCCTCTATTGTAGCATAACCTAACCCAACCGAACCAAACCTAACCAGACTGAACCTAACCCTAACCAAACTGAACCTAACCCTAACCAAACTGAACCTAACCCTAACCAAACTGAACCTAACCCAGGGTTCGTACGAAATTTTTACATTGAAAATCCCTGACTTTTCAGGTTATCCCTGACCAAATTTTGGCAATATCCCTGACCATTTTAAGGTGTTTACCAGAGCCCACTTCATCACTCCTGTTTCATATTTAGCATTGCTTGAAGCATGGTTTGATATACCAAACGAAATCCCTGACATATCCCTGACTTTTTAGGAAAAACTTTAAAATCTCTTGCTTATCCCTGACTTTTCCCCCTATTTTCCATATCCCTGACTTATCCAGGTTTTCCAGGTTATCCAGGTTCCGTACGAACCCAAACCCTAAATAAACCGAACCTAACATAATCAACAAGAAAATAAAAATATTTTATTTGCAAACTGTGCGGAAATGGGTTATGGTAAAAAATAGTGAACTAAAATTTCAATTTTAAAACTGTGCGTAAATGGGCCATAAAAAGTGTGCGGAATTGGGCTATGATTCTCGAAAATTGTGCGGAAATGGGCATCCTGATCAGAAACTTATGCAATACAGGGTGTTTCTGAAAAGTCTATCAGAAATTAACGGTGATGTTCTTTGGGCCATTTTAAGTCGAAAATGTTCTATGACATTTTGCCGTCCGAGCCGCTGTTTTCGTGTTATGATTTGAATGTCTTAGCGTTACTTTAGGAATGAAGTTTCTTAAAACGATTTAACTAGAATTAAGCTAAATTAATGACGATTAAAATAATAAAGATCAATTATATTTATTTAATTATTTAAGAAAAACCTCTTAATTGCGTCTCGACTCGGAGAGGTTTATTTTGGTTTCCCAAGTTGTGTTCATCATACGCTTCAATAAAAACGACTTTAATTTGAAATATTTTTTTATTGAACTAAACACATTGAAATCAGACATTTTTAAACCCTGAGTTGGAATGACTTCGCCCAGGCAAGTGTACAAGGTGGTTTAGTTATTCTGGGTCAAAGGGGCAAAAATTGTCCCTCATAAATTTTAATTCAATGCCGTTTCCCCCTTCAACTGATCAGCTTAAAGGTATTGGTAAAGATCTCATTGGCGGGTGGGTAAAAATTATTAGAATACGTCACATGCACCCCGTGACGCCAAGATCCAAAGACTGCATACGGAGCGGTACTCGACAACTAGTCCTTGTTTTTGGCGAGATTGCAGAACTAAATTTCTTCGAACCACGCCTTTCCTCGGTCATGTCCGTGGTTAAAAGCAGCTTAAATCGTTTTATCTCGAAAACTAGCACTTCAGGAAATAGCCTAATTCCTGATCAGCGCCACCTACCCATAGCGGCGACTTTGAGAACTACTGTAATCGACGAGCCAACCAGATGTTGCTAAAATCTGGTGACGTCACTGACGGGCACTCTCGGGGTCTGACCAAAAATTAGCCCGGTTTGAAGCTCGTTGAAGTTAATTTCAGGGTCATTATTTGAATTAAATAATGAAATAGGACTAAATCAGGCTCCAAACTTCTTTCTCGACAATATCCAACACTTATACCTAAAGGTAAAAACTTATTTTAAGGAGTTTTTGGAGCTTTTAAAGTAGTGCTACTCGCTAAGCCTTGGCGTGCTGCTTTAGATAAAATAAAGCGGGCTAATTTTTGGTCGGACCCCGAGAGTGCCCATTAGTGACGTCACCAGATTTTTAGCGACACCTGGTTGGCTTGCCGATTACAGTTGTTCTCAAAGTCGCCGCTATGGGTAGGTGGCGCTGATGAGTAATAAGGCGAATTGGCGCTGCGATCTTGACATATTTCAGTTAGTTATAAAAAAAGCCGCCAATGAATTCTTCACAATCCTTTTAACTAATTTATTTCTATTACAGCCGCATCTGCATCATAGTAGTATTTTATTACCGCTTGCGCAAATTGACCTCCAATAACTAATCCACTCTGTATAGCTGCTAATCAACCAGCTATCACAAATAAACGATTGAAAATAGAACCAACATCAACCAGCGACAATTAGGTTGCTTCTTTTAAAGGGAGGGTAAAGTGGAAAATCAAGTGATTTACAGTCGATTCTTCTACTAATTATGAAACCAATTTGCATAGTAAAACATCCAGGAAATACCTCCCATTGATTTTAAAATTCAAATTGGATAATTTTACACACCTTCGACCAATCGCGTAACGCCGTTTCCTTGTTAAAAAAACTTCCAGCACGAGCGAAGTGGCGAGACCATGGGAATTATGATAACAAGGCAGTATTTACGCGATTGGTCCGGAGGTGTAAAATTATCCATGAAATACCACAAACTAATTTTAATTTTAAAATAATTCGGAGGTATTTCCTGTTAGTTTCACTATACAGATTGGTCTTATAATTAGTGGAAGAATTTATAATATAATCGCTTGATTTTCCACTTCACCCTCCCTTTAAGCTCAGATCACCTAACCCCTGGATAGGCAACTAACTGAATAGGGAGCTAGGTTTGCTTAGAGCAACGCCTGACACTAGCGCTGTGCCGGCGAATGTTGTAAATTTTTCCACCAAACCCTTAAAACTCGCGCCATTTTGTTTTTTGAGAAGTAGAGGTCACCGATTACCCGATATGGAGAGAAAATCTGACTAAATTATAAAAGTGAGTAGAATTTCATTATTTATTTATTTTAGCCTCTCTCTCTGTCATTAAGGATTCATAAACGATCTATCAAGTTAATTTGTGTAAATATCACTCTGGTATTGTATATTATAAAGTCTGTTTAACGTTAAGCCTTGGCTAAAAAATATCCCGAACCATTACAGACGAATTTTTCTTTACGAGACATTTGGCCATAAATTGCTGTCGGTAGACGCGTGAATGCGCGTGCTACGCATTGCGATTTGTTAACGCGGGTTTAACAAGGCTTTGCCTGTCCATGGGTTAAATGGTCTGAGATTTAAGGTTAGTTTGAAGCATAGCCCACTCGATCACGCGCGTCACGACGCAAGCTGCATATAGCGCGAGCAGCGCAGCGTCCGGGAGCGCGGATCGAGTGGGCTGTGTTTGAAGAAAAGAGTCTTTATTTATTTATTTATTTAGAGACACTAACCTTATATTGAAAAATGATTTCAAAACATTTACAAATAAATTCCAGAAAATATTTTTTTTTCATTAATAACAATAAATCATTTAAGGAGAAAAAAAGCTCATTAATTAAATCTAGGAATGTGTTATACATATATTTTGAGCAACCATTTTCATTTCTTTTTTTTTTTTTTTTCATTCAAATATAGTAAATAATTACATGAATTGGTCATATTGGAATTCATATACTCTATTTAGTATTTACGGGATAATGAACCGAGATAACAAGTCGTCTTTAATTAATTATGGTCGTTAATTATCAGAAAATCATCAAAAAAAATTGCGAATTCGGTAGTCTAAATAAATTTAGACTGCGTTCGAAATAATCGCAGCCAATCAAAGGCTGTTAAATTCTTATTACAAAAACTATCAATAGACTAGTGGCAGCCCTTGTTATTTCTCTATTGAGTTTAATACAGTCAAACGTGTAATGCTGCCATTACTCTATTTCCATAAAAACTAAGGTTGGGAGGTTTGGTTACTTGTCTATAACGAATAATTCGATTGAATATCGAGACGAATAGGCGTAACCGTCTCGGTGTTCGTTCAAACCCAATTTTAATATTCGAACGGATATCGAATACCGACTTTACTATTTGATAAATATTCGACAACCGATTCCGCAAAGGGCCAAGGCCCAAATGAGGAACCCTTGGTATACTTCCGCTCCATGCAGAATAGTCAATTGTGAATGGCTAGTTCTCTATTAACGATGTCATTCAGATTGGCACATGGCTATTGGTCAAATTTAGGCTGAGATAAAGTTTTACTTTCAGGCTCAACTATAGTTTTTATCATCGACGATGTCATTTGGCCAATAGTAGGCCTTGATACTCGAGTATTCGCGAATATTAGACCCGAGTATTCGCGAATATTAGACCAGAGTATTCGCGAATATTAGACCAGAGTATTCGCGAATATTAGACCAGAGTATTCGCGAATATTAGACCAGAGTATTCGCGAATATTAGACCAGAGTATTCGCGAATATTAGACCAGAGTATTCGCGAATATTAGACCAGAGTATTCGCGAATATTAGACCAGAGTATTCGCGAATATTAGACCAGAGTATTCGCGAATATTAGACCAGAGTATTCGCGAATATTAGACCAGAGTATTCGCGAATATTAGACCAGAGTATTCGCGAATATTAGACCAGAGTATTCGCGAATATTAGACCCGAGTATTCGCGAATAATAGGCCTAAGTATTCGACGAGTATTAGATAAGGCTATATTTCGTTAAGCCTAATTATTCGATATTCGATTCAAAAATCAATATTCGTCTCGATATTTGGTATTTGATATTAATCCGCAAGCAGTGTTTTTTTTTCTTTTGAAACAGAGTTAGTAGTAGAAGTAGTTGCCAAAATTAGTAACTAAATTACTATATTTATTAGGACTGTTAAAATACGCGATTTAACATACTCTCAATTTTATAATAGCGCTAACTAAGTTTGAGTTTTACACATTTAAATTAAAGTAGCTATCAAAAACAGGCCTGATCAGAGGCGGCATGGGTTTCACGTTCTTTGGATTACTGATGGCTTCAAAATAGTGTGGTTCACCTTAATTCTAACTCATATTCGCTAACTTTGATTAAAAAAAAATTTATAGGTGTGTGCGGGTACCCGATACCCGAAGATTACCCGTTCGGGTAACGGCCCCGGGTAGTAAAAAATACTCCCTCACATAACCGGTACCATGCTCAAACAAGTTGTCGTGGGTACAAAAAATAGAAACCAGAGGGGGAACACCCACTGTCCAGTTTCGAAAGACTGAATTTTTAAGAATTCTCTGAAAACTGTTTCAAGGTGAAATTTAGTTCACATAGGGTGAAAGCTCCGTGATAGTTTCTTTCTGAGACAGACTTGAATCACCGCAGGCAGCGCGACACAACTCTACGCACCAATATCATCCCATTACCAGTATTCTGTGTTTATATAGTAAAACAAAGGAGAACCTAGGATTGAGATACTAAAAGGAATTTTTGAGGAACTTATTTATTTAACCCTAATTGCCCCTAAAAATTTTGGGTACCCACCCCGATAACTATTCCTCCTAACTTTTAATACCCGACAACCATTTTGCGGCTAAGCCTAATTACCAGAGAATATTTTTGACTACCCGAACACCCCGATTCGAAATTGAGAAATTACTACCCGCACACCTGTAAAAAATAAAAAATAAAGAAATGTAATGGAATTTAATTTAACAGAACGTGGTCCACGCGTATTTTAACAACCCTAATCCCTAAGAAATTACGAGAACCCGTGAATTCAGTTCATTATCTCTTCAACGTTAATTGCATGAATTGCAGGCAATATTTAGAGAACTTGTTGTATTTCTGGTCTAATTTCGTGATTATTTTGTTGGGAATGGTCAATATCTTCTCCTACGTCCGATTGTTCGTCTCTCGATGTTGTTTCGCTGCCATTATGGAATCTCTCCATGAATTTCTCGTCGAGAGTATTTAGTCGACTCAGTAACTCGGTTTTTTCTTCATCACTCCAATTAGCGAACCAATCGTTGAAGAGCTTCATGCGACATTGGAAAATGCTGGGTGGATGATCACTCATGTTCAGCTCCTTAAAGAGTAGAAAAAGCGAGCTAAATATCAATTGTATCGCTTCAAACTAGCAACTATCGCTACTAAAAAGGGTAGCAAACAAGTTACAGCTTGTAAAATAGGATGTGGTTTAGTTTAAACAAATATCCATAGTCGAGGCATGGATAAAGAATGCGCGTGAGGAAATAGGATAGGCAACTCCCTATCTCGGACGACAGCTTATTCTGTATATACTCTGTTACAACATCGGTTGTCAGCACGCGCAAAGCTCATTCTCTATGTAATCTAGCCTTGCGCGTGCTGACAAGAGACAAAAAACTTGAGGATCTTCAGGGTTTAAAATATCCGCGAGTTTTTTTAGCTCGAGTGCAATTATTATGGATTTATTAGATAAGAGATATTTTAGGTTTAATTTTTATTACCTTGAGTGAGTCGGGGAGAGCATTTTCGTCATTGACTTCATCGTTGTGTTGCGAGAATTTCTCGATTAGCGTGAGTAAGAAGTCGTCTTTCTGAACTTCGCTGTATTCGGCGAACCATTGCACCAAATAGTCAAGTTGTTCGGGTTTCGAAGGTGGGCCTCGAGGCGCCATTCTTTGTACAAAATTAATATCTTCCTAGAGTTGAAAAATTAGGAAACCATTAAAAATAAGGAACAAAACCACGTGACTCTCTCTCTCTCTCTAAACTACAGGTTTCAAGCAGTGGTGTGCGAGTACTCGTTAAGTTCGAGTATCGAGTCGTGTACTCCGCTCGATACTCGATAACAAGACATTGAGATACTCGAGAAAGATTACAGTAGCTTTTTAACTTCTTAAAGGGAGGGTGAAGTAGAAAATCAAGTGATTTTTTATCGATTCTTCTACCAATTTTAAGACCAGTCTGCATAGTGAAACATTCAGGAAATACTTCCGAATGATTTTAAAATTCAAATTAGGTTCAGATTTTAAGGATAATTTTAAACAAGGACTGCCGACCAATCGCGTAACGCGCCCTGCCTTCCAGTTAACAAAATTCTCGTGGCACGCTCCATGTCTCGCGCCACGATTGTCACGTCGCGAGCAAATTTTATCAAATCTCGCGATAAATTTCATTCGACACGGATATCGAACGTGCCACGAGAATTTTGTTAACAAAAAGGGCGGGCGTTGCGTGATTGGTCGGCAGTCCTTGTTTAAAATTATCCTTAAAATCTGAACCTAATTTGAATTTTAAAATCATTCAGAATTAAGTATTTCCTGAATGTTTGACTATGCAGGCTGGTCTTATAATTAGTTGAAGAATCGATAAAAAATCACTTGATTTTCCACTTCACCCTCCCTTTAAATACTCGAATCCGAGGCTTATAACCGAGGGGTCCGTCATTGCCAAAAAATCCCGTATGCTCGGGGAAAAATCCAAAAACAAATCCAAAATTCAAAAAGGATTTTATTTTTTGAAAAATTCGAAGATCTTTCAATTTTATAAAATTATGTAAAAAATCCAAAAAAAAACCAAAATACCGAAATTATTTTCAGAAATCCAAAATAACATGTTAAATCCGGGAGTGTGTTCGTATTTTTTTTTTGAAATCCAAAATTTTGGGAAAATCCACAAAAAAATCCAAAATTTTGTGAAAATCCACAAAAAAATCCAAAATTTTGGGAAAATCCACAAAAAAATCCAAAATTTTGTGAAAATCCACAAAAAAATCCAAAATTTTGTGAAAATCCACAAAACAATCCAAAATTTTGTGAAAATCCACAAAACAATCCAAAATTTTGTGAAAATCCACAAAAAAATCCAAAATTTTGTGAAAATCCACAAAAAAATCCAAAATTTTGTGAAAATCCACAAAAAAATCCAAAATTTTGTGAAAATCCACAAAACAATCCAAAATTTTGTGAAAATCCACAAAACAATCCAAAATTTTGTGAAAATCCACAAAACAATCCAAAATTTTGTGAAAATCCACAAAACAATCCAAAATTTTGTGAAAATCCACAAAACAATCCAAAATTTTGTGAAAATCCACAAAACAATCCAAAATTTTGTGAAAATCCACAAAACAATCCAAAATTTTGTGAAAATCCACAAAACAATCCAAAATTTTGTGAAAATCCACAAAACAATCCAAAATTTTGTGAAAATCCACAAAACAATCCAAAATTTTGTGAAAATCCACAAAACAATCCAAAATTTTGTGAAAATCCACAAAACAATCCAAAATTTTGTGAAAATCCACAAAACAATCCAAAATTTTGTGAAAATCCACAAAACAATCCAAAATTTTCAAATTCGCAAATCCAGGAAGACGATACAAATTACAGTTAAAAATACAAAATCCTAAAAAAATACGAAATCCCAAAACAAATAACGAAATCCCGAAAAAATACAAAATTCCATGAAAAAATTCAAAAACACAACGGTTTTTTTGAAAATCCTACAGGATTTTGGATTTTTATAAAAAATCGACAAATCCATTTAAAAAAAAAATACGTAAAAATCCGAGGGTTTTAAAAATCCCGTACGTTTTTTTTTTCGAATGACGGACTCCTCGCTTATAACTATAGCAGACGATGAGCTCATGCGAATTGCCGAATTTATTTTGAAAATCACCTGTTTAATGTTTAAATGATCACTAACAATCATTTGAACTAGTTAGATATTAGATAATTTAACATCTTCGTTATTTTCTAGAAATTTACAAAATTAATACTCGACAAGCACTACCAACGAGATATACAAAAATATGGTGATATAAAACATTTCTTTATATTTTTATCAACAGTTTTATAGCTATTCTTCGCTTATCAGTTATTAGATAAACTAAATTCAGGTACTTTTTATGTAAATGAGAAATCATCACCATCAATACATTACTGAAAGAACTATATCATGTAGCGCCATCTAACGCAGTATCAGTTTAGTATCATCAAGAAGTGATATCTAGTTTATTAGGGAGAAGGTTTAAGATGCCTAAGTATTCGCGCGCCATAATCCCAGTCCCCCTTTCAAAATACAAGGGGGGGCGTAAAAGGAGGCCGGGCTATTTCGCCTCTACTCAGTCGGAAAATATGATTGTAATTTTCGTCATTCGTGTCGCGCTGACGTGAGTTTTCAAGAACCAATGAGATGCATGCTGGTTGTAATTTAGAGGCGGGGATTAACTTCAGACAGGCTACGTTTGGACTGGAGATAAAGCAAGAAATGAGGCGAATTAGTACCTTCTCCCTAATAAACTAAATATCACTTCTTGGTATCATCATGGATAAAGAATGCGCTTGAGGAAATTCGTTTTAACGCTATAGGATAGGCAACTCCTTATCTCGGTCGACAGCTTATTCTGTATTTACTTCGTTACAACATCGGTTGTCAGCACGCGCAAACCTAGGTCTCTATGTAATCTAGCTTTGTACGTGCTGACAAGAGATAAAAAATTTCAGGATTTAAAATATCCGCGAATTTTTTAGCTCGAGTGCACGGACCTCTAGGCCTTAGTTTCAAATACATGTAGTAGGCTGTAGGCAATTTCACGTGTATTTCAAACTAAGGCCTAGAGGTCCGTGCACTCGAGCTACAAAAAACTCGCGGATATTTTAAATTCTGAAGTTTTTCGTCTTTTGTCAGCATGTACAAAGCTAGGTGACGTAGAGACCTTGCTTTGAGCGTTCTGACAACCGATGTTGTAACAGAGTATATACAGAATAAGCTGTCGTTCGAGATAGGGTGCTGCCTATCCTATAGCGTCGTAAAAATAAATTTCCTCACGCGAATTCTTTATCCATGTTAGAAGTGCGGTATCATACATGCCTAGCTATAATAAACGACAGAATTTAAACATCCAATAATGGAACGAGCAAGCAGACTGGAATCACCACGTGTGTTTGCAATGTCATCAAGTGCAGCAATTTTTTTACATTTTCGATTCCTTTTAAAGGAATAGCGAACTGATTTAAAAATTATCTCAAATCTAAAGAAAACCTTACTTTTTTTGAGAGTTTAAACTCTTCTGATTCCAAAAATATGCTTAATAAATATTTAAATATGAGGCAAAACACAGAAAAAACACTTCGAAAACTTGAAATTTGGGGGGCAAAAGCAAATTTGGTAGAAGATATTTGGCGGGTTTTTCTCCTTGCTACGTCACTCACGGCATCTCGCGGAAAAGCCAAGCCCGAGCGCCCGAGACTCCCGAGCCTACTAATGCAGCGCGAATCTGAATAAAATAGGCTTACCGCGGCGCTGAGACACTAACAGGCGTCAAGTGAGCGACATCTAGAGAGAAAATTTCTCTTTACTACGTCATCAAACGAAACAAATTTTAGCTAGGCCTTTTCCAAACACAAAACTTCGATTGCAATTTTATAAATTGCTACGAAACCAAATACAAAAGTAAACATATCATAATAAACTAGATTTTTCAAGCATTTGTTTCGAATTTTAAGTTTGTGGATGACGAAAATGATGGCACTAACTCTTTAAATACGAAATTTGGAAATACTTGGCGAAAACTTTATTTTTGGCAGCCCTGTCTTTAGATACCTTAGATACACTTAATACGCATAACATTTCGGCTGATCCGAGTTTCGAAATAATAATTGCAATTTTAAGCTCACAGGCGTTCAAAATACACCCAAAAGTACTCAGAGATAACGCAAAAAGTGACAAACCTACGACTGTAGAGTCACAATTTGTTCAATGTAGGAATTAACGAAATTGCAATCGATAACTCTGAGGGCTTGAAAGAACTTGTCACGCTGCTGACAATCCCAATCTTTGAACCAATTGGTGAAGAGCCTCAACTGACAGCTGAAAATGTCACCAACACTTTTATTGTCAACGTTCAAATTGCTCAGTTGCGACACGAGTGATTCAATGTTTTGCGGGTTTGCGCTATCGACTAGTTTCTCTAGGAAAGACACTTTCTGTTCATTGTTCCAATGGCAAAACCAGTGAATTACGCACGCGCTTTCCAGGTCACCATCTATTCCCATATGTTCAACCTAGAAAGAAAGAAAACAAGTTGGGAAACCAAAATAAACCTCTCCGAGTCGAGACGCAATTAATTAAGAGGTTTTTCTTAAATATTTAAATAAATATAATTGATATTAATTATTTTAATCGGCAGTAATTTACCTTAATGATAATTAAATCGTTTTAAGAAACTTTATTCCTAAAATCATTCTAAACTTAGCTATTGTTGACGTTTCAATTCAAGCGTATGCCTCTTTAAGAATTGTTGGAAATTTAGGGTATATAAGGCGACTACGCAATTACTTAAGAGGTTTTTCTTAAATAATTAAATAAATATAACTGATATTAATTATTTTAATCGGCAGAAATTTAGCTTAATTATAGTTAAATCGTTTTAAGAAACTTTATTCCTAAAATCATTTTAAACATAGCTATTGTTGACGTTTGAATTCAAGCGTATGCCTCTTTTACAATGCTTGGAAATTTAGGGTATATAAGGCGACTAGCTGTTAGCCGCGGCGTCGCTCGCGTGTAATAAGAACTTCCATGAAAATGTTATAAAGATTGGGTAGATTTTACTGATGACTAATATTTTTGTAGCACCCTGGGAGCGAAGGCACTCGGCGTTGCCCGTCAGCCCGACGAGAAATTTTTTTGAATTTTCATGCGGACATTATTCCATAAAGAAGGGTTTTTAAGTTTTTGGCCGCCATTTAAAAAGATGGCAACAAATCGAACCCAAAAGACCATCACTTACCATTCCAATCACTCACAACCATTTGTGGATCTATGGCGGGATTAAGACCCTGAAACATAGCCTAACTTATTCCGCGAAATCCTGATTAACGTAGGTTTAGGAGGACGAGGAAGATAGGGCAACAGCGAGGGGAGTGTGGAAATCCCTTCATAGGCAAAGCTTAGATTATTATTATTATTGGACGTTTTGGAAAAAGTGTACGGGATTTCGGAATCCCATTTGTTTTCGTCGGATTTTGTTAGATTTCGAAATTCGATAACATCCAATGGATTTCGTCGCATTTTGAGATTCCCGGTGATTTCGACGGATTTCGCTTTATTTCCCGTGATTTCCTCGGATTTTATAATTTATTTTTATTTCATGATTTAGTTTTTTTTTTGTGATTTTTTTTATTTTGTAATGAGTTTCGCCATTTCTTTACTGATTCTGTGATTTCTTTGTTTATTTTGAGATTTTTTTTGGTTGATTTTGTGAATTTTTCCCTGATTATGTGATTTCTTCACTGACTTTGTGATTTCGTTACTATAATTTCGGATTTTTTTATGAGATTTCGAAATCAGCAAAAATATGTTTGACTTCTTTCCGGATTTCTGATTTTGTAATTGATTTCGGATTTCATAAGTTGGATTTCGCGAGTAACGTATGGGATTTCGTTAATGACCGACCCCTCGGGCAACAGGGTTTGTACAAAATTTTTGGAATGAAATTCCCTGACTTTTCCAGGTTTTCCCTGACTAAACTCCACAGTTTTCCCTGACTAAACTCCACAGTTTTCCCTGACTAAACTCCACAGTTTTCCCTGACTAAACTCCACAGTTTTCCCTGACTAAACTCCACAGTTTTCCCTGACTAAACTCCACAGTTTTCCCTGACTAAACTCCACAGTTTTCCCTGACTAAACTCCACAGTTTTCCCTGACTAAACTCCACAGTTTTCCCTGACTAAACTCCACAATTTTCCCTGACCATTTTCAATAACTTACATGGCGTAAAATAAAGGGTGAGGCTATTGCCACAAAATGTGCAAGGGAGTATATGTGGCAACCCTTACCGAAAATACCACCTCTAAAACACGTCTTAGGTTGGGCTGAAGATGTTTTTTAGAGGTTTTTTTTCGGTAAGGGAATGGCACGGTGACTATTGGCACACACACACACAAAATGTATAATGGAGTGTGTCAATCCTAACAGTGCTATACTATTGGCACACAAAATACAAGTGCATACACGCACATTTGTACCTATGCCAAGTTAATTAAATTTTTCCATTTAGACAAAAGTTCACAGGTTCTTCAATCTATATCTATATAAATCCTATATAAAGTCCTGACTGACTGATTGACTGACTGATAATCAACGCCCAGCCCAAACCGCTTGCCCTAGAAGGCTGAAAATTTGCAGGAACGTTACTCATAAGTAGTAGGTGCGTACTAAGAAAGATTTTTCCAATCCGCCGCCATATTAATAAATGGCGCCCAGAAATATAAAAAATCTTCTCTATGCAACAAAGTTCGCGCTTTTCAACCGATTTCACAAATGTTTAGTACACTGCATGGTTTCCTTTAACCTATAGACGGGCTGAATAGTATTTTGGGTTCCATTTATTGCCATCTTTTTAAATGGCGGCCAAAAACTTAAAAACCCTTCTTTATGGAATAATGTCCGCGTGAAAAGTAATAAAAAGTATCCCGACGGGCTGACGGACTGTGCCGAGTGCCTTCGCTCCTAGGGGGCTCCAAAAATATTAGTCGAATCAGTAAAATCTACCCATTCTTTATATCATTTTGATGGAAGTTCTTATTACACGCGAGTGACGTCGCGGGTAACAGCTAGTCCTGTATAAATATTTCAGATGTCTGGGGTCACTATTTTCAAGGTTCATTCAGAAATGTCCAATAAAATTATTTGCTTATTTTCTGATCCAATTAACCTTGACAGGCGGGCCACCGTACTGATAGGCCCATCACTATTGACACACACAAAATGTGACTTTCTATCTTAATGTAAAAATTTAATTAACTTGTTCAAGGGGTACAAGTGGCTGTGTGGGAATAGTTGATTGGCTACTGCCACACATTGTGTGAGAATAGCTGATTGGCTACTGCCACACATTGTGTGGGAATAGCTGATTGGCTACTGCCACACATTGTGCAGAGGCTATTCCCACACAATGTGTGGCAGCAGTGCAAGAGTAGTTATTGTTATAAAAATAAGCCAACTACTTCGTTTAAATTTAACTTTAAGTAAGTTAAATATTATAAAGCGAATTTGGGGCTAACTCAAATCTCAGACAACACATTTTCTGGTCACCCTGATACTGTTATCTAAACTTTTCTCTGACCTTTCAGGTCCATTTTAAATTTTCCTGATTTTTCCCTGACCTTTTAGGCCCATTTTCAATTTCCCTGACTTTTCGAGAATTTCCAGGTAGTGTACGAACCCTGGGCAAGGTTTTGTTTTCCAGAATCTCTTGCTTTACTTCTAAGAGAATCCCCAAACATAACATCACCCACAAAATAGCCTAACTTTATGTACTAGTGGAACACTCCAACGCTCTATTATAACTTTATCCATTGATTACTTCGGGAATTTCCAAGAATACCACCCACCTCTCAGATTTTATTGTGGTTTGGTTTTTTGGAAAGTATATGAGGTGAGAAAAATTATGGCGTAAAAATTTTTCACCGGAAATGAATAGGAAAAAAGTTATAGCAAAAAGAAAATTTGGAAAAGGCCCCCTATCTATGCATATACGGAGGGTGCCGGGACCCTATGAAAGGTGTAAACCACAAGAGATATTAAAATTTTGGAAAAGGCGTGCAATTTAAACGGAACCAAACCTAACCTAACCTAACCTAACAAAACCTAACCTAACCTAACCTAACAAAACCAAACAAAACCTAACCTAACAAAACCAAACAAAACCTAACCTATAGTAATGTAGGGTTGTTATGTAATAAAATAATGAGTTTCTAAATGAAATTTCCTTTAAATAAATGGAACAAAAATTAAATTAGCCACCATGCTACCGGATCGCTGAAATCTAGGGTGATCTTGAGGCAATATTTATCTCTAGTTTTGGTATACGCGCGCGCTGGGACCCTCCGTATATGCATAGATAGGGGGCCTTTTCCAAATTTTCTTTTTGCTCTAACTTTTTTCCTATTCATTTCCGGTGAAAAATTTTTACGCCATAATTTTTCTTACCTCATATACTTTCCAAAAAACCAAACCACAATAAAATCTGAGAGGTGGGTGGTATTCTTGGAAATAGCCATTACTTCTTTTATATTAATGCAAATTTAACTGAAACAAAAATTAACTTACCTAAATGAGTTTATGTTTAAGGCCTAACCGGTGAAATCACAAGCACTACACGAAGACGTCGGTGACGAAGTTCAAAAAAAACCTTGACGGACTGGCAACTTGGCAAGCAACTTCTTGTTAGTGCGAGCATAGCCCACTCGATCACGCGCATCACGACGCAAGCTGCTCTCGCTATAGAAGCCCGACCAAAGAATTCAGTTTACATGTATAAGCGCGACTTTTGAAAAAATTTCCCAGTCACCGAAAATTAACATTAAGTTCTATGGGAGGAATTCGGTTTTTTGGCCAGATCCTTTGCCCTATTGATCCAAATGACCTAAATTTTAATGAGACGTGTGTTTCGACGTGTTTTATTATTCTAAAAAGGATTCAAGCTTCTAGAGTGGATATTTTTTTTTATAAAAATTATTTTCAAAAGTCAAAATGATGGGTTCACTGCTAGGACTGAATATATCCTCGGATCTACTGGTCCAAATGTCCGGAAATTTTAATGAGAGGTGTGTTACAATCTATTCTATTATATTAAAAAGGATTCAAGCTTTGAAAATGGATAATTATTTTAATAAAAATTAATCTATAATGTCATAATTGTGAATTAAGTACTTAATGCACAATATCTTTGGATCTACTGGTCCAAATGTCCTGAAAACTTAATGAGAGGTGTGTATCGTTACAATCTATTATATATAAAAATGGTTAAAAAATTTCATAATTAACTAGCTTTACAGAACAATTATTTTAGCACTTCACTCCCTTTTCAAGATTCAAACTCTCGTTTAAGCATCCCCTATACGCGTACGTGTAGCCACCTTTGACAATGCATTGGTCTAATGCACTGTGGAAGGTAGCTACACGTACGCGTTTAGGGGATGCATAAACTCTCCCCCCTTCGGAGGTCCAAGAAGAAAAAGTTCCCTCACAGCAAAGAGAATATAATGGAGGAGTGGAACCTCCCCCGCTTCACAAGCATAAATAGTTATGTCTCGCCTAAATTATACTAGCGGTACGAGGGAGTTTCCGGCTCAGTCGCGCCACCTACGATATCATTTAATGTCTCAAACGGAAATGCCTCGGTACTGCGCGTTGAAGATGCGCGGTAGAATAGAGTGACAAGTTTTGCCCCATTTTCCACTCCTCCCCTATATTCTCTTTGCTCACAGCGATCCTCTTCTTGTTCAATGACATGCTAAAATAAAGCTTCTGTGTGGTGCTTTGTTTTAGCATTTGTCAACTTTTCTTGAAGATCATATCATTTCTTATTTTGACGATAGACTTTATATTTTAATCGATTATATTTTTAAATGTCTTTTTCAAAAGTCGCGCTTATACATGTAAACTGAATTCTTTGATCGGGCGCGAGCAGCTCGAGCCGTGATGCGCGTGATTGAGTGGGATATGAATGACGTTAAAGAAGTGACGTCTGCTAGTTTAATCTCATTAGTACTTACGTGGCATATGCCTTTGCAAGCGAGTGTGGGGAACGGCAACTTCGGTAAGAGTTTTTTCCTATTTAAAGTTAATATTTAAATATATGTTAAGAAGACTATTTAAAAACTAATAAGGTAACTGAGAAATACTAGAATAAGGTAAATCTAAATTATTTTATTAAGCACATTTCGCAAAACGTTTTGTTATGTATTCGTGTGAAAGCCCAGTTAATAAATGCAACTTGCTTTGATGCATGTTCAATTACCTCAGTTATTTCAATTATATCAGGTATTCTGGAATTATAAAAAGCATTAATTGATTCATTGGTGCTGGACTTATAACTAATAATTTGGTCCGCGCATAAAGTTAGGAATAGTTTGCGTAGCCCTAATCTATTATCATCCTTGTTACAATTGTGATACCAATCAATCAGAGACCTTCATAAACGAAGAACCAGTTCTATTGTCTCTGATCTAAATGCGCGTTGAAATTAATGGTGGAATTTTAATTGTTAAAGGGATTTGAAGATGTCTACTTATCAATCGTACCAAGATTTTATCCAACAAAATGAAGATCGCGACGGAGTTCGTTTCAGTTGGAACGTTTGGCCTTCTAGTCGCTTGGAAGCCACTCGTCTGGTTGTTCCCTTGGGCTGTTTGTTTACACCCTTAAAAGAACGCCTCGATCTACCCCCCATTGTCTATGATCCTGTTCTTTGCACCAGGACAACGTGCAGAGCCATCTTGAACCCAATTTGGTAAGATAAAGTAGTTTAAAAGGAACAACTAGTGTATTTAATTGGTGAAAGGCTTTAATGACGTCATTTTGGAAGCTTTTTGCTAATTACTAGCGCCTAAAACTTAAAATTACAACCGCCACCTCTCGGCAAAATTGCGAGATATTCCATTATGGCGTTATTGATAGTTATCCATGTCTTACTGTTAATAAAAGCAATATATTTTTTTTTCAGCCAAGTTGATTACAGATCAAAGTTGTGGGTTTGTAATTTTTGTTTCCAGCGCAACCAGGCAAGTACTTTTCTCATATTTCTAATTCCACCTTATTCTTGATGCGCGTGCCAAGGCTTAACGCGAGAACATTTTTAACTGAAAAATCTGGGTGAATGTGACGCGTCGTCTGCTTCAGAGTCCAAAAAGGCCCAGATTTGTCAGTTTAAATTGTGCTATAATATTTTAAAAAGGCCCCTTCGCATAAACGCTATTGCGGTCGCGATGATTCCTAGAACTTAATCCCTGGCGTTAAGAAAATTTAGGACAAAGATAAAAAATGTAACAAAGTTTTGATATTGCTTTTATTGAAGAAACGGTATTTAAAGTTTTTTAAATTTCCCTGAATTTTACTAAAAATTATGTTTCCCATCAAACAAGTCTCTGCTGGGATTTAGTTTAAGCAAATGCCACTAGACGCTCCCATAATGGAGGGGTGCAAAAAGGCTTAGCAAAGGCTAGTTTTAGCTCCGCCCTCACGGACAAGTTCTGATCAGCTCCAGCCTTTGGGAAAGTAAAATTTGTGTTAGGGGTGACACAGGGGCCAATATTTGTTTTAAGAGGAGTACAATTGGCGCCTGAACAACACTTTTGCGCCTATTTTTCTTATAAATAATCCATAAGAAAAGCAACGAAACCTTCTAGGGTTTAATTTCTTCCCTACACTTCATTAACCCTTTTACTTTGAAACTGCTTTTTTGAATTATCTCCAACTTTCTTTAATTGCGATAATAATTACAAATAGCCTTGCATCAATTAACGAAGATAAAAATAACAAGGTTAATAATAGTGACGTCGAATTGAAAAGTTGAATGCCTTGATTGGCATTCATCATCATAAGTGAATAGAGGAAAATTTCTGGTTGGGTTACGTTTAATCTAAAGGGATAATGATGTAGAAAATAAAGTTATTTTTACGAGGGGTCCGACATTCCCAAAAAAAGCGTACGGGATTTCGTGATTTCACGATTTCGTAAAGATTTTGTGATTTTTCCCAAAATTTCGCGATTCCTTCTTTGATTTCGCCAAAAATTTCCACTTTGATTTTGGGATTTCGCCAAAACTTTCTTCCTCTATTTCTTCTTGATTTCACGATTTTGCCTAAGATTTTGTGATTTCTTCTTGATTTCACGATTTTGCCTAAGATTTTGTGATTTCTTCTTGATTTCGCGATTTCTTCAAAGATTTCCGAATTCCCTCTTTGATTTCGCGATTTCTTCAAAGATTTCGAAATTTCCTCTTTGATTTCGCGATTTCTTCAAAGATTTCGAAATTTCCTCTTTGATTTCGCGATTTCTTCAAAGATTTCGAAATTTCCTCTTTGATTTCGCGATTTCTTCAAAGATTTCGGAATTCCCTCTTTGATTTCGCGATTTCTTCAAAGATTTCAGAATTCCCTCTTTGATTTCGTGATTTCTTCAAAGATTTCGAAATTTCCTCTTTGATTTCGCGATTTCTTCAAAGATTTCGGAATTCCCTCTTTGATTTCGTGATTTCTTCAAAGATTTCGGAATTTCCTCTTTGATTTCGCGATTTCTTCAAAGAATTCGGAATTCCCTCTTTGATTTCGTGATTTCTTCAAAGAATTCGGAATTCCCTCTTTGATTTCGTGATTTCTTCAAAGATTTCGGAATTTCCTCTTTGATTTCCCGATTTAGCCTAAGATTTCGTGATTTCTTCCTGTATTTCGCGATTTAGCCTAAGATTTCGTGATTTCTTCCTGTATTTCGCGATTTAGCCTAAGATTTCGTGATTTCTTCCTGTATTTCGCGATTTAGCCTAAGATTTCGTGATTTCTTCCTGTATTTCGCGATTTAGCCTAAGATTTCGTGATTTCTTCCTGTATTTCGCGATTTAGCCTAAGATTTCGTGATTTCTTCCTGTATTTCGCGATTTAGCCTAAGATTTCGTGATTTCTTCCTGTATTTCGCGATTTAGCCTAAGATTTCGTGATTTCTTCCTGTATTTCGCGATTTAGCCTAAGATTTCGTGATTTCTTCCTGTATTTCGCGATTTAGCCTAAGATTTCGTGATTTCTTCCTGTATTTCGCGATTTAGCCTAAGATTTCGTGATTTATTCCTGGATTTCACGATTTTGTCGAAGATTTCATGATTTCTTCCTGGATGTCGCGATTTTGTCGAAGATTTCGTGATTTCTTCAGGGATTTCGCGATTTTGTCGAAGATTTCGTGATTTCTTACTGGATTTCGCGATTTAGCCAAAGATTTCGTTATTTCTTCTTGATTTTGCGATTTAGCCTAAGATTTCGCGATTTCTTCTTGATTTCACGATTTTGCCAAGATTTCGTTATTTCTTCTTTGATTTCGTGATTTCTTCAAAGATTTTGTGTGAAAGATTTCGCGAGAAGCGTAAGGGATTTCCTGTAAATGTCGGACCCCTCGAGAAATAGCGCTGATCAGCTATATATTCTAGCCGCGATAGATAGAGGCTGAGCTAAAAGCGCCTTAGGGCACGGACATCGGGAATAAACTGGATACTGCAAGACGTTGATACACTGAGCCTGATTTTAAATCCAATTGCTTTCTCTCATATTTTAGTTTCCACCTCAATATGCTGCTATTTCCGAGTCTCACCAACCAGCGGAACTTATTCCACAGTTTTCAACCATAGAATATACTATTCAGGTATGTATATATATATATACACTAAAGCTGGGCGAATACCACTTTTTTATTATCGAGACGAATATCAAATACCAAAAAAATATACCGAATAATTAGGCTTAGTGAAATATAGCCTTATCGAATACTTAAGCCTATTATTCGCGAATACTTAAGCCTATTATTCGCGAATACTTAAGCCTATTATTCGCGAATACTTAAGCCTATTATTCGCGAATACTTAAGCCTATTATTCGCGAATACTTAAGCCTATTACTCGCGAATACTCAAGCCTATTATTCGCGAATACTTAAGCCTATTACTCGCGAATACTCAAGCCTATTATTCGCGAATACTTAAGCCTATTATTCGCGAATACTTAAGCCTATTATTCGCGAATACTTAAGCCTATTATTCGCGAATACTCAAGCCTATTATTCGCGAATACTCAAGCCTATTATTCGCGAATACTCAAGCCTAATATTCGCGAATACTCTAATATCAAGGCCTACTATTGGCCAAATGACAGGAATAATGATTTTTGAATGGAATATACTGAATAATTAGGCTTAACGAATACTGGTCGAACACTTAGGTCTATTATTCGCGAATACTTAAGCCTATTATTCGCGAATACTCAAGCCTATTACTCACGAATACTTAAGCCTATTATTCGCGAATACTCAAGCCTATTATTCGCGAATACTCAAGCCTATTACTCACGAATACTCAAGCCTATTATTCGCGAATACTCAAGCCTATTACTCACGAATACTTAAGCCTATTATTCGCGAATACTCAGGTCTAATATTCGCGAATACTCGAATATCGATGCCTACTATTGGTCAAATGACGTCGTCGGTGTCGGTGATAAAAACTTAACTTGAACCTGAAAGTAAAACTTAATCTGAGCCCAAAGTTGACCAATAGCCACGTGCCAATCTGTATGACATCATTATTAGAGAACTAGCCAATCAGAATTGACTGTTCTGGAGGAGCAGAAGTATACCAAGGGTTTCTCATTTGGGCCTTGGCCCTTAGCGGAATCGGGTGTCGAATTTTTATCAAATAGTAAAGTCGGTATTCGATATTCGTTCGAATTATAAACATGGGTTTAAAGGAATACCGAGACGGTTAGGCCTATTCGTCTCGATATTCGATCGAATTATTCGTTATAGACGAGTAACCACCCAGCCCTTAATATGCACCTAATAGGACTGGCTCTGTTAGACTGGCCCTTTAATGTCTGCACTTTACTGATTGCAGAGGGCGACCTGTATGCCTCCGGTTTTTCTCTTTGTGGTGGACACATGCTTGGACGATGAAGAATTGACCGCTTTAAAAGTAAGTCATAATTTCAAAGCTGCGCTATTGAACTTGCGTCAAGGCTCATAAAGGGAGAATGAAATGGCTGGCCAGACAACAATTTTTTTTATTCAATTGAAATTGTTAAAACAGGCGTTTTGCATTTTAGTAAAAGGGGATGTTTGAGAGATCATGTGACTGAGATTTTAAAAATCTTGACGTCTTGTTTATTTAGGAGTCATTGCAAATGTCTTTATCACTTCTTCCCGCAAATGCCCTGGTGGGTTTGATTACTTTTGGCAAAATGGTGCAAGTGCACGAGTTGGGATGCGACGGATGTTCGAAAAGCTACGTCTTTCGAGGCACCAAGGATCTCACTGCCAAGCAAATTCAGGTATGGCACTCCGTTTTCAATATTGCCGTAACAGTCCGTACATTAAGGCTAAATTAGTGGGTCAGACCGTAAAATAAATAAACTACCATGTGTTACGTCCATGTGTCATAAGGCCTTTTTAGACGATACAACTTTTTCACTCATTTAGATGAGTCAACTTGAGTTGAGTAAACTAGTTGAGACGTGTGAACAAAAGTTGGTTAAGTTAAATCACCAAATTATAAATTGAGGAAATCGGGAAATTTACACTTGAGAATTGAGGAAATCAGGAAATTTTGACTAGGAAATTGAGGAAATCAGGAAATTTTCACTAGAAAATTGAGGAAATCGGGGAAATATACACTCGAGAATTGGGGAAATCGGGGAAATATACACTCGCGAATTGGGGAAATCGGGATATTTATACTCGAAAATATATGAGCGGATAAATGTGCGCCTGTTTTGGTTATTACCAAGGTTTATCGACTGTATAAATTTCCCCCTTTTCCAAAATATTACTAAATTGGGTATGTTTTAAACGGTATGGGAATTTACAATTTCATATCATATTTTGCCACGAAAGTGGTATTATATTACCTTTTCAAGTCTCTACTTTCAAAATATCAAGTTTCTAATATAATTGAACCAAAGTTTATATTTTTAAAATCCATTGGAAAATCACGATAACTCAGTTTCCATATTTCAACAATGTTGTCTTGTCGAGCTTGTTCGCCCGTTTGGTGACATCACTATGACGTCAGGGGGAAAAGGCGCGGGAAACCGATACGCGCGAGCGCGAGCTATACCCGTCTCGAGCTCTGTCTATGCTTTGATAGCGGAGAGAGTGGCACCATCTCGCGTGTGTGACGTCAAAAACAGGGAAATGTTTTAGCCTTTCTTAAAAAGTGGATTTCAAATAATTTCATATGAAGCATTTTCAAATACATATTGCCAAATAACGAGAAATCGGAGAATTAAAAGCTTGATATTTTTGAATTCACAAAAATTAGTTCTATCTTTTGTTATATAAATCAGAGGTTTTTCAAACGAAGCTTCTCATTCTCATTAACCACAAAATATTGCTAATATACCAAATTATTGCTAATTGCTTTGTCTATTGCAAACTTTTTCTACAATATTTTTATTTTATGTATTTTCTACCCTAAAAAGAGGCGCACTTTTAGCCACTCGTGAAAATATAGGAAATGGGGAAATATACGCTCGAGAATTTGATAGTAAATGTTTTAATTTTCGTATTTAAAAAAATCAAGGAATAGTGTACGATTACAAATAGTTATGATTTCGAATTTTCATAGGTTTAAAAGAATTTTGATGGATTACAAAATATTAAATACGTGTATTTCAGGATATGCTTGGAATAGGTAAATTTCAACAAGGAGCAGCGGGGGCGGGTCCTGGTGTCCCTGGTCAACAACCAGGCCAACAACCACGCCCTCAAGGCCCATCCTTACCACCAGCCAGCCGCTTCTTGCAACCGGTCCAAAAATGCGACATGAGTTTGACTGACCTTCTAAATGAATTGCAAAGAGATCCGTGGCCTGTGGTTCAAGGAAAAAGACCCTTGCGCTCCACTGGTGTCGCCTTATCCATCGCTGTTGGATTATTAGAGGTAAGTCATCTTCCCTTTGCGTCTGCGCAAATCTATATCTATATAAATCAAAGTCCTGACTGACTGACTGATAATCAAGGCCCAGCCCAAACCGCTTGCCCTAGATGGCTGAAAATTTGCAGGAACGTTACTCATAAGTAGTAGGCGCGTACTAAGAAAGATTTTTGCAATCCGCCGCCATCTTAAAAAATGGCGCCCAGAAATGTAAAAAATCTTCTCTATGCAGTAAAGTCCGCGCGTTTCAACCGATTTCACAAATATTTAGTACACTGGTTTCCTTTAACCTATAGACGGGTTGAATGGTCTTTTGGGTTCGATTTGTTGCCATCTTTTTAAATGGCGGCCAAAAACTTAAAAACCCTTCTTTATGGAATAATGTCCGCGTGAAAAGTAATAAAAAATGCATCCCGACGGGCTGACGGGCAACGCCGAGTGCCTTCGCTCCTAAGGTGCTACAAAAATATTAGTCGAATCAGTATCAGTAAAATCTACCCATTCTTTATATCATTTTGATGGAAGTTCTTATTACACGCGAGCGACGCCGCATCTAACAGCTAGTAAATTATATGAAACAGGTCACTGGCACCACGTGACGCCAAGATACTCCACGTGGAGTGTTATTGGACAACTTGAGATCAGTGACCCCCTAGCGTTTAAAATAATAAATTGGTCCTCCCTTAGTTGTCCTTTAGATTTGCAAGTAACTGGTTCTTATTTATCTTGTTGATAGTGCACTTATCCAAACACTGGTGGTCGTATTATGATGTTTGTGGGCGGAGCTTGCACTCAAGGCCCTGGCATGGTCGTTGGAGATGAACTTAAACAGACGATCAGATCGCATCATGACATCGAAAAAGATAATTGCAAATACATGAAGAAAGGAACCAAAGTAAGTCAATGATTTCAAAGGAGATTCTTGAATTTTGGGATTATTTTTCAAAAGAAATATAGTTTCCGAAGCAAATTTTGACCCTAGTTCTCGCCAATCTATAACCCTAGTTCTCGCCAATCTATAACCCTAGTTCTCGCCAATCTATAACCCTAGTTCTCGCCAATCTATAACCCTAGTTCTCGCCAATCTATAACCCTAGTTCTCGCCAATCTATAACCCTAGTTCTCGCCAATCTTTAACCCTAGTTCTCGCCGATGTTTAACCCTAGTTCTCGCCAATCTATAACCCTAGTTCTCGCCAATCTATAACCCTAGTTCTCGCCAATCTATAACCCTAGTTCTCGCCAATCTATAACCCTAGTTCTCGCCAATCTATAACCCTAGTTCTCGCCAATCTTTAACCCTAGTTCTCGCCGATGTTTAACCCTAGTTCTCGCCAATCTATAACCCTAGTTCTCGCCAATCTTTAACCCTAGTTCTCGCCGATGTTTAACCCTAGTTCTCGCCAATCTATAACCCTAGTTCTCGCCAATCTATAACCCTAGTTCTCGCCAATCTATAACCCTAGTTCTCGCCAATCTTTAACCCTAGTTCTCGCGAATCTTTAACCCTAGTTCTCGCCAATCTATAACCCTAGTTCTCGCCAATCTTTAACCCTAGTTCTCGCCAATCTTTAACCCTAGTTCTCGCCAATCTTTAACCCTAGTTCTCGCCAATCTATAACCCTAGTTCTCGCCAATCTATAACCCTAGTTCTCGCCAATCTATAACCCTAGTTCTCGCCAATCTATAACCCTAGTTCTCGCCAATCTATAACCCTAGTTCTCGCCAATCTTTAACCCTAGTTCTCGCCGATGTTTAACCCTAGTTCTCGCCAATCTATAACCCTAGTTCTCGCCAATCTTTAACCCTAGTTCTCGCCGATGTTTAACCCTAGTTCTCGCCAATCTATAACCCTAGTTCTCGCCAATCTATAACCCTAGTTCTCGCCAATCTATAACCCTAGTTCTCGCCAATCTATAACCCTAGTTCTCGCCAATCTTTAACCCTAGTTCTCGCGAATCTTTAACCCTAGTTCTCGCCGATGTTTAACCCTAGTTCTCGCCGATGTTTAACCCTAGTTCTCGCCGATGTTTAACCCTAGTTCTCGCGAATCTTTAACCCTAGTTCTCGCCGATGTTTAACCCTAGTTCTCGCCGATGTTTAACCCTAGTTCTGGCCAATCTTTAACCCTAGTTCTGGCCAATCTTTAACCCTAGTTCTGGCCAATCTTTAACCCTAGTTCTGGCCAATCTTTAACCCTAGTTCTGGCCAATCTTTAACCCTAGTTCTCGCGAATCTATAACCCTAGTTCTCGCGAATGTTTAACCCTAGTTCTCGCGAATGTTTAACCCTAGTTCTCGCGAATGTTTAACCCTAGTTCTCGCCAATGTTTAACCCTAGTTCTCGCCAATGTTTAACCCTAGTTCTCGCCAATGTTTAACCCTAGTTCTCGCCAATGTTTAACCCTAGTTCTCGCCAATGTTTAACCCTAGTTCTCGCCAATGTTTAACCCTAGTTCTCGCCAATGTTTAACCCTAGTTCTCGCCAATGTTTAACCCTAGTTCTCGCGAATCTTTAACCCTAGTTCTCGCGAATCTTTAACCCTAGTTCTCGCGCACCTTTTGTAATCATGTATTTTATTTGCTTAGCATTACGAAGCGTTGGGAACTCGAGCTTCAGCCAATGGTCACGTGGTTGATATTTATTCCTGCGCTTTGGATCAAACTGGGTTGGCAGAAATGAAATCGTGCCCCAATTTCACTGGGTATGTACTCTAGGGAGAGTGAAATTAAATTACAACCTATTCTAAAGTTGAAGATAAAATCCACCTGATTGGCTGATTTCCTATGCGTGTGCCAAGGGTTAACCCGATATATTTAACTGAAAAATCTGGGTTAAATGATGCGTCGTCTGCTTCAGAGTCGAAACTTCAATATTTTCGATTCTGAAGCAGACGACGGCTTTGACAATAAAATACCGAGGAATCCAGTATCCACCTTATTCCCTATGCGTGTGCCAAGGGTTAACCCGATATATTTAACTGAAAAATCTGGGTAAAATGATGCGTCGTCTGCTTCAGAGTCGAAACTTCAATATTTTCGATTCTGAAGCAGACGACGGCTTTGACAATAAAATTCCGAGGAATCCACCTTATTCCCTATGCGTGTGCCAAGGGTTAACCCGATATATTTAACTGAAAAATCTGGGTAAAATGATGCGTCGTCTGCTTCAGAGTCGAAACTTCAATATTTTCGATTCTGAAGCAGACGACGGCTTTGACAATAAAATTCCGAGGAATCCACCTGATTCCCTATGCGTGTGCCAAGGGTTAACCCGTTATATTTAACTGAAAAATCTGGGTTAAATGATGCGTCGTCTGCTTCAGAGTCGAAACTTCAATATTTTCGATTCTGAAATCTGAAGCAGACGACGCCTTTGACAATAAAATACCGAGGAATCCAGTATCCACCTTATTCCCTATGCGTGTGCCAAGGGTTAACCTGATATATTTAACTGAAAAATCTGGGTAAAATGATGCGTCGTCTGCTTCAGAGTCGAAACTTCAATATTTTCGATTCTGAAATCTGAAGCAGACGACGCCTTTGACATTAAAACACCGAGGAATCCAGTATCCACCTTATTCGCCATGCGTGTGCCAAGGGTTAACCCGGTGTATTTAATTGAAAATCTGGGTAAAATGATGCGTCGTCTGCTTCAGAGTCGAGACTTGAATAATTTCGATTCTGAAATCTGAAGCAGACGACGACTTTGACAATAAAATACTAAAGATTCCTCATTATTTGATTGTCAAGGGCTGAACCCACCTTATTTCCGATTCTTGTGCCAAGGCTTAAAGCGCTAGTTTTAACTGTAATATCTCGGTCAAAATGACGCGTCGTCCGCTTCTCAGTAGAAATGTTTCAATAATTTGACTCTGAAGTGCATTAACTCGGTATACGAACCTCTCTTGGCGTAACATTTTTCGCAATTAACTTTATTAATGTTTTTATCTTTAGCATTATATGGTTTTTAAATTAATGTTAAAAATTGTGCGGTTTTAACACTTTTTTAAAAATTTTCCGAACTGTTAATTATTTAATGCAGGGGTCATATTGTGATGGGTGACTCGTTCAACTCTTCGCTCTTCAAGCAGACGTTTCAACGGGTCTTTTCAAAAGACGCCAAAGGAGAGTTCAAAATGGGATTCAACGCCGTCATGGAAGTTAAGGTAAGTCAAATTTATGAATAACAAGAAGAGGCTGCGATGACAAAATGACCGCGGATTTTGTGCTAAGATCTGAACTAATCACAATGTATGACGAATTTTACCTCGCGGATAATCTATCTCCTTTAAACTTGCGCCCACCTGACCTCGCGTTGCTACCAATCTTTGAAGCCTCAGTTAGGAAGACCTTATGGTCTTGGCCATCTTCATGGAATGGTGCTTCGTCTCTAAGTCACGTGACCTAGATGTATTGTAGCAGGGTAGCGTTTCCGTTGCCACTTGTCAGTGCAGACGCTGTTACACCATGAATGAAATAGTGAACAATCATGGTTACACTCAGGGTGGGAAATAAGGAATTTTTTTAAACTGGACATTGGCCCAGCGACCCCTCTGGCCTGGAATAAATAAACTGGTCCATGACCACTGACCAGGGTGCGTCGTCTGCTAAATTGAAGAAGTGGATAGTTAAAATATATTAGCTAATGTCTGGACTCTGGAAACCCTTGAATTTTCTTAGTGGTCTTGTGGACCACTGACCCCCCTCCCCCCTCCGATTTAATTTTTAAGCTGGTCCGGGCAATTTTTAAACTGGTCATTTGCCCTGTGCCACCACCTTTTTTCCCACGCTGGTTACACTAGGTTAGTAAAGGTTAAGGTATAGCATCATTTGTCATGCGCAGTACTACACGTTCTATTCCACATTCGTACTTTAACTAAACTTAGAACTAGAATTGTAGAATTCTACATACTAACTCATGATAGTTGTAAATATTTTGCCCCCTTTTCGAACGTTAAGTAACTAATTAAGGGATTATTTTTAAATTAGACTAATCAAAAACATTTTGAGCTCGTATAGGACTCGATTAACAATTTTTATAATAATTCTTTTCTTTTGTTTCGCAGTGTTCGAGGGAACTTAAACTATCAGGAGCTATTGGTCCTTGCGTCTCTATGAACGTTAAAAGCAGCAGCGTCTCGGATACGGAAATTGGTATTGGCAACACTTGTCAGTGGAAATTTTGCGGAATCAATCCCAACACTACAGCGGCTGTTTTCTTCGAGGTTGTTAATCAGGTAAGCGCAAGGGGGCCAAACATTCGTCGGTATTTAGTAAGATTTCGACTAGATTTTAAGGTTTTCTTTCCACATTTTGACTGAGATTTTCAGATTTTAGTGAGCTTTTGAGATTTTAAAATTTTGTTTAATGAGATTTCGGGATGTAGAGGGAGATTTTGTAACTTTGCAGTAGAAACTGCAGCAGATATTTTTTCATACTAAAAGGCCGATTTTCCGACTATTTTCAGCATAATGCACCTATTCCTCAAGGTGGGCGTGGTTGCGTTCAATTCATAACTCAGTATCAACATCCAAATGGCCAAAAGAGAGTCAGAGTCACCACAGTCGCCAGGAAGTAAGACACTTTTTTAGCCTTTTCATTATTTTTATACTTGACCCCAATGAGGAGAGGTTTTTTGAAATTTAGGAGCTTCTAAATGTTTTTCTCTTTGCTTTGTATTAACTATTCGTAAATATTAGGGTGAATAGTTAAGCCTAGTATTCGCGAGTATTAGGGTGAATAGTTAAGCCTAGTATTCGCGAGTATTAGGGTGAATAGTTAAGCCTAGTATTCGCGAGTATTAGGGTGAATAGTTAAGCATAGTATTCGCGAGTATTAGGGTGAACTATTCGCGAATTCTAGGCCTAACTATTCGCGAATTCTAGGCCTAACTATTATAATAATAATAATAATAATAATAATAATAATAACTCCAGACGGAGTTCGCTACACGCGGGAAGCTAGACAATTCGTACTGCCTCTAGCGGTGTTTCTTAGCGCGTGGGAGAATGGGACAATACCCCAATGGCGACCTCGCCTCTGTGATGTCCGTGGCTTCTCTCTATAGAGCTGTCTCAGAAGTCTTAGTGTGATGTCACCCATGCTATTTGCCTATAGAACCAAAGTGGTACCATACATGGCCGCCCACTGTCAAAGCTAAGCCCGGGACGTTTTATCTAGGCGCTGACGTCACAACTGAGATAGCTCTATTCGCCTACCTTCAAAAGCGCGCGTTGTATACCTAAGTCATCACTCGTGGTAACTATGTAGTGTTACTTTCAAACTGCTCGCGCGTCATTAGGCTCATAATTTCTGCGCTAGATCGAAATAATGCGAAAAATCTCGGATATCATTAGCCTATTGTAACCACGCTTGCGAGATTTATAAACTCGCCCCATTCGCACGTGGCCATAAAAGCCTTGGCTATAACTAAGAATAAACTACACTTGTTCCTTAGGTTCAATCATACTTTATTAAACTAACTAATTAAATAATAATTAAATGCCGACTTGCATTATACAACTAAAGAATTAAATAATTACTAATAATGGATGAAGTCCAACACCAGGGCAAGACGCCCTATGCTCGAGCATACTACTACATTCTAGTAGTGGAGAATGACTGACTTAATAGCATAAGCAGTCGACGCTTATATAGTACGGGGAAAGGTCAGAGGTAACACAGGGTGTTAATCCTCCATGTAACCTTGCACCCCTGGAGTAGAACTCAGGAGGTTCCCTAATTACTACGGAAGGTTACACTATGAACAAAAAAATGTCGTCTTTCTAGCCATTTCGCTCATAGGAAGAGAGCTTTTAGACGCGTTGAGTGACGAGGTATTTTCCCGCGTATTTAACAAAATCTTACATGGCCACGCGAAACTGTAGCAATGTTATTCCTGCAGTTTGTTTAATCCGTAATAATGCGCGCTTTTGTGGTTATTTCAGTTGGGCGGACGCGACAGCGAGTATCCATCACATATCGGCGGGATTTGACCAAGAAGCCGCGGCAGTCTTAATGGCCAGGATGGCCTGTTTTAGAGCCGAGACGGAATCCGATGGTTCGGACGTTCTCAGATGGGTCGATAGGATGCTTATAAGGCTGGTAAGTGTTAATTTTTCTACATTTTTCACGTACCTCTTGTCTTTATCCATAACGCGCTATTAAGAAAAGCCCCCCCCCCCGAACTATATTTCGAAGTAGTAGTGTTATAACTTATTGGAGTAGTGATTGGGTAATGTCACGTGACTGTAAGCGCGGAACGACTCGGCGGCTAGATTGTTGGAAATGCCCAGTGCATTGATAACGTTTCGATATTCACGCGAGCCCAGTCGTGCTCTTATAGAGTTTTTTCTTTGAGGTGATCCAAGCGCTCGCGGAGTGCTCCGAAAAAAAAAATCGTCTTTCATTGCAAAAAAAAAACGAGCTGCTCCAAGACAGAGGCGCGTCTTACATTGACCCAGTCGCTCCCTCCCGGATTGATCCCCACCGCTCCGTAGTCGGAGCGACCAAAATGGAGCACTTGATGACGTCACAAAACCGCTCTGAAAAAACTTTTCTTTCATTGGGAGCAACTACATTCGGATTTCGGTCCTCCGAGCTAGAGCGATGACGTAACACGAAAATATGGAGCGATCTCAGGCGACCTCTAATAGCGTTTTCCTTCGAGGTCGCCCGAGAGCGCTCCGAGATCGCTCCATATTTTTGTGTTACGTCATCGCTCTAGTTCGGAGGACCGAATGTAGTTGCTCCCATTGAAAGACAAAAGTTTTTTCAGAGCGGTTTTGTGACGTCATCAGGCGCTCCATTTTGGTCGCTCCGTCTCTAGAGTCGGAGCGGTTGGGATCAGTCCGGGAGCAAACCGGGAGGGAGCGACTGGGCCACTGTAAGACGCGCCTCTGTCTCGGAGCAGCTCGGTTTTTTTTCTATGAAAGACGATTTTTTTTCGGAGCGCTCCGGGAGCGCTCGGATCACCTCAAAGAAAAACGCTATTAGATGGAAGATAAGCCCCACCCCTTCATAACGCATTGTACATCAATAGGGACTTGGCAGTACTACGTCACGCTACCTTCCACTAGTGCTAAAAGACTTACCGGGAGGAGGGGCTTATATAGCTTTCATTCTGTTAAAAAACATACCATAATGGCGCTGGGGGCGGAGTTAAGCCCGAATAGGGGATTGTAAAAAAGATTAGGAGGGGAAACAAATATGGGGGAAGGCACTAAAAAGTGTTTCGTCACGTGGTGCAGCTGCTTTGAACCTTTGAGCAGACGCTCCTTTAGGTCAACTTTAAGAACCAAGGCTGGGGATTAAAAATATCGTTATGGATTGGATTCAAGTTAAGTAATTACTATTTATTATTAAATTTACTATGACTGATTAATTTAAAAGTTTATTATATTATGGTTTAATTATCTGCAGCGCCCAAATCCACAAAATAAAGTTTTCAGTTAGGCCTTATCCCACAAAAAAAAATTATGGGCGGGGGAGGGGGTGTAGTAGGACGTTTTAAATATGTCCAGCCTTCTTTTTAAAGTTATCTGGCAGTACTGAAAACACTTTCACGTGACCTCTTTCTTTTTTACAATCCCCTATTGCCAAGTCCCTATTTAACTCGAAATTTGGGCCTTGGAGGTTGATAAAGCCGTCGCCAAAAAACAAGCTTGTGAACTTGCCGGTTCGTATTTTTCAAGAGTAATTGTAATCAATTACGCTCGAAGCAGGGTGACAATTAAGGTTGAAATAATTTAAATAAGAAAAATCTTTATGCTTAATTTCTTCTTCAGGTAAGGTTGGTTAGTGATTTTTGGCTAAATCTTTGTGCCCCTGTTATATTCCAGCCATGGATTAACTAACGCTAGGGATTGTTCACTAACCGTGCAGTGTTGTTCCTTAGATTTTTGTGAACGTACTTTCCCAATAGTAAAACGTACTACCCAATGGGAGGCTTTCTGAAAACGTACTTTCCTCCCTTTGGGGGTATTAAAATTTCCTTCCCCCTCCACGAAAGCCTTTTGGTGCCATCTTGCGGCGTAATTTTCGTCCCAAAGACGCTAATGTTAAAAAATGGAATTTGAAAATGTACTTTTCGTACTGAAGACTTTAAAATGTACTAAAAAAAAGTACAATTGTACTACCAAGAACAACACTGGTTCCGAAATATTCCTTGATTCCCCTCTTCATTCCCACAATTTATTGGACCAAAACGGATGTAGATATAGCGCCATCTCTAGGCGAAATAAATAGTTTTGCGGATTATAAAGATGGCGGCTTCTAATTTAGGCGGGATTTTAATTTTGACGTCATAGGACACGTGATATTTGGTCCAATTTTCTTGTAACTTCCTGTTAGGGATAGTAGCTGCTGCTAGGGGGCGTTTGTAACATGGATACTTTATCTTTTAGGGGAATGAACAATCCCTAGCGTTAGTTAATCCATGGTACCAGCAAAATTTCAGTCTTTAAGGGAAAGCGTTGATTATCAGGCGTTCAGTCAGGATTTTGACTTATATGGATTATGGACATAGCTACGTGTTCTTCACTAATCACGTGACAATACTATCTCGGTTGTTAAAGCTTGCGGAAATTCAAATTTAAATGTTTAATGAGTTTCTCGCATTATTAAAGGGAATGAGAAGCTTTGTTTGAAAAACCTCTGATTTTTATTTCAAAAGATAGAATTAATTTCTGCGAATTCAAAAATATCAAGCTTTTAATTCTCCCTCCGATTTCTGGTTATGCATTTGAAAATGCTTCATATGAAATGATTTGAAATCCACTTTTTAAGAAAGGCTAAAATGTTTCCCGTACTCCGACGTCACAGATATATTTTTCACGTGAGATGGTGCCACTCTCTCCGCTATCAGACCCAGAGTTTAGACTGGCGAGAAGCTTGAGAGTCGAGACGCGTATAGGATTCCCGCGCTTTTTTTCTCCTCACGTCATAGTGATGTCATCAAACGGGCGAACAAGCTCGACAAGACAAAATTCTTGATATATCGAAACTGAGTTTTCGTGATTTTCCAATGGATTTTAAAAATAGAAACTTTGGTTCAATTATATTAAAAACTTGATATTTTGAAAGTAGAGACTCGAAAGTGTAACATAATGCCACTTTCGTGGGAAAATATGATATGAAATTGTAAATTCGCACTCACTTTAAAACTAATTCACTGTTCTTCGTTTTAAAAACACTTTCAGTGCCAGAAATTTGGAGAGTACAGTAAAGACGACCCGAATTCGTTTAGATTTTCAGAGAATTTTTCTCTTTATCCTCAATTCATGTTTCATCTAAGACGTTCGCAGTTTCTACAAGTATTTAACAACAGTCCTGACGAAACCTCTTACTACAGGTAAGTCAGCAGGTTTGCCACGGGTCAGGGAAAACCTGGAAGAGTCAGAGAATTTAAAAATGGGCCGAAAAGGTCAGGGAAAAGTCAGGGAATTTAAAAATAGGCCAAAAAGGTCAGGGAAACGTCAGGGAATTTAAAAATAGGCCAAAAAGGTCAGGGAAACGTCAGGGAATTTAAAAATAGGCCAAAAAGGTCAGGGAAAAGTCAGGGAATTTAAAAATAGGCCGAAAAGGTCAGGGAATTTAAAAATAGGCCAAAAAGGTCAGGGAATTTAAAAATAGGCCAAAAAGGTCAGGGAATTTAAAAATAGGCCAAAAAGGTCAGGGAATTTAAAAATAGGCCAAAAAGGTCAGGGAATTTAAAAATAGGCCAAAAAGGTCAGGGAATTTAAAAATAGGCCAAGAAGGTCAGGGAATTTAAAAATAAGCCAAAAAGGTCAGGGAATTTAAAAATGGGCCGAAAAGGTCAGGGAAAAGTCAGGGAATTTAAAAATAGGCCAAAAAGGTCAGGGAAAAGTCAGGGAATTTAAAAATAGGCCAAAAAGGTCAGGGAAAAGTCAGGGAATTTAAAAATAGGCCAAAAAGGTCAGGGAAAAGTCAGTGAATTTAAAAATAGGCCGAAAAGGTCAGGGAATTTAAAAATAGGCCAAAAAGGTCAGGGAATTTAAAAATAGGCCGAAAAGGTCAGGGAATTTAAAAATAGGCCAAAAAGGTCAGGGAATTTAAAAATAAGCCAAAAAGGTCAGGGAATTTAAAAATGGGCCGAAAAGGTCAGGGAAAAGTCAGGGAATTTAAAAATAGGCCAAAAAGGTCAGGGAAAAGTCAGGGAATTTAAAAATAGGCCAAAAAGGTCAGGGAAAAGTCAGGGAATTTAAAAATAGGCCAAAAAGGTCAGGGAAAAGTCAGGGAATTTAAAAATAGGCCGAAAAGGTCAGGGAATTTAAAAATAGGCCAAAAAGGTCAGGGAATTTAAAAATAGTCCGAAAAGGTCAGGGAATTTAAAAATAGGCCAAAAAGGTCAGGGAATTTAAAAATAAGCCAAAAAGGTCAGGGAATTTAAAAATGGGCCGAAAAGGTCAGGGAAAAGTCAGGGAATTTAAAAATAGGCCAAAAAGGTCAGGGAAAAGTCAGGGAATTTAAAAATAGGCCAAAAAGGTCAGGGAAAAGTCAGGGAATTTAAAAATAGGCCGAAAAGGTCAGGGAATTTAAAAATAGGCCAAAAAGGTCAGGGAATTTAAAAATAGGCCGAAAAGGTCAGGGAATTTAAAAATAGGCCAAAAAGGTCAGGGAATTTAAAAATAGGCCGAAAAGGTCAGGGAATTTAAAAATAGGCCGAAAAGGTCAGGGAATTTAAAAATAGGCCAAAAAGGTCAGGGAATTTAAAAATAAGCCAAAAAGGTCAGGGAATTTAAAAATGGGCCGAAAAGGTCAGGGAAAAGTCAGGGAATTTAAAAATAGGCCAAAAAGGTCAGGGAAAAGTCAGGGAATTTAAAAATAGGCTAAAAAGGTCAGGGAAAAGTCAGGGAAAAGTCAGGGAATTTAAAAATAGGCCGAAAAGGTCAGGGAATTTAAAAATAGGCCAAAAAGGTCAGGGAATTTAAAAATAGGCCAAAAAGGTCAGGGAATTTAAAAATAGGCCAAAAAGGTCAGGGAATTTAAAAATAGGCCAAAAAGGTCAGGGAATTTAAAAATAGGCCAAAAAGGTCAGGGAATTTAAAAATAGGCCAAAAAGGTCAGGGAATTTAAAAATAAGCCAAAAAGGTCAGGGAATTTAAAAATAAGCCAAAAAGGTCAGGGAATTTAAAAATGGGCCGAAAAGGTCAGGGAAAAGTCAGGAATTTTAAAAATTTCAGTAAAGTCAGGGAATTTGATTTTATTGGGTAAAATTTCTGGGGATAAGTCTTTATTGAAAGAGTAATGAAAGTTTCTCTTCATCCTCTCTTAACACAGAAAACTCTAGAGCAGTCCTTAAAAATGTCTAGAATTGTTTTTGTAAAGTAAATGCTCTCTAAAAAATCTGTCAGACTGTTATTTATAGTTAAAATGTTTCTTAATCATTTTGGTGCAACAAATACATTGGAAAACTTAATGTAGAGAGTTCATTTAATTATAAGCACTTAAAACGTGCTGGAAACATTTACACTTTCGGCCTGAAAAGGTCAGGGAAAATCGCAGAAAAAGGTCAGGGAAAACCTGGAAAAGTCAGGGAATTTGGTTCCGAAAATTCCGTAGCAACCCTGAAGTGTATAATTATTCAAATGAGTTTTGAGTTGAAACTGACCGAAGATTGTTTTTATTTTTAGGCACATGTTAACGAGAGAAGATTTAACACAGTCGCTAATTATGATTCAACCTATTTTATACGCGTATTCCTTCAGTGGTCCACCTGAAGTAAGTTCCGCATTTTCTCATAAAACTCCGTTTCTATGTGCGTGTCTGTATATCTGATCAGGGTTCATACAAACCGGGATAACCTGGAAAATTTAGGGAAAAAAATAGTTGATCAAAACCTCAGGGAAAATTCAGAGAAATTTCGAATTTTTAGTAAAATTCAGGGAAATGCGGGTCAAACAGGGGCTGAGTAATTAAGTAAAATGTTCATAAACATCCCCTCCATAGGATTAACATTACACTATACTTTGGAGGCTCATAACTCTGGTTATATTAGAGATACGGGGATGTCCTTTTGAGTATGTTATAGTCCTATTTGCCCCCCATCCAACCATACTAAAAACGTAGGACTACGACAAACGGCGGCCGAGTAATAAAGCAAAATGTTCAATATAGCACATCCTCCATAGGATTAACATTACACTATACTTTGGAGGCTCTTAACTCTGGTTCTACTAGAGATACGGGGATGTCCTTTGAGTATGTTATAGTCCAATTTAACCCCCATCCAACCATACTAAAATCGTAGGACTACGACAATCAGGGGCCGAGTAATTAAACAAAATGTTCATAAACATTCCCCTCCGTAGGATTAACATTACACTATACTTTGGAGGCTCATAACTCTGGTTCTACTAGGGATATGGGGATGTTCTTTTTATTATGTTATAGCCCTATTTGCGCCCCCCCTCCTTCGTTAACATTTGCTCCATAGGATACTCCATATAGGGGAAAAACCTGGAAAATTCAGGGAAGTATATGTGGAAAAAGCTGGAAATCTCAGGGAAATTTGTTTTCCAAAAGTTGTATGAACCCTGTATCTACCTTGATGTAGATTCAAGGAAGGTTCTAGAGGATAAGTGAAGTTCATTGAGGGAAATCATGGTTAAAGCTGTTATTTCAAAGTCCCTCGTAAGAGTTGGTACGCGAGGGTGTACGCCCCTAAATTACAATGGCTTACTTTTGAATGTGATTTGAAAGTCCGGAAAATATTTAGCCTCATTTAAACTCTAAAATTAAGAATGTTAATTTGCATTTCATTTTTTTAGCCCGTTTTGTTGGACACCAGCAGTATTCAACCGGACCGAATTCTTCTCATGGACACATTTTTCCAGATTGTCATTTTCCACGGAGAAGTAACTAAATACTTGTAAGTACTAGTAAAGCGTGCCATATTAACACTGTTATTGTTTTACTAGACGATAGCGCAATGGCGGAAAGCTGGTTTTCAAAATTCAGCGGAACACGAGAATTTCCGTCAGTTGTTACAAGCCCCTCTTGATGATGCCCAAGAAATTCTTCAAACTAGGTTCCCGATGCCAAGATACATTGATTGTGACCAAGGAGGCTCTCAGGTAAATTATTTTACGTCATTGCGAAATGCCCCGGTGAATTAGAATAAAAGGCCTGTCCGAGTACGAGTACTCGGATTAGCAACCTGTTTTCATAGAAATTTGCGGGTACTCGCGACTCCTATGCAAGGCCAGTAAGACTACTCGACGAGTCCATTTTTCCCCTATGCGAGGCCTTTCTTTTTCTTCTATGAACTAAACCTAGTCTAATTTTTGTCATGTTAGTCCAATTAGTCAGTAACATAGCTCACTCGATCACGATTTAGCATTAGTAACCAATTTTTGGTAATTAAAGGGTTAACTTATTTTTAAATTAGACTCTGTGAAATGTTTTGGACTCTCATAGGACTCTATTAACAATTTTTGACTATTTTGAGGACTCACTGGACTCGAGAGTCCAGTTTTCCACTACTTGTAATTGGGCTCGCAGTCCAGGGAAACTGGACTCGAGGACTCGGCCAGTCCAGTTTTCGACTACTTGTAATTGGGCTCGCTACCTAATAATTAGGACTCAATCTCACGATTTTAATACGCCAAGGCTTATAAAACCCGCGATAAAGGTGTAGTAATGTTATCTGACTGACGAATGTTTTCATTCTTTTCAGGCTCGATTTTTATTGTCTAAAGTAAATCCATCAATTACGCATAACAACATGTACAACTGGGGACAGGTAAACCTGTTTTTTGTCTTCTTCTATATTTTAGAGTAGATTTTTAGTATCGATAAAAAGTTACGTAGAAACACTGCGAGATGCTTTCGTGTATTTTCTCCTACAAAGGCCCATTCAGACGTCGGTGTTCGTTTAATTAGACACTTGTCAATAACTACGTAAAAAATCTAGCGGGTTTGTTGTTTGAAAATTGTTAAATTTTATCGGGTTAGTGTGTAGATGGCACCACCTCGTTAGCGCCTTTTCTTTAGCCATAGCTCACTGGATCACGTCTTATGAGAGCTACTCTTTAGCGATAGCTCACTGGATCACGTCTTTTGTGAGCTATTCTTTAGCGCCTTTTCTTTAGCCATAGCTCACAGGATCACGTCTTATGTGAGAGCTACTCTTTAGCGATAGCTCACTGGATCACGTCTTATGTGAGCTATTCTTTAGCACCTTTTTTTTAGCCATAGCTCACTGGATCACGTCTTTTGTGAGCTATTCTTTAGCACCTTTTTTTTAGCCATAGCTCACTCAATCACGTCTTATGTGAGCTACTCTTTAGCGGAAAAATTTTAGGATTCTTCGTATTTTATCATTTTGGATATGGCTATTTAAGTCTTGAAGTTTTTGGTTGAAAAATTATAAGACTCATTTGTAGTTGTCCGCTGTCACGTGTGAACAGGGAAATGCATGTGCAACGAAACCTGATTCTATTCTAGTTTGAATGGGCCTTAATTAATCTAGCGCTAATCCCTTTAAAGCTACTGAAATTAGGCGTGCGCTTTAATTTCATCGTAACTGTATTTATGTAATAGTAATTGTAAAACACTAGATTGTAGTTCCGCAACACCCCCAATTTCCAATTACAAACACCTTTTCTATAGAAAAATAACCCTTTCCTTAAAAAAGCTAGTGCAATCCTGAGTAAAAGGTCCTATGGCAGTTATTATGCCAAGTCAGTTCAATTCTCACTGCACCAAACCCGACCAACCGAAATCGCTCGCGCAGGGACCCAAATTTACTGGCAAAAATACACCAATAAACACCACCCCTGGTTTATCTTTTCCACCTTATTCCTATTGCGTGTGCAGGCACAGCCGAGGCTTAGCGCGCGATTATTAGCTGACAAATTAGGGTAAATATTATACTTCCGTCTGCTTCAGAAATAGACCCAATCAAAAAATAAACAAGTTGGCTTGGTCTAGTCTCCATCTAAGGGATAGGATCACGTGACTAACGAAGTTTACTGTAGTACCATCTGTCGTTGAGCGACGAATATAAATCTCTTATTTTTCTGATTGGTTTAGAGTCTGACTCTTGGGGTAAAACTAGTTCTGCGCATGGCAAAATCAAGCCAATCAGGTATTCCCTTTCTCGCCTCAAAACCCGAGCTCGAGATCTGAGCCTTTTATAAAGATTCAAAAGTTTTGTTGGTTGGGTCTATTCAGAGTCGAAATCTGAAGCTGTCATTTCATGGTTGATGGGGGGGGGAATGTGAAATAGGCGCTTTAACTGTGGAATAGTTCAGGTGCGTTGGGACGCTAGAAATGGGGGAGGAATACTCGGAAAAATGGCGGGCGGTTTGCCTATTTTCCGAGTATTCCCCTCCCATTTCTAGAGTCTCATCGGACCTGAACCGTTCCGCAGTTAGCGCAAAAGGAGATGGAGTTGAAGCTAATATCCGGTTCACCGTATTTCGATTAATAACAAGGCAGAGAAAGGTGCGCGCGCACGCCGAAAGCTTAGAGGTAAACTTTCAAAGCGAGAACCCTCCAGCCAAGCCTTCTACTCCCCCTCTTTATACCCTCTTTGGTTAGCGCGTCTTTTTCTCTCAGATTTTTCATCATCCTTCATAATTTTTAGCCAGTGTTCTAGCATAAAAATTATCTCGCGTTAAGCCTTGGCACACGCATCGGGAATAAGGTGAATTGATACGCTGCGCGAGCTCGAGACCTTTTAAACAGGATGCCCCGACCCTAGACATGTTGTATATTATAAATTATAACGGTAGTAAGTAATCCATTATGTGTTTAAGATATTACATGTGTTAATGTTTTAAACTATATTGTTGTTGAAATGCTTTATTTTAAATTCGAATGTTTTTTGTTTGATTTCTATTTCCATGTCGTTGTGATATGTTTGTGTAATCAGGCAGCTGAAGTTCCAACGGTATTGTTTTATTGTTTCGGGTTTTTTTATTTAAAATTGGTGATGGTGGTGAATGGGTTCGCGATTGCTGAACGAGAGGTCGGATCTTTCTCAAAATCCCGTACAGTTCGCTAGAAAGCTTTTTAAAATCTCACTTCAAAATCCCGAGATCTCAACCTTAAAATTTATCTAGAAATTCCGAAATCTCAGCCTTAAAATCTACCTAGAAATCCCGAAATCTCAACCTTAAAATCTACCTAGAAATCCCGAAATCTCAACCTTAAAAATCTGCCTAGAAATCCCGAAATCTCAGCCTTAAAATCTACCTAGGAATCTCGAAATCTCAACCTTAAAATCTGCCTAGAAATCCCGAAATCTCAGCCTTAAAATCTACCCAGAAATTCCTATATCTCAGCCTTAAAAAATACCTAGAAATTCCGAAATCTCAGCCTTAAAATCTACCTAGAAATCCCGAAATCTCAACCTTAAAATCTACCTAGAAATCTCGAAATCTCAACCTTAAAATCTACCTAGGAATCTCGAAATCTCAACCTTAAAATCTACCTAGGAATCTCGAAATCTCAACCTTAAAATCTACCTAGGAATCTCGAAATCTCAACCTTAAAATCTACCTAGAAATCTCAAACTAATTTGAATTTTAAAATTATTATTGGGTATTTCCTGGATGGATAAGTCTTATAATTAGTAGAAGAATAGATAAAAAAGCACTTGGTTTTGCATTGTAAGTTACATGTTTTGTCATGTTCTTAAAATGTTCGTTTCGGCACCAGGTTTTTTTATGCAATGAAAATTAAAAAGGCATCGGCGGGTGGGTGCAAATTATTTAAACATGTCAAGGCCCAAAGACTCCTTGTTTTTTTCGCGTTGCCCATTCCCCGAAGTGTTAGTTTTCGAAGTAAAACCATGGATAAATGATGCGTGTGAAAAACATTCGACTCTCTATAGGATGTGTAACTCCCTATACTAAAAAGTAGACAAGTGACCTAGCCGATACTAGCGCCGCCTGGCTACTAGTGCTAGAAAACCTCGCGTGAAAAATAAAATGTACTGGACATAAGAAACAAAAACCCACCGTTTTGCTTCTTGCAGACGACGCGAAGAAAAAAATCAACCATAGCGCGTGTGTGTTTTTTTTTTCTTATGTCCATATTATTTTTAACGCGACGCTTTCCAGCGCTGGTAGCCAGGAGGCGCTAGTATCGACTTTTCTACTTTTTAATATAGGGAGTTGCACATCCTATAGAGCATCGAATGTTTTTCACGCGCATCCTCTATCTATGGTAAAAAGACCTAATCTTCTTTGGACCACAGCTCTCCCCAGTCACGTGCCTATCTCAAATAATTTTTCCCACCCAGCTTTGCCTTTTTTACAGACCCTTCAAGTATTCCAACTCCTTAAGTCCTTTAAACCAGTTAATGTTTGCTTCATTTGCGTGTGCAATTTGCGTGTGCAACATGCGTTTTCAAGCAATTTAGAAGATCTTATTGTAGAGATGTTAAGTAAATGACCCAAAAACCTGTGGAGCTTTACGCGTCTAGAACATAGATATATTAAAAGGGTAGATACACAATTCAATGGGAGGTCGACGCGGAAGGGGCAACGAGCAGACAGCCGCTATTTTCTGGGGGTAGCCGTATAAAACGCCATCTATCGGGGACAAATTAGCGGCCAAAATTGGAACTATCATAAGGATGAGTGGCACTCTATGTTAACTCCCTATAGGGCATAATAAGTCAAACCCTCGGACATGGAGGAAGGATACGAGCTATGGGCTCTATAGGAGAGGCCAACTAATAGGCGTGCGGGAAGCCAAAAAGGGTCACGGTGGCGCCGCCAGACGGCGAGTAAAGTAACTAAAGTTCAAACAAATTATTGCTCTATAACGTGTAAAAAACAGGTATTTTTGGGTAAATCGGAAAAAAGACAAATTTCTAGCGTTTCCTTTATTATTTTTGCAGTTAGGAGCGCTGCAATCAATAACTAACCACATGTTTCGATTTGTTGTTCCCGACATGGTTTTGAATTTTCATTAAAACTTTAATTACTATACTCGCCGTCTGGCGGCGCCACCGTGACCCTTTTTGGCTTCTCGCGCGCCTATTAGTTGGCCTCTCCTATAGAGCCCATAGCTCGTATCCTTCCTCCATGCTCTTACCTTCAGAAAACGGTGGTATTTCCTCGAAAGTAAGTAGAAATACAAGTTCCAAGTGTTTTTTAAAAGATTTTACAGGTGTAAAATGGTAAAATTTATAAAATACGTTTTTCCGCTCTTAGCTCGTATAAAATGGAGTAATGGCATCTCCGAGGGTTTGACTTATTATGCCCTATAGGGAGTGCCACTCATCCTTATGATAGTTCCAATTTTGGCCGCTAATTTGTCCCCGATAGATGGCGTTTTATACGGCTACCCCCAGAAAATAGCGGCTGTCTGCTCGTTGCCCCTTCCGCGTTTTTTCGTTAAGCCTAAGCCAGCGAAGTGGATCTAGACCCTTTATAGTTTTACTATATCTATGGTCTAGAACGCCAGCAAGACGCCACACTTTTTTCCCTCTATTTCTATGGCCTGTACATTATAGCCCACTTGATCACGCCGATCAGCTTGCGTCGTGTTGCGTATGATCGAGTGGGCTACTGTTGAACTTAACCAGAGTTGGGCACTCCTTTTTAGATAGATTTTTTTTCTATCAAACTATCATAGATGGCGAAACTATCAATTCTTTTGGCTATATTTTAGAGTGGAACTCCTTCTTAGATAGATTTTTTTCCTCTCAAACTATCATAGATGGCGGAACTATCAACTCTTCTGACTATATTTTAGACTGACATTGCTGGTTAGATCGATATTTTTCCTCTCAAACTATCATAGATAGCGAAACTATCAACTCTTCTGACTATATTTTAGACTGACACTGCTGGTTAGATAGATATTTTTCCTCTCAAAACTATCATATTTGGCGAAACTATCAATTCTTCTAGCTATATTTTAGACTGGCATTATTTGTTAGATAGATTTTTTCCCTCTCAACAAATCATAGATGGTGAAACTATCAAATCTTCCTTCAATATGTTAGATTGGCTCTCATTGTTAGATAGATTTTTTGCCTATCAAATCAAATTGAAATCTTTAGGGACGACTAAATTAATCGATTATTTAATTTTCGGACTTTAAATTTGATTGTTTTCGATCAAACTGATTTGGTCTCTACCTAATTTTACTCTGTTTAATCGATTCCTGATATTTCCTGATTTTGTAGAATTTCTAATATTTTCATATATTCATATAATTTCCATAATCTCATTTCTCAAGTTTGACTTTTAACTGTCTATAGTTCAAAAGCTACTTTTCATAATTTTTAAAATCATTCGCCCTTGATTTAATCTAAACCATCTACTATAAACGGTTAACTAATAATAATTAAAGGCAAAAATTGCAATTAAAAACTGTGGGTAATAAAAATCAGAAAATCTACACTTTAATTTATCTACTTCTACGTTTGGATGATTTCGTGGAATCGTTCTTCCTCCTCGAGTAGTCGTTCACATCAGTGACAGCACGGAGCTTCTATATACAAGAAGCTCCGTCTTCACAGTTTGAACTGTTGAACCATCGTTTATTTTATTTTTATTTATTTGTTTGAGAGGGTTATAACGACCACCAAGTACAGAATCTTCTTATAGAATAAACCTACACTTGCTAACGTTAAAATATATTAAAAACTTCGATATCATTCAAAAAACGACTTATCTTTCCAGAAATTTTCATAACTATCAAAATTGCCTATCAAAGATTAGCTCATAATTTTTTTAAAATCAAATCAGAAAACAGATGTCGCCAAATAAAATCACTCAAAAAATCAATATATTTCTCAAGGAATAATGCCTATCATTTTTTATGATTTCTAAAAGATGGGGTTAGTAGCCAGATCACGTTGAGAATCGATATTTTTCTCTAGAAGATTTCAACGAATCAATGAATCATATCAACTTCGAGTGCACTTTCTAAGCTATCAAACTCAATCGATCATTATAATTCAAATTTTTCTCGAAAATAACTATCAAAATTGATACTTTGATTGGGGCAGATTTAGTTTTCTATCGTATCAAGTGGTAAAACTATCAAATGATATGATAGTGCCCATCTATGAACTTAACAGATACTTTCTGAAGGATTCTGGGTCAAAATGATGCGTCGATTGCACTTCACAGTAAATAATATTGAAACCAGTCTGGGAAATAGGAAAATTTTAGGACCAGTAACCCCCCTAGTGTACAAAAAATAAAGTGGTCTCCTTACTGGTCCCCCCTTATTTTCACTATAGATTTTCAATTAATAAACTGGTCCCGAGGACCAGAAACCTTTCTTCTTGAATTTAAAAACTAGTCCAAGCTGGTTTGGAACCAGAGTTATAAAATTTCCCTAACTAATTGAAACATTCGACTAGTCATTTTGACAGAGATTTGTCAGTTTAAAAACGCGCGTTAAGCCTTGGCAGGCACACGCAATGGGAATACGGTGGATTAACGAATGTGAACCTAATCAGTCATTCTTGTTTGAAGCAAATGTTAATGCTAACACACTAACAAATAACCTTTTTCTTAATTTCTTTGCCGTTTTACTAAATTTCCTCCTCGTTGACACATTGTGGATTGGTAATTCGTTTCCAGATGCCATCAAACGCAACGGTATTTTATATTTTTACGTTTATTTGGTTCATTGGTGACGGTTTACCTACTTAGTACACGCGTAATTTAAAGGTGGAAAGAAATGGCCAGACACATTTTGTATAATTGTTTTAAATTTTGTTAAAGACACAAAGGCCGAGTCTCGTTTAATTCGTGAAATTTTAAATATAGAAATAATGTTGGAACATTTTACTTTCTAAAACGCGCTACCGGAAGCTGCTGTCAGTTCCTCTTGATGTAGTTTTAAAATATACAAAGAAGGCTTAGGCTTAAGCCTAATCTTACGCATTACGCGGAGCCTCCGGGATATCTAGGCCCATGCATGTCGATTTTTACGTGGGGAAATATCCAGTTTCATAGACGAAATATTTTTACTCTTTGTGTGTACGAGGTGGCGCTTTTATGACCGTTGCGACCGGGGTCTTCCATAAATTATCGATGACATTTTAGGGGCCAATTATAAAACTTTTATGAAAGAGAAAGGTTTCACCTTTAAATTAACGTAATTTTTAGGGGCTATTCACTTTTTATTGAATCTATTGGTTAGATTGTATGTACAAAAAAGTAATTATGAGATTTTAACATCGTTGTTTTTTTAGTAAAGCAAAACTTCTTGAAGTTGCTAATTCACAGTTTTCATATACCATTAGAGGATTTTTTACCCCTTCAAAACCTTTCATTTTTTAACCTTAACATTTATATCCTTTACTTCTTTGGAATGATTGTTTAATAAAGGTCTTCGGAAATCAAAAACATTTTTTAAGTATCCGCGACCTCGGCTTCTCCGCTCTACGTCTATACCTTGTCCTAATATTGTAGCAGTCGACGGGGTCATGAGGCTGAACTTGTTTATTTTACGGTGCTGAAAGCGCCACCAAGCGGGAAAACACGGCGAACTAAATTAGTCAAAAAAATATTCTTGCTTCGCTACATGCATGGGCCTAGATATCCCGGAGGCTCCGCATTACGTTATTGCTAAGCCTAGTTTGAAATTTTAATTAAGTTGAAGAGTCCGTGAGCCAACCTCTTACGTAATTATGACGCGGAAGGGCAATGAAAATAATTCCCACTATAGATTTTTAAATCATTCTAAAATTTTTATCTTAGTGAAATTCTAACCGATTTTAACGAAACTTCTCTTATTTTGAAGAGAAAAATACCCTCTACGTTATTAAATTTCAATTAAAAAGTGCATTTTAAACGAGACTGGCCCTTACCCGAAACTTACCAAATGCGTTTATTTAATTTTATATAAATTTTTTAAGGTTAAACATGGATAAAGAATTGGCGTGAGGAAATTTGTTTTCACTCTACAGGATAAGTAACTCCCTATCTCAAACGACAGCTTATTCTGTATATACTCTGTTACAACATCGGTTGTCAGCACGCTCAAAGCAAGGTCTCTATGTAACCTAGCTTTGTGCGTGCTGACAAGAGAGACAATAAACTTCAGGATTTAAAATTATAAATATCCGCGAGTTTTTTGTAGCTCGAGTGCACGGACCTCTAGGCCTTAGTTTCAAATACTTGTGAAATTGCCAACAGCCTACCACACGTATTTGAAACTAAAGCATAGAGGTCCGTGCACGCGAGCTACAAAAACTCGCGGATATTTTAAATCCTGAAGTTTTTCGTCTTTTGTCAGCATGTACAAAGCTAGGTGACGTAGACACCTGACTTTGCGCGTGCTGACAACCGATGCTGTAACAGAGTATATACAGAATAAGCTGTCGTTCGAGATAGGGAGTTGCCTATCCTATAGCGTGAAAATAAATTCCCTCACGCCCATTCTATATCCATGGTTTTCCTATAGAAAATTTCCCATAAGAAAATTAGCAAACTTCGAAAATTTATATAAAATTATCGGAATTTTGAATTCCGTACACATTCCAATGTGAGACAAAATATATATTTACGAGACTATTATTTTTTTTTTTAATTTCAGGACTCGGGTGCGCCAGTTTTAACAGATGATGTCAGTCTGCAAGTTTTCATGGACCATTTGAAAAAACTGGCTGTGTCTAGTTCCGCCTAAAAATAATTAACAAATTAATAATTAATTTTCAAAATGTTGTGTCACTTTATATTCGTCAAAATTGTTTTCTTTTTTCAAGAAATATTATAAGTTAAATGTTTATTACGAGGGTTGAAAATAAATATCTCATATAGGAAAATTATTCAATATGGTGTCACTTTTATCTACGTCACGTGTTTTCAGCTACAGCAATAGGAGAGGAGTGGAAGCTCTACCGCTCCACAAATATATATTACTTTATTGCCCCTAAACATGACTAGAAATAGAGAGTTTCAGGCTTGATTGATTTTGTTTGATCTACTCTTGGGCCACTTACGATTTGACGTCAGAAACGGAAACTCCTCTGTACTGCGCGCGGAATATGCGCGATAAAAAGAACCACAAGTTTTTCTCCACTTTCCACTCCCCCTCCTCGATGCAAAAATAACGTTGTTGGAATCAAAGGCGTTGGAGTCGATTCATTTGTCGCCCCTAACAAGGGTTCAACTTCATTATTTTTATATTATTTACATTAATTTTTCTGGCCTATTTCTGAGATAGCGTCTGTCTACGAGATCGTTAGCTATGTCTGTCCGGATTCGCATCCGATGTTTTGGAATTACAAAAGGAACTCTTATCGTGACTTATGTGTATAATTTACGAGATATGACGTGTCTTTAATCAAACGTTGCGCCATTATGATATATGATTAACAAAATATCTAAATTTCAGCTTTTAGTATCCCTTTTGAAAATATCACACACACCCATACCAGAAGAAAATAGGGGAAGTGGGTAGCTTGGGCAACTTCGCGAGGCGTCCCGTTTACGGATTTTTCGCGCCATTTCCCTCCCCGTGGGGGTGAAGAGAGATAGGATTTTTACGCGCATTAACACACGAGTGACGTTATTCTGTGTACAGTACGGTCCTACGCCTTCCAACTGACTAGAGGCGTCTGCTAGAGGCAGTGAGGCACTCAGGCAGAGTGGCAGAGGCTGGAATCGAGTGGTAAGTACTAAATTCATAACTTATTTTAAAATATATGTCTTTATTTTTAAATACAATTGTATTTTTAAGTCCCAGGGAAAAAATTAACCTGTCCGAAGTTTTGACCTGTGATAGGGAAGAGTTCAAAGTAATAAAGTTGTATCCAAGTTGTTGTTGTTTGATTTTTAACATTGGGATTGGTTTGGGTAGATTTTACTTTTCCTTTCAACACAGCCTGAGTTTTCTTATCGGTAGTTTCCTTGTACGTTAAATCACACTGAGTACTCTTAACGACATTCATTTTATTAAATAACCGAATTTTCGTCCTTAATTAAACCAATATCCGCATTAACCTGTTGCCTGACGTAACCCTAACTCAAACTGAAGCACAGCAGAAATATAAGCAGACTACACAAGTTAGTTTTACAGTTCGCTACATGGTGGCGTTCGCAATGAAATCTGGTACTATTTTATGCTTCGCGCCGATTGGCCAGATTCAAATTTTAAGGGTGGTAGGGGAATCGACCATTGTAAGTGAGAATCACTGGACGACTTGTATGGCTCAAGGCTACGGCTACCCTTTTCCCCTATTTTCTTCTGCCCATACACGTTGCCTTTACATTTTGTCACGTGATTATAGGAGCGCGTGATTTTGAAATATTTCACCCCCCCCCCAAATCACACGCGTTTCAAAATTGCTAAGCCTAACTTCAGTTTCAAAATTGTGTTCCAAATTTTTCCTTAAGTCAACAAAATTTTCCAGCAAAGGTAAGACCTTCAAGTTTCTATATGAGCGGCTAAATGTGCGCCTGTTTTTGTTATTATCAAGTTAAATCAACTGAATAAATTTCCCCCTTTTCCAAAATTGTATGTTTTACTCCAAAATATTGCTACATTTTCTAAATAATTGCTAATTAGCTTGTTTATTGCCACCTTTTCCAAAATATTATTCTATCTTAAAAAGAGGCGCACTTTTAGCCACTCGTGACTCACATCACACCACAGTGACCACACGTATTGTGGTTGCGTATTGTGAAGTTGCTACTCTGCTGGGTCTGGTAGGCACTCCCTGCAATTATTTCAAAAATGGGAAAATATGCCAAGAAATTAGGAAATAAACCAAACCCACGAATGGCGCAAATGGTTAATAAGGCATTGGGCCGTGAAGTATGTAGAGTGGACCAGTTGGTAAGAAAAGACATAAAATATGTAGCTACCCCGCCGAAGAAGAAACTTATACCATGTTATACCCGTCTAATTTCACAACCAAAGAAGCAGAAGTAAGTAGAAAATCAATCGTGAAAGTAGAGTTAGAAATCAAATTTGGCTTCCCCCACAATTTTATAATGTTGTCTTGGTTTAAAATTCACTCTTAGGAAAATTTCTAAATGTGAAGACAATTCCGTTACAAGAAAAAACCAATTTTCACCGGAGATTCCTAGGTGCTCTAGAACTCCAAGCCCTCCATTGACTACTTCGTCTAAAAATTTCTGGAGTAAAAGCACTGTGGAATATTTTAGGGAAACACCTAGTCCTCCTGATCAAGACCAAGATGATGACAAAACACGTTTACCCGTGAAGCAGCAAGAAAAATGTCCTGCTAAACAATGCAGGAAAGCTTGGACCGGGGATGAAGAAGATCGTTTGTTTATTGGTGTTGGGAAATATGGTGTTGGTTCGTGGTATAAAATTGCCCATGAATTCGGAATTAAAAGATCGAGCAATCAGCTGTATGGAAAATGGAGGAACTTTTCTAAAGGCAATAATATGTTAAAGGTTAAAATGAGGGTTTTAAGCAAACCACTTTCACACGCAATATTGAGTCCAATTTCAAACGCACAAAGTGCAATATTTAATTGGACAACAGGGTAAATAATTGCCGCTTAAATATAACGAGTTAATATTTAAACTATGTTTGCTTATTAATTGCTTTTAAAATTTAGTTTTCCAAATACTGGCAACACTTGTTTCATGAACAGCGTAATCCAGTGCATTTTAAGAATCCCAAAAGTGCAAGAAATTGTGAAAGATGATACTTTGAAGGGGAATTCTTTACCGAAAGGAAGTGTTATCAGGAAACTTTTGTGTATACTTAATGGAGACGGTAACTTGGCCAGCAATTTAAAAGAAATTGCCAATGTGTGTAGTGTAGGATCTGCCACAAAATTTAATGCACCATTGTAGCTCGTAAAAACAGGATTCTGCTTTAAACGTCCAGTATCCTTATGCTTATTTTAGGCCCTGATTAAACGTTTGGACTCTGAAGCAGATTTATCAGTTAAATACTCGGCCCTCGCGTTAAGCCTTGGCATCGGGAATAAAGTGGGTTTCCATTTCCAAATGTACGTATATATTTGTAGCTAAATAAAAGCGAAGACAAAATTTGATTGAAAGTCTTTTAAATAATCCGTATAAACTATACATTCCAAATAAAATTTTAAACACAAACTGATATTTGGTATAAAAATACATTTCCAAAGTAACTATGGTAAAACTTTTATATATATTTTTTTCAAAAGGGCTAATGAAATTCTTAGGTTTTAATCGATGTAACATTCTGACACTCAATGGCCTAACTACATTTAAACTATACCCCAGGAAGGTCTCGGTGAAAGTAGTTGTATTTCAGCAGTTTTTGAAAAACCGGTTAAAGTAAATGTAGAAATTAGGCTAAATGTATGACCCTTTTTTGGACCAGGCGTGATTCTTGTACTAATTATTGGACCAATCTGTATAGTGAAACGTCCAGGAAATACAGATTCCGAATGATATTAAAATTAGTCTAAGGTATTTAATGAAATTATTACCATTCCTTCTTGGAACTTTGTTACGGAGGTGCTAATTTCAAATTATCCATGAAATATGAATATGAAACATTGTAACTTCAAAATCACTATGAGATACTTCCTGGATGTTTCACTATGCAGATTGGGGTCTTATAGTTAGTAGTATCGATAAACAATCACTTAAATTTTCCTTTTACCCTCCCTTTAAGGAAACCCAGTCCAAACCAGGTTTCCACATTGAGTGTGACGTCACGCTAAAGATAATAAGCCTAAATCGATTAAAAACCAAAGTAATTTCTTTATCTCTTTAATCTTAAATTACTTAAATTATTGTTGTAAGGTGTCATTTATTTATCGAATATTTCTAATGCAAGAAGCGAATGCTCATTTTTTCTTCAACGTCTGTGCGTTCCAGGGTGGCGCAAAATTCCTCAAATGATATCTTCTGATCGCCATCTTGATCCGCTTCCATGATGGTTCGATCAGCAATACTCGCCAGCTAAAAGTGTTAATTACAGATCGTTTAATTTAAGAAATAACGTAAAAAAGTGAAGTTAGGGAGGGGGTGTTCCATTTCGGGGCTCTCAGTTCCAAGTTAGGGGAGGGTGTTCCATTTAGGGGCTCTCAGTTCAAAGTTAGGTAGGGGGTGTTCCATTTCGGGGCTCTCAGTTCCAAGTTAGGGGAGGGTGTTCCATTTAGAGGATCTCGGTTCCAAGTTAGGGGAGGGGTTGTTCGATTTAGGGGCTCTCATTTCCAAGTTAGGGGAGGGGTGTTCCATTTAGGGGCTCTCAGTTCCAAGTTATGGGAGGGGACGTTCCATTTAGGGGCTCTCAGTTCCAAGTTATGGGAGGGGACATTCCATTTAGGGGCTCTCAGTTCCAAGTTAGGAAGGGGACATTCCATTTAGGGGCTCTCAGTTCCAAGTTAGGGGAGGGGTGTTCCATTTAGGGGCTCTCATTTACAAGTTAGGGGAGGGGTGTTCCATTTAGGGGCTCTCAGTTCCAAGTTAGGGGCGGGGTGTTCCATTTTGGGGCTGACTGTTATATAGATTTTCTAAAACGCATTTTGCTGTAAAAGTACGAGTCGAAGAAGTTTAAAAATGGGTGTAATTGATCGGAAATAATTTATAATGTTATGTATTGGTCTACTTGTTCACATCAGTAACTTATTTAGTACTGAAATATCTGACTTTCCAAAAACTGTTCGAAAATAGGGTGTTAATACAATTTTGGTCTAATAATCTTGGGAGTTCTTTAAATACAATTTTTCTACAATAATCTTGTGCAGGGTGTTTTAGAAAGGGTGGTAGGATCTCAGAGTACCCAACCATGGACCGGCAACTGAATAGGGAGCTAGGTTTGCTTAGAGCAACGCCTGACACTACCGTAGTGGCGGCCGATGTCGCAAGTTTATCACCAAACCCTAGTTAAATAGTAAAAATTCGGCGATAAATTGCGGTCGGTAGACACCAGAGGGCGCTTGCTACGCAGTAACGCATTGCCTTTTGTTAACGCGGGTTTAACACAACCATGGTTAGATAGTCCGAGGTAGGAACGAAGTACAGGCGATTTTGAGTCAAATGTTCTATCACATTTTGTCCTACTTTACAAGTTATGATTGAACTACGATTATATGCTAAAGATTGTAAACAAAGTCTTCCATTTTACTTACTTGATCTTCGGATATATTTGCTCCAACCATCATGTGCAGAACTGCCAGAAGTTCATCTCGAGAAATTTTGTCATCATCATCCAAATCGTACATCTTAAAAGCAACTATAAACCAAAAAGCAATTAAGATTTAAAATACTATTTTCTGGTAGTGTAATGACACCTCCATGCCTTTGACTACGTAACTTATATCTGTATGAAGTTAACACAGAGTGACAAGCTTAAAGCGATAAAGAAGTAGAGAAACAAGTTAAGGCTGTTAAAATAAGACAAAATTGTTTTCTACAGCCAATCAGGGTCCTCTAAAAAAGGCTGCGACTCATTCGTTTCTGTTAAATTAAAGGGTACCAACAAATGAAGCGAGTTACAGATAAAAACGTACTAGTTTACTCATTAAATCATAATTTGTGCACTCTGTATGAAGTAACTGGTTGGGGTGGAGGTCAATCTCTATATCACGTGTTCATGGCTAAGCCAGGGTTCATACAACTTTTGGAAAACAAATTTCCCTTAGATTTCCAGGTTTTTCCCCATACACTTCCCTGAGTTTTCCGTGTATATCGAGTATCCTATGGAGCAAATGTTAACGAAGGAGGGGGGGGGCAAATTGGACTATAACATACTCAAAGGACATCCCCGTATCTCTAATAGAACCAGAGTTATAAGCCTCCAAAATATAGTGTAATGTTAATCCTATGGAGGGATTGTTTATGAACATTTTGCTCAATTCCTCGGCCCCTGTTTGTCGTAGCCCTAAGTTGTTAGTATGGTTGGATGGGGGTCAAATTGGACTATAACATACTAAAAGGACATCCCCGTATCTCTAGTAGAACCAGAGTTATAAGCCTCCAAAATATAGTGTAATGTTAATCCTATGGAGGGAATATTTACGAACATTTTGCTTAATTACTCGGTCCCTGTTTGACGCAAATTTCATTGACTTCCCTGAATTTTACTAAAAATTCTAAATTTCCCTGAGTTTTCCCTGAGGTTTTTGTCAACTTTTTATTTCCCTGATTTTTCCAGGTTTTTCCTGTTTCCAGGTTTGTATGAGCCCTGCAAGCTAACAATTCAGTTCACAATATTTCTTTGGTCAAGGATTTGTACTTCATCATCCCTTTAAAAGGATAGTTCGTGAAATGGACACTCACATCTTAGTTTTTCTTCACGGTTGTTGAGTTTATTTTCCTTGCTCTTTTTGATTGGTCTAAAGCGAGAAAGAACTCTCATGAATTGACGGAAGTTGATCCGATCATCGTAGGCCTCTGCGAAGAATGCGTGCACAATTCGATCGCCCAAAGGGTTGATGGCCAACTCGGGAATGCGCAGAAAATCTTCACGACTAACAATAAGAGAATTATAGCTTCTCTCGAAGTAATAGTAAAGAACCTCAAGCACAACGTACTCAAAGACTCGTTTGTCACTCACCTCAGAGTTCCATTATCGCCTTTATCGAGACTCGTAAATCTGCTGTACAAACGCTCAATTTGGCTTGGTAAAACTGAACGCAATTAAAAAACACAAAATATTTGTTAAGTCCTCGGCATTTTGGACTAAGCTTCAAACATAATAATTAGTAGTGTGCGAAAACCACTTATTGAGTAGCGAACCCGAATTATTCGTTTGAAATGGTTAACCGAATACCTCTAAAACAATACATTTCTTTTATATTCTAAAAACGTAAGAACATGTGCAATCGGAACCCTATAAGGGCTAGGGTACTCAGGAGGAATTGCCCAAGAGTGGCCTGAAAGATGAACCTAACCTAAACTTAACCATAACCAACTTACCTTAAAAATCCCTGACTTTCCCAGCTTATCCCTGAAAAATTTTCCCAATTGGGTTTCTTTGCCTACTCAACGTACATATCTCGACCTTATCAGCCTGTTTCGTATTGTTCACACCAATAGAGTGGTACTGAGAAGGGAGGAGCTATGGGAACGTGACGTCAATATTGGGGGTCTAAATTGTATTGCTTAAGCTGACGACTTCCAATATGGTCGCCAAAACCGAGGTAAGAGATAGGAGCGTGTGACGTCATGAGAAAATTCGTGGTAGCAGACTATGGTCAGAAATATTTTTCCCATGCCCCATCAAACCATGCCACCCGAGGTCATTCCTTCAAGCTTTTTCTCCCACCCTCCCATAAAGACCGCTTGAAGCACTCGTTTTTTCAATGGACAATTCCCCTCTGGAACTCCCAACCCTTTGACCTCGCCTCCCTAAGGTTCCTACCCAAATTTAAATTGGCTTCAAAACATTCCTGCTCACACCCTCCTCTTCCTTGTACTTCAATTCCTCCCTATGGAGCTGTAAGGCTTCTCAAGCCCTAGCTCGTCACCCCCAAACCATAGATTAACTAACGCTAGGGATTGTTCGTTCCCCCTAAAAGATAAAGTATACATGTTCCAAATGCCCCCTAGCAGCAGCTACTTTCCCTAACAGGAAGTTATAAGAAAATTGGACCAAATGTCACGTGTCCTATGACGTCAAAATCAAAACCCCGCCTAAAATTGGGCGCCGCCATCTTTAAAATCCGCAAAACGATTTATTTTGCCTAGAGATGGCGCTATATCTACATCCGTTTCGGTCCAATAAATTGGGGGAATGAAGAGGGGAATCAAGGAATAATTCGGAACATGTAGTTGGCGATAGCGTTACATGGGACACCCGGTTAGTGAACAATCCCTAGCGTTAGTTAATCCATGCCCAAACGGAACAAAAAAAAAATTATAGCCCTGGCCATTTTAAGGTGTTTACCAGAGCCCACTTCATCACACCTAGCCCATATATAGAGGGCTTTCAGATAGGATAGTAGTACCTCACACCCTCCCAAGTCTTACCGCTGTTCTGGTAGCCATATTGAAGTGGTCTCAGCTTCATTCCTGCTTTAAACCCACCAATATGGCAGCGTAAATTATGTCATGAGACTCAGCTCCTCCTTCAACTGAAAGCTCTCTATAACACTGCTCGAAACATGGTTTGATCATGGATTAACTAACGCTAGGGATTGTTCACTAACAGTGTTTTCGACGTATTAATATCGCCATCTACATGTTCCGAATTATTCCTTGATTCCCCCTAAACGGATGTAGATATAGCGCCATCTCTAGGCAACATAAATTGGTTTTGCGGGTTTTAAAGATGGCGGCGCCCAAGCAATTTTAGGCGGGATTTCAATTTTTGACGTCATAATGACATTTGGTCCAATTTTCTTATAACTTCCTGTTAGGGATAGTAGCTGCGGCTAGGGGGGGGGGGGGTTTGGAACATGTATACTTTATCTTTTAGGGGGAACGAACAATCCTTAGCGTTAATTAATCCATGGGGGGATATATCAAAGGAAATCCCTGACTTTTTAGGAAAGAACTATAAATCCCTGACCTATTCCCCCCTTTTTCCAGGTTCCGCACGAACCCTGTATGAGGAACGGGTAGCTAATAATTTACTTCAGGAAAAACCCACAATTAAAGGGTTAGCTAGACTAGGTATTATTAATGCAAAAACACCACTTACATCCAGTTTCTTGTTGAATTTCAGCAATCTCTTCAGACTGAAGCATCAACGAAGATTTATTTCCCATTTTTAACTCTCAAAAACTTTCTCCAAATTATTATTAAAAAATATTAAAAGTTCAAGTTTTGATGGACAAAATTTCGCTTCAACTTTTTTTCAAGGACGAGTTCAATTACAGTGACAAAGGCTTCAGTTGACTGTTTAACTATTTAATACTATTACACTTAACTTTAAAACACCACTTAACTTAGGGATTGCTATTTAATCTTTAAAGGCCATTTCTTAGGCCTAACTTCAATTAAAAATTAATTTAAGCTGGTAAAGATCCGAAATTTAAAATCAGGTTAATGATGCAGCGCAGGAAATAATGGCAATGATAGAAGTTAAGCAACAACTTGTAAGTTGCAACACAGCCCACTCGATCACGCGCAATTGACACCCGTTCAAGGAATTCGAATTTAATATATAAGCGCGACATCCGGACTTTTGGTAGGAAACTCAAGGGAACCGAAAATTATCATTACGGGAGGCGGTAGCTTTTTTGGGCAATATCCTCTCATTCCTCTGTCACACTGTTCCTAATAACCTGAAATTTTAATGAGAGAGAGGGCCGGAACACACAGGACATTGTCCAATAAATTTAAAATGTCCCATAACGTGTTAAAAAAACTAAAGGGGTCACTGGACAGTTGACAAATAAATTTTTCCGAAGTTTAGATAGCTTGACTATGAAGATGCGACACTATTTTTGTACACTCCAGTGGACAATGTCCTACAATTTTTTCCAGTCAAAAGGGATATCACTGGACACGTGTTCTATAAGAAATTTTCTTATTTCTGGCCCTGGTTGGCCGTTGCGTGACTTGCGTCGTATTTCGCGTGATCGAGTGGGCTATGGTTTCGTCACCTAGTCACGAATCGTCTGCTTTAATATCTGCGGCACCGTCGACGGTTGAATTGCCAAGTCGATTCGAAGTGCAGGTAAATTTGTGTAAAAATTGTAATTTTTTAATTGTTAAGTAAGTATAATTATAGTTTAGTGTTTAAAATAGTTAGATTAGATACATTAACAGTGTTTACATTAAGGTTGCATTAGGGCCGTGCAGATTATTCGTAACTAAATAATTTGGTCAATTTACTACAAGCACTGACCAATAGAGTAGTGTCGGCAGAGAGGGGAGTAGACTGTTTATCCCTCCCTCTAGGCGCGCTTTTGTAAGAGGGGATACTGTACGCGCCTGGCAGGGGGGATGACACTGAGCTAGAGCTAGATGTCAGTTCTAGGTATGCAAACGTCATACCCTTCTATCTCTTAGCTAAGTGTCATCCCCCCTACCAGGCGCGTACAGTATCCCCTCTTACAAAAGCGCGCCTAGAGGGAGGGATACACAGTCTACTCCCCCCTCTACCGACACTACTCTATGGTATGACGTTTGCATAGTAGATCTGACAATACTCTATGGAATAATGGTTTTCAAACTTCTACAATGACAAATAATGAGTTTCGAAAAACCGTCTATTCTATTGCGGGTCAAACAATTAGTCGGCTAATGTTTTTATCGGTCTATTTACCAAATTCTTTGGTTTTCGTAACAAATTTTTGATTTGTGAATTTGAGGGCGTTGTGACTGTGAGACCACACGGGCAGGGCTGGAACTAAGCACAGGACACTGCTCATTGTCCAATAAATTATTAAAATGCCCTATATTTTTTAAAAAAAACAAAGGGGGTCAGTCGGGTCACTGGACAGTTTGACCAATAAATTTTCCGTAGTTTTGATAGCTTGACTATGGAGAAGCGACACTATTTTTGCACACTCCAGTGGACGATGTCCAATAATTTTTCCAGTCAAAGGGGGGATCACTGGACACATGTCCTATAAGAAAAATTTCTTGTATGACATGTGTCCAGTGCAGTCTCGTAAATAAGCGTATTTTTTAAACTAGTCCTTGGGACCAGTGACCCCCTAGTGTCCGAAATAATACACTGGTCTCCGGAATGGTACCCACCTTTGTTCTCCTATAGATTTGTAATTAATAAACTGGTCCCGAGGACCAGTAACCCCCACTTTTTGAATTAAAAAACTAGCCCAAGCAATTAATAAACTGGTTTTGGACCAGAGGAAGTGTGCTATTTCCCATACTGGTCCAGTGACCCCCCCCCTGTTCGACTGGACATTGTCCACTGGAGTGCGCAAAAATAATAGTGACGCATCTTCATGGTCAAGCTATCAAAACTTCGGAAAATTTATTGGTCAAAATGTCCAATGACCCCTTTAGTTTTTAAAAAGATTATTGGACAATGTCCTGTGTCCTCTGCTTATTTCTGGCCCTGCGTCATTGTTTAAAAATATCGCGTTAAGCGGCAGGGTGGGAAATAAGGATTTTTTTAAACTGGACATTTGGCCAGCGACCCCTCCTGGCCTGGAATAAATAAACTGGTCCATGACCATTAACCAGGGCGCGTCGTCTGCTAAACTAAAGAAGTGGGTTATTAAAATAGTTGAGAAAATGTCTGGACTCTGATTACCCTTGAATTCTCTTAGTGGTCTCGTGGACCACTGACCCCCCTCCCCCACCCCCTTCGATTTAATTTTTAAACTGGTCCAGGCAATTTTTAAACCGGCCATTTGCCCTGTGCCACCGCCTTATTTCCCACGCTGTTCCATGGAGTAGTAAACCGATACGCGCTGCAACCAGGGTGGGAAATAAAGAGATTTTTAAACTGGCCATATAGGGCCAGCGACCCCTCTGGCCTGGAATAAATAAACTGGTCCATGACCATTGACCAGGGCGCGTCGTCTGCTAAACTTTAGAAGTGGATAATTAAAATAGTTGGGATAATGTCTGGACTCTGGTTACCCTTGAATTTTCTTAGTGGTCCCGTTGACCACTGACCCCCCCCCCCCTTCGATTTTTCGATTTAATTTTTAAAGTGATCCAGGCAATTTTTAAACTGGTCATTTGAGTGGAAAATTTATTGGACATTGTCCACTGGAGTGCGCATAAATAGTGTCGCATCTTCATAGTCCAGCTATCAAAACTTGGGAAAATTTATTGGTCAAAATGTCCAGTGACCCCCTTGGTTTTTAAAAATATTATGGGACATTTTAAAATTTTATTGGACAATGTCCAGTGTCCTGTGCTTATTTCCAGCTCTGTTCTTTCTATAACCTTCTTCTATTTTACAGCCCTGTGAAAAAACTCGCGATACAAAATAAATCTGCAAAATGGCAGCATCGAGAGAACGTAGATCAAAAGCGGGGAATCGCATGTCTCGTCTTCTTCAAGAAGAGGAAGAAGATGATTTCTATAAAACAACCTACGGAGGATTCAATGAATCCGATGAAGATAATGAGTACAACACGGAAGATGACAATAGTGGTAATATTATATTATAATGTAAGCCCGCCCACCAAATCCATTGGATTTTATCGAATTCTGAAATCAAACAAAATCCGACGAAATCCGAAGAAATCAAATTGGATTTCGAAATCCCGTACACTTTTTCCAAAACGTCCGACCCCTCGCTGCCCACCCTTCAGAGCTCTAACATGGGTAAAGAATGCGCGTGAGGAAATTAGTTTTCACGACGCTACAGGATAGGCAACTCCCTATCTCGAACGACAGAATATTCTGTTACAACATCGGTTGTCAGCACGCGCAAACCTAGGTCTCTATGTAACCTAGCTTTGTACTTGCTGACAAGAGACAAAAAACTTCAGGATTAAAAATATCCGCGAGTTTTGTAGTTCGAGTGCACGGACCTCTAGGCCTTACTTTCAAATACTTGTCTACAGCCTACACACGTATTTGAAATGAAGGCCTAGAGGTCCGTGCACTCGAGCTAAAGAACTCGCGGATATTTTAAATCCTGTAGTTTTCCGTCTCTTGTCAGCACGCACAAAGCTAGGTTACGTAGAGACCTTGCTTTGAGCGTGCTGACAACCGATGTTGTAACAGAGTATATACAGAATAAGCTGTCGGTCGAGATAGGGAGTTGCCTATCCTGTAGCGTGAAAACAAATTTCCTCACGCACATTCTTTATCCATGTAAAATAGCGTTAAGATTTTGTAGGGTGGGCGAAACAAGTTTGCGCGTATTTTACAGTAACACCATGGATAAAGAATGCGCGTGAGGAAATTTGTTTTCACTCTACAGGATCGGCAACTCCCTATCTCGAACGACAGAATATTCTGTATACACTCTGTTACAACGTCGGTTGTCAGCACGCGCAAAGCTATTTCTCTATGTAACGTAGCTTTGTACGTGCTGCAAAGAGACAAAAAACTTCAGGATCTTCAGGATTTAAAATATCCGCGAGTTTTTTAGCTCGAGTGCACGGACCTCTAGGCCTTAGTTTCAAATACGTGTAGTAGACTGTATGCAATTTCACACCTATTTGAAACTAAGGCCTAGAGGTCCGTGCACTCGAGCTAAAAAAACTCGCGGATATTTTAAATACTGAAGATCCTGAAGTTTTTTGTCTCTTGACAGCACGTACAAAGCTACGTTACATAGAGAAACAGCTTTGCGCGTGCTGACAACCGACGTTGTAACAGAGTGTATACAAAATATTCTGTCGTTCGAGATAGGGAGTTGCCGATCCTATAGCGTGAAAACAAATTTCCTCACGCGCATTCTTTATCCATGGTAACACCCTTAAAATTGTTTTCCCGATTTCGTATTTATATTTAGGTAGTGACCAAGTTGATTCTGATTTCTCTATTGATGAGAATGACGAACGTGTCTCTGACAATGAAGAAGTAGATGAGACCAAGAGGAAAAGACAAGTGGTGACCAAAGCCTACAAAGAACCCAAGCTCACCAGGAAACTCGCAGACGTTCCTGATGAGGTAAGAATTCTTATTCTTTTTATTCTTCATGCGAGGCTTTGCAGTGCTTTACATAGACATTAGAACACTATTAAGAACCAAGACAAACTATTGCGAGGGGGGTCTCGCGATATTCTGAAGCGAAAATTTCAATACCACTGCTTCGCGTGTGTGATACAGGGTTCATACAAACCTGGAAAACATGGAAAAATCAGGGAAATAGTTGACAAAAACCTCAGGGAAAACTCAGGGAAATTCAGAATTTTTAGTAAAATTCAGGGAAATCAGGGAAATTTGCGTCAAACCGGGGCCGAGTAATTAAGCAAAATGTCTGTAAACATACCCTCCATGGGATTAACATTACACCCAACTTTGGAGGCTCATTACTCTGGTTCTACTAGAGATACGGGGATGTCCTTTGAGTATGTTATAGTCCAATTTATCCCCCATCCAACCATACTAAAGACTTGGGATTAAGACAAACAGGGGCCGAGTAATTAAGCAAAATGTTCATAAACATACCCTACATAGGATTAACATTACACTATACTTTGGAGGCCCATAACTCTGGTTCTACTAGAGATACGGGGATGTCCTTTTAGTATGTTATAGTCCTATTTGCCCCCACCCCTCATTCGTTAACATTTGCTCCATAATATACTCCATATATGGAAAATTCAGGGAAGTATATGGGGGGAAAAACCTGGAAATCTCAGGGAAATTTGTTTTCCAAAAGTTGTATGAACCCTGGACCCCTCGCGAAGAAGAAATGAGCTCACACACTAAAAAAATCTACTCTCCCATTACTGTTACTAGTTTAGTTTCGTCTGCTAAACCGAACCTCTTACCCCACGTGGTTTGTTGAATTCTCACTGGCTGAGAGAGGTAAAACTACCAAAGTTACGAATATCCTCAATCACAATGCAGAAACCGTTAAAAAATAAAGTGATTTACAAATAAGAAATATTTCTTGATTTAGGACGTTACAAGCCCGAAGAAATTGAAGAAATCAATTCCAAAGAAGAAAGTCTATGACAAAATGACAGCGCGTTCCTCGATTTCGTTACTGGAAGAACGGACGTGCGTTCGCAAATCGACGCAGGCCAAATCGCTGGAAGTTAAACGCCGGATTAAGGAAGAAGCTGAGGAGCAAAAGAAGAAGAAAAAGAAGATTGTCACCCACTACGAAAATCTGACGCAAGAAGAACTCTTAGCCGAGGCCAGAAAGACGGAGATTATCAATGCAAAGGTATTAACGCATTAAAGTAATAAGTAGGCCTTTGCGAGGACTCCGACTCGCAACCTGTTTTCCTAATTCCTACAAATTTTCGGGTACTCGCGATCGAGTCCTCGAAAAGGATAGTAACACTACTCGACGAGTCCATTTTTCCCCTATTGTAGCCTTCGGTAAGGCAATTCAATTTTAACCACATTTATGTCATAAAAATTCGCGCCAGTAGGGGTACAAGCTCGCTGATCATGGATTAACTAACGCTAGGGATTGTTCACTAACCGTCTTTCCCATTTAATACTGTCGCCAACTTCATGTTCCGAATTATTTCTTGATTCCCCTCTTCATTCCCCCAATTTATTGGACCAAAACGGATGTAGATATAGCGCCATCTCTAGGCAACATAAATCGTTTTTGCGGATTTTAAAGATGGCGGCGCCTCATTTTAGGCGGGATTTCAATTTTTTGACGTCATAGGACACGTAACATTTGGTCCAATTTTCTTATAACTAACTGTTAGGGATAGTAGCTGCGGCGTTTGGAACATGTATATTTTATCTTTATGGGGAACGAACAATCCCTAGCGTTAGTTAATCCATGCGCTGATGACGTAGAAATTGAGACAAACTTTCTTTTTTGCTCGGCTCGCGTGCTACTCACCCCCGTCCTTCTCTGAATTTGCCTCAAATTCTACGTCACAAACCAGTTCGCGCCATTTCAGACGAGGAATAAATGTGGTGTGTGTTTAAAGGTGAGTGAAATATCCATGAAGTGTAAGCTTCTATACTACATCGCCAATGCCGTGCCGAAGCCCGAAAGCGCCGCGTATAACATGCTCGTAAGCCTTGGCGTCCAATTTAGTGTATAGAATCTCATCAAGTACCCCAATCCACCTTATTCCCTTTCGCCGGAAGTTAGGCTTAGCTCGGGATTCATGGGGGGTGAGTAATGTGAATAAATTGGTCTGTCGTCCGCTACAGTACATATTTTTGGCTTATGTAGCAGACGACAAACGAATTTCTTCCCGTTATTCACCCCCATGAATCCCGAGCTAAGCCTAACTTCCGGCGAAAGGGAATAAGGTGGATTTTACGTCTATCAATTGAATTAAATAAAATTTCATCCCGAAAGTTTAATTAATACTTTTAGAATTAACCAATAATACAACACTGTTTTATAAAAATAAACTCTAATGGGTAACAAATAAGACAAAAGCAATGGTTACAAAATACGGCACTGCCCCCAAAACATTCTTTCTGCACATGCTCATCTCTCGAGTCGAGAATTTTACCCCCTTTTCACCCTCGATTTACAAGTGCATAGCCCACTCGATCACGCGCAACACGACGCAAGCTGCTCGCGCTCTAGCGAGAAGCGCCTCGTCTGTGAGCGCGGATCGAGTGGGCTATGAGTGGTGAAAATGTCGCGACGATATTTTTCAAACATAATTGGTCCGAATTTCCAAATTAGTCAGTGCGTAGTGTAATAAATAATAATTCAATATATTTCTTGTAATCTTTGCTATGCAAATGAAGTCGCTGGAGTGCTACAAGCGTTTGGAAATGGAACGGAAGAAGACCAAATTTGTCAAGAACACTTATACTGGGCCCATCATAAGGTACCATTCAGTCACCATGCCAGTAATTGAGGAATTACCCAGCATTCATTCTTCACGGCAAGATGCATCTGGTAAATATAACATAAGCCTGGCTTTTTCAAGTTTTTTTTCAAACGCTCGAACCCTTTTTCACGGAATTTTCCGCAAAATTTTGCGGATTTTTTTTTACTGTTCCGTAAAATTTTTGGCAGTGAAAACCACGCTTTAAAAGCCCTTTCCAATGAAACTAACGGAATCGTGGCAGTTTTGCTCGAGCATGGCCAACTTAGATTACCTGTGGTAGAAGGCCTGCCAGCTTCACCCGAGCCCCATGTTAAAAAACGACGCCCCTAGTTCCGACTTTCGCCGTTAGGTGCGCTACCAACCATGTTTTCCTCATAATGCTTTAAAACAGAGTCCACTTCGGAATTTTTTTCCAATAGAAACAGCATTATGAGGAAAACTGGGTTGGTAGCGCACCTAACGGCGAAAGTCGGAACTAGGGGCTTCGTTTTTTAACATGGGGCTCGGGTGAAGCTGGCAGGCCTTCTACCACCGGTAATCTAAGTTGGCCATGGCTCGAGTCAATTCTGCGCACGCGCTAGAATTTTGAATGGAATATACCGAATAATTAGGCCTTATAGAATACTCGTCGAATACTTAGGCCTATTATTCGCGAATAATTAAGCCTATTCTTCGCGAATAATTAAGCCTATTATTCGCGAATAATTAAGCCTATTATTCGCGAATACTCAAGCCTATTATTCGCGAATACTTAAGCCTATTATTCGCGAATACTCAAGCCTATTATTCGCGAATACTTAAGCCTATTATTCGCGAATACTCGAGCCTATTATTCGCGAATACTCGAGCCTATTATTCGCGAATACTCGAGCCTATTATTCGCGAATACTCAAGCCTATTATTCGCGAATACTCAAGCCTATTATTCGCGAATACTCAAGCCTATTATTCGCGAATACTCAAGCCTATTATTCGCCAATATTAGGCCTGAGTATTCGCGAATACTCAGGCCTAATATTGGCGAATTCTCGAATATCAAGGCCTACTATTCGCCGAGTGACGTTGAACCTAAAAGTAAAACTTTACCTGAGCCTAAATTTGACCAATAGGCTTATGCCAATGTGAGTGGCATCTTTAAAAAAGAACTAGCCAATCAGAAATGACAATTCTGAAGTATACCAAGGGTTTCTCATTTGGGCCTTGGCCCTTTGCGAAATCGGGTGTCGAATATGTATCAAATTCAAACAGTAAAGTTGGTATTCGATATTCGTTCGAATAATAAAGACGGCTTTGAACGAATACCTAGACGGTTAAGCATATTCGTCTCGATATTCAATCGAATTATTCGTTATAGACGAGTAACCGCCCAGAGTTAAAAATTACCAACTCGCATCTCTATCTGAAGTCCCTTTATTGCTAAAGTTATCAATGACGTGCTTTGAATATATCTTAATTTGCAGGTTCCTCTGACGTAAAACCAATTAATTCCAAATGTTCTCGTAACTTTATCACATTCACCGATGACAAATCCCTCAAGTCTTTTTTCCCCCGTCAAAAACCAAAGCCAATCATCAAAACGCCTTGCCCCATTACTCGTTTACGCGCCAAATACTTCGACCCCGTAACGCAGATCCATTACGCTAATCTGCAAGCGTTTCGAGTGCTAAGGGAAGCTTATTACCAACAATTAGAGTTGAAAGGCGATGTCAGACAACCGGAAGTCGCCGCTTGGGTGGAATGGAGGAAGAAAAACAGACCTCCCCCGAGACAACATAAAACTAAAGCGCAAGTAACCGAACAACAGCAACAAAGAGTCGCTCAATCTGTTGCTGTGGCAACGCCGGGTAGTGCGTTGCAAACTAACGTTAATACCGCGGGAAACCATCCTTGAATCATGATTTCTTGTAACTAATCACAGGTTTTTAACTAATAAATTTTAGGTAATGCATTTTGGTATCGTGTGTTTTATTTTGAGGTTTGCCAGTCAGTATTTTTAGGTTGCGAGTAGTGGACAAGGCCGAAAATAAGAAAAAATCCTTACAGGACATGTGTCCAGTGACGCTCCTTTGACTTGAAAATTTATAGGACATTGTCCACTGAAGTGTGCAAAAATAGTTTTGCATCTTCATAGTCAAGCTATCCAAACTTCGGAAAAATTTGTCGGACAATGTCCAGTGTCCTGTGCTCATTTCTGGCCCTGGTAGTGGGAAACTGGACTCGCGAGTTCAGCGAGCCTTCAATATAGTCAAAAATTATTAATCGAGTCCTATGCGAGTCCAAAATTTTTTACCTAGTCTAATTAGCCTTCTTCCTGATCAGCGCCACCTACCCATAGCGGCGACTTTCTGAACTACTGTAATCGGCAAGCCAACTAGATGTCGCTAATTTTTGGTCAGACTCCCAGAGTGCCCGTCAGTGACGTCACCAGATTTTAGCGACATCTGGTTGGCTTGACGATTACAGTAGTTCTCAAAGTCGCCGCTATGGGTAGGTGGCGCTGATCAGGAATAAGGCTAATTTAAAAATAATCCCTTAATTAGTTACTTAACGTTCGAAAAGGCGGCAAAATATTTACAATTATCATAAGTCAGTGTGTAGAAGCCTACAATTCTAGTTCTAGGTTTAGTTAAAGTACGAATGTGGAATAGAACGCGTAGTGCTGCGCATGACAAATGATGCTATATCTTAGCCTTTGCTAAGCTAGTGTAACAGCGCCAGCACTGACAAGTGACAACGCAGCCACAGACTGTTATCGCGTGTGTCAACTAAAGCGTCGTTTATTGACATAGCCTATTCGATCATGCGCTGCTAAACGCGTGATCGAGTGGTCTATGGTACTGAGAGACGTCGTGTAGCTTGACTCTTCGCGAAGAAGAAATGGACTAGCCCGACAAAAATTAGACTAGGCCTAGTTTAAAGAAGAAAAATAAGAGAAAAATGGACCCTTCGAGTAGTGTTACTAGCCTTTTGGAGTACTCTAGGTCTAGGAAAACAGGTTGCGAGTCCGAGTACTCGCACAGGCCTAGTTTTATTGTATAGTGATAGGCGTTAACCGATATGGCACTTAAGTCCCAGTTTATGTTATCAAAACAGATCTATTTCACTATACTTACCTTTTTCTTAGATATTTAATTTATTTAAGTCATACAATAGACCTTTTCACACTTATGGCCGCGCATGAGCAGTTGCAAGTTTGTTGCCATGAGTTTTACAGTTCAATGGAGTTAACGTGTAAAATAAACTACGATGGACGTATGGGAGACCTTTTGAAATTTAATATTAAAATAAAATGCCTAGTATTTAAACCGAGAGAGTAAAATTAAAGCCATGTTAAGAAACAAACAGTTTTTAAGTTCTAATGGAAACGGTGCAATGATAATAATTGGTTAAAACTCACTAAGCCTCGGCGACCGTATGGGATCATCGCTTCATAGTATTGGTCCATTTGAGCGCCGCATAGTTCTCAAGAATCTCGCGGCGTTTTTCGCTAGGGAAATGTGTCTGCCAGCATTGCACCTCCGAAAATGGCGCTAGGTTTCGCCGCCGAAAATGAGCGACCGCCGTATCGGCGGCGTTACTTCAACATGGACCAGGACTATTGGCGGACATCGCCGATGCCGTGCCCGAAAGGGCCGCGTATAACACGCTCGTAAGCCTTGGCGCCCAATTTGGTCTGTAGAATATTATGAACTACCCCAATTTTACGTCTATCAATTTAATTCGATAAAATTTCACCTAGGAAGTTCAATTTATACTTTTACAACCATTAGTACAACACTGATTTATAAAAATTAACTCGAATGCCTAACTTGTAAGGTTAAAGCAATGGATACATAAATACGACTGGCAACAAACATTCTTTCTGCGCATGCTCACCTCTCGAGAATTTTACCCCCTTTTCACCCTCGCTCTAAATGTGAAAAGGTCTATTAGAAAGCGTGAGTTAGTGCATGGCTTAAAAAATTTTTTGAAACAGTTACCAATTGGACAACTTAACTTCACGCTGCGAGAATTGAGACTATACCTTTTCAGCCTAGGGGTCCGACATTCTCAAAAAAGCGTACGGGATTTCGTGATTTCGCCAAAGATTTCGTCATTTTGCACAGATTTCGTGATTTCTTCATTGATTTCGCGATTTTGCCTAAGATTTCGTGATTTCTTCATTGATTTCGCGATTTTGCCTAAGATTTCGTGATTTCTTCTTGATTTCACGATTTCGCCAAAGATTTCGGAATTTCCTCTTTGATTTCGTAATTTCTTCAAACATTTCGTGATTTTTGTGTGAAAGATTTCGCGAGAAGCGTACGGGATTTCGTGTAAATGTCGGACCCCTCGTTTTCAGCATTTCCAAGCCTGGTTTAGTTTAAACAAATGCCACTAGATGTCCCATAATCGAGGGGTGGAGTTGACTGGTCCTCATAAAAGAATTGACGAAAAAAATCGCTTGATTATCCTTTTCACCCTCCCTTTACGACAACCCGTTTAAAGGGAGGGTGAAGTGATTTTTTACCGATTCTTTCTACAAATTATAACACCAGTCTGCGTAGTGAAACATCCAGGAAATACAGTCTCCGAATGATTTTAAAATTCAAATTAGGTTCAGATTTTATGGATAATTTGAAATAAGGACCTCTGACCAATCGCCTAATGCCCTGCCTTTTTATTAACAAAATTCTGGTGGCACGCTCCACTCCAAATAAAATTAATTGCGAGATTTCGATAAAAATTGTGCGCAACGTGATAATCGTGGCGCGAGACATGGAGCGTGCCACGAGAATTTTGTTAATAAAAAGGCAGGGCGTTACGCGATTGGTCAGAGGTCCTTATTTCAAATTATCCATAAAATATGAACCTAATTTGAATTTTAAAATCATTCTGAGTCTGTATTTTCTTTTAATGTTTCACTATGCAGACTGGTCTTGTAATTAGTGGAAGAATCGATAACAAATCACTCGATTTTACACTTCACCCACCCTTTAAAGCATAGCGCGGCTCCAATGGATCCCCTACAAGTTGACTTTCCTTACAAACTCCAGTTTTGGCTTGTCGAAGGCAGGAGGCATTTGTGGGCGGGATTTATAAGTGCACTTATAAACCCCGCCCACTAGCCTTTGCCAAGCTAAACCCGGAGTTCAGGAGGAAAGTCAACTTGTAGGGGATCCATTGGAGCCGCGCTATGCTTTAAGAAGATAATGGGAAATTAATTTTGAGAGAACTCTACTCTTTTTATTCATGTTTTAATTCATGAATATAAAAATTACTAAATTTGTACAAAAGGTCAAAAAAAAACATGTGTTCTTGTTTCAAACTATTTACAATTCAACTAACTGGTGTTTTCATAGTTTCGTTTTAAATATTTTGTAGGTGTTCTTCGTGAACACGTAACTAGCTCCTGATAAAATGGTCGTGCTCGCTGTAATGTACCTAATAATATACAAAGACCAGTTAACATAACAAGTAACGAAGAATTGAGGGAAAGAAAGCCTTTAAAGGGACTGTAAATAAGGCATTGGCGGCTGCAAGGGGGCAGTCATTAAGCATCAGAGTGTACGAATCTTTATCAATTTTGATGATTTCAATGATTTAAGAATGATTTGGAGCGGATTTGAATGATTTGAGAGTGATTTTCATGATTTTACGATAATTTCGATTAGATTTATGTGATTTGAAGGATTTGAAAATGATTTGAATGACTGATGACTTGTCTAGGATTTGAATGATTTGATAATGATTTGTCGAGGATTTGAATGACTTGATAATAATTTGTCGAGGATTTGAATGACTTGATAATGATTTGTCGAGGATTTGAATGATTTGGTAGTGATTTGAATGATTTGGTAGTTATTTGAATGATTTGCTAGTGATTTGAATGATTTGGTAGTGATTTGAATGATTTGGTAGTGATTTGAATGATTTGCTAGTGATTTGAATGATTTGGTAGTGATTTGAATGATTTGGTAGTGATTTGAATGATTTGCTAGTGATTTGAATGATTTGCTAGTGATTTGAATGATTTGCTAGTGATTTGAATGATTTGGTAGTGATTTGAATGATTTGGTAGTGATTTGAATGATTTGGTAGTTATTTGAATGATTTGGTAGCGATTTGAATGATTTGGTAGCGATTTGAATGATTTGGTAGCGATTTGAATGATTTGGTAGCGATTTGAATGATTTGGTAGCGATTTAAATGATTTGGTAGTGATTCGAGTGATTTGGTAGTGATTCGATAATGATTTGATGACTTCTTGGTTTGACTGCTTTGTTTAGTGATTCGACTGATTTACGATTGATTTCACTGATTTTTATAGTGATTTGAATGATTTACTAGTGATTTCACTGGTTTTTTTATAGGGATTCGAATGATTTACTAGTGATTTCGCTTTTTTTAAATAGGGATTCGAAAGATTCACTAGTGATTTCACTGATTTTTGCAGCGATTTGAAGGAGCGACGGCCCCCTCGGGTGGCTGGGTACAAATAATTTGATATACGTCACTCTTACCACGTGACGCCAAGATGGAGTGGGACTAGACACCCCGTCCTTATTCTTAGCGAAATTGCAGTTTTAGAAATAAAATAAAAGGCTTTTAACCACGCCTCTCCTAATTCAAGTGCATCTGACGAATTTCAAATAATTTTTAACCACCGCCGGAGCTTCATTTACAGTCCCTTAAAACCAAAATTTCGCTTTTAAGCCCAATTTGAATTTGTGCAAGAATTGCGCAGCGACGACAATGATCAGTGCCTTTCTAAGTTTGTTAAGAGTATTTTCACAAACCTCAGACCACCAAACCCATGGACAGGCAACTGATTAGGGAGCTAGGTTTGTTTAGAGCAACGCCTGACACTAGCGCTGTGGCGGCGGATGTTGGAAGTTTTTCTCCAAACCCTAATAAAATTCGCGCCATTTTGTTTTTTGTTAAGGAGTAGAGGTCTCCATACAGTCACCGATATGGCGATAAAATCGGACTAAATTATAAAAGTGAGTTGAATTTCATTATTTATTTATTTTAGCCTCTCTCTCATTGAAGATTCATAAACTATCTATCAAGCTAGTTCTTGAAAATATCACTCTGGTATTGTATATTATCAAAAATAAATAGGGGAAAGTGTCGGACTGCCATATTTTCCTGCCTTTGCCTTAGCTTGACATGCATTTCGAGACGCTCAAGCGCGCGAGAGGTAATTAAAATGGTATCAGCCAATCAGATTTGTAGTTGATGATGTCATTCTTCCCGAAAATAACGCTCGTACGCCACCAAACGGGAGAATTTGGCATAGGCTTATCTCAAGGAAGAGTCACAACCTCGGACCTCCGCGCTCTGTTCTATTTTCTTTAGTGTTATTTTCGCGTTTGAACGAGGTTGAAGTTTGTTTAAAACGTTAGCAAGCCGAAATTAAATTTAAAATGCCGCTGATGTTCTTGAAGTCATCATTTAATTCAAAATACTCATCGTTAAAATCCTTTAGAATTTCGTTTAAACTTAGGCCCTGAGTTAAAACGTTTTAATATTAGTAAATAACATCAATATTAGCAAACTAAATTAAAACAATGATGTACATCATCAAATTAAATTGTGGCGATAAACTGCAGTGGCCACTTTTAGCCTCAGTCAAAAGCAGCTAATGTAAAATAAAACCGCACTATTTCTTCACGCGCAATATTACAAATTATCTTAGGTACATGGTGAATAGGCGAGGGGGATGAAACAGATTTCTCGAGTATGCATTCACCCCTCCAAATGCATGTCACAGACGAAGGAGAGAGTCCGACACTTTCCCCTATTTATTTTTGATATTATAAAGTCTGTTTAACATTAAGCCTTGGCTAAAAAGTATCCCGAACCATTACAGACGAATTTTCTTTGGCGATAAATTGCGGTCGGTAGACGCGCCAGGGCGTGTGCTGCGCATTGCCATTTGTTAACGGGGGTTTAAAATGGCTTTGCCTGTCCATGGGTTAGGTGGTCTGAGTCCAAATTTTGTATTACTCTTCCGAGGTTCAAAGGGTATTTCGAAATTGTGAAATTATGATATTTTGGCCTGAGATGACGTGATTTTATGTTAAGGTTTCAGGATTTCTATATTTTAAGGTGAGGTTTCGGGATTATGAGGAGAGATTTTGGGATTTTGAGATTTAATAAGTGAGATTTTTAACAGACTGTACTGGATTTTGACAAACGTCCGACCCCTCGTTCAAACGTTTTGAGTACAAGTACAACTTGATTCAAGAGTACTTGATAAAATATAGAAAGGTGGATGAATATATGCAATGTTAAGTAGGCCAAGAATTAAGTGGGATCGCACTTTTTCAATACAGAAATTCAAATTGGGTGTCGATTTTTAGTTTGCATTTACCATAATGTTTTTAAGTATTCGTGTTCAACGTAGCCAAAAACTGGCGCTGCTAGAGACGCGGCCACCAAACATAACTGCACTGCCGTGTTCGTCTGGGAAAAGAATAAAAACAACGTTCAAACCCTTTATTAAAGCAGGGAGAGAGGGAGATGCCGCGTGAATAGCGCGAGGTGTCTCTCTTTTGGGTGGGGGAAGTAAATTTCCCAGCCAACGGGGGTAGTATCGCCCGGGCCACCGCGAGCTCTACTGCGCAAAATCCAAAGTTTTTATCTCATGTAGGGACTATTCGTGATGTTACTTCGCGCATGCTCAGTGATCCACCGAATGACCCAAGGTCAGGCTGGGAAATAAGGATATTTTTTAAACTAGTCCTTTGGACCAGTGACCCCTAGTGTCTGAAATCATTTACTGGTCTCCGGACTGGTCCCAGCCTTTGCTCTCCAATAGATTTGCAATTAATAAACTGGTCCCGAGGACCAGTAACCCCCACTTCTTGAATTAAAAAACTAGTCCAAGCAATTAATAAACTGGTTTTGGACCAGAGGAAGTGTGCTATTTCCCAGCCTGCCCAAGGTAGAGAGAGAGAGAGTACATAGTTTTTCATACCCCCGTTTTCAACCCCTTCCCGCTAGATACGAGTTATGTTAGCATTAGGCGGCTTCTCCCTCTCTCCCTGATTAAAGGGAGGGTGAAGTGGAAAATCAAGTGATTTTTTATCGATTCTTCTACATATTTTAACACCAGTCTGCGTAGTGAAACATTAAGGAAATACAGTCTCCGAATGATTTTAAAATTCAAATTAGGTTCAGATTTTATGGATAATTTTAAATAAGCACCTCTGACCAATCGCGTAACGCCCTGCCTTCCTGTTAACAAAATTCCCGTTGGCACGCTCCATGCCAAATGAAATTTATCATGAGATTTGATAAAATTTGCGGGCGATGTCATAATCGTGGCGCCGAGATGTAGAGCGTGCAACTGGAATTTTGTTAACAGGAAGGCAGGGCGTTACGCGATTGGTCAGAGGTCCTTATTTAAAATTACACATAAAATATGAAACTAATTTGAATTTTAAAATTATTCGGAGGTATATTTTCTGAATGTTTCATTATGCAGACTAGTCTTTTAGTTAGTACAAGAATCCATTAAAAATCAATTGATTTTACACTTCACCCTCCCTTTAAAATTTTGTTTCTGCACAATCACTACCTATTTAGTAAACAATTTGTTTCAAAACTTTGCACGTTAATTTGAAACTCTTCAACCAACGGCCATGTTAAAAACCTTAATTACTACTTTGATTTTTAGCTTAAAATGCGTGATACGCGTTTTGAGGTTGCAATATTTGATTTTATAAAATAAAACTAGTGGTCTTGGCCATCTTGTTGGAACGTTGTTTCGTCTCTAAGTCACGTGGCCTAAATGTATTGCAGGGTAGCATTTCCGTTACTAAAAATATTTAGGAGCTAGTCGCTTTGATTAGTCTAAGCCTTGGCCATGGAATTTTTGAAAGCGAGAAAGAAAACCTTATAAATTAATTTTAATACTAAATTGAACACTTATCTTACTTAAATTCTAAAATAAAAGCGAATTAACTACCTAGCCAAGGCTTAACGGTCATCATTTAGACCACTCGATCACGCTTGTAACTGAGCAAACAGCGTGATCAAGTGGGCTATGCTTTCAGGGTCTCGTACATAATCCCCCTGGACATAATCCCCCCGGACAAAATCCCCCTATTTTGGATTTGCCAAGACTTTTTCCCCCCGATTTTAGACGTGTTTGTACAAAATCCCCCCAGAGAAAACGTCCAGGACAAAATCCCCCAAAAGGAAAACTGTTCAACAAAATCCTACCGAAAGGATCATTTTATTGAAAATCCCCCAGATAATAGGCATTTAGAAGTAAAGGTAAACGGAAGCCCAAATCCAAAGATTATCTTTAATAATAATGCAAAAGTATAATTCACAAGAGTGAAAGGTATTGCAAACAGTTTGGGGGGATTTTGTCTGCAAATGGGGGGATTTGTCTTATGCCCATTTGGACGGGGCGAAATTTTTGGGGGGATTATGTCCAGGGGGATTATGGGAGTCACCCATGCTTTCATTCGCTCTAGCGAGATGACGTTGAGGGCAATATTTTCTCCATAAGCTCCTCCTCTTTTATAAAATCAACTATTAGACGCGAGGGGTCGGACATGGAGCGATTTTGTGTACGGGATTTCAAGATTTTGGGATTTTCAAAATGATTTTGGAATTTTGACTTGGATTTTAGGATTTTGACCTGGATTTTAGGATTTTAGAATTTTGACATGGATTTTAGGATTTTGAGTGGGAATTTGGAACTTTGACCAGGATTTTAGAATTTTGACCTGGATTTTAGGATTTTGAGTGGGAATTTGGAACTTTGATCAGGATTTTAGGATTTTGATTGGGAATTTGGAATTTTGACCAGGATTTTGGGATTTTGATTGGGAATTTGGAATTTTGACCAGGATTTTGGGATTTTGAACGGTATTTTGGGAATTTGACCCTTATTTTACGATTTTGAACGGTATTTTGGGAATTTGACCCTTATTTTACGATTTTGAACGGTATTTTGGGAATTTGACCCTTATTTTACGATTTTGAACGGTATTTTGGGAATTTGACCCTTATTTTAGGATTTTGAACGGTATTTTGGGAATTTGACCCTTATTTTAGGATTTTGAACGGTATTTTGGGAATTTGACCCTTATTTTAGGATTTTGAACGGTATTTTGGGAATTTGACCCTTATTTTAGGATTTTGAACGGTATTTTGGGAATTTGACCCTTATTTTAGGATTTTGAACGGTATTTTGGAAATTTGACCCTTATTTTAGGATTTTGAACGGTATTTTGGAAATTTGACCCTTATTTTAGGATTTTGAACGGTATTTTGGGAATCTGACCCTGATTTTAGTTTTCAACTTATTATTATAGTGTTCTGAGGCCTGAATTTTATGCCAGTGTCGGATTTCAATCCCAAGTATATTGTTTTCATTCAATTTACAATACTACCACTTAAGCGTAGTGTAAAAACCGAAATTTAAAGTTAAAAGTAGATCACCTATTCATCATATTTTGACACCATATTTAATGCATATCAGGGGAGTGGCGCTAGTTATGTGAACAAATAAGCGGACCGTCACAACAAATCCGTTTTAGAACCCTTAAAATTAAATTGATTTTTATTACTTATAACACTCGGCCTATCTACTAGTTTTCATCGTAACATGTTGAAACAATTAAGAAGTAGAAACTTATCCGACAGTTATCTGTAGAATAATAGAACAAGTTGCGAAACCAAAATAAACCTCTCCGAGGTCAGACGAGGGCTAACTACCAAATTAAGAGGTTTTTCTTAAACAAATATAGTTTATATTAATTATTTTATCGTCAGAAATGTACCTTAGTTCTAGTTAAGTCGTTTTAAGAAATTTTATTCCTAGAATAATTTTAAACATAGCTATTTTTAATGTTTGATTTCTAGCGACCATCTTTTTCACTGATTTTGTAAATTTATAAGGCAATTGGTTCATATTAAATGATAAGACAAGTTGGGAAACAAAAATAAACCTCTCCGAGTCGAGACGCAATTACGAGATTTTCCTTAAAAAATTAAATAATCGTCATTAATTTACCTTAATTCTAGCTAAATCTTTTTAAAAAAACTTTATTCCAAAAGTCATTTTAAACATAGCTATTGTTGATCTTTGAATTCAAGCGTATGCCTCTTTAACAACTTTGGGAATTTAGTTATAAGCAAACCCGCAATTGCGTTATCCTTTGGTGGAAGCCGTGCCATTGGGAGGTAAGAAGTTTTTCGTAACCCCAGCCGATCGCCGCGTACTTCTTAATCCTAACGATGGGAGTAGAAGCCAAAAATTGCTTTCTGTGAACACGTTTGCTCCGATTGGCCAAATGCGGACGCGGTGACAGACTCACACACACCCCCAGATCGTACGTCCAGTGTAAGGCCTCTCCGTGACGTCAACGTCACTCGGCGAGGTAAAATGCCGCAATTTCTTGATCACTGATCAGTTGGTGGAAGCCCTGCCATTGAGAGGCTAGGCGTTTCTCGTAACCCTAGCCGATCGGCACGTACATTTTAACCCTAACGATGATGCTGGAGTACATGCTAATATTGCTCACTGTGAACTGCAAATGCGGTTCGGATATTGCGAATACCTTTGCTCCGATTTTGGAACTGCAAACGCGGTGACAGACACACAGATAAGTCCATTGTAATAGCTTTCAGTGAGCTCTCAAGCTGGTGTCGAGCGTTTTATGCATCTGTAGATCATGGAAGATTAAGGAAGACAAGTTGGGAAAACCAAAATATTACCTCTCCGTGTCGAGAAGATTATATAACCTTAAGTATCCAATGAAAACGTCGACCTTTTTGCCCTCATCCTTTCCCGCGCTTTGCGCGTCCGCATTTCATCCTTACTCTCAACATTATCTTCTTCCATTTTACATACAAAAATCAAATACTCACAAAATGAAGCGGCAAAAACCTGCTCGCTCTTTACAAGCACTTAATTTGACTTAATATCCAATTTCCAACAACAATATATACCGGTAGTTTAATTGACAACCTACTAGCATCGAAATTCTCATTAAGAATGGCTCCCGCGGATTAAAAAGGGCAATTTTCAACTAGGTGGGCGTTATCTCATTAGATTTGAAAAATATCACTTGTCTTTTTTACCAATGCCTAACCGTTTGGATTTTTTTAAAGCAATCTTAGCACCAAAAAATATTTTTTGATACAAAATAAATGTTTTATATTCTTATTAAGAATAAAACAAGAGGATAAAAAAGGTCTGTCATCTCGTAATTTTTTAAGCTTTTATCATGATTAGTCTATACAACAGTAACAAGGAGTATAAACCTATTTGTGGAAGCAGTATTTTTTTTCCGAAACAATCTCGCTTACGTTTATCCTCTCTAGACTTCGCTAAAAACGTATTACTCCTACGTAAAATATTAATAAACAGGCAAGGGTTCATACCATTAAAGGAGCGCAATATTATCCATATTTTCATTTCATATACAGAGAAAAGAAATTATTATGTTTCTGAGAGGAGCTTCCCAATTTTGTTGTTGTTTTGAAAAATATATCGCAATGCACGGGACTTGATAGATATAGGAGGCAATGAATGAAATATATCACAATGCACGCGCCTTGATAGATATACGAGGCAATGAATGAAATATATCACAATGCACGGGCCTTGATAGATATAGGAGGCAATGAAGGAAATATATCGCATGCACGGGCCTAGGTAGATATAGGAGGCAATGATAATCTCTCTCTTTGCACGAGAGGTTTATCTTTAATATTTAAATAAATATAATTATTTTTAATTATTTTAATCTTCAATAATTAACATTAATAATAGTTAAATGGTTTAAAATAAAGTTATACCTATTATCATCTTAAACTTTGCTAATATTGACGTTTAAAGTGAAGGGTACCCCTCTTGCCCGCCTTCTTCAAATTTTGGGGTATATATACGATTCGTTTCCATTATTATAGTAAGGAAAAAGCGCAATTGCGAAAACCTTTGGTGGCGATCCCACCTTAGGGAGGGTAGACGTTTCTCGTAACCCTAGCTGATCGCCGCGTATATCCTTAAACCAAACGATGATAATGGAGTAGAAGCCAATGATACAGATTGGTGTCTATGTGGAATAGACGGAAGACCAGTGGATGGTGGTGTGTTAGAAGCCAGTGTAAGTGGAGACGGGTGTCAATGTGGGATTGACAAAGAACAGAAGACGGTGGTGATTAGAAGCCAGTATGTACAGACTAGTGTCCGTGTGGGATGGACAAAGACCAGAAGATGGTGGTGTGAGAACTCAAGTAGAGGAGCCATTTCCGTGACTGTGAAAGCATTTCGGAAATGGCGAACACGTCTGCTCCGATTTGGAAACTGCGAACGCGGTCATGTGGGTGTAACAACGGACAGACAGACATACAGATAGACAGACAGACACACAGACAGACACACAGACACGGCCGTTACAGAACCTCTCCTGGACTACGTCACACGGAGAGGTAATTAAGGATAATGGGGGAGGATACTTATAAGGCCAGGGTTGTAAGAGGTATTAAAATCTAATATCCCTGATAAGGTGAACTCCTACCAGCTTGGGCTGTTAGCCATCAACAACAGGCGGATGGGGAGGGTTCAAAAAGGCTGAAACGTATCCGTGTAAAATTCTTGCGAGGAGCTTGATTTCCTTTTCAAACATCGTGTTCGCGCACATTTCGTCGCCTCTTGAGTTTTAGCAAGAAGCTGTTTTAGATTTTAATACAAACTTCGTGATTTTGAAGTTTTTTTTACTTTGAAAGGGATTTTAGAATTTTCATTCGGATTTTAGGATTTTCATTTGGATTTTAGGATTTTAACTTGGATTTTAGGATTTCCATTTGGATTTTCGGATTTTAACTTGGATTTTAGGATTTCCATTTGGATTTTCGGATTTTAACTTGGATTTTCGGATTTTCACTTGGATTTTAGGATTTTGACTTGGATTTTGAGATTTTAGAATTTCCAAAGGGATTTTAGGATTTTCAGTGGGATTTTAGGATTTTAAACGGGATTTTAGGATTTTCAAAGTTATTTCAGGGTAAGTGTACGGGATTTTGGCCGAAGTCCGACCCCTCGATTAGACGGGCATCTACTATGCTTTGTCCACACTGAACTCGCGCTCGCGTGTTCGCGCCTTCGTCTATTCGCATCTTCGCAACAGATCAGGAAAACAGTTGCAATTCTGTTCTGATACACGGAAAAATTTTGCTTTTCCCATTCTGAGAGCCAATCAAGTTTGAGCAATCATTGCGCCATCTGCCCTTCTCCATCGACGTTGTCCAAAGAGAAAAACGAAACTACTCGCCCCAGCCTTCCTCTCGCCTGTGATTGGTGCTTTTCTCGCGAAGGCGCGAAATTCTTGGCTTAGTCGCAAGAAATTTGTATCTTCGCGAGGTGAGGACGCAAAGTAGCAAAAAACTAATGTGGACAGTTGCGCGATCTTGCAAACAAGCAAAGCGAAGATGCGAACTCGCAAATGCGTCAGTCTGGACAGGCCTTAACGCGTGAAGCCAAAACATGATCTAGTGGGCTGTGACCCTGTGCTAGGAGAACGAGAAAGTTTCCTCCTTGCTCGATATTGATTGGTTTACCGTCGCGCCGCCTACGATATACTTTCAACGTGTTTCACGTCACAAACGTTAACTCCTCTGTACTGCGCGATAAAAAGGTATTTAAACAAGACTTGCCCCTGTTTTCACACCCCATCTATATTCTCATTGGTCACACCATCCCCTCGAGTTAAGACTATACTGACCTTGCTTATAAACGTTGGAGACACGCTGGCTGTGGCAAGAGAGGCATTAAAATACCTTCTCAAAGTTTTCTGCAAGTACAAAAATTAATTAATCGAGAAAAAACATTTATTATTGGCGAGATTCAAGCACCCCTACTCCATGGATTAACTAACGCTAAGGATTGTTCACTAACAGTGTTTCCCATGTATTAATATCGCCAGCTACACGTTCCGAATTATTTCTTGATTCCCCTCTTCATTCCCCCAATTTATTGGACCATAACGGATGTAGATATAGCGCCATCTTTAGGCAACATAAATTTGATTTTAATTTTGACGTCATAGGACACGTGATATGTGATCCAATTTTCGTATAACTTCCTGTTAGCATAAGGACATTATCTCTCTCTAAGGGCCCAAGATTCTATGTTACGGTTGAAATGTATGTATGTCCGATTTGGTCAGCCATCCGTCTCATCTCAAGTGGTATAATAATTGTATAGCCTAAACAGAGGCCGAGCGCATTCGCTGCAGAGTAACCCGGCATTGAACATTTTCCCTCCTTCAAAGATTTCTCACGACAGCTCTTCGTGATTTTTACTAAGCGCGAATTTACCTCTTGTGTCTGAGAGATCTGGGGGATTCTGGAAATTCTCTTACTTATTTTTTCCCCTCAGTCCTTCCTCTCTCGCCTCCCCGCCTGTTTTAGTTTGATTCCCAACCGCTTGGGAGCGTTATCTCAGAGCTCGCGTCTAGACCCCGACCGGCTTAGGATATCGGTCGCGGCTGATTTTGAAAATTATTTTTCTCTCCCGCGAATTTCACGAAAAATTCGGAAGGAGCCCCAATACAAAATCTACGTCACATCTAGCAGAACTAGATGTTTTTGCTAATAGATGCGCTTGGGCCCTTAGAGAGATGATGTCCTTATGCTGTTAGGGAAAGTAGCTGCTGCTAGGGGGCGTTTGGAACATGTATACTTTATCTTTTAGGGGGAACGAACAATCCCTAGCGTTAGTTAATCCATGTTTAAACCACTCTATTGTGAAATATGGCTAGCGATCAAGCCGGGTTTTCAAAAGCCGCAGAAAATTGTAAAAATTAAAATCCAATAAAAAATTTTTTGTAACAACCAAAAGTGGATGAGAGGAAAAGTATGAAAATGGCCAAAAGTCGCGAGTCATCAGAGTTTCGCCATAGTTGACCGTTTTATTGGCGTAGCTATACTGGGCCTGTTCACTCCCTTAAAATAGGTCCTGTGTTAATGCGCGGTTACCGTCGTCTGCTATTGTGTATGCTAGAACTTCCTCGATTTGTGTTTGTAGACAGGACAGAGTAGCTGGTAATGTTATAAAAGGTATAATATGGATTTAAGTAAGGTTATCGAAGCAATAGAAGAGCACATAAAACTAGATACGTTTAAAACAAATCTCTGTAATTTAGCTATAGCGCGAGCAGATTGCGTCGCGATTCGCGTGATCGAGAGGGCTATGGTTAAACCAAGGAGCATAAATGTCTGAACTACTTTCAGTCGCGAGTTTGCAAGTCCATCAGTCACTAGTAGGCTAAATAGTTATTGGCGAAACTTTGATGTCCGCGTTTTTTAACACAGGCTCTATGGCCATTGTCATACTTTCCCTCTCATCCACATTTGTTACAACTTATGGGAATTTTTTTTTCATATAATTCCGTAATATTTCCAGGTACAAGGCTATTTAGTAACTGCAGGAGACGTTTATTTGGAGTAATAACTACAGGATTGGTGATTTATAGCTGGAGCAACCCTTTCAGGACAAGCCTCACGAATATCCCTGAGTTTTCACTGAATTTATTTCCCCATAGCTGACTTTCCAGGTTTTAATGAACCCTTTTACAAAGAGCCCACTTCTGTGAAAAATCATCACTTTATAACAATAGGCGCGTGTGAAAACCCAGCTTAAAAAAAGAAGTGAAGAGATAACATACTGGTTCTGGTAGAGATATATATCGAATATAGCAGCCGGCCCCAAACAAGCAAACATCCCGACTTATTATCAGGCATGTTAACGGAACTGCGCAAAAAAAAACACATTATCAACATTTCACTCACCATGGATAAAGAATGCGCGTGAGGAAATTAGTTTTCACTCTACAGGATCGGCAACTCCCTATCTCGAACGACAGCTTATTCTGTATATACTCTGTTACAACATCGGTTGTCAGCACGCGCAAAGTTAGGTCTCTACGTCACCTAGCTTTGTGCGTGCTGACAAGAGACGACAAACTTCAGGATTTAAAATATCCGCGAGTTTTTTAGCTCGAGTGCACGGACCTCTAGGCCTTAGTTTCAAATACGTGTGAAATTGCCTACAGCCTACTACACGTATTTGAAACTAAGGCCTAGAGATCCTTGCACTCATGCGGATATTTTAAATCATGAAGTTTTTCGTCTCTTGTCAGCACGTACAAAGCTAGGTTAAATAGAGACCTAGCTTTGCGCGTGCTGACAACCGACGTTGTAACAGAGTGTATACAGAATAAGCTGTCGCTCGAGATAGGGAGTTGCCTATCCTATAGCGTCGTGAAAACAATTTTTTTCACGCGCATTCTTATTCCATGATTTCACGCTTTAAAGGGACTCCAAAGAAGGCATCAACGGATAGGTATGAATGGTTTGAAATACGTTAGAGGCGTGGTTTAAAAGAAATACCTAATTCGTTTTATTTCGTAAACTACCACTTTGGGGAATAGGTACTTGGCATTACTACGTCATGAAACGTCAGGCTACCTTCCACTAGTGCTAAAAAACATACCAGGAGGAGGGCTTATATAGCTTTCATTCTGTTAAAAAACATTCCATAATGGCGCTGGGGGCGGAGTTAAGCCCGAATTGCCAAGTCCCTATAGAGCTATATCAGTGGGAGAAAAATTTCGTCTGCTACGAAAATTGGGCCTGCCTTTGAGTGTAGGGCGGCCCGGCCATTTTATGAGGGTTTTCTCTATGGGCAAATAGCATTGGTGACGTAGCCATAACCCCCTCTGAAATAGCTCTATTGACGCTGCAAATGTGCGAAAAAAAGGGCAAGGTGTTAATTCAGTCCCGCTTCATATGAAGTCTTTTATCTTGGAGTCACTTAATTGGTGCCTGTGACGTATTTCAAATTATTTTTACCCACCCGCCACTGCCTTCTTTACAGGCCCTTTAACTTCTATTCTATAAAATACCAGGTATTAACCCAGCGACTGTCAGAGTAAGAAACAGAGTTGCAACGAGAAATTTGTCAGCTGCCGGATCCAAAAACGAACCAAATTTTGACTTTTGATTAGGGTAGTTTCTTGCCACATATCCATCCAGCTACATCAAAGTTAATTTACAATTTCACATCATATTTTACCACGAAAGTGGTGTTATGTTACACTTTCAAGTCTCTACTTTCAAAATATCAAGTTTTTAATATAATTGAACCAAAGTCTCAATTTTTAAAATCCATTGAAAAATCACGAAAACTCAGTTTCGATATATCAAGAATTTTGTCTTGTCGAGCTTGTTCGCCCGTTTGATGACATCACTATGACGTGAGGGAAAAAAAAAGCGCGGAAATCCTATACGCGTCTCGAGCTTCTCGCCATTCTAAACTCTGGTACTGATAGCGGAGAGAGTGGCGCCATCTCACGTGAAAAATTATATCTGTGACGTCAGCATACGGGAAACGTTTTAGCCTTTCGTGAAAAGTGGATTTCAAATAATTTGATATGAAGCATTTTCAAATGCATATTGCGGCCAAATAATTTGCAGAAATCGGAGAATTAAAAGCTTGATATTTTTGAATTCACAGAAATTAATTCTATCTTTTGTTATATAAATCAGAGGTTGTTTTTCAAACGAAGCTTCTCATACCCTTTAACGAAATTTAATTCTACCAAAAATAAATAGGGGAAAGTGTCGGACTCTCTCCTTCGTCTGTGACATGCATTTGGAGGGGTGAATGCATACTCGCGAAATCTGTTTCATCCCCCTCGCCCATTCACCACGTACCTAAGACAATTTGTGATATTGCGCGTGAAGAAATAGTGCGGTTTTATTTTACATTAGCTGCTTTTGACATAGGCTAACCGTGGCCACTGCAGTTTATCGCCACAATTTAATTTGATGATGTACATGATTGTATTAATTTAGTTTGTTAATATAGATGTTATTTACCAATTCGGGGTAGGATCGCCAGCTGAAAAAGCCAGCTCCTAATCCCTTAGACTAAGCCAGGGTACCGAGAACGAAATGCTCTTGCCCCTAGCGAAGTCTCCTCCGTACGGGAGCTCTCCGCGTACCGTCGCGTTCACGGGTCGAACATCTCCGTCCGTCCAAGGCTTAGTTTCCTACGGCCTATTGTCATTGTATATTTTCCGCTTATCGTTAATAAAATTGTAAAGTTAAAGTTAGAAACTCCGTCTCGGTACTAATTCCTACGTAACAATATTGATGTTATTTACTAATAGAAAAACGTTTTAGCTTATAATGACAACCCAGGGCCCAAGTTTAAACGAAATTCTAAAGGATTTTAACGATGAGTATTTTTGAATTAAATGATGATTCAAGAACATCTGGGGCATTTTTAATTTAATTTCGGCGTGCTATTTAAACAAACTTTAACCTCGTTCAAAAAATCACTAAAGAAAATAGAACAGAGCGCGCAGGTTGTGACTCTTCCTTGAGATACGCCTATGCCAAATTCTCCCGTTTGGTGGCGTACGAGCGTTATTTTCGGGAAGAATGACATCATCAACTACAAATCTGATTGGTTGATACCATTTCGCGCGCTCGAGCGTCTCGAAATGCATGTCAAGCTAAGGTAAAGGCAGGAAAATTTGGCAGTCCGACACTTTCCCCTATTTATTTTTGATTCTACTTAAGGAGAGCTGCGCGGCGTGCCTACACTACGCTTTTTCCTTGTTGAGACGCGAGAGCAGACTACTTAAAACAAGTAACATATTCTAGGGGTATTTTTCTAAACAAAGACTTAATACTAAAATGAGAGACTTAAGTTCAGTTGGGGAATAAGGATATTTTTTAAACTAGTCCTTGGGACCAGTAACCCCCCTTAGTGTCCGAAATAATAAACTGGTCTCCGCATTGGTTCTAACCTTCGTTCTCCTATAGATTTGCAATTAATAAACTGCTAACGAGGACCAGTAAGCCCTACTTTTTGAATTTAAAAACTAGTTCAAGCAATTAAAGGGACTGTAAAGAGGGCATCAGCGGGTGGGTAAAAATTATTTGAAATACGTCAGAGCTAGGCACGTGACCAAGGAGAGGCGTGGTTCAAAGAAGCTTATTTTGTTTTATTTTGAAAACTACCATTTCATGGAATTGGCACTGCAATCTCGCGAAAAACAAGAACTAGATGTCCAGTTCCACTCCATGAGGAGCCTTTGTATCTTGGCATCACTTGATGTCTGTGACGTATTTCAAATAATTTTTAGCCACCCGCCAATGCCTTCTTTGCAGTCCCAGACTGTTCTCAATGCTTTGGTCAAATTTTTCTACTCTGAACCAGACGACGCATCCTTTTGACCCAAATTTGTCACTTAAAAGTCTTGCCTCAATCATCGGGATTTATTCGGGAATAATGATAGATGATATTCTTACCAAGTCAGTTAAACCGGCGAAAACAAATAGTGACAGTGCTGGTACAAAGGATTCTTGAATGACTAAATAACCCAGAAAGGGCGTGGCCACAATGCGTCCAACACACAGAGCATTGGGCACTGTAAAGATGTTTTCTTTCTATAACAAGGATTAATAATGTCCCCCAAAATGAGGAGATCAATAAAACCAATAACGTCTTGTTGTTTTCAAGTTCACACAGGAATTCATAAGCTAATAGGAATGTTTGTGCAGTCATTTTCTCAACGTATCTAGGCGGGCTTTGAGGGAGGAGCTAGACTAATCATTATGTATGACGAATTTTACCTCGCGAAAAATTTATCTCATTGCGCGTTGAACATTGCGTCCACTCCTGACCTCGCGTTGCTATGTCCGAGCAGCAGTGAGCAAAAGTTGAAAGGAGAATCAGAGAGACCAAATTCCCGTCAGCGCCACCCCCCCCCTTTAAAAACATTACCAGTGCTCTCTAAGAGCGTGCCGCACATGCGCAATCGGCGCAACGGAGAGGCAAAAAAATCAGAGAAGTTTGTTTACGTTTCGGCCAGTATGACGGCCGAGGCTTAGGCGATACTCCTGGCCTCGGTAAAAAAACGCGTTAACTAACTGTAGACAAAGCTACAGTTACCATGCTGATCTCTGGTGTGAGCCTCTAACCGTATTTTCGTGTTTACCCTTTTTGAATTTCCTTCTGAACAGATGACGTGACGTCTTACTCCTCGGCTGTGCGCCGAGGTAGGTGCGCGTGAGAGCCATCTTGGGCGGCCGTTTTAGTTACCTTCCCCCTTCTATCTTTGACTGTCCATTCTATTTGTGCTCCCTGGTCGCAGTCGTACGACCTCTCGACTTAATTGCCCAAGCAATAGGAATAAAGCTATTTCAATTCGGGGGAGGGAAGGCGAGTTTTGGAGGCGGGGTTTCGCCAGTCCCCGCCCAGGGGCTTTATTGTGCGCGAAATTTAGCATAGAGTTTTTCAGCGGCCCGCACGGAGCGAGGGAAAAAAACCGGCTCCGTTTATTGGCATTTGGCAGTCCCAACTGTGACGTTTCCGCCCTTCAACTGATATAGCTCTATATAAGCAGACGACCAACGAATGAAATCACAGTTATAAAGGCGTCAGAATTAAGAGCACACGCGTTAGGAATATAAGCAGATGTGAAACGAATGAAATCACAGTTGGAAATAAGTCAGAATTATGAGGCGTGACGGAGAACACACAAGCCCCGCCCACAAAACCGGCTTAGAAATTAACAAGTAGAAGGTATGGGTGCACAATGATTCCCATTAGCTATATGCATTCCTGCTTGCCTATATAGAGAGCTTTCAGTTGGAGCCTGAGGAGCTGAGTCTCGTGACATAATTTACCCTGCCATATTGGTGCGTTTAAAGCAGGAATGAAGCTGAGACCCCCCAATATGGCTACCAAGACTTGGGAGGGTGTGAAGTACTACTATCCCTTCTGAAAGCTCTCTATAGCGGTCCTTATGGAAGAAAATTATTTGCTTTACAATATCTTCCATTTTCTTTGTGACTAGAACTTTAGTTTCCTTCAATTTCTGCTTCGTTTTCCTTAATCTGGCTTTTGCTCTTGAATCATAATTAAATATGACGTCATCATTTGCTTCCTCTTTTTGCTGCTTCTCGCCATTTCTAAAAGTACACGCGTGACGTCATCACATTGTACAAAAAATTGCACACTTGGTTCATTTTGCAGGACTCCCATTTTCCTATTTAGTCTTTACTAAGCCTTTGACAGCGCCACAATCACCAGGCGTTATGTCACTTTACCTCGAATCTATGACCTACCTCACTCACTTCATGACAATCTCCAGTGCCAAACTTATGGTGAACATATCTTATGAAGTTATAGTATAATGTACCAAGGCTTATTCCCAATGTATGTGTATGTGCCAAGGCTTAACGCGAGATCATTTTAACTGACAGATCTGGGTCAAAATGATGCGACAAAATATTGAAACGTTTGCATTTTGAAGCAGACAACTCATAATTTTAACACGGATTTGTCAGTTAAAATTTGCCCGTTAAGCCTTGGCATACCCATCGCGAAGAAGGTATAATTATAAAAAAAAAGAACAAGGGGAAACATTTCTGTTGGTTCTAAATAATATAGGGAGCAATTCTCTAATATTTTATTGAGTTTCAGTAAATGATAATCATGGATAAAGAATGCGTGTGAGTCAATTTGTTTTCACGCTATAGGATAGGCAACTCCCTATCTCGGACGACAGCTTATTCTGTATATACTCTGTTACAACATCGGTTGTCAGCACGCTCAAAACTAGGTCTCTACGTCACCTTGCTTTGTACGTGCTGTCAAGAGACGAAAAACTTCATGATTTAAAATATCCGCTTGAGTGCAAGGATCTCTAGGCCTTAGTTTCAAATACGTGTGGTAGGCTGTAGGCAATTTCACGCGTATTTGAAACTAAGGCCTAGATGTCCGTGCATTCGAGCTAAAAATTCGCGAATATTTTAAATCATGATTTTCTTTGTCTCTTGTCAGCAGGCACAAAGCTAGATTACATAGAGAACTAGCTCTGCGCGTGCTGACAACCGATGTTGTAACAAAGTATATACAGAATAAGCTGTCGTTCAGGATAGGGAGTTCTCTGTCCTATAGCATGAAAACAAATTGCCTCAAGCACACTCTTTATCCATGACAGGACCTTAAGCGATTGGTTTGAGGTACTAATTTTATGAAATCTCAAACTAATTTGAGTTTTTAAATAATTTTGAGATATTTCCTGGATAGGTCTTGTAACCGATCCAAATGTAGCGTGTCCGCTACAGTCTTATAATTCTAATTCCTTGATTTTTATTTTCACCCTCCCTTTAATAGCATCTTGAGGGAATAAATCTTTACAATTTACCTATTTATTATCTTGGGCTTATCACAGTACGATCTTTGTAGAGAGGGTTTTATAATACCTCGACCATTGTTCCACCAGAATGTACTCGAGATAAATAAATTGCGATTGGAAGTCTCTTTTTGGCAAATAGAGACGGGACAAAACAAATACGGAGGCGAGGTATTTTTCAACAAAGGAGAAAAGAGATGTCTTCTAAATAGATTTGAGTGTGTGTGAAATTTTAGACGTATTGCAATCTTGGCCAGATGAGCGTAAATATGGCTGGTACATGTTGCATACATTTTCCAGCGCAACACTGGCCCTAAATAAAGAAAGGCAAAAGTTAAGAACTTAAAGAGTAAATATAAATTCTTTGAATATAGGCATAGGTTCGACAATCTTTGAAATATATGAAGAAATAACAGTCAAAAAGGATTTTATTTTATTCATTGAATTCAAATAAGATCAACCTTATTCCTGATGCATGTGCCAAGGCTTAACGCGCATTTTTCTTAACAGAAAAATCTGGACTAAAATGAGGCGTCGTCTGCTTCAACGTCGATAATACTTACTCCCGAGTCCAACTTGGCTTAGAAGCACACGATGCAACATTTCGCCCCAGATTTGTTCAGTTAAAAACGCGCTTTAAGCCTTGTCACACGCATGGGGGGTGGGGACTCCCGTCTTGGCTCAGAAGCAGATAACGTAACATTTTGACCCAGATTTGTTCAGTTAAAAACGCGCTTTAAGCCTTGTCAAACGCATGGGGAATAAGGTGGATTCGAAAGCATTATTACGCGAAATTGGAGAATTCATCTTCGACACTTTTGACAATACGAGTTCAAGTCATATCATACACCTAGTATCATATTCTTTGAAAGGATTGAAGCCCTCAAATCATAAGCTTAACCTAACTTTATCTCTTAAATTATATTTAATCATGCTATTGATCAGTCCATTAATTACTAGTAGATTAGGGAGGGTGTACGCCATCTTAGGTATTTCCCTCTCAGCAAAAGACAGCGCCAGACGGAGCCCGAGTTCACTACACTTGGGAGCAGCCATGGAAATATGGTTTTTTTTCCAACTAGTCCTCGGAACCAGTGACCCCGACATCAACAATATTCAAACTGGTCCCTGAGACCAGTTACCCCTGTGCGATTTATTTTATTACTGGTCCCACTTTAAAATTATTTATAAATATAAAATTACATGGTCCCAAATCATTTTTAACAATTTTATTTAGCCATCTTTGACTACATTATCGTACGAAAGATTATTGATTTTCAACCAAAATTATCGTACGCTCCAGCGGTGTTCTGATTGACCTTGTAATTATACTAAAAGCGGTACAACTTGCAAGGGTCCTGAAGGAGATGGACAAAACCAATAACGTCTTCAAACGTTTCTCTCATCCTGCCTTTGGACTTAAAACATGAATAAGTTCAATATTTCATCCCATTTCACCTTTTTCTTCCTCTAGCGTGCCATTTGTGCCCAGATTAGTTAGATTTCCCGCTAAATTATCGTACAATTATTGTACGACGAAGCCGAATTATCGAATTTAGCGTATTAGTACAGCGTCATAATTATCGTACGCTTCGAAAACACTCTTAAAATTATCGCATTGTACTATAATTATCGTACGTCTGGCAACGCTGTACTGAGTACTACTAACCTGACACTACGACTAGGAGTAGAGATAATTAGGAAAGAAGATTAAGACTCCTTGCAATGAGAAAGGAGTCGAAATTTGACGAAAACCTTGAATTAATAAACTGGTCCCCTTTCAATATTTATCAAAGTTTAGAATAGGGAAACAGCATGAAGCGGTTTTTGACATTCTAGTGACGTCACGCCCGGAAGCCGCGAACTCTGGATTTGTTTTTTTTTAATGGCCGCCATGTTGTATGTGAATTATTGGTAAAAAGCACCTTATAAATATAGTGGAAGACATGGCCAACAAATTAATTTCGATAAATCAGATTATTTAGAAAGGTCACTTGGGCCCTAGCTCGTCAATAAAATAAAGGAGCAAAAAAAAAAAACTTTAGCCGAAACAACTAAAAAAAGGTATATAGAAAAAATTTCATTGGTTAATTATGAGGATCCTTACTGTAAAAATATGGTAAATTGGAGCCAAGGCTTAAATGATTACCCGGGCATAACGTCCCAAAAGTTGATAAATCCAAGGTTTTTTTACCTTGATTTCTTATTATTCTTGAAATTCTAAAGAATTTCTCACGACTTTCAGCAACAGCTTTGCTTTTACACTCAAAAACGCAACAGTATAGCACCATCTTTCGAGAGTTCAATGTATTTTTGTAGAGGGCGACACATACAATATGGCGGCCGATTCAAAATTCAAATCGGGCGGTAAAAAATTACAAACCGGTGACGTCACTGAATTGTTCGTGCTGTTTCCCTATTAATAAACAAGTCCCTAGGACTCGTGACCCTCGGTTTCTGAATAAAAAAACTAGTCTGAGTAATTAATAAAGTGGTTTTGGACCTGTAAACCTGTGTTATTTCCATGGCTGCTTGGGAGTCTAACCAACTAGCACTGCTTGGCGTGTATTTGCTTTAGGAATGGTTTACGTTTTTAATAGAATCTAAATTTGGACCTCAAATTAGAAGATGAAACCCTGTACTGATCTGACCTTCCTACCTTGAGCTAAAATTATGGTTTCGGTCATATCCCAAAGAGTTATTAAAATCAACCTACCTAAATATCACTTTACGCTTTAAAAAAACCTCAAATGCATCAAATTTTAAAGAAGCAGACGATTCTGTTTTCGAGGGAGATAAGCCCGGCAGGTAGCACAGGGCCGGAAATAAGCACAGGACACTGGACATTGTCCAATAAAATTTTAAAATGTCCCATAATTTTGTTTAAAACTAATGGGGTCAACTACGCTTAAAAATAATAAACGTTATTCAAGACTTCTCATTAAAATTTCAAGAGATTTCAACTAATATTTTCAGAATTAAGGCCAAAAAACGTTGTTACTCCCATAGACGGCCATGTTAAAAGCTGACTCCTTTGGTTTTTGCGTGGTTTTTGGCTTAAAATGTGTGATGTTATAGGCCCGTTAGCAAAGGCGCTTTTAGCTCAAGCTGATTGCTGAGAGAGTTGGCGGAGGCGCGAGTAGTTGGTCTTCAGGAGCGCGTAATCGAGTGGGTTTTAGCCGTTGCCTTCATGTTGCCCTTGCAGCTTGCGTCGTGTTGCGCGTGATCGAGTGTGCTATTATTATAGCGAGCGACTTAATATACTTTACTCACGCTTTACTAACCTTGGTTGACTGCTTTGTGTTTGCTTTTATGGCTGTCGGTTTTGTGACGTCAATGAGGGCGTCAACTCTTTTCGTTTTCCATTCACCTTGATATGTTGATAGGCAAGGTTTTTTTTTGGTTTTGAAGGCTTGATCCACGTGGCTTGCGGCATTGTAAATAACTGGGTTGTCAGTGGATATGGTTTCTCGACAATAATTGTACGTCGCTATTAGAGATTTTTAGCGCACCAGCTGTGGTTATCTCAAGATTAAGAAGTCTAGCTCTGAAGTTTAGCATTTATTTCAGAAATGTCACAGGTATGAGTTTCAAATTTTATATATTTCTATTTACTTTAATAATAATTATTGGGTTTATTAATGCTATTTACAAATTTCTTCAGAGTAAATGTTCATTAAAATTGTAATAAATGCGACGGGGAAAGGGTACAGGGAAGCTAGTTGTAATGCATAGTAATATATAGCAATCAAATTAGTAGTATTACTACATAAATACTATTGTTTTGGTACTAGATTTAGTTTATTTAGGGTTAATTATATGAGAATTTATCGTGATTAAGGCGCGGGAACTAGGTTACATTTGGGTTAACACTTTACAGGCACTGCCTGATTCAGGGTCTGCTTAGGTTCAATTTGTAAAAATTTGCTCTCTATTATTATCTCTAATTTTTATGTAATTAATCCTAAACGATTACTAGGGAAAAATGCGTGAGTTAGAGTAAGGCCTAAGCTAATACCTATAGAAATTGTGAGATGTTATTTAATTAACGAGTTTAGTTTTAATGATTTTGGTGTGATAATTACCATAATATCAGTCTAAAATGACAATTCAATGGTTTTCAGGCCATTTTCTAATCCACCACCTTATTCCCGATGCACTTGCCAAGGCTTAACGCGAGGTTTTTTTACTGACAATATATTTTAGCCCCTGAAGCAGACGACGCATCATCTTGCAAAACTTTACACCGTTGCCTATGTTAATCAAGGCCTGTGCGTGGCGAATATTTTTCTTTTTCTTTTGGCAATTTAAGTTGCCAAATTCTCTCACCTGAGGCGCTATTAGCTGGACCTAAATAATTTGAAATATTCATTTTCTCGCGCTTGGAATTTGAAATGTACATTTTCTCGCGCTTGGAATGTAAAATATTCATTTTCGCGCGCGTTTCGGTCCAGCTATCAATGAAATCTCGCGGTAAAATAGGGAGAAAATAAGAAGTCGCGTTTCTTAAAAGTCCCCCCCCCTTCGAAACTACCGTGCACAGGCCTTGATTAATGTAGGCAACGCTTTACACCGTTGGCTACGTTAATCAAGGCCTGTGCGCGGCGAATATTATTATTTTTCGTTTGGCAATTTAAGTTGCCAAATTCTCTCACCTGAGGCGCTATTAGCTGGACCTAAATAATTTGAAATGTTCATTTTCTCGCGCTTGGATTTTAAATACTCATTTTCGCGCGCGTTTCGGTCCAGCTATCAATGCAATCTCGCGGGAAAATAGGGAGAAAATAAGAAGTCTGTTTTCTTTAAAGTCGCCCCCTTCGAAACTACCGTGCCCAGGCCTTGATTAACGTAGGCAACGCTTTACACACTTCACTTGTCAGTTAAAAATCACACGTTAAGCCCGACATACGCAATGGAAATAAGCTGGATCTCCCTTTAGTTGTGTTATTGTAATAAACACGGACAACATACTTTTTGATCAGAATGGCATTGATGATGTACCCTTGTACTCTCCGTCAATTCTTGAAGAAATACCAGAACTCGTTAAGGAAATAAAATTAAATGGAGGCGTGTCCGTAAGAAACCCTGGGGAAAACCTTTTAATTCGACCACTAAGGTCGGGAGACTTCGATAGAGGTAGCAAACAAATACATGCAATATCATAAGTAAATGGTAAAAAAAAAACATCACCCCTATAAAGAAATAATGAAGTAGAAAAACCGAGGGGTCCGACATTCCCAAAAAAAAGCGATTTCGACAAAGATTTCGAGATTTCTTTGATTTTGTGATTTCGATATTTCTTCTTTGATTTCGTGATTTCGACAAAGATTTCGAGATTTCTTCTTTGATTTCATGAGTTCGACAAAGATTTCGGGATTTCTTCTTTGATTTCATGAGTTCGACAAAGATTTCGGGATTTCTTTGATTTCGTGAGTTTGACAAAGATTTCGAGATTTCTTCTTTGATGTCGCGATTTCGCCAGAGATTTCAAGATTTCTTCTTTGATGTCGCGATTTCGCCAGAAATTTCGGTATTTCATCTTTATTTCGTGAGTGCGACAAAGATTTCGGGATTTCTTCTTTGATTTCGTGAGTGCGACAAAGATTTCGGGATTTCTTCTTTGATTTCGTGAGTGCGACAAAGATTTCGGGATTTCTTCTTTGATTTCGTGAGTACGACAAAGATTTTGGGATTTCTTTGATTTCGTGAGTGCGACAAAGATTTTGGGATTTCTTTGATTTCGTGAGTGCGACAAATATTTTGGGATTTCTTTGATTTCGTGAGTGCGACAAAGATTTTGGGATTTCTTTGATTTCGTGAGTGCGACAAATATTTTGGGATTTCTTTGATTTCGTGAGTGCGACAAAGATTTTTGGATTTCTTTGATTTCGTGGGTGCGACAAAGATTTTGGGATTTCTTTGATTTCGTGGGTGCGACAAAGATTTTGGGATTTCTTTGATTTCGTGGGTGCGACAAAGATTTTGGGATTTCTTTGATTTCGTGAGTGCGACAAAGATTTTGGGATTTCTTCGATTTCGTGAGTGCGACAAATATTTTGGGATTTCTTTGATTTCGTGAGTGCGACAAAGATTTTTGGATTTCTTTGATTTCGTGGGTGCGACAAAGATTTTGGGATTTCTTTGATTTCGTGGGTGCGACAAAGATTTTGGGATTTCTTTGATTTCGTGGGTGCGACAAAGATTTTGGGATTTCTTTGATTTCGTGGGTGCGACAAAGATTTTGGGATTTCTTTGATTTCGTGGGTGCGACAAAGATTTTGGGATTTCTTTGATTTCGTGGGTGCGACAAAGATTTCGGGATTTCTTTGATTTCGTGAGTGCGACAAAGATTTCGGGATTTCTTTGATTTCGTGAGTTTGACAAAGATTTCGAGATTTCTTCTTTGATGTCGCGATTTCGCCAGAGATTTCAAGATTTCTTCTTTGATGTCGCGATTTCGCCAGAAATTTCGGTATTTCATCTTTATTTCGTGAGTGCGACAAAGATTTCGGGATTTCTTCTTTGATTTCGTGAGTGCGACAAAGATTTCGGGATTTCTTCTTTGATTTCGTGAGTGCGACAAAGATTTCGGGATTTCTTCTTTGATTTCGTGAGTACGACAAAGATTTTGGGATTTCTTTGATTTCGTGAGTGCGACAAAGATTTTGGGATTTCTTTGATTTCGTGAGTGCGACAAATATTTTGGGATTTCTTTGATTTCGTGAGTGCGACAAAGATTTTGGGATTTCTTTGATTTCGTGAGTGCGACAAATATTTTGGGATTTCTTTGATTTCGTGAGTGCGACAAAGATTTTTGGATTTCTTTGATTTCGTGGGTGCGACAAAGATTTTGGGATTTCTTTGATTTCGTGGGTGCGACAAAGATTTTGGGATTTCTTTGATTTCGTGGGTGCGACAAAGATTTTGGGATTTCTTTGATTTCGTGGGTGCGACAAAGATTTCGGGATTTCTTTGATTTCGTGAGTGCGACAAAGATTTCGGGATTTCTTTGATTTCGTGAGTGCGACAAAGATTTCGGGATTTCTTTGATTTCGTGGGTGCGACAAAGATTTCGGGATTTCTTTGATTTCGTGAGTGCGACAAAGATTTCGGGATTTCTTTGATTTCGTGAGTGCGACAAAGATTTCGGGATTTCTTTGATTTCGTGAGTGCGACAAAGATTTCGGGATTTCTTTGATTTCGTGAGTGCGACAAAGATTTCGGGATTTCTTTGATTTCGTGGGTGCGACAAAGATTTTGGGATTTCTTTGATTTCGTGGGTGCGACAAAGATTTCGGGATTTCTTTGATTTTGTGAGTGCGACAAAGATTTCGGGATTTCTTTGATTTCGTGAGTGCGACAAAGATTTCGGGATTTCTTTGATTTCGTGAGTGCGACAAAGATTTTGGGATTTCTTTGATTTCGTGAGTGCGACAAAGATTTCGGGATTTCTTTGATTTCGTGAGTTTGACAAAGATTTCGAGATTTCTTCTTTGATGTCGCGATTTCGCCAGAGATTTCGAGATTTCTTCTTTGATGTCGCGATTTCGCCAGAGATTTCGAGATTTCTTCTTTGATGTCGCGATTTCGCCAGAGATTTCGAGATTTCTTCTTTGATGTCGCGATTTCGCCAGAAATTTCGGTATTTCATCTTTATTTCGTGAGTGCGACAAAGATTTCGGGATTTCTTCTTTGATTTCGTGAGTGCGACAAAGATTTCGGGATTTCTTCTTTGATTTCGTGAGTGCGACAAAGATTTTGGGATTTCTTTGATTTCGTGAGTGCGACAAAGATTTTGGGATTTCTTTGATTTCGTGAGTGCGACAAAGATTTTGGGATTTCTTTGATTTCGTGAGTGCGACAAAGATTTTGGGATTTCTTTGATTTCGTGAGTGCGACAAAGATTTTGGGATTTCTTTGATTTCGTGAGTGCGACAAAGATTTTTGGATTTCTTTGATTTCGTGGGTGCGACAAAGATTTTGGGATTTCTTTGATTTCGTGGGTGCGACAAAGATTTTGGGATTTCTTTGATTTCGTGGGTGCGACAAAGATTTTGGGATTTCTTTGATTTCGTGGGTGCGACAAAGATTTCGGGATTTCTTTGATTTCGTGAGTGCGACAAAGATTTCGGGATTTCTTTGATTTCGTGAGTGCGACAAAGATTTCGGGATTTCTTTGATTTCGTGGGTGCGACAAAGATTTTGGGATTTCTTTGATTTCGTGGGTGCGACAAAGATTTCGGGATTTCTTTGATTTCGTGAGTGCGACAAAGATTTCGGGATTTCTTTGATTTCGTGAGTGCGACAAAGATTTTGGGATTTCTTTGATTTCGTGAGTGCGACAAAGATTTCGGGATTTCTTTGATTTCGTGAGTTTGACAAAGATTTCGAGATTTCTTCTTTGATGTCGCGATTTCGCCAGAGATTTCGAGATTTCTTCTTTGATGTCGCGATTTCGCCAGAAATTTCGGTGTTTCATCTTTATTTCGTGAGTGCGACAAAGATTTCGGGATTTCTTCTTTGATTTCGTGAGTGCGATAAAGATTTTGGGATTTCTTTGATTTCGTGAGTGCGACAAAGATTTTGGGATTTCTTTGATTTCGTGAGTGCGACAAAGATTTTGGGATTTCTTTGATTTCGTGAGTGCGACAAAGATTTTTGGATTTCTTTGATTTCGTGAGTGCGACAAAGATTTCGGGATTTCTTCTTTGATTTCGTGAGTGCGATAAAGATTTTGGGATTTCTTTGATTTCGTGAGTGCGACAAAGATTTTGGGATTTCTTTGATTTCGTGAGTGCGACAAAGATTTTTGGATTTCTTTGATTTCGTGAGTGCGACAAAGATTTTTGGATTTCTTTGATTTCGTGGGTGCGACAAAGATTTTGGGATTTCTTTGATTTCGTGAGTGCGACAAAGATTTCGGGATTTCTTTGATTTCGTGAGTGCGACAAAGATTTCGGGATTTCTTTGATTTCGTGAGTGCGACAAAGATTTTGGGATTTCTTTGATTTCGTGAGTGCGACAAAGATTTCGGGATTTCTTTGATTTCGTGAGTGCGACAAAGATTTCGGGAATTCTTCTTTGATTTCTTGAGTTCGACAAAATCGCGAAGTTAACGAGGAAATCACGAAATCTTTGGCGAAATCAAAGAAGAAATCACGAAATCTTTCTCGAAATCACGAAATCCCGTACGTTTTCTTGGGAATGTCAGGTCCCTTGTAAAAAATAACTTGAATTTTTTACTTCATTATCCCTTTAGATTAAACGTAACACAACCATTTACTTATGATGACGAATGCAATTCAAGGCGTTCAACTTTTCAATTCAATTAATGCCTTGTTATTTTTTTTCTTCATTAATCAATGAAAGGTTATTTGGAACTATTATCGCAATTAACGAAAGTTGGAGATTATTCAAAAAAGCAGTTTCTAGGTAAGTTACACCTTCATTGTAAAAGGGATAATGAACTGTTGGAAAGAAATTAAACCTAAGAAGGTTTTGTTTAGTAAAAATCAGGGCAATTACAATTTAAGGCAATTGGGGAAAGTTATCGTTTAGTAAAATTCGGAGCAATTAGGGAAAGTTATCGTTTAGTAAAATTCGGGGCAATTAGGGAAAGTTATCGTTTAGTAAAATTCGGGGCAATTATGGAAAGTTATCGTTTAGTTAAATTCGGGGCAATTATGGAAAGTTATCGTTTAGTAAAATTCGGGGCAATTATGGAAAGTTATCGTTTAGTAAAATTCGGGGCAATTATGGAAAGTTATCGTTTAGTAAAATTCGGGGCAATTAGGGAAAGTTATCGTTTAGTAAAATTCGGGGCAATTAGGGAAAGTTATCGTTTAGTAAAATTCGGGGCAATTAGGGAAAGTTATCGTTTAGTAAAATTCGGGGCAATTAGGGAAAGTTATCGTTTAGTAAAATTCGGGGCAATTAGCGAAAGGTATCGTTTAGTAAAATTTGGGGCAATTAGGGAAAGTTATCGTTTAGTAAAATTCGGGGCAATTAGGGAAAGTTATCGTTTAGTAAAATTCGGGGCAATTAGCGAAAGTTATCGTTAAGTAACATTCGGGGCAATTAGGGAAAGGTATCGTTTAGTAAAATTCGGGGCAATTAGGGAAAGTTATCGTTTAGTAAAATTCGGGGCAATTAGGGAAAGTTATCGTTTAGTAAAATTCGGAGCAATTAGCGAAAGTTATCGTTTAGTAAAATTCGGGGCAATTAGCGAAAGTTATCGTTTAGTAAAATTCGGGGCAATTAGGGAAAGTTATCGTTTAGTAAAATTCGGGGCAATTAGGGAAAGTTATCGTTTAGTAAAATTCGGGGCAATTAGCGAAAGTTATCGTTTAGTAAAATTCGGGGCAATTATGGAAAGTTATCGTTTAGTAAAATTCGGGGCAATTAGGGAAAGGTATCGTTTAGTAAAATTCGGGGCAATTAGGGAAAGGTATCGTTTAGTAAAATTCGGGGCAATTAGGGAAAGTTATCGTTTAGTAAAATTCGGGGCAATTAGGGAAAGTTATCGTTTAGTAAAATTCGGGGCAATTAGCGAAAGTTATCGTTTAGTAACATTCGGGGCAATTAGCGAAAGTTATCGTTTAGTAAAATTCGGGGCAATTAGGGAAAGTTATCGTTTAGTAAAATTCGGGGCAATTAGCGAAAGTTATCGTTTAGTAAAATTCGGGGCAATTATGGAAAGTTATCGTTTAGTAAAATTCGGGGCAATTATGGAAAGTTATCGTTTAGTAAAATTCGGGGCAATTAGGGAAAGGTATCGTTTAGTAAAATTCGGGGCAATTAGGGAAAGTTATCGTTTAGTAAAATTCGGGGCAATTAGGGAAAGTTATCGTTTAGTAAAATTCGGGGCAATTAGGGAAAGTTATCGTTTAGTAAAATTCGGGGCAATTAGGGAAAGTTATCGTTTAGTAAAATTCGGGGCAATTAGCGAAAGTTATCGTTTAGTAACATTCGGGGCAATTAGCGAAAGTTATCGTTTAGTAAAATTCGGGGCAATTAGGGAAAGTTATCGTTTAGTAAAATTCGGGGCAATTAGCGAAAGTTATCGTTTAGTAACATTCGGGGCAATTAGCGAAAGGTATCGTTTAGTAAAATTCGGGGCAATTAGGGAAAGTTATCGTTTAGTAAAATTCGGGGCAATTAGGGAAAGTTATCGTTTAGTAAAATTCGGGGCAATTAGGGAAAGTTATCGTTTAGTAAAATTCGGGGCAATTAGGGAAAGTTATCGTTTAGTAAAATTCGGGGCAATTAGGGAAAGTTATCGTTTAGTAAAATTCGGGGCAATTAGGGAAAGTTATCGTTTAGTAAAATTCGGGGCAATTAGGGAAAGTTATCGTTTAGTAAAATTCGGGGCAATTAGGGAAAGTTATCGTTTAGTAAAATTCGGGGCAATTAGGGAAAGTTATCGTTTAGTAAAATTCGGGGCAATTAGGGAAAGTTATCGTTTAGTAAAATTCGGGGCAATTAGGGAAAGTTATCGTTTAGTAAAATTCGGGGCAATTAGGGAAAGTTATCGTTTAGTAAAATTCGGGGCAATTAGGGAAAGTTATCGTTTAGTAACATTCGGAGCAATTAGCGAAAGTTATCGTTTAGTAAAATTCGGGGCAATTAGGGAAAGTTATCGTTTAGTAACATTCGGAGCAATTAGCGAAAGTTATCGTTTAGTAAAATTCGGGGCAATTAGGGAAAGTTATCGTTTAGTAAAATTCGGGGCAATTAGGGAAAGTTATCGTTTAGTAACATTCGGAGCAATTAGCGAAAGTTATCGTTTAGTAACATTCGGAGCAATTAGCGAAAGTTATCGTTTAGTAAAATTCGGGGCAATTAGCGAAAGTTATCGTTTAGTAAAACTCGGGGCAATTAGCGAAAGTTATCGTTTAGTAAAATTCGGGGCAATTAGCGAAAGTTATTATCAGTGAGCACAAAAATAGAAGAGAGTCGGAGAGACCAAATTAAGTAATTTTTTCTTTTTGTAAAATTTCGGGGCGAGTAATAATTTTTTTTTTTGGTAAAATTCGTGCAAGTAATAATTTGTAAGTAAAAAATATTTTGATTTAGGGAAATATATGGGAAAAAACCTGTAAATGTCAGGGAAATCGGATCTCCAAAAGTTGTACAAACCCTGCCTTTATATTTAAAAGTTTAACGGATATTTTTAATATATTTGGATGCAGATACATTCCATTTAATGCTCTCCTGTCGTGATACGTATTACGTGACTGTGATTGAAGACACTTCGTTGGGAAAAGTCGTAGGAACAGCGTCACTCATTGTTGAACAGAAATTTATTCGCAATTGTGCAAAAGTAAGCCTAAAACCAACTCTTATTTAAATCGTAGAATTTTAAACACGCCATTAAACATATCTATTACGCAGTATGTTTAAATACATAAAAGGAAAAGTGCAGGTAACATAATATTATACCTTAAAAGAAGGGCCTTTTTTCTAAATATAAAAGGAATTAAATATTAAAAAATAAAATGATCTCTTATTACTAAGGCTGGGCGAATACCACTTTTTCAGGGTTCATACGGAACCTGGATAAGTCAGGGATATGGAAAATAGGGGAATAAGTCGGGGATTTAAAATTTTTATCTAAAAAAGTCATATCAAACCATGCTTCGAGCAATGCTAAATATGAGCCCAGCTGTATGTGATAAAGTGGGCTCTAGTAAACACCTAAAAATGGTCAGAGATATTGCCTAAATTTAACCTGGAAAAGTCGGGGATTTTCAATGTGAAAATTTGGTCCTAACCCTGTTTTTTACTATCGAGAGGAATATCAATTACCCAAAACATTTCTTAAAGGGAGGGTGAAGTGGAAAATGAAGTGAATTTTTTTTTTCGATTCTTCTTCTAATTATAAGACCAGTCTGCGTAGTGAAACATCCAGGAAATATCTTCGAATGATTTTGAAATTCAAATTAGGTTCAGATTTTATGGATAATTGGAAATAAGGACCTCTGACCAACCGCGTAACGCGCTGCCTTCCGGTTAACAAAATTCTCGTGGCACACTCTATGCCAAATGAAATTTATCGCGGGATTTGATAAAATTGCGCGGGATGTGAAAATCGTGGTGCGAGATGTAAAGCGTGCAACAGAAATTTTGTTACGAGGAAGGCAGGGCGTTACGCGATTGGTCGGAGGGGATAATTTCAAATTTTCTTTTAAATCTGAACCTAATTTGAATTTTAAAATCATTCGGAGACTATATATTCCCTTAATGTTTCACTATGCAAACTGGTCTTATAATTAGCAAGTCTCGGCGGCTGGCTGTGGTTCACTTAAGGCTAGTTTTCACTGGGCAAAAATGCGGCGGAAAAGGCCTTCCGCGGAGTTTGCGTAAAAATATTTTACGTAAAATATTTCGGAAAGCTAGCGATTTTACGTGGAAATGCACGGAATTGAAGTTCTATCTTTCCGCCGTTATTTAAAAAAACGCGAAATAGTAGCCAATCACTGACGGTCTTGTGGTGGCGCTTTAACGTAGTCTCGCGCTATCTATTTTTGCGCACTTTGTCCTTTGCTTTGACGGAAGTCTTCTTACCGCTAAATGCGCATGCGCTAAATAAATCCGCGAAAAACAAAACGCCGGGAAACGTCTTTAGTGAAAACCTGACGCGGAAACGTCGCTAACTTTCCGCCAAATTGAAAGTATTTGCGCCGCTTTGCGCCGCGTTTTTCCCCAGTGAAAACTAGCCTTTACACTGTTACCTGAACTTTAAAAATATTTGTTGTCTGGTCTTTTCAAGTATGAGTAAATTTTTTTAAAGGCTGGAAGATTGGAAGACGTGGTTGTTAGTGATGAATACAGAGGAAGACAACTAGGAAAACTGTAAGCCCATAAATGCTCTTTGTTTCTATAAGATATGGGCAAATGTGCATGAGAGTGAAAGTATGACAATGGCCATAGAGCCTGTGTTAAAAAACGCGGACATCAAAGTTTCGCCAATAACTATGTAGTTTACTAGTGACTGATGGACTTGCAAACTCGCGACTGAAAGTAGTTCAGACATTTATGCTCCTTGGTTTAACCATAGCCCACTCGATCACGCGCATCACGACGCAAGATGCTTGCGCTATAGCTAAATTACCGAGATTTGTTTTAAACGTATCTAGTTTTATGTGCTCTTCTATTGCTTCGATAACCTTACTTAAATCCATATTATCCCTTCAAATACCTTTTAAAACATTACCAGATACTCTGTCCTGACTAGAAACACAAATCGAGGAAGTTGTAGCATACACAATAGCAGACGACGGTAACCGCGTAACCGCGAATTAACACAAGACCTATTTTAAGGGAGTGAACAGTCCCAGTATAGCTACGCCAATAAAACGGTCAACTACGGTGAATTTCTGATGACTCGCGACTTTTGGCCATTTTCATACTTCATGGGTAATTTCAAAAATTACCCATGATGCATTTAATTGTAGGATAGTCAGCGCAATTCGACTTCTGGCTGAATATACAGGATGTTACAAAGTGATCCTTAGTTGCAAAGACGAAATGATTGGTTTCTACAAGAGTATTGGTTTCACCAGGGAAGAAGGAAACAACACCATGATGACCGTTAGACTCAAGGACATGAACTAATTTTATTAACATCCATGTTCGTAATATGTTAAACTTAAAATATTACTTCACATTAAAATTTGTAAAAAAGAAAAAATAATAATAATACGTGAACTTTAGATGAATTTTCAAGTGAAAGTTTATATATAATGTTTCATGTTGAACATGAGAAAATTATTATGATTGACCAATTTGTCCGTCCTTTTAAAGGAATAATGAAATGGTTCAATTGCAATTTGGTAATAATTTAGATCGGTTACTAAATAGTTAATGAAGCTCTTAAAATGTATATTAAAAACTGTAGCTCAAGATTCAACGTTTTACCTCTTTCAAGGCAAGTTTTAAAATTGTTGCGTGATGCGCAAGTTTTAAGAGTTGCTTCAATGATCTTTGCTGAAATATTCTTAAAGGGATAGTGAATTAAGAGAACAATTTACTAGTTCAAAGGGATAATTAAGTAGAGAAACAAGTTGATTAAAGATGTGAAAATGTAATTCTAACTCACCAAAATCATTGATAAAGAATGCGCGTGAGGAAATTTGTTTTCACGACGCTATAGGATAGGCAACTCCCTATCTCGAGCGAAAGCTTGTTCTGTATATACTCTGTTACAACATCGGTTGTCAGCACGCTCAAAGCTAGGACTCTATGTAACCTAGCTTTGTTCGTGCTGACAAGAGACGGAAAACCTCAGGATTTAACATGTCCTCAAGTTTTTTAGCTCAAATGCACGGACCTCTAGGCCTTAATTTTAAATACTGTAGGCAATTTCACACGTATTTGAAACTAAGGCCTAGAGGTCCGTGCATTCGAGCTAAAAAAACTCGCGGATATTTTAAATACTGAAGCTTTTTGTCTCTTGTCAGCACGCACAAAGCTACGTAACATAGAGTCCTAGCTATGAGCTCGCTGACAAGCGATGCTGTAACAGAGTATATAAAGAACAAGCTGTCGTTCGAGATGGGAGTTGCCGTTCCTACAGCGTCGTGAAAACAAATTTCCTCACGCGCATTCTTTATCCCTAGTTACGCATATTTTAACACAACAACTTTTTTTCTACTTCATTACATTATCCCTGTAATAGTTTAAATCTATTCAATAACTTGTTTTCTTTCTTCATCCTTTTAAGCCTTTGTTGAAAATTGTTATTTGAAATTGCTTTTCATACATTGCCATATCAATTTAAACCCTTTAAAATTGTTGATCCTTTTCATTGTACCTTTAACGGTGGAGTTATGCATTTGGCGTATTTTACCCCCATTATTTGAGGGTCACGTGATACCGGTGTTTGATTTTGTTGGATTACAAGTTTTAGTAATGCATTTATTGGTTGTGAAATTGTGAATAAATTAGTTTTTGTTGTTTCATATAATATTTTTGTTTTGAATATGCACAGACGCGCCCGAAAGTTGTACGCGTCAGAGTTCTGTTCTGCACTGGCCGGGCTTTCCACCTTTAAAAATTTTATTGGGCCGGGTCGAGCTTTTCAAATTTTGGAAATTATGGGGCCGAACTTGATTTTCCTTTAATCCAAAATTCAGATCAAGGATAATTTAAAGGGAATGCGAATTTACAATTTCGTGTCATATTTTACCACAAAAGTGGTATTATGTTACCTTTTCAAGTCTCTACTTTCAAAATATTAAGTTTTTAATATAATTGAACCAAAGTTTCTATTTTTAAAATCCATTGGAAAATCACGAAAACTCAGTTTCGATATATCAAGAATTTTGTCTTGTCGAGCTTGTTCGCCCGTTTGATGACATCACTATGACGTTGCGTTGAGGAAAAAAAAGCGCGGGAGAGTGGCACCATCTCACGGGAAAAATATATCTGTGACGTCAGCCTACGGAAAACGTTTTAGCCTTTCATAAAAAGTGGATTTCAAATAATTTCAAATGAAGCATTTTCAAATGCGTATTGCGGCCAAATAACTTGAAATCGGAGAATTAAAAGCTTGATATTTTTGAATTCACAGAAATTGATTCGATCTTTTGTTATGTAAATCAGACGTTTTTTCAAACGAAGCTTCTCATTCCCTTTAAATGAGTATAAACTTCTAAGAACAAATGTGGCGTTGTGACGAACAATTATCAAAAGAAATGAATGAGACGACACTAAAGCAAATATGAATTCAATTTATTGATGCTATGTAAAAATATATAAAAACTACAACTGCACTACGTGTAATGTTAATGTTGAAAGGGGTGACGCGTCGAGCACCGATACCAAAGGTTTATTTTGCACCCCAAGCTGGTTAGACTGCGTGGAGTCGCCTCGATGAAACGGATAATTAGATTGGCCGAGACAGTAGAGAACTGGTGTGGTTCCATAAAGTGCGTGTCGAAATGCTCAAAGCTCATAGCCGCGAGGTAGTCGCAGTTGCGGAGGAACTGGGAGGTTTCCTCTGCCTCACTGCAGAACCTGAAAAGTGGGTCATCGACAATGCCCAGTGAATGCAGGTGTCTATTAAGCCAGCAGTGTCCAGTGAGGAACCTGGTAAACAGCCTGATTTTGCTTTTGGTGAGGGCAAGCAGTTCCTTTGCCCTAGTAATGGAAGGACCCGGGACAAACTCCTTGACTGAACTGAAACGTCAATGTTTAAAATGATTTTAGGAATAAAGTTTCTTAAAGCGATTTAACTGTAAATAAGCTAAATTAATGACGATTGCAATAATTAATATCAATTATATTTATTTAATAAAGAAAAACCTCTTAGTATTGTTTTGACTCGGAGAGGTCTATTTGGTTTCCCAACTTGTTTTTGATAGGACAGAAATCAAAACAATTTAAAAGTGTGATTAATTGTGAAGTTGCCTGAGAACTGCCGATATGAAAACAAAGAGCAGAAAGATAAACCCTTCTTGCTGATAAAATGGAAACTATGATTTCATGGATATTAAAACCGTGATAAACAAAGTTTTTAAAAACCAAAATAGAGTGAAGCTTATCACTTAGATATTGTAATTTTTCTTTATAAAAACAAGTTGCGAAGAACAAATTAATAGTTAATCTGATAAATGCTAGATTTTGAGAAACCTAACCTAGGCCGCGTTCAGCAGAGCTCAGCAGAGCTCAGCACTGAGTCCGTTGTGTCAGCGCTGTTAGCCTTGTCCCACTGAACGGGATTTGACGTAACGCTGCTCCATGGATTAATTAACGCTAGGGATTGTTCACTAACTGGGTTTCCCATGTAATGCTATCGCCAACTACATGTTCCGAATTATTCCTTGATTCCCCTCTTCATTCCCCCAATTTATTGGACCAAAACGGATGTAGATATAGCGCCATCTCTCGCCAAAATAAATCGTTTTTGCCCAATTTAGGCAGGATTTCAATTTTGACGTCATAGAACACGTGATATTTGGTCCAATTTTCTTATAACTTCCTGTTAGGGATAGTAGCTGCTGCTAGGGGGCGTTTGGAACAGGCGTGTTTTATCTTTTTGGGGGGAACGAACTATCCCTAGCGTTAGTTAATCCATGGCTGCTCAGTGCTGAGCGAGGGGTCCGACATTCCCAAGAAACGTACGGAATTTCGTGATTTCGCCAGACATTTCGTGATTTCGTGAAGGATGTCGTGATTTCACCATTTCGCTAAGATTTCGTGATTTCTTCCTTGATTTCGCGATTTCGCCAAAAATTTCGGGATTTCTTTTTGTCACAATTTCGCCAAAGATTTCGGGATTTCTTCTTATATGTCACGATTTTGCCAAAAATTTATTTTTTGATTTCGCGATTTTACCAATGATTTCGTGATTTCTTCATTGATTTCGACAAAGATTTCAGGATTTATTCTTTGATTTCACAATTTCGCCAAAGATTTCTTCTTTTATTTCGGGATTTCGGCAAAGATTTCGTGATTTCTTCGTTGATTTCGCGATTTCACTAAAGATTTCGTGATTTCTCCTTTGGTTCTCGATTTCGCCAAATATTTCGTGATTTCTTCTTGATTTCACCAAAGAGTTTGCAATTACCTTTTTGATTTCGTGATTTCTTCAAAGATTTCGTGATTCTGTGTGAAAGATTTCGCGCGAAGCGTAGGGGATTTCGTGTAAATGTCGGACCCGAGGGGTCGGAGGTTTTTGAAAAAGTGTAAGGGATTTCGAAATCCTATTTGATTTCTTCGGATTTAGTTTGATTTAGTTGGATTTCATTTGATTTCGTCGGATTTTGTTCGATTTAGTTGGATTTCATTTGATTTTGTTTGATTTCAAGATTCAATAACATCCAACGGATTTTGCCGGATATTGAGATTTTCCCGTGATTTCAGAGGATTTTGCGACATTTCCCTTGATTTCGTTGGATTTTGAGATATTTCCCTTTATTTCGTTGGATTTTGATGTATTTCCCGTTATTTCCTCGGATTTTGAGTTTTTTCTCGGGATTTCGTTGGATTTTGTGATTTATTTCATTTATTTATTTTATTTGTAATGGATTTCGCGATTTTTTTTACTGATTTTGTGATTTCGCTTCGGATTTTGTGATTTCTTTGTTGATTTTGCGACTTCTCTACTGATTTTGTGATTTATTTACTGATTTAGTGATTTCGTTACAAATTTCGGATGTTTTATGGGATTTCAAAATTTTCCGAATTGCTGATTTTTTTTTATTGATTTCGGATTTCTTAAGTTGGATTTCTCGGGTAGCGTACGGGATTTCGTTAATGACCTACCCCTCGTTCAAAACGGCTGACAGTCTATCTATCACTTGATACAGAAGTAAGATGAGACTAGAAGTGAAGGGCTCTAGCATTGGTAGTAGATCCTGGCCCTAGTGAACAAATTTGAGGATTTTATGCCGTTCCATCGCGCCTACACTACCGAGAAAAAAACTGGTCGAGTTCCAAAAAATTTCCTACCCCCTTCCCGCGGAACACGAACGCCTGTGCTTGAATCTAGTTCGACCGTCTACCACCGCGAGCGTCTCACGTTCAGGGTTGGCAAAAATTCGGATAATTTGAATAAAATCCAGACCAGTGGTTTTTATTGGATTAAACCGGATTTTATTGGATTTATCCGGATTTTTTAAAATAATGAGTCATTTTAGGTTTTTTTGGAGGCAAAGTACTTCTGTTTAGCTCTTATATAAGTTTTGGGGCACTCCCCGACCCGACCCCTAGCCTCGGTTCCAATATAAAATCGTTTAACTGCTAAAATGTTTTCCTGAAATCTATTTCTTTCCTAAGTGCACGAACCTAACACTAGCGCGGCTCCAGTGGATCCCTTACAAAGGGACTTTCCTTCTTAACTCCGATTTTGGCTTGGCAAAGGCTAGTGGGCGGGATTTATACATGCACGTATAAATCCCGCCCACAAATGCCTCTAGCTTTCCCAAGCCAAAACTGGAGTTCGTAAGGAAAGTCAACCTGTATTGGATCCACTGGAACCACGCTATGCTTTAAGTTCGAGTGATACTGGTAAAATATTTTAAGCTGAAACTGGACAGTAACTGGTAACATAACTATTAGTTTTATCATTTATAATAAATAATCTTTAGTTATCGCTTCATATATTTTTGCCTTAATTGTTTCTGGTTGTATTTTAATTATTTTTATGGCACAAATTTGATTTTTCCCCATTCATAATTAAGCCGGATATTTTAGGTGGATCTTTTTAAGTGGATTAATCCGGATTAAACCAGGTGGTTTAAACCGGACTGGATAGGTAGTTGCCAACCCTGCTCACGTTTTGGAGGGAAAATTCAGAAACCGCTACTAGAGTGCCAACCATTGGTGTGTTATCAAGAATATTCACTTTCGCCGAGTGAAGAATTTGGTTACCTCGATACTTCTAGTCTCATCTCACTTCTGCTTGATATGATATCAACATCTACTCATCTGAAGTGATTAAAAAGCTTCAGCCTTCAACGACGATAGAGGCGTTGTTCCATTTATTCGCCCGACAATAAGCAATACATAATTCCTAATTCAGTTGACTATACAGGGTGATTCTAAAATGGTGGTATAACCGAACTACTGCGGGTTCTATGAGCGATTTTAAGTCGAAAATGTTCTATGACATTTTGTCATCCAGGCCACCGTTTAAAAGTTATGATAAGAATCATTTACGGATGACCCCTTAAAATTAATTAAATTAATCAAAATCCCAGCGGGTTGAATACATTTTTTAAGGGGGCTCACGTGTTTAGTAATCGCGCGCGCGATTTACTTCCCCCTGAACTCCATAAAGAAGTCCTCCACCAATGTAAGCTTGAAAATGGGTTCAAATGGGAAGATTCATGCCGAATTGAGAAAAACCTAACCCAATGGGGAAATGCATTGAAAATTTAATAAAAAAAGACCAAATGGGAAGATTCTTGCCGGATTGAGAAAAACCTAACAAACAATCAACAAAGGTTTAATGTTTTATTTCCACTCTCTTCTGAGAATCGCAAAAAGAAGTGAAGCTTTTCAAGCAAAATTACACGTATTTTTGTTTAAAGCGGATCAAAACTTAATTTTAACAATTTGGTCGTCAATGGAGTAAGAAGTTACGGAACACATGGGCTCTACTGCAATGTAACGTAAAAATTGTAAAGTCAGAAGCCAAATTAAGAAATCTACTAAATGTCAGTTTTTGGCGGTGTAGCGTGTTTTGCCTCATGGAATGAGAGTCTGACTAGATGTTCTTATTCGATTCTCAAAACTTGATGAATCGCTGGCTTTTGTTTGCTTTCTTGGCCGGATTGCAACTAACTGTAAAGTCAGTTGGAATTTGGAAGGGTATTGAAGCTGCTTTTATTTTTATTGTGTTTTTGAGCTAAGCCTTGGTTTTCTTGAAATTTCAAACTGATATTCGCCGTCGCGCGCCAACATTTAAACATTTTGTAATGGCACGTGCAGCCTTTTACCGTGCTTAAGTCTCGTGACTACGATCTTCCCAACAATTCTTAAGCCTATTTCAAATTAGATTTTAAACAGCGCAGACAGTGAACGAAACCAACCCGCTTTTTTAAAAACCAAGTTTTAGAAAACCGCTTTTTGATGGCAGTTTATACAACCGGTGAATACACCGATATGATACTAGCTTTAGGCTATTGTGAAGGAAACTACGAAGCCGCATCGCGTCGTTACGCGGAATTGTTTCCAAATAGGCGTCATCCAGATTCTCGCGTAATATCAAGAACACAGGAAAGATTGCGGGCAACTGGAAGCGTTTTGATTCAAGGGGTGGATAGTGGACGTCCAGCATTAAGAGCAGTGGCAGTCGAGGAAAATGTTTTGGATATGGTGTCTAACGACCCCACTCTCAGCACTAGACGTGTTAGCAGAATGCTCAACATTCCCCAGCCGATCGTTTAGCGAACCATTCACCATGATGATCAACACCCATACCATTACCAAAGAGTGCAGCAATTGCGACCCCTCGATTTTCCAAGGTGCCAATTGTTCTTCCAATGGCTCTTGGAACAACATGATGCGGACGACCATTTCCGTGGCCGTATTCTCTGGTCGGATGAGGCACAGTTCACAAGGAAGGGCATTCTAAACTTACACAACTTGCACTATTGGGCTCACGAAAATCCGCATCTCATTCGCAACGCAAGTTTTCAAGAAGAATGGCGTATAAACATTTGGGCCGGAATGCTAGGCAACACCCTGATTGGTCCATTTATCCTTCCGTTTCGTCTTAACGCGGAACGTTATTTGGAGTTTTTGCAAACAGATGTTCAAGATGTGTTGGACGAACTACCATTGGCTGATCGTGCGCAACTCTGGTTTCAGCACGATGGGGCACCGCCGCACTTTGGCCGTCAAGTGCGGGCATATCTAGACGAGACGTTTGGCCCAAGATGGATTGGTCGAGCGGGACCAACGCCTTGGCCTGCCAGATCGCCAGACCTTACACCACTCGACTACTTCCTTTGGGGCCGCGTGAAGGATTTAGTTTACGCAACGGAAGTCCCTGACGAAGAAACCCTTCGCGCGAGGATCCTTGGTGCGTTTGACATCATCAGGCAAAGTGGTGAGACAAGGAAAAATATCATTTACATTCGACATTTTGTTAAAATTGCAATAAATTTGAAACACAGTAATCAATCTAAAACTTTTTAATTTAGAAAACTTAGAAAAACACAATATTAAGGAAAAATGGTGAGAGTGCCATTATCTTTTACAGTAAAAAAAATAAATAACCATCTCTTAGGGTTTCTGATTTCACTAACTTTCTTGTAATAACATTATGAAGATCATCATTATATTTATGCCAAATTTCAGTTGATTTATCAAAGACATAAGATATATAATGTCCCTGGTTAACTTCGGACCCTTTGTGACTAATAACACGACAGTAAGCTGATATTGACCTGCAGGTACCTAATGGCAGAAATTTTCAATGTTTAATGAAAAATTGATGGCGTTGTTCTGAAATATTCGAAATTTCACAAACTTACTTCATTTTCTTCCACAAAAATCGGCGAAATTTCTGAATTTTCTATGTTACTGGCATCTAAGAAATAAATAGATGAATTTTCTTTATGGTTTAGATCTAAATTAAAAGAAAACTTAAAACCAATAGGCTTTTCTATAAATGATTTCGCGGGAGGGTACGAACGCCCTTCATCTCTGCTTTTTCCCAGGCTGGCAACATACGGATTTTATGTAAAGGAGGCCTATTAAGACTGACCAGCAGTTCCACTCAAATAAAAAGCTTCATTTAAGTCTAATCTAGTTTCTTGGATATCTAAGCTGGCCTGAATAGCTAGCTAAATTTAAGCTTTCTTCCTCAGTCAGAATATCTATTGATATGTTATCAGTAACTGTTTGTTGTTTAAGAAGAGAAAAAATATCATAAGTAAACAAACTTGATTGTTCATATAACAATTTCTTAATATACTAACGGTCTGAAAGTTCTGTAAGTGGAATATTGTTAGAAACATTCAAGGCGGCATATTTTAACATAAGGAATCAGAATAAAAATACTTAATTTTTGCCAATAGTGTCCCTTTAAATTTTGTGGCAGATCCTACACTACACACATTGGCAATTTCTTTCAAATTGCTGGCCAAGTTACCGTCTCCTTTAAGTATACCCAAAAGTTTCCTGATAACACTTCCTTTCGGTAAAGAATTCCCCTTAAAGTATCATCTTTCACAATTTCTTGCACTTTTGGGATTCTTAAAATGCACTGGATTACGCTGTTCATGAAACAAGTGTTGCCAGTATTTGGAAAACTAAATTTTAAAAGCAATTAATAAGCAAACATAGTTTAAATATTAACTCGTTATATTTAAGCGGCAATTATTTACCCTGTTGTCCAATTAAATATTGCACTTTGTGCGTTTGAAATTGGACTCAATATTGCGTGTGAAAGTGGTTTGCTTAAAACCCTCATTTTAACCTTTAACATATTATTGCCTTTAGAAAAGTTCCTCCATTTTCCATACAGCTGATTGCTCGATCTTTTATTTCCGAATTCATGGGCAATTTTATACCACGAACCAACACCATATTTCCCAACACCAATAAACAAACGATCTTCTTCATCCCCGGTCCAAGCTTTCCTGCATTGTTTAGCAGGACATTTTTCTTGCTGCTTCACGGGTAAACGTGTTTTGTCATCATCTTGGTCTTGATCAGGAGGACTAGGTGTTTCCCTAAAATATTCCACAGTGCTTTTACTCCAGAAATTTTTAGACGAAGTAGTCAATGGAGGGCTTGGAGTTCTAGAGCACCTAGGAATCTCCGGTGAAAATTGGTTTTTTCTTGTAACGGAATTGTCTTCACATTTAGAAATTTTCCTAAGAGTGAATTTTAAACCAAGACAACATTATAAAATTGTGGGGGAAGCCAAATTTGATTTCTAACTCTACTTTCACGATTGATTTTCTACTTACTTCTGTTTCTTTGGTTGTGAAATTAGACGGGTATAACATGGTCAGGGTGACCACAATTCCTATATTTTATAATTTTTCCTATTTTTTCGATACCTTCCTATTAGTTCCTATAATTTAGACAATTTTCCTATATTTTCCTATTTTTCGAAATTTTTTCACATTTTGCGCGCGCTCACTTTTTTTTTTAGTAGATGTCACTCAAAAATTTGAAGTGTGACAGACATGAATGCAGTTTTACATTTCTGCCACCATGGAGCTATTATTTAGCAAACTTAGCTGCAATGTAGGGCACTTTTAAGGAAACATAATTCGCAGTTTCGCTCTCCGATAATATTACACCATGGAAAATGTTATGTGGAAGCGGCAAAAATAGAGTAAAAAAAACTTGTCGTCTGTTTCAGATCGTGTTTTTAGTGTTAGTTTAGTCAGGGCCGGATTAAAGGGGAGGCCGATGGGGCACAAGGCTTGTTGGGGGGCGCATTGAGTTCCCCATCCAACCATACTAAAAACTTGGGGATCGAGTAAAAAGGAGCCGAGTAATTGAGAAAAATGTTCAAAAACATACACTCCATAGGAATAGCATTACACCCAACTTTGGAGGCTCATAACTCTGGTTCTAAGAGAGATACGAGGATGGTCTTTGATTATGTTATAGTCCTATATAGCCGCCCCCCCATCCAACCATACTAAAAACTTGGGCATCGAGTAAACAGGGGCCAAGTTATTGAGGAAAGTGTTCACTAACATACCCCCTCCATAGGAATAGCATGATTACCCCCAACTATGGAGGCTCGTAACTCTGGTTGTTCCAGAGATAGGGAGATGCCCTTTGAGTATGTTATAGTCAGGACCGGATTAAATGGGTGGGAGCGACTTAAGGGGGCGCACATTATCCCGGCCCGCGTGTGCAAAATTGCTTAATCGGGCCCTGAGTTTAGTATTCCGTCATTTCCATGAGGTATCTGGCTAACGAATTTTTTTTTAATCTTTTTAAATTGAATTGATTAATTCTGTTTCAGTATGTGTTGAAAATCATGTCTTATTAATTCCAAATCATTTGAAACCTATATTTTTTTATTTTTTTCAATGGCAAATATCCTATATTTTCCTATTTTTTTAATGAAACATCTCCTATAATTTCCTATAAATCAATTGTAAATTTCCTATTTTCCTATATTTTTTTCAAGGCTTTGTTGTGGTCACCCTGCATGGTATAAGTTTCTTCTTCGGCGGGGTAGCTACATATTTTATGTCTTTTCTTACCAACTGGTCCACTCTACATACTTCACGGCCCAATGCCTTATTAACCATTTGCGCCATTCGTGGGTTTGGTTTATTTCCTAATTTCTTGGCATATTTTCCCATTTTTGAAATAATTGCAGGGAGTGCCTACCAGACCCAGCAGAGTAGCAACTTCACAATACGCAACCACAATACGTGTGGTCACTGTGGTGTGATGTGAGTCACGAGTGGCTAAAAGTGCGCCTCTTTTTAAGATAGAATAATATTTTGGAAAAGGTGGCAATAAACAAGCTAATTAGCAATTATTTAGAAAATGTAGCAATATTTTGGAGTAAAACATACAATTTTGGAAAAGGGGGAAATTTATTCAGTTGATTTAACTTGATAATAACAAAAACAGGCGCACATTTAGCCGCTCATATAGAAACTTGAAGGTCTTACCTTTGCTGGAAAATTTTGTTGACTTAAGGAAAAATTTGGAACACAATTTTGAAACTGAAGTTAGGCTTAGCAATTTTGAAACGCGTGTGATTTGGGGGAGGGGGAGGGTGAAATATTTCAAAATCACGCGCTCCTATAATCACGTGACAAAATGTAAAGGCAACGTGTATGGGTGTGTGTGATATTTTCAAAAGGGATACTAAAAGCTGAAATTTAGATATTTTGTTAATCATATATCATAATGGCGCAACGTTTGATTAAAGACACGTCATATCTCGTAAATTATACACATAAGTCACGATAAGAGTTCCTTTTGTAATTCCAAAACATCGGATGCGAATCCGGACAGACATAGCTAACGATCTCGTAGACAGACGCTATCTCAGAAATAGGCCAGAAAAATTAATGTAAATAATATAAAAATAATGAAGTTGAACCCTAGGCGTGACCCGAAGTTTAAATACTTGACATCACTGTGAAAACTAAGTACTAACATAAGGACATTATCTCTCTCTAAGGGCCCAAGATTCTATGTTACGGTTGAAATGATAATAATAATAATAATGTTTATTTTTCAGTAAAAAAATAAATTCCACTGAAGGCAACCAGATTAAGGACAAGTCCCATTATCGCACTGGTTGCCAAGACAAGACATACAAAAATTAAATTAGAATAAATTAAATTAAAACAAAAAGAACAATTTTTAAACATGGTATCGCTTTTGTTTGAGATAACAATCAAGGTCATTTTTAAAAGTATAAATTGTCATAGAACATCTAATGTTAAAAGGAAGCGCATTCCATTGTCTAATAACACGATTGAAAAATGAGTGTAAAAAAGCATCACATCTACATTTAGAAATATAAAAAGTTAAGCATTCATGCCTCTCGTTAATACTAATATAGTCTAAAAGGGGAAAATAATAGCATCCGTTAATGATTCTAAACAAAAAAATTAAACCAGCTTTTTGACTTAACAAATACATTGGCAAAAAATTCAATTGTTTCAAACGAGTACTATAATCCAATCTTACACGATTGCGATTCATGGGAAAATTTATATAAGGTTGACCAAGGTAAAAGGATGTAAAATAACGCAAAACCCTCTCGATAGAATCCATATCTTTCTTTAAATAAGGTGACCAGACCTCTACACCATATTGTAGCAATGGAATAACCAGAGCATTAAAAGATATAAGCGACGCTTTCGAACGTCCAAACGTTCTACGAATCAAACCAGCTATGCGACGGGCCTTAGCGGTTATATAAATAACATGGTTAGACCACTTAAGGTCACTTGAGAATATTATACCAAGCAATTTACACTTGAAAACACGAGGCAAAGAAAAATCATTAATCTTATAATCATAATTTAGTACATTGCGACGCCTCGTAAAAATTATGAAAGAACACTTTTTAATATTTAAATTAAGCAAATTAAGCAAACCCCATTCAAAGATTGCGTCAATGTCACTCTGAAGAGTTACGGAATCCTGCAGTGTCCTAATAGCACGAGATAAAAAGGAATCATCTGCATATTGCCAGAGAGTGCTTTGTGCAGATATGCTCATCGGAAGATCATGAGCGTATAAGTTGAAAAGTAGTGGTCCCAAAATAGAGCCCTGAGGTACCCCAGAAGTAACAGGAAGAAAACTCGAGGATTGACCCTGATAGACAACCCTCTGCATTCTATCCCTCAAAAAATCCGAGACCCAGAGCAAGGAATTACCACCGATACCTAGAGCCTGTAACTTAGAGACGAGACGATCATGGGGTACAGAGTCAAAGGCTTTCTTCCAATCAAAAATTACTACGTGTACGTCAGGAGGATTAATGGTGTCAAGGGTGAGAGCCCAAGAGTGGAAAGCTTGTACAAGCTGAGTTGTACAGCTAAATCCTTTACGGAAACCAAACTGACGCTCGGGAAGAACATTATTTTTTGAGCAAAACACGAGGAGATTCTCACAAATAATAGATTCCATTACTTTACAAAAGACGGAAGAAAGTGATATTGGTCGATAAGATTCCAGCTCTGAACGACTCAAAGAACCACCTTTATAAAGGGGTACTACATTGACCTTCTTCCAGGCATCAGGTAGTTTACCTAATCTATAAGAGTAGTTAAAAAATTCTGACAAGGGTTTAGATATGCTCGTAGCGCACAGTTTAATCATTTTAGTAGAAACCCCATCGGGCCCAGACGAAGAACTGGACTTTAAGCGTGCTATAGCAGCAGCAACGGAACCGGGAGTAAAAACGAGATCTAGGTCCCTAGTCGGATTAGGCAATGAAGCAACATTAAGAGGGATTGAGTCAGACTTATTGAAGCAAGATTGAAAAAAAGAGTTAAACATTGTCGCAATCGAAGAAGCGTCAGTGACAGGGGTATTATCAATATTCATAAAGTTTGGTATAGGTATTCTAGTTTTGCGAGCGACAAACTTCCAAAACTTATCCGGTTTGTCCTTAATCTTAGAGGACAAGTCATTCACGTAATCATTAAATTTAGAGCGAGTTTTAGCTTTTATCAAATTACAGGACCGTCTGTATTTAGCTCTGTTAGCCTCAGTTGGCTTAGACTTAAAAAGTTTGTATGAAGTTCTTTTGACATTAGCAAGGTGAACAATATCACCAGAAATCCATGGCTGCCGAAATCTCTTTGAGTATACCGTCCTTGAAGGGACACTGTCCTTAAAACAAGACCAAAACAATTGTAACCAAAAGTCCCATGTTTGATTAATGTCCTCGCTAAACGCTAAATGTATGTATGTATGTCCGATTTGGTCAGCCATCCGTCTCATCTCAAGTGGTATAATAATTGTATAGCCTAAACAGAGGCCGAGCGCATTCGCTGCAGAGTAACCCGGCATTGAACATTTTCCCTCCTTCAAAGATTTCTCACGACAGCTCTTCGTGATTTTTACTGAGCGCGAATTTACCTCTTGTGTCTGAGAGAGCTGGGGGATTCTGGAAATTCTCTTACTTATTTTTTCCCCTCAGTCCTTCCTCTCTCGCCTCCCCGCCTGTTTTAGTTTGATTCCCAACCGCTTGGGAGCGTTATCTCAGAGCTCGCGTCTAGACCCCGACCGGCTTAGGATATCGGTCGCGGCTGATTTTGAAAATTATTTTTCTCTCCCGCGAATTTCACGAAAAATTCGGAAGGAGCCCCAATACAAAATCTACGTCACATCTAGCAGAACTAGATGTTTTTGCTAATAGATGCGCTTGGGCCCTTAGAGAGATGATGTCCTTATGGTATAGGGCTGTAGAATAAGTAATGACAAAATTTTACCTTAAAGAATGAATTTGGAAAATGTACAATAAAGATTATGTTAGAGACTTTGGCGCGTGGAGTTAGAAATAAAAAAGAGCACGAGGAGGAGCGCGCGAAAATGTTTAAGTCAGTTGGATTTTGAATGTAAAGACGTTAAGACGTTTTGAGTCTCGAGGAATAAAATTTAAGAACAGTTAAGAACGTTTTAAGCCTAATTATTGAAGAAATCCTATAGGGTGGTGGCTTGTAATTCCGAACGCTTCTAATTCCGAACAGTTTTTTTAAATTGATTTTTCTTTTACTTGCGAGGCTTTAGACCGTGAAAAATAGGCTTAAATTATGCCTTGATTCATTGTCTATCCGAAAAACATCATTTCAAATCCATATCTAAAAGTCAGGGAACGATGTGACACGAAATAAAAATGTACCTAATTTGCGAATTTAATTTAATGTCAATTAAAGGGAATGCCGACCCTGATGCCTCCGAAAATAAGGTTTCATTTTCTTCAGATAAATCAGAGGCAAATAAACTCAATTTCAGCCAAAACGTCAAGTTTTCCCCCACAAAATAAGCATTCGTAACGAAATTTTGGCTCAAAATTAAATTAATAAAAGAATATTTATAAAAACCTTTGCGAGCAGCTAATTCCGACCACTCGAAACAACACTCCATTAATCATAAATTATCGACAGTAAAATTAAATTTAACGCTATTAAACGACATGGTTTAACAGATTAGTTATCCTCGATAATACGGCGATACGTTTTCCCGGGCTTTTCAAGCAGACAACTTTAGTTTAACCCGGCTAGCGTAAAGTCCCTGTTTCCTTCCCTCCCCGCCGCGGCGCCGTCACTCGTACTCGTACACTATTCCGCGATAAAAAAAAATAACGGTTCAATCTCGCGCCAAGTTTGAAAATTTGCGTTCGCGCGTTTCAAACTTTTGCATAAACGGGTCGCTAAAGGTTTAGGTATACCTACTTGAATATGGAATATGACGATCAAGGTAATGTAAATCGCTGTTGCATTTATTAATAATCTTTTTTATCCTATTAACCTACGAGAGATTTAAAACTTGAAAGCGAAATTTATTATAGAATTAACGTCCCAAAACTTAAGCCTTGGTTAGGGAATTTTATCCCGATTCACCTAATGAAAAAAATATTTCAGTTTTAGATAATCCCAATTTAGCATACAAATGAGATAGGCGCTGAAGTTTATTTCACCATAGTTATACCACATTACAGGTGGTGGTGTTAAAAAACCACGTAAAATATCCGGCTTAATTATGAATGGGGAAAAATCTATTTTGTGCCATAAAAATAATTAAAATACAACCAGAAACAAGGGAAAAATATATGACGCGACAACTAAAGATTATTTATTATAAATGATAAAACTAATAGTTATGTTACCGGTTACTGTCCAGTTACAGCTTACAATATTTTTCCAGTATTACTCGAACTTAAAGCATAGCGTTGGTTCCAGTGGACAACTTGACTTTCCTTACGAACTCCAGTTTTGGCTTGGGAAAGCTAGAGGCATTTGTGGGCGGAATTTGTACGTGCATGTATAAATCCCGCCCACTAGCCTTTGCCAAGCCAAACCCGGAGTTTAGAAGGAAAGTCCCCTTGTAAGGGATCCACTGGAGCCGCGCTAGTGTTAGGTTCGTGCACTCAGGAAATAAATTGATTTCATGAAACATTTTATCAGTTAAACTAGCAGACTATTTTACATTGGAATCGGGGCTAGGGGTCGGGAAGTGCCCCAAAACTAAAATAAGAGCTACACAGAAGTACTTTGCCTTCAAAAAACCCTAAAATAACTCGTGTTTTTAAAAAATCCGGTTTAATCCAATAAAAACCACTGGTCTGGATTTTATTCAAATTATCCGGATTTTTGCCAACCCTGTAAGCAGGTTCGGTAATTAGAAGCGGGGGTTCGGAAATTAGAAGCGGGGGGTCGGAAATTAGAAGCGGGGGTTCGGAAATTAGAAGCGGGGGGTCGGCAATTAGAAGCGGGGGGTCAGAAATTGGAAGCGGGGGGTCGGAATTGAAACCCCCTACGTCGATATTACAAGACATCAGTTCGGAATTGGACGCCACTACTAGAAATGGGGAAATAGATATTTCTCCACAAGTTACCGGTAATTTTGGCTCAAAATAGGCTCAAAAGTAGCGCAAATGTTCAAGCTATTTGGTACAATATCAAATATTTCTCATAACATTATACGTGTGTCATGTTTCAATCGATTTTAAAAAAGTGTTCGGAATTACAAGCTACCACCCTAGACAATATTTAAAATTGGCGCGCGAGCTGCACTGAGAACTTAGCGTACTCTGTCGGGGAGGGGTGCAGTCAAAAAAAATGGAGCTAATGTAAAGTCTATGGCAGTATATTAAACTTTGAGATTAATTATAAATTATACAAATTAGTTTAGGGGTTCGATTTCTTTTTTTGCGGTATTATTGCATATTAAATCATGGGTTTTCGCTACAGGTATTCAATTTTTAACATAATGATTTCAAATTTTATCAGTTTAACGTGCCCGTGTTGTGTTATCGCGATCACAAAAAATAATAGTAACAATAATCTAAGAGCACAGATCTTCCCATTCCAAAGGCTAATAACTAGACACTCAAGATATACAACAAAATACGACCCGCCACATTTTAATATAATAAGATTACGAGAGTAATTTGAGTTTAAGTGAAACGTATAAAAGCATAAACCTGCTAATTACTAAAGTTTCTAATCCGCTTATCGTTAGACGATCGAAAACGCGTATTTCTTTCGAGTGCTAAAATGTAGAATACATATTTCTGAACATAATGCAGACGACGCAAATGAGACTCGCCCGAGAAAACCTTTGGGGGTTGACTCTTATAAATCACGGGCGCTGATTGGCCGGTAGGTCGCTTTATCAAAATTCAAATGCATGTTTTGGATACAAAACTTCAAATATTGTTTAAAACTATAAATAGCGCTTCAAAAAATCTGAAAAAATTCAAGGCGGCATATTTTAACATAAGGAATCAGAATAAAAATACTTAATTTTTGCCAATAGTGTCCCTTTAAATTTTGTGGCAGATCCTACACTACACACATTGGCAATTTCTTTCAAATTGCTGGCCAAGTTACCGTCTCCTTTAAGTATACCCAAAAGTTTCCTGATAACACTTCCTTTCGGTAAAGAATTCCCCTTCAAAGTATCATCTTTCACAATTTCTTGCACTTTTGGGATTCTTAAAATGCACTGGATTACGCTGTTCATGAAACAAGTGTTGCCAGTATTTGGAAAACTAAATTTTAAAAGCAATTAATAAGCAAACATAGTTTAAATATTAACTCGTTATATTTAAAAGGCAATTATTTACCCTGTTGTCCAATTAAATATTGCACTTTGTGCGTTTGAAATTGGACTCAATATTGCGTGTGAAAGTGGTTTGCTTAAAACCCTCATTTTAACCTTTAACATATTATTGCCTTTAGAAAAGTTCCTCCATTTTCCATACAGCTGATTGCTCGATCTTTTAATTCCGAATTCATGGGCAATTTTATACCACGAACCAACACCATATTTCCCAACACCAATAAACAAACGATCTTCTTCATCCCCGGTCCAAGCTTTCCTGCATTGTTTAGCAGGACATTTTTCTTGCTGCTTCACGGGTAAACGTGTTTTGTCATCATCTTGGTCTTGATCAGGAGGACTAGGTGTTTCCCTAAAATATTCCACAGTGCTTTTACTCCAGAAATTTTTAGACGAAGTAGTCAATGGAGGGCTTGGAGTTCTAGAGCACCTAGGAATCTCCGGTGAAAATTGGTTTTTTCTTGTAACGGAATTGTCTTCACATTTAGAAATTTTCCTAAGAGTGAATTTTAAACCAAGACAACATTATAAAATTGTGGGGGAAGCCAAATTTGATTTCTAACTCTACTTTCACGATTGATTTTCTACTTACTTCTGTTTCTTTGGTTGTGAAATTAGACGGGTATAACATGGTCAGGGTGACCACAATTCCTATATTTTATAATTTTTCCTATTTTTTCGATACCTTCCTATTAGTTCCTATAATTTAGACAATTTTCCTATATTTTCCTATTTTTCGAAATTTTTTCACATTTTGCGCGCGCTCACTTTTTTTTTTAGTAGATGTCACTCAAAAATTTGAAGTGTGACAGACATGAATGCAGTTTTACATTTCTGCCACCATGGAGCTATTATTTAGCAAACTTAGCTGCAATGTAGGGCACTTTTAAGGAAACATAATTCGCAGTTTCGCTCTCCGATAATATTACACCATGGAAAATGTTATGTGGAAGCGGCAAAAATAGAGTAAAAAAAACTTGTCGTCTGTTTCAGATCGTGTTTTTAGTGTTAGTTTAGTCAGGGCCGGATTAAAGGGGAGGCCGATGGGGCACAAGGCTTGTTGGGGGGCGCATTGAGTTCCCCATCCAACCATACTAAAAACTTGGGGATCGAGTAAAAAGGAGCCGAGTAATTGAGAAAAATGTTCAAAAACATACACTCCATAGGAATAGCATTACACCCAACTTTGGAGGCTCATAACTCTGGTTCTAAGAGAGATACGAGGATGGTCTTTGATTATGTTATAGTCCTATATAGCCGCCCCCCCATCCAACCATACTAAAAACTTGGGCATCGAGTAAACAGGGGCCAAGTTATTGAGGAAAGTGTTCACTAACATACCCCCTCCATAGGAATAGCATGATTACCCCCAACTATGGAGGCTCGTAACTCTGGTTGTTCCAGAGATAGGGAGATGCCCTTTGAGTATGTTATAGTCAGGACCGGATTAAATGGGTGGGAGCGACTTAAGGGGGCGCACATTATCCCGGCCCGCGTGTGCAAAATTGCTTAATCGGGCCCTGAGTTTAGTATTCCGTCATTTCCATGAGGTATCTGGCTAACGAATTTTTTTTTAATCTTTTTAAATTGAATTGATTAATTCTGTTTCAGTATGTGTTGAAAATCATGTCTTATTAATTCCAAATCATTTGAAACCTATATTTTTTTATTTTTTTCAATGGCAAATATCCTATATTTTCCTATTTTTTTAATGAAACATCTCCTATAATTTCCTATAAATCAATTGTAAATTTCCTATTTTCCTATATTTTTTTCAAGGCTTTGTTGTGGTCACCCTGCATGGTATAAGTTTCTTCTTCGGCGGGGTAGCTACATATTTTATGTCTTTTCTTACCAACTGGTCCACTCTACATACTTCACGGCCCAATGCCTTATTAACCATTTGCGCCATTCGTGGGTTTGGTTTATTTCCTAATTTCTTGGCATATTTTCCCATTTTTGAAATAATTGCAGGGAGTGCCTACCAGACCCAGCAGAGTAGCAACTTCACAATACGCAACCACAATACGTGTGGTCACTGTGGTGTGATGTGAGTCACGAGTGGCTAAAAGTGCGCCTCTTTTTAAGATAGAATAATATTTTGGAAAAGGTGGCAATAAACAAGCTAATTAGCAATTATTTAGAAAATGTAGCAATATTTTGGAGTAAAACATACAATTTTGGAAAAGGGGGAAATTTATTCAGTTGATTTAACTTGATAATAACAAAAACAGGCGCACATTTAGCCGCTCATATAGAAACTTGAAGGTCTTACCTTTGCTGGAAAATTTTGTTGACTTAAGGAAAAATTTGGAACACAATTTTGAAACTGAAGTTAGGCTTAGCAATTTTGAAACGCGTGTGATTTGGGGGAGGGGGAGGGTGAAATATTTCAAAATCACGCGCTCCTATAATCACGTGACAAAATGTAAAGGCAACGTGTATGGGTGTGTGTGATATTTTCAAAAGGGATACTAAAAGCTGAAATTTAGATATTTTGTTAATCATATATCATAATGGCGCAACGTTTGATTAAAGACACGTCATATCTCGTAAATTATACACATAAGTCACGATAAGAGTTCCTTTTGTAATTCCAAAACATCGGATGCGAATCCGGACAGACATAGCTAACGATCTCGTAGACAGACGCTATCTCAGAAATCTAAATAAATTCTTTAACTTTGCAGTTAAATCAGGATTGGCATATTTTGTCAACTCTAATTCCATCCGATCTAACATTTTCAGCAAAAATTCATGTGCATCCTATAACCATTACTTATTGTTACAAAAAAATTTATAATTCATTCAATAGTAATTTTAATTTAATTTACCTGCTGAGCTCCAATATTAAAGGGAGACTCTCAGCTGAAAATCTTAGTGCCATGTTTTATTTTTTCCTGCTTCGTTTCAATTAAATATGAAGCCTCAAATTTTTTTCTGATTTTTCAAACAATTTTTTCAATTAAAATTAAATTTTTTAAAATTTGTTAGGCTTAGCAATGGGTCTCGATTTTAGCACTAGGGATGTCAAAAACCGCCCGGTTTAACCGAAAACCGGTTTTTTCAATCCCGGAGCACCGGTTTTTACAGGTTTTTTAATTCTTCGGTTTTAACCGGTTTTTTAAATTGAAAACCGAATCGGTTTTTTTTAATTCACAGAATTAAAAGTTTTCCATTTTCGTCACTTAATGTTACTTAGCTTCGGTTGGCTGCTAACAATCTACCACCATGGAGCAATATCAAAGGAGACATAGATGCGTATAATGCAATTTTAAAGGAACTTTCGTTCTCACTCCAAGAAAATTACTCCATCTATCGAGTAATTTTTCATTGGCCTATTCTAGAATGCCAATGGAAAACGGCATTACTTAACACCTATTGGTACTAACAGGAATACGTACTAACTAATCGGTACTAATAGAATAATTTCGGTTGAGAGGGGGAGTGAACTGTATCCCCAACGTTAGGGGCAACTTTGTACTAGAGAATACTATTTGCCCCCGGAAGGGAAGGGGAGAGGGGATATCACTAAGGTAAGAGATAGAGGGTTATGACGTTGCCGTATATGGGAAAGATATTACTTTATATTTGGTCTTTGAGTTTACGTTGGAGTATCGCATTTTTCAACATTTATCATAAACGACCGGTTAAAAACCGGTTTTTTTGTCCAGTTTTTTGAATCGGTTAAACCGGCCATTTAAATATACCGGTTAACCGAAAACCGGGTTTTTTCTGGGAAGTTGACATCCCTATTTAGCACACGTACCTACCGGCCAATAAAAACCTCTTTAGGGATAGAGCCAAATCAGCCAATCCCGTGAGGGTTAGAAAATATTAAGTGGTATGTTGTCTGCTTCAAACAGGAAAAGCAGGGCGGGAAATAAGTATTTTTTCAGAGTGGGCTCGTTACCACTTACCAGTGACTCTGCTAAAGTTTGAGGAGGATAGTAATTGTGTTGCAGCTTGACTCTGCTGAGGTGTAAAAGATGGGTTTTTAAATTTTTTCCATCTCGAAGATCACAAAAAATAATAGTAACAATAATCTAAGAGCACAGATCTTCCCATTCCAAAGGCTAATAACTAGACACTCAAGATATACAACAAAATACGACCCGCCACATTTTAATATAATAAGATTACGAGAGTAATTTGAGTTTAAGTGAAACGTATAAAAGCATAAACCTGCTAATTACTAAAGTTTCTAATCCGCTTATCGTTAGACGATCGAAAACGCGTATTTCTTTCGAGTGCTAAAATGTAGAATACATATTTCTGAACATAATGCAGACGACGCAAATGAGACTCGCCCGAGCAGGGTGGGAAATAAGGATTTTTTTAAAACTGGACATTGCGCCAGCGACCCCCCTGGTCTGGAATAAATAAACTGGTCCATGACCATTGACCAGGGCTCGTCGTCTGCTAAACAAAAGAAGTGGATAATTAAAATAGCTGAGACAATGTCTGGACTCTGGCCACCCTTGAATTTTATTAGTGGTCAAGTGGACCACTGACCCCCCTCCGATTTAATTTTTAAACTGGTCCAGGCAATTTTTAAACTGGTCATTTGCCCTGTGCCACCGCCTTATTTCCCACGCTGCGCCCGAGAAAACCTTTGGGGGTTGACTCTTATAAATCACGGGCGCTGATTGGCCGGTAGGTCGCTTTATCAAAATTCAAATGCATGATACAAAACTTCAAATATTGTTTAAAACTATAAATAGCGCTTCAAAAAATCTGAAAAAATTCAAGGCGGCATATTTTAACATAAGGAATCAGAATAAAAATACTTAATTTTTGCCAATAGTGTCCCTTTAAATTTTGTGGCAGATCCTACACTACACACATTGGCAATTTCTTTCAAATTGCTGCGGCCAAGTTACCGTCTCCTTTAAGTATACCCAAAAGTTTCCTGATAACACTTCCTTTCGGTAAAGAATTCCCCTTAAAGTATCATCTTTCACAATTTCTTGCACTTTTGGGATTCTTAAAATGCACTGGATTACGCTGTTCATGAAACAAGTGTTGCCAGTATTTGGAAAACTAAATTTTAAAAGCAATTAATAAGCAAACATAGTTTAAATATTAACTCGTTATATTTAAAAGGCAATTATTTACCCTGTTGTCCAATTAAATATTGCACTTTGTGCGTTTGAAATTGGACTCAATATTGCGTGTGAAAGTGGTTTGCTTAAAACCCTCATTTTAACCTTTAACATATTATTGCCTTTAGAAAAGTTCCTCCATTTTCCATACAGCTGATTGCTCGATCTTTTAATTCCGAATTCATGGGCAATTTTATACCACGAACCAACACCATATTTCCCAACACCAATAAACAAACGATCTTCTTCATCCCCGGTCCAAGCTTTCCTGCATTGTTTAGCAGGACATTTTTCTTGCTGCTTCACGGGTAAACGTGTTTTGTCATCATCTTGGTCTTGATCAGGAGGACTAGGTGTTTCCCTAAAATATTCCACAGTGCTTTTACTCCAGAAATTTTTAGACGAAGTAGTCAATGGAGGGCTTGGAGTTCTAGAGCACCTAGGAATCTCCGGTGAAAATTGGTTTTTTCTTGTAACGGAATTGTCTTCACATTTAGAAATTTTCCTAAGAGTGAATTTTAAACCAAGACAACATTATAAAATTGTGGGGGAAGCCAAATTTGATTTCTAACTCTACTTTCACGATTGATTTTCTACTTACTTCTGCTTCTTTGGTTGTGAAATTAGACGGGTATAACATGGTATAAGTTTCTTCTTCGGCGGGGTAGCTACATATTTTATGTCTTTTCTTACCAACTGGTCCACTCTACATACTTCACGGCCCAATGCCTTATTAACCATTTGCGCCATTCGTGGGTTTGGTTTATTTCCTAATTTCTTGGCATATTTTCCCATTTTTGAAATAATTGCAGGGAGTGCCTACCAGACCCAGCAGAGTAGCAACTTCACAATACGCAACCACAATACGTGTGGTCACTGTGGTGTGATGTGAGTCACGAGTGGCTAAAAGTGCGCCTCTTTTTAAGATAGAATAATATTTTGGAAAAGGTGGCAATAAACAAGCTAATTAGCAATTATTTAGAAAATGTAGCAATATTTTGGAGTAAAACATACAATTTTGGAAAAGGGGGAAATTTATTCAGTTGATTTAACTTGATAATAACAAAAACAGGCGCACATTTAGCCGCTCATATAGAAACTTGAAGGTCTTACCTTTGCTGGAAAATTTTGTTGACTTAAGGAAAAATTTGGAACACAATTTTGAAACTGAAGTTAGGCTTAGCAATTTTGAAACGCGTGTGATTTGGGGGAGGGGGAGGGTGAAATATTTCAAAATCACGCGCTCCTATAATCACGTGACAAAATGTAAAGGCAACGTGTATGGGTGTGTGTGATATTTTCAAAAGGGATACTAAAAGCTGAAATTTAGATATTTTGTTAATCATATATCATAATGGCGCAACGTTTGATTAAAGACACGTCATATCTCGTAAATTATACACATAAGTCACGATAAGAGTTCCTTTTGTAATTCCAAAACATCGGATGCGAATCCGGACAGACATAGCTAACGATCTCGTAGACAGACGCTATCTCAGAAATCTAAATAAATTCTTTAACTTTGCAGTTAAATCAGGATTGGCATATTTTGTCAACTCTAATTCCATCCGATCTAACATTTTCAGCAAAAATTCATGTGCATCCTATAACCATTACTTATTGTTACAAAAAAATTTATAATTCATTCAATAGTAATTTTAATTTAATTTACCTGCTGAGCTCCAATATTAAAGGGAGACTCTCAGCTGAAAATCTTAGTGCCATGTTTTATTTTTTCCTGCTTCGTTTCAATTAAATATGAAGCCTCAAATTTTTTTCTGATTTTTCAAACAATTTTTTAAATTAAAATTAAATTTTTTAAAATTTGTTAGGCTTAGCAATGGGTCTCGATTTTAGCACTAGGGATGTCAAAAACCGCCCGGTTTAACCGAAAACCGGTTTTTTCAATCCCGGAGCACCGGTTTTTACAGGTTTTTTAATTCTTCGGTTTTAACCGGTTTTTTAAATTGAAAACCGAATCGGTTTTTTTTAATTCACAGAATTAAAAGTTTTCCATTTTCGTCACTTAATGTTACTTAGCTTCGGTTGGCTGCTAACAATCTACCACCATGGAGCAATATCAAAGGAGACATAGATGCGTATAATGCAATTTTAAAGGAACTTTCGTTCTCACTCCAAGAAAATTACTCCATCTATCGAGTAATTTTTCATTGGCCTATTCTAGAATGCCAATGGAAAACGGCATTACTTAACACCTATTGGTACTAACAGGAATACGTACTAACTAATCGGTACTAATAGAATAATTTCGGTTGAGAGGGGGAGTGAACTGTATCCCCAACGTTAGGGGCAACTTTGTACTAGAGAATACTATTTGCCCCCGGAAGGGAAGGGGAGAGGGGATATCACTAAGGTAAGAGATAGAGGGTTATGACGTTGCCGTATATGGGAAAGATATTACTTTATATTTGGTCTTTGAGTTTACGTTGGAGTATCGCATTTTTCAACATTTATCATAAACGACCGGTTAAAAACCGGTTTTTTTGTCCAGTTTTTTGAATCGGTTAAACCGGCCATTTAAATATACCGGTTAACCGAAAACCGGGTTTTTTCTGGGAAGTTGACATCCCTATTTAGCACACGTACCTACCGGCCAATAAAAACCTCTTTAGGGATAGAGCCAAATCAGCCAATCCCGTGAGGGTTAGAAAATATTAAGTGGTATGTTGTCTGCTTCAAACAGGAAAAGCAGGGCGGGAAATAAGTATTTTTTCAGAGTGGGCTCGTTACCACTTACCAGTGACTCTGCTAAAGTTTGAGGAGGATAGTAATTGTGTTGCAGCTTGACTCTGCTGAGGTGTAAAAGATGGGTTTTTAAATTTTTTCCATCTCGAAGATCACAAAAAATAATAGTAACAATAATCTAAGAGCACAGATCTTCCCATTCCAAAGGCTAATAACTAGACACTCAAGATATACAACAAAATACGACCCGCCACATTTTAATATAATAAGATTACGAGAGTAATTTGAGTTTAAGTGAAACGTATAAAAGCATAAACCTGCTAATTACTAAAGTTTCTAATCCGCTTATCGTTAGACGATCGAAAACGCGTATTTCTTTCGAGTGCTAAAATGTAGAATACATATTTCTGAACATAATGCAGACGACGCAAATGAGACTCGCCCGAGCAGGGTGGGAAATAAGGATTTTTTTAAAACTGGACATTGCGCCAGCGACCCCCCTGGTCTGGAATAAATAAACTGGTCCATGACCATTGACCAGGGCTCGTCGTCTGCTAAACAAAAGAAGTGGATAATTAAAATAGCTGAGACAATGTCTGGACTCTGGCCACCCTTGAATTTTATTAGTGGTCAAGTGGACCACTGACCCCCCTCCGATTTAATTTTTAAACTGGTCCAGGCAATTTTTAAACTGGTCATTTGCCCTGTGCCACCGCCTTATTTCCCACGCTGCGCCCGAGAAAACCTTTGGGGGTTGACTCTTATAAATCACGGGCGCTGATTGGCCGGTAGGTCGCTTTATCAAAATTCAAATGCATGATACAAAACTTCAAATATTGTTTAAAACTATAAATAGCGCTTCAAAAAATCTGAAAAAATTCAAGGCGGCATATTTTAACATAAGGAATCAGAATAAAAATACTTAATTTTTGCCAATAGTGTCCCTTTAAATTTTGTGGCAGATCCTACACTACACACATTGGCAATTTCTTTCAAATTGCTGCGGCCAAGTTACCGTCTCCTTTAAGTATACCCAAAAGTTTCCTGATAACACTTCCTTTCGGTAAAGAATTCCCCTTCAAAGTATCATCTTTCACAATTTCTTGCACTTTTGGGATTCTTAAAATGCACTGGATTACGCTGTTCATGAAACAAGTGTTGCCAGTATTTGGAAAACTAAATTTTAAAAGCAATTAATAAGCAAACATAGTTTAAATATTAACTCGTTATATTTAAAAGGCAATTATTTACCCTGTTGTCCAATTAAATATTGCACTTTGTGCGTTTGAAATTGGACTCAATATTGCGTGTGAAAGTGGTTTGCTTAAAACCCTCATTTTAACCTTTAACATATTATTGCCTTTAGAAAAGTTCCTCCATTTTCCATACAGCTGATTGCTCGATCTTTTAATTCCGAATTCATGGGCAATTTTATACCACGAACCAACACCATATTTCCCAACACCAATAAACAAACGATCTTCTTCATCCCCGGTCCAAGCTTTCCTGCATTGTTTAGCAGGACATTTTTCTTGCTGCTTCACGGGTAAACGTGTTTTGTCATCATCTTGGTCTTGATCAGGAGGACTAGGTGTTTCCCTAAAATATTCCACAGTGCTTTTACTCCAGAAATTTTTAGACGAAGTAGTCAATGGAGGGCTTGGAGTTCTAGAGCACCTAGGAATCTCCGGTGAAAATTGGTTTTTTCTTGTAACGGAATTGTCTTCACATTTAGAAATTTTCCTAAGAGTGAATTTTAAACCAAGACAACATTATAAAATTGTGGGGGAAGCCAAATTTGATTTCTAACTCTACTTTCACGATTGATTTTCTACTTACTTCTGCTTCTTTGGTTGTGAAATTAGACGGGTATAACATGGTATAAGTTTCTTCTTCGGCGGGGTAGCTACATATTTTATGTCTTTTCTTACCAACTGGTCCACTCTACATACTTCACGGCCCAATGCCTTATTAACCATTTGCGCCATTCGTGGGTTTGGTTTATTTCCTAATTTCTTGGCATATTTTCCCATTTTTGAAATAATTGCAGGGAGTGCCTACCAGACCCAGCAGAGTAGCAACTTCACAATACGCAACCACAATACGTGTGGTCACTGTGGTGTGATGTGAGTCACGAGTGGCTAAAAGTGCGCCTCTTTTTAAGATAGAATAATATTTTGGAAAAGGTGGCAATAAACAAGCTAATTAGCAATTATTTAGAAAATGTAGCAATATTTTGGAGTAAAACATACAATTTTGGAAAAGGGGGAAATTTATTCAGTTGATTTAACTTGATAATAACAAAAACAGGCGCACATTTAGCCGCTCATATAGAAACTTGAAGGTCTTACCTTTGCTGGAAAATTTTGTTGACTTAAGGAAAAATTTGGAACACAATTTTGAAACTGAAGTTAGGCTTAGCAATTTTGAAACGCGTGTGATTTGGGGGAGGGGGAGGGTGAAATATTTCAAAATCACGCGCTCCTATAATCACGTGACAAAATGTAAAGGCAACGTGTATGGGTGTGTGTGATATTTTCAAAAGGGATACTAAAAGCTGAAATTTAGATATTTTGTTAATCATATATCATAATGGCGCAACGTTTGATTAAAGACACGTCATATCTCGTAAATTATACACATAAGTCACGATAAGAGTTCCTTTTGTAATTCCAAAACATCGGATGCGAATCCGGACAGACATAGCTAACGATCTCGTAGACAGACGCTATCTCAGAAATCTAAATAAATTCTTTAACTTTGCAGTTAAATCAGGATTGGCATATTTTGTCAACTCTAATTCCATCCGATCTAACATTTTCAGCAAAAATTCATGTGCATCCTATAACCATTACTTATTGTTACAAAAAAATTTATAATTCATTCAATAGTAATTTTAATTTAATTTACCTGCTGAGCTCCAATATTAAAGGGAGACTCTCAGCTGAAAATCTTAGTGCCATGTTTTATTTTTTCCTGCTTCGTTTCAATTAAATATGAAGCCTCAAATTTTTTTCTGATTTTTCAAACAATTTTTTAAATTAAAATTAAATTTTTTAAAATTTGTTAGGCTTAGCAATGGGTCTCGATTTTAGCACTAGGGATGTCAAAAACCGCCCGGTTTAACCGAAAACCGGTTTTTTCAATCCCGGAGCACCGGTTTTTACAGGTTTTTTAATTCTTCGGTTTTAACCGGTTTTTTAAATTGAAAACCGAATCGGTTTTTTTTAATTCACAGAATTAAAAGTTTTCCATTTTCGTCACTTAATGTTACTTAGCTTCGGTTGGCTGCTAACAATCTACCACCATGGAGCAATATCAAAGGAGACATAGATGCGTATAATGCAATTTTAAAGGAACTTTCGTTCTCACTCCAAGAAAATTACTCCATCTATCGAGTAATTTTTCATTGGCCTATTCTAGAATGCCAATGGAAAACGGCATTACTTAACACCTATTGGTACTAACAGGAATACGTACTAACTAATCGGTACTAATAGAATAATTTCGGTTGAGAGGGGGAGTGAACTGTATCCCCAACGTTAGGGGCAACTTTGTACTAGAGAATACTATTTGCCCCCGGAAGGGAAGGGGAGAGGGGATATCACTAAGGTAAGAGATAGAGGGTTATGACGTTGCCGTATATGGGAAAGATATTACTTTATATTTGGTCTTTGAGTTTACGTTGGAGTATCGCATTTTTCAACATTTATCATAAACGACCGGTTAAAAACCGGTTTTTTTGTCCAGTTTTTTGAATCGGTTAAACCGGCCATTTAAATATACCGGTTAACCGAAAACCGGGTTTTTTCTGGGAAGTTGACATCCCTATTTAGCACACGTACCTACCGGCCAATAAAAACCTCTTTAGGGATAGAGCCAAATCAGCCAATCCCGTGAGGGTTAGAAAATATTAAGTGGTATGTTGTCTGCTTCAAACAGGAAAAGCAGGGCGGGAAATAAGTATTTTTTCAGAGTGGGCTTTTTTTTTTTTTTTTTGCTCCATTTATTGTCGAGCTAGGGCTGGGGCCAGCCATACAGCTCCAAAAGAGAAGTTACAAAAAATAACATTAAATTAGGTACAGAAATAGTGGTGGAATTACAAATAAAAAATAACATACAATATATATATATATATATATATATATATATTTTTTTTTTTTTTTGTTATCAATAGGCACTTTCAATAGGAACTTTAGTACTAGGATTAATGGGAGATATCACAGGGTTATATTATTATAACTATTTAGTAGAAACATAAGGGTCTTATTTAAATGTTAAGATAGGCTCGAAGTTTCGACTTAAAATGATTTATCGAGCGAGTAGACACCAAGTCCTCAGGGAGGGCATTCCAGAGCGGAACTGTACGACGGAAGAAGGAGTCATGCAAGAGATTAGTACGCGAATGATTTACAAATAACCTGCGACTAAGGCCCCGAGTACCCATAGAGTTGGCATGGACAGTGAAAAATGTCTGGGAAGGTTGACTGAGAATCTTGAAAAGGCTAATAAGGTCGAGGTATTTGCGGCGAGTTGCCAGGGGTTTCAACCCAAGGGCATTTAAACGGGTCGGGCGAGGTTTATCTCGCAGGGATAGCGGAATACGGCTTGCCCGTCCAAGCACGTCCTCAAGTAACTGAATATCCCGATTAGAGCTAGGGTTCCAGACCTGACTTCCGAACTCAAGAACAGGGCGTACATAACATTGAAACAACCGGGTTAAGAGAGGCACAGAGATTTTAGGGAAGTTAGCTTTTATTACTGACAACAGCCCATTGGCTCTACCACAGGAACGCAAAATGTGATTGTGGAACGAGAGGTTGTGATTAACCGTCAGGCCTAAATCGCGACATTCATTAACCCGCTTTATATTATTGCCATTGAGGTAATAGGGGGAGGGAGCACTAAGATCAGCAGGACGACGCTGCAGGGTGAGGACCAGAGACTTATCACAATTGTAGGTTAAGCCATTTAAACGAGACCAGGACTCAAGAGTCTTTAGATCGCTCTGCAACATAGAAACATCCTCGTAGGAGTTGATAACTCTCCAGATTTTAAGGTCATCAGCATATAATACAAGGGGGGAGGATAGCGAATTCGGCAAGTCATTAATGTAGAGAACAAATAACAGGGGGCCCAGTACACTCCCCTGCGGGACACCACTTGTAACCGGAGAGCGTCCTGTCAAGTAACTAGTCAACCACCCCAGTAAGTTAGGGGAGAGCCCATAGGCAGTAAGTTTAGAAAGTAAACGGGCGTGAGGAACCGAATCGAAAGCTTTGGCAATATCTAGGTAAATGACATCAACTCTTTTGCCAGAGTCAAGGGCGGTAGACCACTCATGGAATGCCGACAAGAGGTTGGTCTCAACTGACCGATTGTGGAGAAATCCGTGCTGGAGGGGAGATAAATAAGGGGTGACATGTTGTAGCACAGCCCAACGAATACATTTTTCAAAAACTTTACAGACCGATGAGGTTAAGCTGATTGGTCTATAATTTTCAGGAGCAGATTTGGCGCCTTGCCCTTATAAATTGGAGTCACAATTGCAGTACGCCACTCCTCGGGCACAGATTTCTCCGTTAGAGAGGTGGTAAATAGCTTAAGTAGAGGGAGGGCTAAAGAGGGACTGCAGTTTTTTAAGAACCGGTTAGTAAGGACATCAGGACCAGATGCACTTTTGACATCAAGTGAACGGAGAGTTTTCTTAATCTCAGAAAAGGTGGGCAAGTATTCTTCCATTATAGGAAATTGAGGTAAATTAGAATTATCCGGTAATTGACAAAAGTTTGCATTAAAGTTTTTGACTAAGGAGTGGTTTAAACATTGGGCCATATCAGAGTCAGAATCAGTTTTATCACCATTTGGGAGACGAATTCCTAGTCGACTCGGGAAGGCACGTATTCGCGAACGAATAAAGCGGTAAAAGGCTCTAGGATTGTGTTTTATATTTGACGTTTGACGCCATTGCATCCGCGCACGACACTGGGAAATATTTGACCGAACCAGCAAGAGTTACCAGCTCGTTACCAGTGACTCCGCGGGGCCCGTCGTCTGCTAAAGTTTGGGGAGGATAGTAATTGTGTTGCAGCTTGACTCTGCTGAGGTGTAAAAGATGGGTTTTTAAATTTTTTCCATCTCGAAGATCACAAAAAATAATAGTAACAATAATCTAAGAGCACAGATCTTCCCATTCCAAAGGCTAATAACTAGACACTCAAGATATACAACAAAATACGACCCGCCACATTTTAATATAATAAGATTACGAGAGTAATTTGAGTTTAAGTGAAACGTATAAAAGCATAAACCTGCTAATTACTAAAGTTTCTAATCCGCTTATCGTTAGACGATCGAAAACGCGTATTTCTTTCGAGTGCTAAAATGTAGAATACATATTTCTGAACATAATGCAGACGACGCAAATGAGACTCGCCCGAGAAAACCTTTGGGGGTTGACTCTTATAAATCACGGGCGCTGATTGGCCGGTAGGTCGCTTTATCAAAATTCAAATGCATGATACAAAACTTCAAATATTGTTTAAAACTATAAATAGCGCTTCAAAAAATCTGAAAAAATTCAAGGCGGCATATTTTAACATAAGGAATCAGAATAAAAATACTTAATTTTTGCCAATAGTGTCCCTTTAAATTTTGTGGCAGATCCTACACTACACACATTGGCAATTTCTTTCAAATTGCTGGCCAAGTTACCGTCTCCTTTAAGTATACCCAAAAGTTTCCTGATAACACTTCCTTTCGGTAAAGAATTCCCCTTCAAAGTATCATCTTTCACAATTTCTTGCACTTTTGGGATTCTTAAAATGCACTGGATTACGCTGTTCATGAAACAAGTGTTGCCAGTATTTGGAAAACTAAATTTTAAAAGCAATTAATAAGCAAACATAGTTTAAATATTAACTCGTTATATTTAAAAGGCAATTATTTACCCTGTTGTCCAATTAAATATTGCACTTTGTGCGTTTGAAATTGGACTCAATATTGCGTGTGAAAGTGGTTTGCTTAAAACCCTCATTTTAACCTTTAACATATTATTGCCTTTAGAAAAGTTCCTCCATTTTCCATACAGCTGATTGCTCGATCTTTTAATTCCGAATTCATGGGCAATTTTATACCACGAACCAACACCATATTTCCCAACACCAATAAACAAACGATCTTCTTCATCCCCGGTCCAAGCTTTCCTGCATTGTTTAGCAGGACATTTTTCTTGCTGCTTCACGGGTAAACGTGTTTTGTCATCATCTTGGTCTTGATCAGGAGGACTAGGTGTTTCCCTAAAATATTCCACAGTGCTTTTACTCCAGAAATTTTTAGACGAAGTAGTCAATGGAGGGCTTGGAGTTCTAGAGCACCTAGGAATCTCCGGTGAAAATTGGTTTTTTCTTGTAACGGAATTGTCTTCACATTTAGAAATTTTCCTAAGAGTGAATTTTAAACCAAGACAACATTATAAAATTGTGGGGGAAGCCAAATTTGATTTCTAACTCTACTTTCACGATTGATTTTCTACTTACTTCTGCTTCTTTGGTTGTGAAATTAGACGGGTATAACATGGTATAAGTTTCTTCTTCGGCGGGGTAGCTACATATTTTATGTCTTTTCTTACCAACTGGTCCACTCTACATACTTCACGGCCCAATGCCTTATTAACCATTTGCGCCATTCGTGGGTTTGGTTTATTTCCTAATTTCTTGGCATATTTTCCCATTTTTGAAATAATTGCAGGGAGTGCCTACCAGACCCAGCAGAGAAGCAACTTCACAATACGCAACCACAATACGTGTGGTCACTGTGGTGTGATGTGAGTCACGAGTGGCTAAAAGTGCGCCTCTTTTTAAGATAGAATAATATTTTGGAAAAGGTGGCAATAAACAAGCTAATTAGCAATTATTTAGAAAATGTAGCAATATTTTCGAGTAAAACATACAATTTTGGAAAAGGGGGAAATTTATTCAGTTGATTTAACTTGATAATAACAAAAACAGGCGCACATTTAGCCGCTCATATAGAAACTTGAAGGTCTTACCTTTGCTGGAAAATTTTGTTGACTTAAGGAAAAATTTGGAACACAATTTTGAAACTGAAGTTAGGCTTAGCAATTTTGAAACGCGTGTGATTTGGGGGGGGGGGGAGGGTGAAATATTTCAAAATCACGCGCTCCTATAATCACGTGACAAAATGTAAAGGCAACGTGTATGGGTGTGTGTGATATTTTCAAAAGGGATACTAAAAGCTGAAATTTAGATATTTTGTTAATCATATATCATAATGGCGCAACGTTTGATTAAAGACACGTCATATCTCGTAAATTATACACATAAGTCACGATAAGAGTTCCTTTTGTAATTCCAAAACATCGGATGCGAATCCGGACAGACATAGCTAACGATCTCGTAGACAGACGCTATCTCAGAAATAGGCCAGAATAATTAATGTAAATAATATAAAAATAATGAAGTTGAACCCTAGGCGTGACCCGAAGTTTAAATACTTTACATCACTGTGAAAACTAAGTACTAACATAAGGACATTATCTCTCTCTAAGGGCCCAAGATTCTATGTTACGGTTGAAATGTATGTATGTCCGATTTGGTCAGCCATCCGTCTCATCTCAAGTGGTATAATAATTGTATAGCCTAAACAGAGGCCGAGCGCATTCGCTGCAGAGTAACCCGGCATTGAACATTTTCCCTCCTTCAAAGATTTCTCACGACAGCTCTTCGTGATTTTTACTAAGCGCGAATTTACCTCTTGTGTCTGAGAGAGCTGGGGGATTCTGGAAATTCTCTTACTTATTTTTTCCCCTCAGTCCTTCCTCTCTCGCCTCCCCGCCTGTTTTAGTTTGATTCCCAACCGCTTGGGAGCGTTATCTCAGAGCTCGCGTCTAGACCCCGACCGGCTTAGGATATCGGTCGCGGCTGATTTTGAAAATTATTTTTCTCTCCCGCGAATTTCACGAAAAATTCGGAAGGAGCCCCAATACAAAATCTACGTCACATCTAGCAGAACTAGATGTTTTTGCTAATAGATGCGCTTGGGCCCTTAGAGAGATGATGTCCTTATGGAATAGGGCTGTAGAATAAGTAATGACAAAATTTTACCTTAAAGAATGAATTTGGAAAATGTACAATAAAGATTATGTTAGAGACTTTGGCGCGTGGAGTTAGAAATAAAAAAGAGCACGAGGAGGAGCGCGCGAAAATGTTTAAGTCAGTTGGATTTTGAATGTAAAGACGTTAAGACGTTTTGAGTCTCGAGGAATAAAATTTAAGAACAGTTAAGAACGTTTTAAGCCTAATTATTGAAGAAATCCTATAGACAATATTTAAAATTGGCGCGCGAGCTGCACTGAGAACTTAGCGTACTCTGTCGGGGAGGGGTGCAGTCAAAAAAATGGAGCTAATGTAAAGTCTATGGCAGTATATTAAACTTTGAGATTAATTATAAATTATACAAATTAGTTTAGGGGTTCGATTTCTTTTTTTGCGGTATTATTGCATATTAAATCATGGGTTTTCGCTACAGGTATTCAATTTTTAACATAATGATTTCAAATTTTATCAGTTTAACGTGCCCGTGTTGTGTTATCGCGATCACAAAAAATAATAGTAACAATAATCTAAGAGCACAGATCTTCCCATTCCAAAGGCTAATAACTAGACACTCAAGATATACAACAAAATACGACCCGCCACATTTTAATATAATAAGATTACGAGAGTAATTTGAGTTTAAGTGAAACGTATAAAAGCATAAACCTGCTAATTACTAAAGTTTCTAATCCGCTTATCGTTAGACGATCGAAAACGCGTATTTCTTTCGAGTGCTAAAATGTAGAATACATATTTCTGAACATAATGCAGACGACGCAAATGAGACTCGCCCGAGAAAACCTTTGGGGGTTGACTCTTATAAATCACGGGCGCTGATTGGCCGGTAGGTCGCTTTATCAAAATTCAAATGCATGTTTTGGATACAAAACTTCAAATATTGTTTAAAACTATAAATAGCGCTTCAAAAAATCTGAAAAAATTCAAGGCGGCTTATTTTAACATAAGGAATCAGAATAAAAATACTTAATTTTTGCCAATAGTGTCCCTTAAAATTTTGTGGCAGATCCTACACTACACACATTGGCAATTTCTTTCAAATTGCTGGCCAAGTTACCGTCTCCTTTAAGTATACCCAAAAGTTTCCTGATAACACTTCCTTTCGGTAAAGAATTCCCCTTCAAAGTATCATCTTTCACAATTTCTTGCACTTTTTGGATTCTTAAAATGCACTGGATTACGCTGTTCATGAAACAAGTGTTGCCAGTATTTGGAAAACTAAATTTTAAAAGCAATTAATAAGCAAACATAGTTTAAATATTAACTCGTTTTATTTAAAAGGCAATTATTTACCCTGTTGTCCAATTAAATATTGCACATTGTGTTTGGGAGCTTGACTAGAAAAAACTACAAATTTTTAAACAAGGTTTTTTACGCCGATTTAAGTGTAGACATAAATTGAACAAGCTCATTTTTTACCCAGCAACATGTTTTTTAAGCTACTATATAACGCAATTGAAATGTATTACGATCAGTCAGTTATTGTTATGATGTAATAATGTATAGTTAATTCCTTTGACGCTGTTTTGAATAAATACTCAGTTTGATATTTTACTCTCGGTTGTTATTAAGTTTACGTTTACTGTCGCGAACATTTTATGGTCCGTCGAGCCGGATACACATGTCATCCATCAAGTAACCTTACAAGTTAATTGAAGACACCAGCTCATCTGAATATCCTGGGAAGCAGTAACGTATTCTCGAAATTCAACAAGTAGATAACCAAACAGTATGGACAATTACCTCAACAAAAGGCGAATAATCAAGGGACGGATCACCAGACTCGAAACTACTATTGCCAATCATAACAATTCACCTATATCACCAGTCGCAGCAGCACTGTATCAGACGAAGGTCGAGACTCTAACCCAAGACTTAGATACTGTTCATGAAGACATTGCAGTCACGTGTTCACCAGAAGACTTCGACGTTCATGAGCACGAATACAATCATCTTGTTACTCGAACGGAGACTCTAGTCATCTTCTTCACTACGCTAATCAGTCAAGGTCCTGTGGTACAACAACATACCCAACCAGCTGCAGATATCAAGTTGCCTAAGTTAGAGTTACCTATCTTTGGAGGAAATTATGTCGAGTGGATACCATTTCACGACCTGTTCTGCGCTACTGTCCATAACAATGGATTATTATCAGGGGCTCAAAAGTTCCAGTATCTAAAGTCAACATTACGGAATGAAGCACTATTACTAATCCAGTCAATACCTGTCACAGACGGAAACTACGCCGAAGCCTGGGACATCCTTCTCAACCGTTTCAATAATACCAGAGAAATCATCAAAGCTCACTTAAGGCGCCTATTCGGCCAGACAAGCATTAAGGAAGAGTCATCAACATCTCTGAGGCGATTGATTGACACTATAGCGGAGTGTGTTCGCGCACTGAAGGTTCTGAACCAGCCGGTACAATACTGGGACTCAATCCTACTTCACGTGGTCGGTGAGAAACTCGATCAAGAGTCTCGACGACAATGGGAACTCTCACTGAAGGGTACTACACTGCCAACCTACGAAGAGTTGACGATCTTCCTAGAGCAAAGGGCTAGAGCATTAGCCGCGTCCCAACCAACGACTGTACGGGGAAACCCAGCATCAGCGTCCAAACGGAATACCAATTCATATCATGGAGCTGTTCGAGATGTTTTGTGCCCTATCTGCACTCAGCCACACTACGCATTCAAATGTCCGTCACTTTTAAAGGCAACTGTCGAGGAAAGATGGAACATCGTCAAGAAACATTCCCTCTGCTTCAACTGTCTGAAGAACGACCACATGAACAATGACTGCAAATCAGGAAAATGTCGAAAATGTGACTCAAAGCATAATACCCTACTACATCAACCATCGCATGACATGGGGTCAACATCAAGTGCCAAGCAAAACACTAATGTCATGTCACATGTATCCCGACAAGCCGAAGTAGCATCACAAGTCATATTGCCTACAGCAATCATCCAAGTCCAAGCAGCGAATGGACATCTTTGGTCAGTTAGAGCACTAATTGATTCAGGATCACAAGCAAGTTTTATTTCTGAGAGAATCACTCAGAAATTACAACTTCAAAGAAGCAGTCACCATATCACAATTGGCGGAATTGGTCGGACAGGAACAAGTCATTCACGTGGTGGAGCAATGTTGAAGATTCACTCCAATACAGAGCCGAATTTCAATGTCACTATTCAAGCACTAATACTCAACCACGTAACAGCAGCGTTGCCAAACCTGGCGTTCAATCCTCAAGGCTGGACACATATCAAGGGAGTCCAGTTGGCTGATCCGACGTTCCATATCCCTGGCTCCATTGACATCTTATTAGGAGCTGATGTTTACTTGGACCTAGTTCTAGATGGTAAACTCGTGGGAAACCGTGGAAGTCCTGGAGCGTTTAATACCGTCTTCGGCTGGGCAGTTGCTGGTCCACTGGGATGTCAAGGCGCAACCTCTCCTACAACCTCAATTCAAGTAGCTCATGTCCAACTTGAAACCCAACTTGCTAAGTTCTGGGAACTAGAAGAACTTGGATCAAGACCAAATTTCACAGCATCAGAAATCATTTGCGAGGAAATGTTTCATGACAGCCATAGTAGAGATCCTACTGGAAGATATATCGTGAAGCTACCTATCAAGGACAAGGAAGAATCTCTTGGAGAGTCAAGAACGAGAGCTCTACGACGATTCCAACATACTGAGCGGCGGTTACAAGCGAATCCTGAGATGTATGACAAGTACAGAAGCTTCATGGATGAATACCTCGCATTGAATCACATGGAACGCGTACCAGCAGAGTCAATTCCTATAAAGAATGCTTATTACTTACCTCATCATGCAGTCTTCAAGGAAGGAAGCACTACCACCAAACTACGAGTCGTTTTTGACGGATCTGCGAAGACATCAAGCGGAAAATCATTGAACGATATACTATTGGTTGGCCCGAAACTTCAGGACGATCTTGTAAATCTCTTACTCCGATTCAGAACTCACGCCGTGGCTCTCACTGCAGACATTGAGAAAATGTATCGCCAAATCTTGATTCGACCAGAAGACACACAGTATCAACGAATTCTTTGGAGACGTCAGAAGGAAGACACTATACAAGACTATCAATTGTTGACGGTGACATATGGGACAGCTTCTGCACCGTACTTGGCAACCAAAACCTTGCAACAATTATCCAAGGACGTTAAAACCAAATACCCGTTGGCAGCTCATGCATTGGCTAAGGATTTCTACGTTGATGACTTGCTATCTGGAGCCGAAGACACAGAATCCGCATTAAAATTACAAGGAGAATTATTGCAAGCTACACGTGAAGCTGGGTTACCCCTCCGGAAATGGGCCTCGAATGATGAAGCCGTCTTGGAAGCAGTATCACCTGAGCTACGAGAAATCGCAGTTCCCTTGAACCTTACCAACGCTGAGTCAATACAAACCTTGGGTCTTCATTGGACACCGGCCACGGACATCCTGTCGTTCTCTGTCAACTTACCGAAGACTAGAGCTACGACTTCCAAGCGAACCATTCTATCAGATACAGCAATGGTATTCGACCCTTTGGGCTTAGTATCACCCGTTATCATTCGAGCGAAACTGATACTACAAGAAATGTGGCAGATGAAGAACGATTGGGATGACGAGCTACCCTTGACTACTACCAGAAGTCCATTAAATTAGCCTAGGAAGTAACCAAAAGCGGGGTTTGGTACTCCCCTCTCTTGTGTAGCAATACTGAAGAAGGGCGACACATTCGCCACCTCGCGATAATTTTTCTCAGATCTCCGGTTTAGGTGCGACTCGTACGCCAAAATTTGCCCTATCGAGAGACAAAAAAACTATTGGCCGAAAACGCCCCCTTCCACTGTAAAACCGAGTCCGCTTAAAAATAGGAGAAGGGATGGGGGTGTGAATTTTGGAACAGTCAAGGTCATTCAGTTTTTTATGACTGTTCATAAACCTATTGAAAAAAACTATTTAAAGGGAGGGTGAAGTAGAAAATCAAGTGGTTTTTTTTATCGATTCCCCTACTATATACAAGACCAGTCTGCATAGTAAAACATTCAGGAAATACTAGCTCCGAATGATTTTAAAATTCAAATTAGGTTCAGATTTAAAAGATAATTTTAAATAAGGACGTCCGACCAATCGCGTAACCCACTGCCTAGTAGAAGAATCGATTAAAAACCACTTGATTTTATACTTCACCCTCCCTTTAACAACCGAGGCCGTTCCTTTTTTTAATTTTTTATAAAGCAAACAATCTACCCTTTAGAGATGCAGCGTTCATGGGCTGAAGAAGTCACGCCCCGCTCACGTCAAGAAAGACTTTCTAGAGAGGAGCTCGAGATTTCTAACTGTGATAGGAAAGGGGAAAAAATTTAACCCCCTATCCATGGAGTTAGAAGGAGTTTTTATCCCAGCAGAGACGAACGCTATACCAGCCATTGTAATTGTTCACTTCCTAGGCTAATTTAATGGACTTCTGCTACTACAAACAAATGGAGCGCCTTCAGGGAGGACTTGATTGCAATTGAGAAGTTACGAATCCCGCGCTATATCAGTCAGCCAAATGCAAGAAGGTCAAGTTTGCACGGTTTTTGCGACGCATCAGAGAAGGCCTACGCCGCGGCAGTTTACATGAAGACTACCAATGATGCTGGACTAATCAACGTACAACTTATGATTGCCAAAACTAAAGTTGCACCTGTGTGATATTGACTTATGTACTTTGATATTAACTTATGTTACTGAAGATTAACCTTTGTACAGTCTAAGATAATTGTTATCTATTGTATGACGTAACATCAATTGTATATAAGCTAGTGTTTTTAATCTAAACGAGATAGTCACGTAGTCGCGCTCGACTAGATAATGTAAATAAACCTTATTGTAATAAAGCAACTTTTATACGTTAAATAGTGTAGTTAGTTGAACACACTAACATGGTGTCAGAAGTCGGTTTTTATTAGTGAGTGCGGTGGATTAGTCGCGTACGGTTTCCCAGCTTTATAACGCGAGTTTCTTTCTCGGGCGTTTGCGGTTTACCAGTTTAATTAGCGCGTTATCCCTGGTGCGTCCGGATCAGCAATGGCGATTCCCGCTCCAAGTCTCACCTCCGCTTCATTTCAAGTACAGTCCCCTGCCGCCTTTAACTTCGCGAGTCCCACTGACTGGCCAAAATGGCATCGTCGCTTCGAGCGCTTTCGGTTCGCCTCTGGGTTAAGTACTAAACCCGAAGAAGAGCAGGTGAATGCTCTCATCTACATGATGGGCGACAGTGCCGAAGACATCTTCCTGTCGTTTACGTTCGCCTCCGCCGACGAAAAGAAACAGTACAATACGGTAATGCAGAAGTTCCAGGACCATTTCGTAATCCGGAAGAATATTATCTACGAACGAGCTACCTTTAACAACAGAATACAACATGATGGAGAACCTGTCGAGGATTTCATAACGGCGTGCCGAGCGCAAATTGAAAAATGTGACTATGGTACCCTACAGGACGAGCTACTGAGAGACAAAATCGTCGTAGGAGTACGGGATAAATCATTATCGGAAAAATTGCAGCTCGACGGCACCCTCACGTTGGAGAAAGCTATCTCAACAGTCCGTCAAGCGGAAGAAATTCGTCGACAGCAGAAGGCCCTTCATGGTCAAACCAACGGGATTACAATGAACGTAGATGCATTGCACACACGCAGCAAGTATCGTCCAGATGCAGGAAGACCGCCAAAGGGCGAGTCAGGACGACCGAGACCGGCGCGTGTCGAAACAAAAACCTACGCAACAACAACTCCGTGTCAGAAATGCGGTAAACTGGAAAGGCACAACCGAGAAGCATGCCCAGCACAGAAAGTACGCTGCCGAAAATGCCGGCAAATAGGACACTACGAGCGAGCGTGCCTTGGTCGAACGGCAAGATACAACCGTGAAATTACTACCTCATCTCTGTCAAGCGAGTTAGACAACACTCAGAACGACGTTTTCCTGGGTGAGATCACGGATCGTACAAACGAGCATCGATGGATGGCACAAATCAGCGTCAATGGAAGGCAAGTTCAATTTAAAATTGACACAGGGGCCGACGTGTGCGCCATCCCGGAATCGATGTATGCTTCACTATTTCGGGACATATCTCTGAAGAAACCAGATCGACGTCTGTTTGGACCGGGAAAAACAGCGTTGACCTGCAAGGGAATAATGATGGCCGAGCTTTCAAAAGGTACCGTCACGATCCACGACTGCCTGTACGTGATAGAAGGGTTAACAGTTCCGCTATTGAGCCTGAAGGCAAGCGAGGGTCTACAGCAAGTCAAGCGGATCGATGAAGTACGATTAACCGAGCTCTCTAATCTTCAACCAATGGCGGAATATCCAAAGCTTTTTACGGGGCTCGGCAGAGTAAAACGCCAGTATAAGATCGTACTGAAACCGGGAGCTGAGCCGTATGCGGTTTCCACACCAAGAAGAGTCGCCATTCCCTTGATGTCTCATGTCGAGGCAGAAATCCGGCGTATGGTAGAACTGGGCGTCATCAAGAAAATCGAGGAGCCAACAGAATGGTGCGCCCCGATGGTTGTTGTCAGGAAGGACACGGGCGAACTGAGGATCTGTGTCGATTTCACCAGGCTCAACAACCACATAAAGAGGGAGCAGTACCAGTTACCAGCCGTGGATCATACCTTGGGCCGTTTGGCAGGAGCTAAGATTTTCTCCAAGCTCGATTGTAATTCGGGATACTGGCAGGTACCCCTGCACCCAGAATCGGTACCGCTGACGACCTTCATAACTCCGTTTGGTCGCTACTGCTGTAACTGCCTCCCCTTCGGACTAACGTCAGCGTCTGAGCATTTCCAAAATCTGATGGCCTCATACCTCGAAGGGATCGCCAACGCTGTATGTCTCCAGGACGATATTCTAATCTGGGGGAAAGACGTCGCCGAACACGATAAATACTTGAGAAGAGTCCTGGAAAGATTGGCGCATAATGGAGTAACTCTCAACAAGAAGAAATGCGATTTTGGAGTGAGTCGTATCAAGTTCTTGGGCCACATCATTGATAGTGGTGGTATCAGGCCAGATGATGAAAAAGTCCGTGCCATTACAGAAATGGATCCTCCAAAGGATGTTCCCGAGCTACGTAGATTGCTCGGCATGGTTAACTACCTCGGAAAATTCATTCCACGACTGGCCGAAGAGATCCAACCACTCAATAGCCTATTGAGCACGAAAAACTCCTGGATATGGGGCCCGAGTCAAGACAAAGCTCTCAAGTTCATCAAGAGTGCATTAACTAGCGATCCAGTCCTGGGTATTTATGATCCTACTAAGCCCACAACTGTATCCGCGGATGCCTCGAATTATGGCATTGGAGCACTCTTGAAGCAAGTCTCACCTGATGGAAGACAGCAAGTCATAGCATATGCATCGAAGACCCTATCTCCCACAGAACAGCGATATGCACAAATTGAGAAAGAGGCCTATGCGCTCACCTGGGCGTGTAAAAGGTTTGAAGATTTTATCACTGGAATAACGTTTACGTTGGAAACAGATCACCAGCCCCTGGTAGCCATTCTGCAAACGAAGCAGTTGGAGGAGTTGTCACCGAGATTGCAACGACTGCGCCTCCGGATGATGCGGTACTCGTTCAAGGTTATCTATATCCCTGGAAAATCGTTGGTTCCAGCAGACACCTTATCAAGGGCACCCTTGAAACATATAGACGAATCCGAGTTACAGCAAGAACTCACAGCGTACCTACAATCGGTAATGAGTGACCTCCCAGCAACGGACTCTCGACTTGCGGAAATACTTCGCGCGCAAAATCAAGACCCTGCGTGCCAGAACCTACGTCGGTACGTAGATCAAGGTTGGCCTATAAGGAAGAGAGTTCCTGCTAATTCCGTGGACTATTTCCCGTTCCGGAATGATATCACCACACAAGAGGGTCTATTAATGAAAGGAAGCCGATTGATAGTCCCGCCATCCATGCGTGAAGAGATCATGGATCGTATCCATGCCGGACACATGGGCATTACGAAGTGTCGAGAGAGGGCGAAGCAATCCGTATGGTGGCCAGGCATTTCCCGCACCATAGAAAATACCATCAAGAGTTGCATGATATGTCTTAAGGAGACCAGGAACCGACATGAACCTCTAATACCTTCTAAGATACCGGATCGCCCGTGGCAGACAGTTGCCATAGACATGATGTACCACGCAGGAAAGAACTACTTAGTAATAATTGATTACTACTCGAGGTACATCGAAGCCGCAAGAATGAGAGATCAAACGACGAAAACCGTGATAGATATTATGACAGAAGTTTTCTCACGACACGGAATTCCGGAAGTCGTGCGCAGCGACAACGGAAGTAACTTATCGGCAACCAGGACATTCGATTTCCAAGCCTTTGCGAAGAAAGTCGGATTTACCTCAATCACGAGCAGCCCGAAGTACGCACAAAGCAATGGGTTAGCTGAAGCAGCCGTCAAAATCGTAAAATCCATCCTTAAAAAGTCGGACAATCTAGCAGAAGGACTACTCGCATATAGAGCTACACCTCTAAGGAATGGGTTCAGCCCTGCCCAATTACTGATGAATCGACGCCTCAGGACTACGCTGCCCGTGACCCCTGAATCATTAATGCCTTCTGTTCCGCCAGCATCATTGGTAAATGTTATGTTCGTTACACGAAGTAATAACACTAAGATAAAATCAATAAGTTTATTATAGCTTAATAAACAGTCCGTAGTTAAGATTCTAATGTTTATAAAGGAAGCCCGTACATGAAGTGATTAATATCTCTTTAGCTACCTCTACATGTCAACTCGTATCTGACGTCATCTAGTTTATCCCAGAGCTCCCCCTTACGGTTGGGTCAAGGCTAACTGTCTAATATTTGTTCTGGGCCTGACATAAGCATTCTATTATTATTTTACCGTACATGACAATACCTCCCTTTTTTTTTTTTTTTTTTTTTTTTTTTTTTTACATTGTTTAACTCAAGAGCATAATTCACTACGAGAAAAAAAAGCTAATTCGTTTGATCTTGCTATACATGAATTACTAAGATTTTAAGTTCATAGACCTTATTAAGATATTGTTAATACTTGAGTTCGTTAATGTTCATTTAACTTATGTGTAAAATAATATAGGTTCCCTAGAGTTCATTAGTCACAATATCGACTTGGGCGTTTCTTCTTTCGTTGGGGTCTCGGATGAGTGGTGACAATAGGGCGCTGTTCAGATACTTGTGTGGCAGACTCTAGGCAGGTTTGGGTTGTGGGAAGATGTCCATGGTCAATTGGGGTAGTAGCCGCTGCTGTCGCTTGTGGAGCAGTCGTCTGGTCTAGCTCATTGGAAGGTGGATCACGAATGGTCTCAGGTGTCTCGTGGGATGTTTCGTCTGATGCCTGACGGTCCTTGGTCGCTGTCTGGTTTGGGATAGCATTGGGAGCTGGATCAGGGACAGCTTCCGGTGGTCGACGAGATGTTTCAGCTGGTAGATGGTGATTTTCAGCAAGAGGCAATGGTTGATGTATTGACCCCCATAAAAGAAGTTCGTTGTGATCGTCTACTGGCTTGGGTTTTGTAACATGATCCGAGTGCGGGCGTTGTCGTATCTGATTCTTATGGCGTCGTAATAATCCATACTCTGTGTCGATTAGAAACATAGTGTGTCCGATGTGCCTGACGATGGTACCGTTCAGCCACTTGTTTCCTTTGCCATAATTACGCACGTAGACTGGGTCTTGTGGTTTAAATTTATTCTTGTTATGTACTGCAGTTGTGTTCGCAGATGTCATCAGGAATTTTGGATGGCAGAGATCCAAACTTGATACTATTTGCCGACCAAACATTAGCTCAGCTGGCGATTTTCCTGACTCTGTGGGAGTTCGACGATACTGTAGCAAAATGTGTGCTATGCGTGTTTCGAGCGAATCCACTTGTTGCGTGAAATTCAGTTCTTGATGTGATATTTTCCGTAAATGATCTTTAACCGTGCGTACGGCCCTCTCAGCTAATCCGTTTGACGCCGGGTGGTATGGGGCTGAGGTAACATGACGAATTCCATATCGCAAAGCGAAGGCTTCAAATTCGGTACTAGCGAAACAAGGTCCGTTGTCGGATACAAGAGTTGGCATTATTCCATAACGTGCTACTATGTCTCGTAAATGTGACAACACTGTCTGAGTCGTTTGTGATTTGGTGACAAATACTTCTAGCCATTTGGTATGACTGTCGATGAAAATGAGAAGGTATTTGTTTTCGATCGGGCCGGCGAAATCGACGTGGACACGGCTCCAAGGTGTATTGGTGGGAGGCCATGGTGTGTATGTTCTGGGTGGTAATGATGCGTGCTCTTGACATGCCGTACAGTGTTGGGATGTCTTCTCTATGTCAGTATCTATTCCTGGCCACCAGATGCAAGAACGTGCATTTGCCTTCATTCGGACAGTACCCATGTGCGAACGATGTAGCTCTCTGAGCATTGGTTCCCGATGCATGGTTGGTACAATGACGCGATTAGACATTAAGTAGATTCCGTTGAAATTGGATATGTCGGTTCTTCTGCGGTAATACGGTTGCAGCTCCTTTGGGATGGTATGTTTCGCAGGCCATCCATTTTTGAGGAAGTCTCCAAGAGAGCGCAACGTGTCGTCTTGACGAGTTGCCTCATCGAGCTGACGCGCCGTTATAGGTGTATTGTCCGTGACGCTTCGTACTGCGAAAACGTATTCTGCCGGTACAGGCGTCGTTGTGGTTAGCGTGGGTAGCGGTAAGCGACTTAGAGCGTCGGCGTTGGCATTCGCCGATCCCTTCCGGAACTTTAAGGTGTAGGAATACGCGGCCAAAATCAGTGACCAGCGTTGCAGACGTGCCGCAGCCATTTGTGGTACAGGTTTGTGAGCCGCTAACAAGGTGACTAACGGTTGATGGTCAGTATAAAGCGTAAAATGAGTGCCATACAGATAGTCTTTAAATTTCTTGACGGCAAAAATGATTGCTAAGGCTTCTTTATCCAATTGAGAATAATTTTTTTCTGCGGACGTTAGGCTTCTTGAGGCGAAAGAAATCGGTTTTTCTTGTCCGTCAATGTGGTGGGATAAAACTGCACCGATTCCAAACGGCGATGCATCGCAGGCCAGGGATATTTCTCGTGATGGATCGTAGTGGGCAAGGATGTTCGATGATTTGAAAGCGTCCTTAGCCGCCTGAAAAGCTTCCTGGTGCTTGTAGTCCCATGCCCAAGCAATATTCTTGTGTAGTAGTCCATAAAGAGGTGCAAGCCTTGTTGCATTATCCGGGAGAAAGTGTGCATAGTAATTAATGAGACCCAAAAATGAGCGTAGGGTTTCAATATTTGTAGGTGCAGGTGCGTTCATTATGGCTTGAATTTTGGCTTCCTGCGGATGTATGCCGTTTTCGTCCAATCTGTGTCCCAAGAATTCTATGGATTTCTGCATGAAGCTACATTTCTCCCTTTTAAGCTTTAATCCGTGTGCCTCTAGTTTGGTAAGAACTGCGTCAAGAATCCTCAGATGATTTTCATGTGAGGAGCCTCCCACCAAGGTGTCGTCTTGGAAAGGAGTAACGTTTTTAACATCCGAAAGAATCATTTCCATTATGCGTTGAAATATTGCTGAGGCTGACGCGACTCCAAATGGTAATCGGTTGAATTGGTACAACCCCAGTGGTGTGTTGATTACTGTGTACTTTTTCGAATCCTCTTCCAGTTCTATTTGGTTGTAGGCTTCGCGTAAGTCGAGTTTGGAGAATAGTCGGCAACCAGCGAGTTTTGTAAAGATGTCCTCGGAACGCGGTAATGGATACTTGTCTATATTTAGTTGAGGATTCAGAGTGGATTTGTAGTCAGCGCACACTCTTAGTCCTCCATGGGGCTTCTGAACGATGACAATTGGAGATGCAAAATCCGAATAGGGAAGCTTGGTAATGATTCCTTCCCTTTCCATACGGCGTAGTTCGGTCGCTACAGCTTCTTGTCTAGCGTACGGGATTGTGCGTGCTTTACAGAAGACGGGCTTGACATGATCTTTTACATACAACCTTGCCTTTATGCCGTGTAACTTTCCAAGTCCTGGTGTAAAGAGTGCAGAGTGTTTCTCCAATAACTCTTTAAGCTGCTGGTCTCCTTGTGTTGCAACTTGATTCACTTCGGCAGTGTTGCTTTGGTGAGCTTTAAACGAAGGTAGAATGTCCAGGACTGAGTAGAGCCATTTACGACCACACAAATTTGGTTTTGTGCTCCGTACGACTAGTAATGGCAGTTGAGCCTGACGACCTCGAAAAACAACTGAGACTACGGCTTGACCAACAACCTGGATTGTATTTCCTGTGTATGATTCCAATTTGCCCGGAAATTGCGTTATTTCGGATACGGAAGAGAGTGTTCGAAAATCCTGCTCTTTAATCATAGTGAATCCGGATCCATTATCAATTTCAAAGGCAATTGGTGTGTTGTTGACTTCGAGCGTGACTGAATCGGGCGGTGGAATACTTTCGTCAATGTTTGATGGGTTTACGACGCTGTGGTCTCGGTCAGTCCTCAAAACGTCATCCACATGGTACACGTCTGGTAGATATTCGTTAAGAGGGGCAGTGTCCAGTGGTGCCAAGGAGGTGTCATTGATATGATGAGAACGATATGGTCTCCGCTGTTGTACTCTTGTGGAATGTGGATCAGGTGGGTTGAGGCATGCTTTTGCAATGTGCCCTTTTCGTTGGCATTTTAAACACGTGGATTGAAGGTAAGGACAGTCGGGACCCTTATGTCCTTCCGCAGCGCAGCGAAGACAACGTGTAAGATCTGGTTTGATCTTTGGTCGAACGCGGCTGTCTAAATGTGTAGACTGGTGACGCTTAGTTGAAGGTTTCTTGTGTCTTCCTGGCTTGCCATGCGATGGAGGTTTTCCAATGACTTGATGGACCTCGGATGTTAATTCTCGTGTGGGTTCCGTCGTTTTCATTTCTCCAAGGCTTGTTTTAGCGCTTTCCATGGAGATCAAAATTGCCGTGGCTCTAGCTAGCGTAATGGACTTCTTTTCTTCTTCTTCTGCGATGAGTCTTTGTTGCATAGTATCATTGTTGATACCGAAGATGAGTTTGTCAACTATCATCTCATCGCGATTCTGGAAGGCACAATGTTCCGTGAGGGCTTGTAATGCAGCGATGAATGTTCCAACTGACTCTCCGTTTAAGCGAGTACGGCGATAAAAGCGAAGTCGGGCGATGCAACGCAAGGGCGTTGGGTCAAAATGCGTGGTGAGAGCCGCGACTAATTCGTCATAGGTTTTAGACGCGACGGTCGCTGGACGAATACGATCGCGTAAAAGACTATATGTGTCCGGGCTAAGAACAGTTTGTAATTATAAAAAAATGTCTTGGTTTGGACCAAGGCCGAAAAAACAAACGATATGTGTGAGGTTTATCAATTGACTGAAGTTTCAGATATTGAAATATTTTTCTAGTTATTTCTATCCACTCAATCTTTAATCAATATTTAATTCAATCAACTGATTTTACTGTTAATCGATCTAGTCCCTCTAAATTAATTGAAAAAATTACATATCTACGCTTTTTCAAGAACAATTACATTTTCCGAAAACATTTTATCATGAAATTAATTATTTTGAAGGGAGTACGTGTTGAGGGATTAGTATTGAATATTTGAAATGTTCTACTGGATGTCTAAAAAGAGCAAGCGAACTTTGGTATAACTCGAATGGAAAATGTAAATATTTAATAGATGCCAAAGCAGGGTGTTGCGCGAATTTATACATTTAATTTCGTATATAGAAATTCTTCATTTCTATTGCCGCCTCTATGAAGGTAAAGTTGCACTGGAACTTCCATTTCCGTACTTTAGAATTTCTTGGTCATAACTCAGTCTTCATTTGAAACGTCACCACCCCTTTCTACATTGTTGGCGCTACTTTTACACCGGTTACGTATTACGCGTAATCATTTTAGCAAGCGCAAAGATCAGGGGCGAGGTGTATTCTCCCTCGCACCAAGGGTCATCGCCAGACGGTGCCAAAGTTCACTACGGGCAGGAGGCTAGTCAACTAGCACTGCCTATAGCGGTGTTTCTAAGCGAGCGAGAGAATGAGAGAAAACACCCCAATGGCGGGATCACACCTGTGTTTTAGTTTCTCTGTATGTAATTTCCAAAATGGTCTACTCACTTACAAATGTACACCGATTACACTGAGTGATCGGTCGTTCGGGCGCTAGCGAGTGTCAAGCCATAACCATAATCATTCATGTACACGAATGTTTTATAGTGTTGGGTTAATAAGGTTGGTGGGCAAGTCCGGAGTGTCATGTACCGTTTACTAATGTGAAAAGGTTTCGATCTATTGGCTGAGTGTGTTGCGACGGCTCAGATGACCCATACACTGGAACCACTGGTTATTATAAAACGCCATATGTTGGGAAAATAGAGGAAGGGAAGGGGTGTCGGAGTTAAATGTGACCTTCTTGGCATAACTAGTAGTGAATGATGTGTTTAACCATATTATTTCCGCGGGAAATGAATATAACAAGTCATTGGTACTGAGAAGTATATCTGTTTATGTGATCTTTACCCTTTACCACACAGCATAAACTTTTGCTTTGCCTTAAGTAGACGACATTCACTGTAAACGACAGTTATCAACAATTTAAAACAGATTTAAACTTCTTTTGGTGCAAACTTGAAAATTTGTCAAGCCAGCAACAATTAAAACTATGTCGGTCAAGGTGCTTACAAGTTAGTGATCATCGACACGAAATCCCTTCAAAATAATTAATTTCATGATAAAATGTTTTCGGAAAATGTAATTGTTCTTGAAAAAGCGTAGATATGTAATTTTTTCAATTAATTTAGAGGGACTAGATCGATTAACAGTAAAATCAGTTGATTGAATTAAATATTGATTAAAGATTGAGTGGATAGAAATAACTAGAAAAATATTTCAATATCTGAAACTTCAGTCAATTGATAAACCTCACACATATCGTTTGTTTTTTCGGCCTTGGTCCAAACCAAGACATTTTTTTATAATATCTGTCACTTCAGTCTTAATGTAATTAAATTTTGAATAATTATGTTTGCTTTACCGTCATACCATTGCACTCTAAAATATAACGGTGCATTCAAACACCATTTATGCTGTTTTTTCCGGTGCCAAAAAAGACATCATTTATGGTGTACTTTAACCCCATTTTTATGATCAATTGACGCCATTTTCTAATATTATTTGCAAGTATTAAGGAAATATTAGGCATTTATGCACCATTTACAGTGGTTTTTAACATCTTTTTTAGGCAATCTGTTGAACTTCTAATATTACTAAGTTTAATGGTGTTAAAAGTAGGGAAAAAGTACGCTACCTATAACACATTATTAAACCAAGTGAAGTGAAAAACTGTGAAATAGTTGTTAAATATTTTTTTTCCATATTTAGCACCACGTTTATGGTGTAAAACAAACCCGTTAATACAACATTTCAAGTCCCTGTTTACCCATTTAAAGACCCTATTTCCCCCGTTTTAAGGCCCTATTGACCCATTTAGGTCTGATTAATTTATAAAGATTGAGTGGTTGTGTAAAATGAGCAAAAATCCCATCTATTTTGTAAAACATTAAGCAAAATTTATAGTTTAGAAGAATGAAAAATTTTTAAGTCGCAGAAATGGACCGTTATAAAGCGATTCGCTTATTTTAATTTTTAAGTCAAATTACGTAACACTGTAACGAACTTAAACGAAGTTTGAACATAGAATGAGTTCCCAAAAATAATTTTCTAACGTAATATAGTGCCTATATTATTACATATTATTAAAAGCAAATATTTTTATTTTTAAACGCTGTCAACGATAAAACGTTTGTTATTATTGAACTATTTTTTTATTAAATTTATAGCATTTATAGGATAAATACTTCTACTATTAAGAGGCACAATGCTTTAAATTTGTGTCTCAATGAAACGTAACCTAACTAACATATGCCTTACCTAACCCGACCTATAAAACAAGCAATATATTCAACGTTTTTAGTTGAAGGACCTTGAAAAATAAACGATTTTTTTTGGAAAAGGCCCGCGTTCACGCGTTGTTTAGTAATGACCTAATATTAAATATCGATTTGTAAAATAAAAATAAAATTTTTATGCCATGAAATATTTTCCAATAAGCAATAATTGAAAGCATGAATTTTTAAAAAATTGTGCATACAAAACTCGGAAAGGTTTTTAAGTGATGTTTTAAAAAGTAAAACATGCTCATTATTAAAACCAATCTGACTCCATTAGTTGTTGCCCAAAAGAGTTCATTTGGATAATTTTATCGGCATTAACTTATAATCGTGTTCATTCAGGATTGATTTAATAAGAAAGCCTTCAACGTGTACGTACACAATAGGAAAGGTAGTAAAGTCCCACTGAACACGACTATGAATTATCCTGTAAATCAGGCGTATGGTCCTGAAATGGGGTGAACAGGGGTTTGATATGAGATTAATAGGGGTTTTAATTTGGGACATGAAATGGAGGTAAATATGGACTTGAAATGGGGGTAAATATGGACTTGAAATGGGGGTAAATATGGACTTGAAATGGGGGTAAATATGGACTTGAATTGGGGGTAAATATGGACTTGAATTGGGGGTAAATATGGACTTGAAATGGGGGTAAATATGGACTTGAAATGGGGGGTAAATATGGACTTGAAATGGGGGGTAAATATGGACTTGAAATGGGGGGTAAATATGGACTTGAAATGGGGGGAAAATATGGACTTGAAATGGGGGGTAAATATGGACTTGAAATGGGGGGTAATTATGGACTTGAAATGGGGGTAATTATGGACTTGAAATGGGGGTAAATATGGACTTGAAATGGGGTAAATATGGACTTGAAATGGGGGTAAATATGGACTTGAAATGGGGGTAAATATGGACTTGAAATGGGGGTAAATATGGACTTGAAATGGGGGTAAATATGGACTTGAAATGGGGGTAAATATGGACTTGAAATGGGGGTAAATATGGACTTGAAATGGGGGTAAATATGGACTTGAAATGGGGGTAAATATGGACTTGAAATGGGGTAAATATGGACTTGAAATGGGGGTAAATATGGACTTGAAATGGGGGTAAATATGGACTTGAAATGGGGGGTAAATATGGACTTGAAATGGGGGGTAAATATGGACTTGAAATGGGGGGTAATTATGGACTTGAAATGGGGGTAAATATGGACTTGAAATGGGGGTAAATATGGACTTGAAATGGGGGTGAATATGGACTAGAAATGGGAGTAAATATGGACTTGAAATGGGGGTAAATATGGACTTGAAATGGGGGTAAATATGGACTTGAATTGGGGGTAAATATGGACTTGAAATGGGGGTCAATATGGACTTGAAATGGGTGTCAATATCGACTAGAAATGGGTGTCAATATCGACTAGAAATGGGTGTCAATATCGACTAGAAATGGGTGTCAATATCGACTAGAAATGGGTGTCAATATCGACTTGAAATGGGTGTCAATATCGACTTGAAATGGGTGTCAATATCGACTTGAAATGGGTGTCAATATCGACTTGAAATGGGTGTAAATATGGACTTGAAATGGGTGTAAATATCGACTTGAAATGGGTGTAAATATCGACTTGAAATGGGTGTAAATATCGACTTGAAATGGGGGTAAATATCGACTTGAAATGGGGGTAAATATGGACTTGAAATGGGGGTAAATATGGACTTGAAATGGGGGTAAATATGGACTTGAAATGGGGGTAAATATGGACTTGAAATGGGGGTAAATATGGACTTGAAATGGGTGTCAATATCGACTAGAAATGGGTGTCAATATCGACTTGAAATGGGTGTCAATATCGACTTGAATGGGTGTAAATATGGACTTGAAATGGGTGTAAATATCGACTTGAAATGGGTGTAAATATCGACTTGAAATGGGTGTAAATATCGACTTGAAATGGGTGTAAATATCGACTTGAAATGGGTGTAAATATCGACTTGTAATGGGTGTAAATATCGACTTGACATGGGTGTAAATATCGACTTGAAATGGGTGTAAATATCGATTTGAAATGGGTGTAAATATCGACTTGAAATGGGTGTAAATATCGACTTGAAATGGGTGTAAATATGGACTTGAAATGGGGGTAAATATGAACTTGAAATGGGGGTAAATATGGACTTGAAATGGGGGTAAATATGGACTTGAAATGGGGGTAAATATGGACTTGAAATGGGGGTAAATATGGACTTGAAATGGGGGTAAAAATGGACTTGAAATGGGGGTAAATATGGACTTGAAATGGGGGTAAATATGGACTTGAAATGGGGGTAAATATGGACTTGAAATGGGGGTAAATATGGACTTGAAATGGGGGTAAATATGGACTTGAAATGGGGGTAAATATGGACTTGAAATGGGGGGTAAATATGGACTTGAAATGGGGGGTAAATATGGACTTGAAATGGGGGTAATTATGGACTTGAAATGGGGGTAAATATGGACTTGAAATGGGGGTAAATATGGACTTGAAATGGGGGTAAATATGGACTTGAAATGGGTGTCAATATCGACTAGAAATGGGTGTCAATATCGACTAGAAATGGGTGTCAATATCGACTTGAAATGGGTGTCAATATCGACTTGAAATGGGTGTCAATATCGACTTGAAATGGGTGTAAATATCGACTTGAAATGGGTGTAAATATCGACTTGAAATGGGTGTAAATATCGACTTGTAATGGGTGTAAATATCGACTTGAAATGGGTGTAAATATCGACTTGACATGGGTGTAAATATCGACTTGACATGGGTGTAAATATCGACTTGAAATGGGTGTAAATATCGATTTGAAATGGGTGTAAATATCGACTTGAAATGGGTGTAAATATCGACTTGAAATGGGTGTAAATATCGACTTGAAATGGGTGTAAATATGGACTTGAAATGGGGGTAAATATGGACTTGAAATTGGGGTAAATATGGACTTGAAATGGGGGTAAATATGGACTTGAAATGGGGGTAAATATGGACTTGAAATGGGGGTGAATATGGACTTGAAATGGGGGTAAATATGGACTTGAAATGGGGGTAAATATGGACTTGAAATGGGGGGTAAATATGGACTTGAAATGGGGGGTAAATATGGACTTGAAAGGGGGGGTAAATATGGACTTGAAATGGGTGGTAAATATGGACTTGAAATGGGTGTAAATATCGACTTGAAATGGGTGTAAATATCAACTTGATATGGGTGTAAATATCGACTTGAAATGGGTGTAAATATCGACTTGAAATGGGTGTAAATATCGACTTGAAATGGGTGTAAATATCAACTTGAAATGGGTGTAAATATCGACTTGAAATGGGTGTAAATATCGACTTGAAATGGGTGTAAATATCGACTTGAAATGGGTGTAAATATCAACTTTAATTAATAATATAATAATAATCCTCATTTAATTGTAAAGATTAAAATGGAAAATTGAGACTGGGTGAAAGATAAATTTAGTTTTAATTTTAATTAAATAAGGTATCCATGAATTGAACCAAAAAAATCGTGTTTTGGGTTAGTTTCACCTTAATTTTATTTAAGTTTAAAGGTTTATCTCGATTAAGTTTAGTTTAAAGGTTTATCTCGATTAAGTTCAATTTAATTTAAAGGTATATCTCGATTAAGTTCAATTTAATTTAAGAAATATCTCGATTAAGTTCAATTTAATTTAAAGGTATATCTCGATTAAGTTCAATTTAATTTAAAGGTATATCTCGATTAAGTTCAATTTAATTTAAAGGTATATCTCGATTAAGTTCAATTTAATTTAAAGGTATATCTCGATTAAGTTCAATTTAATTTAAAGGTATATCTCGATTAAGTTCAATTTAATTTAAAGGTATATCTCGATTAAGTTTAATTTAAAGGTATATCTCGATTAAGTTTAATTTAAAGGTATATCTCGATTAAGTTTAATTTAAAGGTATATCTCGATTAAGTTTAATTTAAAGGTATATCTCGATTAAGTTTAATTTGAAGGTATATCTCGATTAAGTTTGATTTGAAGGTATATCTCGATTAAGTTTGATTTGAAGGTATATCTCGATTAAGTTTGATTTGAAGGTATATCTCGATTAAGTTTGATTTGAAGGTATATCTCGATTAAGTTTGATTTGAAGGTATATCTCGATTAAGTTCAATTTAAAGGTTTAATCTTGATTAAGTTTAATTTAAAGGTTTTAGGCTTAATTGAGTTGAAATTAATGATGGATTATGGTTTGGCAATATTGATTTAGCTTATAAATTGAGCTTGTTTAGATGAGTTTTTAATTAGTTCCAACACATAGCCCCGTGATAAATTTGCGGTAACGTGAAGATTAACAATAAAATATGTTGTACCGGGGAGCCCGTTACAACGGATCACTACAAAGGTTACAATGTTAATGAATGATGTGATTCCATAGTTTCGCTTAAATACCAGTAATTAAATCAAATACCTAAACAATTCATAGCAATTCTGACATATAAACAAACAGCAATGAGGACTGTGGAAATAGCGAACGTAACCCTCTGTTTCCCACATGGTTACGTTGACTAATTAAATTACGTAAAGACAATGTTCTCCTGGATTAACCAGCACCACTGTTACTTATATTTCTGAATTAAACAATCCTCTCTTGGTAACAAACAATTTATAAAACGAAATATCATATACGGACTGTTGCAACAGGAAAAAATTGTTTTAACGAATCATGTCGTCCTCTACATTGGTTGAGTTTCAGGAATTATACCACACACCTTCTGAATTAGTAGCATTTTAGTGAGATTAACAAATACTAAAACCCTGTATACCTCAAAGGAATGTTGAATTAACTGCTATAGAAACAGTTATTGTAACGGTTGCGGAGCTTCTGAAATTTTAATAATACTTCTAAAATAAAATAAAGATAAGTCCTTCAAGTAGCAGCTCTTTTTCTACAACATACTGTTACTATCCTAAAGAGTAAAGATCAAGAAGCATCACTATTATTAAAATTATCCAAGTCTGTAAACCAAAAACGTTGCAACATAACCTTCAGCTTAAAAACGTGACGAGAGCGTAAGCCAAACTAGACGACACTGGAGGCTCGGAAGCTGGCTAAGTGTAACTGGGTTCTCCCGAGTCCCGACTCCGAGAATCCAGAATATATACAAATACAATACATAAGCAACCTAAGCCTTGGTCTTAAATAACATCCAAAAACCAATATCTTATAATATAATGAAATCAATTACCTTTAGTTTTATACCTGGATTGCTTTATTAAACAAAATTTCGACCTGATAGCAAAGTGTTTCTTAGCAAGAGTGTTACAGAAAATTTATAAAATGAAATAAATATTTTAAGCCGGTAAAATACTAAACAAGCGTCGACTGCTCAAAAACAAGTTAAACCATGGAGCCTGTATCTCTTTAAGATTCAGGCTCCATGGTTCAACTTCCACAGAATGAATCAAACTGAAAATGTCAACTTAACTTGTTATTAGGCACAAAGCTAGGCCCTCCCTTGTTCTCAATATGCTTGATAATTGAAGAAATGGGTATCAGCGCGCTAACAGGTTAACCTGACGTTTAACTCAAGAGCTGTATTTCCGTAATTAACTAAAATTAACATACTTAGACTTAATTGTTTCTGATAATACTAGCGGATCGCACACCCTGAATACTTAATTGTTAAATTAAGAGTATTCCGAAAAGTAACTTCGCTCTAGTTTTTCGGTTAGTGGTGGCTAAATATCACGAAAAACCCCATGTTAATCTCCATAGGAAAATTGGCAAAAGCATGTGAATTTTGCTTTAACGTTACAAAAGAGTATCAAGTCATATCTACAAGGGCCTACCGGCCCTGTAGAATATCGCGCGTTTAATGTTGGCGTCAGTAATATCGTTCGCGAGGAAATAAGCGTTTAGTCGCTCCGAATACTGCGACCACTGTTCAGTTCTATTGTCAAAAATGTTTAAATTACCGTAAGTCGTCATTTTGCAGTAGGCGTGAGAAAACGTGACTTGATATTTTTCACTATAATTTCAGCGCGTATATCGATGTTGCCACGGGGCAATGACTTCTTTAACGTGACTTGATATTTTTCACTATAAGTTCAGCGCGTATATCGATGTTGCCACGAGGCAAGGACTTCTTTGTGAAATTGCGGTGCTTCCTTCCGTTTACGGCTTTTAGCTTGAAGAACTAAGGCCTAGGCCTAGACTACGGTATACGGGTTGAAGAAAAAGATGTTTTCTTTTAAAACTTTAGACGTATAACGCGAATCTCGCCTCCGTCGCCATTTGTTATGTTCGTTACACGAAGTAATAACACTAAGATAAAATCAATAAGTTTATTATAGCTTAATAAACAGTCCGTAGTTAAGATTCTAATGTTTACAAAGGAAGCCCGTACATGAAGTGATTAATATCTCTTTAGCTACCTCTACATGTCAACTCGTATCTGACGTCATCTAGTTTATCCCAGAGCTCCCCCTTACGGTTGGGTCAAGGCTAACTGTCTAATATTTGTTCTGGGCCTGACATAAGCATTCTATTATTATTTTACCGTACATGACAGTAAAGAAGAAAGAACTAGTCCTGAAGCAAGCACAAAAGCAACGCTATGATCGTCATCATGGCGTCCACAACTTACCAGAGCTAGAAAAGGGACAAAGAGTTTGGATAATCGACATGAGGAGAGAGGGAAGAATCCTTGGAAAAGCTGATGCTCCCAGGTCGTACATCATCCAAACCGCCAATGGAAACTTGCGACGAAATCGCTACCACTTGGTAATTCTGCCTTCACAAGAGCAACGACCAGATATCCAGGATTATCCAGAAGCAACTAGCATTGATCCCGAGGACATTATTCCTCCAAATCCAAGACCAGATCAACCATGCAGCGCTGAAACAGCTGGCAGACCTAGTCAAACACCGGACGAGAGTTCCACCGTCAACCAACCGAGGATAGACCCACTGCAGCCAGCCAATCCTGAACGAAGAGACAACCATCCCTCAAGGCGAGACGACAACACGACTACAGTCAAGTCGAGAACCAGACGACAACGAACGACGTTTGACCTGAGTGACTACGGGACGATAACAAAGAGTGGAAGAGTCTCGAAACCTGTGGTCAAGTTCGATCAAATGAACTTATGAGAAAAGAGAGGATGTGTGATATTGACTTATGTACTTTGATATTAACTTATGTTACTGAAGATTAACCTTTGTACAGTCTAAGATAATTGTTATCTATTGTATGACGTAACATCAATTGTATATAAGCTAGTGTTTTAAATCTAAACGAGATAGTCACGTAGTCGCGCTCGACTAGATAATGTAAATAAACCTTATTGTAATAAAGCAACTTTTATACGTTAAATAGTGTAGTTAGTTGAACACACTAACAGCACCCCTCAAGCAAACTACTTTGCCAAGACTGGAACTCTGCGCTACAGTACTCCTTGCAAGACTCATAGTACTGGTCCAAGATTCACTTAGCAAGACCATTCCCGACGTTCATGGCTGGAGCGACAGTCAAATTGTTCTGGCATGGTTAGATTCACCTCCTCAACGCTGGAAGACGTTCGTTGCGAATAGAGTATCAGAAGTTCAATCCGTTCGTCCCGGAATCCAATGGCACCATGTTTCTGGGCTTCTAAATCCAGCCGACTGTGCTTCCCGTGGGGTCACGGCCTCAGAACTTGTCTGCCATCCACTGTGGTGGCACGGACCAGATTGGCTTCGGAAAGAGCTGCCAGATACCGATCCATCAAAACCAGAACCCGAGGAGTGCAGTCTTGAAGCAAGAAATCCAGTCACAATCGTAACACATGGAAAACTGGACCAAAGCTTGCTCTCACAATATTCATCGTTGCCTACTCTAATTCATGTAACAGCATATATCCAGCGATTTATCACCAACATACGAACGCCCAAATCACAACGAGAAACGGGACCACTAACCAAGACTGAGACTACCAGAGCACTCAATCACTGGATAAGAGTTACCCAACTCAATGCCTTCGATGAAGAAGTTCGACTCTTAAAGGGATTGAAACCTCTGTCTTCAACTAGTAAACTTCTACCACTCACGCCATTTCTAGATGACACTGGAATTATGAGAGTTGGAGGGCGAATTCAGAACGCAAGAGTATCTATTGACCAGATCCACCCTGTCATTCTTCCTCGAAAAAGTCAACTCACCGATTTGGTTATCGCCAACGAACACATCAAGACTCTACATGGAGGCCCGCAATTAACCATGGCTTCAATACAGTCAAAATTCTGGATTCTGGGCCTTCGAGATGCTGTCCGGTTCCACGTCAGACGCTGTCTCAGATGTGTAAGACAGCAAGCAAAAACCGTCAGCCAACTCATGGGAAGTTTACCAGCTACAAGAGTAAACCCTGGAAGACCATTTCTGAACTGCGGAGTCGACTATGCCGGTCCATTTACCCTTAGAGTCATGAAGGGTCGTGGTTGCAAGACGTTCAAGGGCTACATCGCCGTTTTTGCCTGCTTTGCCACTCGCGCCCTACACCTCGAGTTAGTCAGCGATATGACTACCGATGCTTTCATTGCCGCATTGAAGCGCTTCATCTCTCGGCGGGGGATCTGTTCCAACATTCACAGCGACTGTGGGTCAAACTTTATTGGAGCGAGCAGAGCACTTAAGGAGTTCATTAAAGACGTATCAGCAAGCACAAAAAACGAAACTACTGCACGATGGTTGACAGATCAAGGGATCACTTGGCATTTCAACCCACCCATGGCTCCTCATTTCGGCGGACTTTGGGAGGCCGGAGTGAAGTCGATAAAGTATCATTTAAAGCGAGTCATTGGAGAAACACGATTAACATTCGAAGAAATGCAGACCATACTTTGTCAAATTGAAGCTTGCCTCAATTCAAGGCCGTTAACACAGATGTCATCAGACCCAACCGACCTTTCCGTACTCACGCCTGGCCATTTCCTGATCGGAGCCGCCTTAAACGCAATACCTGAACCAGACGTTACTATAGTCAAGATAAATCGATTGTCCAGATGGCAATTAAGTCAGCAGATGGTGCAACATTTTTGGCGATGATGGCAGTCAGAATATATATCCAGACTACAACAACGACCGAAATGGACCAAGCGCAACCGAAATTTACAAGTCGGAGATCTGGTGCTATTAAAGGAAGAGCTTCCACCTACCAAGTGGAAAATGGCGAGAATAATTAATGTCCATCCGGGAATTGATCAACTAGTCAGAGTTGTGACCGTCAAGACAGCAGATTCAAAACTTAAACGCCCAGTAACGAAATTATGTCCCTTGCCTTTGGATTCTTGAACATATAGACACTTACTGTAACTTTTAAAATGTATATTTTAAGGTGGCCGGAATGTTTGGGAGCTTGACTAGAAAAAACTACAAATTTTTAAACAAGGTTTTTTACGCCGACTTAAGTGTAGACATAAATTGAACAAGCTCATTTTTTACCCAGCAACATGTTTTTTAAGCTACTATATAACGCAATTGAAATGTATTACGATCAGTCAGTTATTGTTATGATGTAATAATGTATAGTTAATTCCTTTGACGCTGTTTTGAATAAATACTCAGTTTGATATTTTACTCTCGGTTGTTATTAAGTTTACGTTTACTGTCGCGAACACTTTGTGCGTTTGAAATTGGACTCAATATTGCGTGTGAAAGTGGTTTGCTTAAAACCCTCATTTTAACCTTTAACATATTATTGCCTTTAGAAAAGTTCCTCCATTTTCCATACAGCTGATTGCTCGATCTTTTAATTCCGAATTCATGGGCAATTTTATACCACGAACCAACACCATATTTCCCAACACCAATAAACAAACGATCTTCTTCATCCCCGGTCCAAGCTTTCCTGCATTGTTTAGCAGGACATTTTTCTTGCTGCTTCACGGGTAAACGTGTTTTGTCATCATCTTGGTCTTGATCAGGAGGACTAGGTGTTTCCCTAAAATATTCCACAGTGCTTTTACTCCAGAAATTTTTAGACGAAGTAGTCAATGGAGGGCTTGGAGTTCTAGAGCACCTAGGAATCTCCGGTGAAAATTGGTTTTTTCTTGTAACGGAATTGTCTTCACATTTAGAAATTTTCCTAAGAGTGAATTTTAAACCAAGACAACATTATAAAATTGTGGGGGAAGCCAAATTTGATTTCTAACTCTACATTCACGATTGATTTTCTACTTACTTCTGCTTCTTTGGTTGTGAAATTAGACGGGTATAACATGGTATAAGTTTCTTCTTCGGCGGGGTAGCTACATATTTTATGTCTTTTCTTACCAACTGGTCCACTCTACATACTTCACGGCCCAATGCCTTATTAACCATTTGCGCCATTCGTGGGTTTGGTTTATTTCCTAATTTCTTGGCATATTTTCCCATTTTTGAAATAATTGCAGGGAGTGCCTACCAGACCCAGCAGAGAAGCAACTTCACAATACGCAACCACAATACGTGTGGTCACTGTGGTGTGATGTGAGTCACGAGTGGCTAAAAGTGCGCCTCTTTTTAAGATAGAATAATATTTTGGAAAAGGTGGCAATAAACAAGCTAATTAGCAATTATTTAGAAAATGTAGCAATATTTTGGAGTAAAACATACAATTTTGGAAAAGGGGGAAATTTATTCAGTTGATTTAACTTGATAATAACAAAAACAGGCGCACATTTAGCCGCTCATATAGAAACTTGAAGGTCTTACCTTTGCTGGAAAATTTTGTTGACTTAAGGAAAAATTTGGAACACAATTTTGAAACTGAAGTTAGGCTTAGCAATTTTGAAACGCGTGTGATTTGGGGGGGGGGTGAAATATTTCAAAATCACGCGCTCCTATAATCACGTGACAAAATGTAAAGGCAACGTGTATGGGTGTGTGTGATATTTTCAAAAGGGATACTAAAAGCTGAAATTTAGATATTTTGTTAATCATATATCATAATGGCGCAACGTTTGATTAAAGACACGTCATATCTCGTAAATTATACACATAAGTCACGATAAGAGTTCCTTTTGTAATTCCAAAACATCGGATGCGAATCCGGACAGACATAGCTAACGATCTCGTAGACAGACGCTATCTCAGAAATAGGCCAGAAAAATTAATGTAAATAATATAAAAATAATGAAGTTGAACCCTAGGCGTGACCCGAAGTTTAAATACTTGACATCACTGTGAAAACTAAGTACTAACATAAGGACATTATCTCTCTCTAAGGGCCCAAGATTCTATGTTACGGTTGAAATGTATGTATGTCCGATTTGGTCAGCCATCCGTCTCATCTCAAGTGGTATAATAATTGTATAGCCTAAACAGAGGCCGGGCGCATTCGCTGCAGAGTAACCCGGCATTGAACATTTTCCCTCCTTCAAAGATTTCTCACGACAGCTCTTCGTGATTTTTACTAAGCGCGAATTTACCTCTTGTGTCTGAGAGAGCTGGGGGATTCTGGAAATTCTCTTACTTATTTTTTCCCCTCAGTCCTTCCTCTCTCGCCTCCCCGCCTGTTTTAGTTTGATTCCCAACCGCTTGGGAGCGTTATCTCAGAGCTCGCGTCTAGACCCCGACCGGCTTAGGATATCGGTCGCGGCTGATTTTGAAAATTATTTTTCTCTCCCGCGAATTTCACGAAAAATTCGGAAGGAGCCCCAATACAAAATCTACGTCACATCTAGTAGAACTAGATGTTTTTGCTAATAGATGCGCTTGGGCCCTTAGAGAGATGATATCCTTATGGTATAGGGCTGTAGAATAAGTAATGACAAAATTTTACTTAAAGAATGAATTTGGAAAATGTACAATAAAGATTATGTTAGAGACTTTGGCGCGTGGAGTTAGAAATAAAAAAGAGCACGAGAAGGAGCGCGCGAAAATGTTTAAGTCAGTTGGATTTTGAATGTAAAGACGTTAAGACGTTTTGAGTCTCGAGGAATAAAATTTTAGAACAGTTAAGAACGTTTTAAGCCTAATTATTGAAGAAATCCTATAGTGCAACCCCACAAATATTTTACATTGGTGACAGCGGTGGGATTGAACAATCACCGTTGACAATGCCCCGACGTCAAGAACCAGCAGCCGTTGTTTACCGCACGAACCTAAACGCCACCCCTGAAAAGTACAACTGTGACGGAGATTTTGGAGTTTGGTTGCGCTATTTTGAGGTGTGTGCAATCGCTAATGAATGGGATGATGAGAAGAAATGCAAGATCCTACCAACGTTTCTTACCGGAAGATCATTCGTTACTTACGACAATCTACTACCACAACAGAAGAGCACGTATCAAACCTTAGTTCAATCGTTATCCGAGGCCTTTTTACAACCGGAAAGGCAACGACTACATGTAATGAGTTTTCGCGCACGTTTTCAACAACCAAATGAACATCTGGATGATTATTGCCAAGATCTACGACGATTGGTTGAACGGGCAATGCCCGGATTGAACGCCGCTGCTTATGAAACTTTGGTGTTTGAACAGTTTCTATATGGTCTTCATTCTGGCCTACAAGACGGTGTGCATCAAGCTAACCCTAACGACCTTTCCGAAGCTTTATCCATAGCAAAGCGACTTCAAGCCCTTCAGGAAATGAGAAGAAATGATCCCAGGTTCCGTCGCCCGGAAACCCTTCAAAGTGTAAGCGAAACACTCCCTAATATGTCTTCAAAATGTTCGGCGGACCAAGATGAACTGAATATATTACGAACTACTGTCTCGCAACTCGCTACAGAAGTAGCCGCCTTGCGTTTAGAAAAGTACCACGAGGATACGAACCCGCCCCAAGATAATTCTTCAGCCTATTACACCAATGTATTCCAAGCACCTCGTTATGGCGCTCCTCGCACCAACACGTCCGGATACTATACGGTACGCTATGGCTCACCACGAAACAGAAGTTCTCGTCCTTATCAACAACGTTATGCGGCCCCGAATTACGGTTGGGCTCAACCAGGGAACTATGACCAACCAGGGAATTGTTATTACTGTGGTCAACAAGGCCATTTCCAAAGGGACTGTTTCCACCGACAGCAAGATGAAAATTATAGCAGAAGTAGGAGCACTTTAGAATCACGTCAAGAGACCCATGTTCCTGATCGTAGGGTAGAATCACGTCAAGAGTCCCATGTTCCTGATCGTAGGGTAGAATCACGTCAAGAGTCCCATGTTCCTAATCGTGGGGAAGAAAACACTCAACCGAAACGCCCAAACCAAGCAATGCAAGTCAAGGGCCGTTCAGGAGTCACGTATTATGCACCGGTGGTGATCAATAACGTTGAAATAGCTGGTCTCATTGATAGTGGGTCTTCAATAAGTATTATTCGGGCTTCCTTGGCCCGTGATCTGGGAATAGAATATGAACCCCACAACGAAGAAAGTCAAACCAAGGCCTTCTCAATAACTGGCGAAGCCATCCAAATTTTGGGAACGACTCAAGTCGAATATAAAATCGGTTCAGTTATGCTACCGTGGTTGGTATACATTGCCGAAGGTCTTGTCAACAACTGCGTCGTCGGTTGTGACTTGCTCGATTATTTGGAAGTAACATTGGATTTTGAGAAAAAGTTGTTGCGAGTAAAGGATGTAATGCTGCCATTAATAAGGTCTCAACACTCGTCCGATCTGATTGTGTGCAAGGTGGCATTGGCTGAGGATATTGAAATACCAGCGCGACACGAAGTACTGGCGAAAGGAACGTTAGTCGCGGACAAACTACCATTAAATATAAACGAGGTCGAACATGCGTATGGTTTGGTTGAACCCGTTGAAAGTTTTCGTCAGTCAAATGCCCTGGATCTGGGAAGGAGTTTAGTCAACTTAACCAAGGGCCCATTGTTTGTCAGGTTGATTAACAGTGGATCATCTCCAACCAAAATCTATAAGGACAGTGTGGTTGGCACTCTGCACGAGGTGGAGGTAATTGAAGCTGCACCGATATTACCTCTTTCGTCGTGTAAAACCACTGGTTTCACCGCTAAAGACTTCAATCTCGACAACACAACTCTGCAACCCGACGAAAAACGTGAATTGTTAAAATTAGTTAATAAATATGACAAGGTGTTTTCTAAGAACGAGTATGATCTTGGAGTTGTAAAAAATGTGCAACATAAGATCGATACTGGAGACGCTCATCCTATCAAGAAACGACCGTATCGAGTTCCTGATTCGCAAAGGGAAATTATTGACGCGCAATTAAATTCCATGTTAGAAAACAACATCATTACCCCGAGTTTCAGTCCCTGGGCCGCACCTATACTACTTGTAAGGAAAAAGGATAATACTTGGAGGTTTTGCGTCGACTACAGATCGCTAAATGATGTGACGAAAAAAGACGCCTATCCATTACCCCGAATTAGTGAGACTCTAGATTACCTCTCTGGGGCAACGATGTTTACCACTTTGGATCTTGCCTCCGGATATTGGCAAATTGCAATGCATCCAGAAGATAGAGAAAAAACAGCTTTCATAACTAATCAAGGACTATTCGAATTTACCAAAATGCCTTTTGGATTATCCAACGCGCCCAGCACTTTTCAACGCCTTATGGAATGTGTTCTACGTGGTCTTCATTGGGAAATATGTCTTATTTACTTGGACGATGTCATAGTGTTTTCTTCTACTTTCACTGAGCACATGGAACGTTTGGAGAAAGTTCTCTCTCGGTTTGAAGCGAACGGAATCAAATTAAAGCCAAGCAAATGTTTTTTCTGTAGAGAGGAAGTAGAATATTTGGGTCATGTCGTGTCTGGAATGGGAATTAAACCCAACCCGAAGAATATTTCCAGGGTATTAAATTGGCCAACCCCGAGTTCCGTCAAGGATGTTCAGTCTTTTCTGGGATTAGCGTCATATTATCGCAAATTTGTCAGGAATTTCGCTTTCATAGCAGCACCGCTTCACGCTCTTTTAAAACCAAAAACTGAGTTTCAGTGGACCGTAGAGTGTCAAGAAGCGCTTGACACCTTAAAGCAACGTTTAACGACACCACCGATTCTAGCATACCCAAACTTCAAAGAAGTATTTCGTGTTGAAACTGACGCTTTATCTTACGGAATCGGTGGAATTCTGTCTCAAATTCAACAAAATAAAGAAAGAGTAATTGCGTTTGAAAGTCGATCTCTCAATAAGAGTGAAAGAAGTTATTCAACGGTAGAGAGAGAAATGCTTGCTGTAATGTACGCTGTGGAAAAATTCCGCCCCTACCTTTTCGGACACCATTTTATCATAATCAGTGATCATAATCCATTGGTGTGGCTTCGCAACATGAAAGAACCGCGGGGAAAATTTGCTCGGTGGATTTTAAAATTAGAAGAATACGATTATGAGATCCAATACAGAAGCGGAAAAAAACATACCAATGTAGACGCTTTATCACGCATGCCAGGAATCAACTTAAATACCACAACTATTCCCGAACTTGTCAGTGCCGCATATTATTGTGAGCCTAAGTTATCCACAGAAGAGTTTAGAGAAATGCAATCAATTGACCCTGACATAAAAAGAATTACCCATGTACTTACAACCCAGGAAAAACCAAAACCCCACGAGATAAGCGGGGATGAAAACCGTCGTTTTCGTTGCCTATGGAGGAACCTGAAAGACTTAACCTTTGAGAAAGGGTTAATATACAGGAAAAAACAAAACTCTCTTTTGACGCAAATAGTCGTCCCAACAAGTTTAACCCCTGAACTTCTTCATGACTTTCACAACGCACCTGATTCGGGGCACCGTGGTGTAGAGAAAACACTAAAAGCAATTCAACAGCGATACTGGTGGCCATTAATGGCTGAAGATGTGACCAATTGGTGCAAGGAATGCGTCCCGTGCGCTCAGACAAAACCTCCACATCACTACGAAGTTGCGCCCATGATTAATATTGAAGTGGGACGAGCATTCGAGAAGGTTGGAGTAGATGTTATTGGACCTCTCATTGCGACTAAACAGGGCAATAAGTACGTCCTCACAATCGTCGATTATTTTACGAAATGGCCGGAAGCCTATGCTTTACCAGACCAAAAAACCGAAACCATAATTGCTACCCTTCTCACTTTCGTCGCCTGTTGGGGTGTACCGTTGATGATGATCACTGATCAGGGGCGCAATTTCGACTCTGAAATGTTTCAGACATTCTGCACAACACTGCACTGTTATTGGAAAAGGTTCAGATGGGGTTCGGTTTTTAACCATGGAGTGTTCAATCGACACAAATGGTGCTATAAAAAACCTAAAATGGTAAAATCTAAAACAATGGTTCACTGGTGTACCTTAAAGGGTTCATCCGCATGAAAGGCTCCTATATAAACCTTTTAAGGTTCAAATTATCTCGATGCAAGGTTCAGAGATAAACCTTACGAAGTTCATTTGAATAAAAGGTTCAATCCTAAATCTTGAAAGGTTGAATGACAAACCTCACATGGGTCATATGAAAAAAGATTCAATGCTAAACCATGGAAGGTTCAAGTATAAACCATGGAAGGTTCAGGTATAAACCTTGCATGGTTCATTTAAATATAAGGTTCAATTCTAAACCATCGAAGGTGTAGTAAGAAACCATACAAAGTTAATCTAAATAAAAGGTTCAATGCTAAACCATGGATGGTTCAATGCTAAACCATGGAAGGTTCAGGTATAAACCTAGCAAGGTTCATTTAAATATAAGGTTCAAATATAAACCATCGAAGGTGGAGTAAGAAACCATGCAAACTTAATTTAAATAAAAGGTTCAATGCTAAATCAGGGAAGGTTCAGTGAGAAACCTCACAAGGTTCAATGCCATAACACTAAATGTTAATTTTTATTAAGGTTCAAATTAAAAAAAATTGAAGGTGCTTTATCACAATTTTAAACGTTTAATGATAAACCATTACGGGCGCCTCAGGTTGCGGCTCGTAATATTTTTGTGACGGAGATTTATATACTCCTTTTAGCACGTTTGAAGGGGAATAATAATACATATCACAAATTTAACGTAACGAGTTTTGAATTTGAGGGGCTTACAAATTTGAAATATATTTTTAAAATGTATGCTCTTATAACCACTAAATAATGTGTACATTTGAGGTCGCATTATGTCACCGTTTTTACCTCTCCGAGTGACGTATGTCACGGAGAGGTTCTGTAACGATCGTGTGTGTCTGTCTGTGTGTGTGTCTGTGTGTGTGTCTGTCTGTTGTTACACCCACGTGACCGCGTTCGCAGTTTCCAAATCGGAGCAAACGTGTTCGCCATTTCCGAACTGCTTTCACAGTCACGGAAATGGACACCAGTTTGTACTTACTGGCTTCTAACACCACCATCTTCTGCTCATTGTCCATCCCACATGGACACCAGTCTGTACTTATTGGCTTCTAACACCACCATCTTCTGGTCATTGTCCATCCCACATGGACACCAGTCTGTACACACTGGCTTCTAACACTACCATCTTCTGGTCTTTGTTTTTGTCCATACCACATGGACACCAGTCTGTACACCTGGCTTCTACACCACCATCTTCTGGTCTTTGTTTTTGTCCATCCCACATGGACACCAGTCAGCACACCTGGCTTCTACTCCATCGTCATCGTTTGGTTTAAGACATTCGCGGCGATCAGCTAGGGTTACGAGAAACGTCTAGCCTCCCTAGGGTGGGTTGTCCACGATAGGTTTTCGCAATTGCGGTTGTTCTTGCTTTTAACTGTAGTTCGACACCCTTATATACTACCTATTTGAGTAAAGCGAAGCAACCGGCGTATGCTTCATTTCAAACGCCAATATTAGTCAAGTCTCTCAAGAATGTTTAATTGTTATTTTTTAAAACGATGTAACGTTCAATAAGGCGAATAACTAACGAAGAAAATATTAAATATTAATTATATTCATTTTAATATTTAAGATAATCTTGTTTCTCAATTCAAAATTAATACGGAAAGAGTTAAAAAGCAGTCTATGTTTTTGTCTGTGTGTGTCCGTCCGATGTTACAGTAGTGCGCTGCGTTAGAAGTTCGTTTTGTTTTGATGTGTAAAGGAATCCTACAGAACCATAATATTCCCTTTATCCTTAATATAAAGTGAATATGTGGAAATATTTTTCGTAATTATGATGCATTTAGTACCTTTGTAGCTTTAAAGCTCTATTTCATTTTGATATTCCAAAGATTTTTTTTAATATTATTATTTAAAATGGATGTTTATATATTACCTAAGCTATACTACATCTGTTTATAGCATAATCCTTTCTAAAGTGAATGCAAGCACAATGCTAATATGTTGGTCAAATGAACTTACATTTGTTAATAGGCCTAGTGAACGAAAAAGTAAACGTTTGGGTTTGGATTTCGTTTCTGTAATGCAGAGACATTAACGGTTCAGAGTGAGCCGAAAGTTAAGTACACTTTAGGCTTAGGTATTATAATCATGGTGGAAATCTAGGCCGCGTTCAGCAGAGCCCAACGCTGTTAGCAGTATTGTACATAACGGGATTTTGTTTTTGAATTTTGACGTCACGGTGCTTAACGCTTAGCTAGCACGGTCTTCAAAGAAAATAGTCGGCTCTTTGGATAACGTGACGTAAAACGCGTATTTCTCAGCTTGGCGAAAAAACCATGGAGGAATTAATACAAATAGCTCTATGAGACTATAGCTAATTAATTGGCGTGAAACCAGTTGATCACGCAAGAATTTTAAGAGATATGTTAGTTTCTAATTTTAATTATAAAAGTTGTCATCTATCTCTATAAATATGTTATCATGCAATTTTTGTTAAGCCTTGGTACCTTGCACGCTTTATTGCGCTAGCGTCATTTATAAAACGCCGATGACCGGAGAAAAGCTATGACGACAGAGCTCACCGGTAAACATTTCCATAATCCGCTGTCTTTTTTTGGTGAGCTCTGCTGAACGCAGCCCAGACCAGTGAAAGGTCTGATCGTAATCGGATAATAGCTTCGTGTTTTCATGCTTTTTATGGTACGCATTTACTTTCAGTGTGTGTAGCCACAAATAAGCTTTGGTGTTATGTAACGTTAACAGTCATGTTGACAAACTAAGAAAATCGTTGAGATGAAACGAAAGGATAGTGTTTACAATGCAACCCTGTTGTGAATATGGCTTTGAACATAGAGGGCATACAGTTGAGGAGTAGAAAATTGGGCCTATACAAACACGTAAAGGTAATATCCCTCCAAAGTTTTATCTCTTCATTTCCCGTTTTTCCCCCATCGGATGATTTTAATGTGTACAAGTATATCATTATTGGATGTAAAATGTCGTCTGATTTACAGTATATTTGCTGCTTTAATATTTCATAAATTTTAACTTAAGAAACATTTCCATATCTGGGTAAATAAGTTTGTAAGTAGTCGTCTTGACTCGGAGAGGTAATATTTTGGTTTTCCCAACTTGTTAAGAGCATATAGCGGTGTTTTTTACGTACGATACTACTGTTCTTTAAATTTTACTAAGCGGTATATTTAGCGCTGTCAAGCTGGAAGTAGCCTATTTCTAAGTATTTTGTTTCAGAACCTTTTAGCTCAAAATGCACAAGAAATTCAATGGACGAAACCATTTTGGGTTGAAAAGGTAGGTTTTTGGTTTTGAGGAGTCGGAAACTTGCTTATTTATAAGATTTTGCAACACTATTAGCACGAATCATTTTCTATAGAGTATTTCGGCTCACTGCCTTCATTAGAGCTTGTGGGAAGTTAACATGGAGTGATACTACTCCATTGACAGTTTTGGTTCTCTAGTTTTTGATGCATTTCCTTTCTCTCGGTTTATTCTCTCTTGCACCCTGCTACTTTGATTGAAAGGCGTGATAAGAATGTCGTTCGCGAAACTAGCATTTGCAGAAACGATGGTACAGTCGACGCAATTAAAAACTTTCTCTCCCGCGACGTCTTGTTTTAACATAAAGCCGCAAATCTGATACAATTGATAAAAAACCTATCTTATATTATTGTTTGAATATATTTTTTACAAAGTGTTTTTTTTAAAGTCGCCACTTCCCATTTCCAAATGCTAAATAAGGGGTTTTGAATCATTAGGGATGATTTTAAAGAGAAAGTGAACAGTTGAACATAGCTCGTCCAAATAACCGAATGACATTCCAGTAAAGGGGAAGTAATGTTAACTGTAATGTTCTGAATACACGTCCACCACGGAATCAATGCATTGAGCCATATTCATATACCCTTTAATATTACACAAATGTATAAGTCAACAATTGTAGAATGATACTTCAAATCTGCCTTTGGTGAAGATGTGGCCACCGGTGCGACATTCTGTTCCACTATGGTTCGCAAAGGTCAGAGGGTGGAAAGAGATTTCCATCTAGATTAGTAGCGATTCTTCAATTCTTGATGTCAGTTTCAACATAAGTCTGCATGAACGTTTGGTTGAAAACCGCGCATTTCGGAGAGAACCATCTAAAAATTCAATGCCCAAGCAATTCCCTCAATATGTCGCCCATTGAAAACCGCTTGTCGGAAATAAATGTTTACACATTCAAAGCAGAAAGGGTCACAAAATAGTGCCTACATTTGAGAAAGTGGTTGTGTTCATTGTATTCAACTAATTGGGGTTCGCAATAAACAAGATGACGAACCTTTCAACACTCTAAGAAATGAAAGTGTTAAAAACGTGTTAAAACGGTGTAAACACCGTAAAAACACCCGAAAGAGAGTTTTATTACCTTGATTTTTTAGGGGCCAATTAAAAGTGTAAATTCGGTGTAAAATAACACTATTAAAACACCGTTCGAAATTAAACATGAAAAATTATAATACTGCGGGTTTCTTAAATAAGGCCTTTCATTTTCATTAATGTTTTAATATTAAAGTCAATACAAACAGTAAAAAAATTATTGAAAAACGTAATTGTTAAACCTTTTTTTAAAGATGATATTCATGAAAGAAAACAGTTTTATCCTTTAAATAAAACTAACAAAGAAATTGGTAATCTGGCGGTGTTGTACCTTCATAAAACTATGCTAAACGTGTTAGGTGACACTCTTACAGGTGTTAAGCGACACTCTTAATAGTGTTAGGCGATACTCTTAAAAAACGAGACTAGGTTAGGTATTGGCCTCACAGTAGGGCCAGCTATTGAAGCCAAAGTGGGGCACTTGCTTTTGTGACACGTTTTATCATTATTTTTCGAAAAATTAGAGTACTAAATGGATTTTTTTTTGTAAAATCTGTAGTGCAAATTAGATTAAACGCGTTTCTGGTGCTCGAAAAACTCTTAGTGAAAAGAGATTATTAAATTTAACAAGAACGTCTATATCTACTGCTTGAATATTATAGCCTCCAAAACTAATTTAATACCCTATGCATTTGTACAAATCAAAAACTTTCTGCCTTTTTCAGAAGTTTATAAACCCGTTAAATTGACTTTATATGCAACAACCCTCGCTTAAAGAGGTATAGTTCTGCATGTGAGAACTTTCCTCCCTATAGGTGATGAAGTTCTCTCAAGATGGAACCCTGCTATGAATATAGCACCAATTGCTAATAATACTGCGGATAATCAAAATTTTATTTAACAGTAAAACCACACTCGATATTTGAGTTATGCCTCATGGAAAGTCTAAGAAAAATACTAGAATTTCTACTACTATCCCACCAAAAAATCTCCCATTTTTAAAGGTGTTACGCGACACTCTTAAAGGTGTTACGTGACACTCTTAAAGGTGTTACGTGACACTCTTAAAGGTACTCGTTCGAACCTTGCAAAGGTACTCGTTCGAACCTTGCAAAGGTACTCGTTCGAACCTTACAAAGGTAGTCGTTCGAACCTTACGAAGGTACTCGTTCGAACCTTAAAAAGGTACTCGTTCGAACCTTACAAAGGTAGTCGTTCGAACCTTACAAAGGTAGTCGTTCGAACCTTACAAACGTACTCGTTCGAACCTTACAAAGGTACTCGTTCGAACCTTACAAAAGTATTCGTTCGAACCTTTCAAAAGTACTCGTTTGAACCTTTCAAAAGTACTCGTTTGAACCTTTCAATGGTATTAATATGAACCATTTTTAAAGGTTCAATATTGAACCATTTTTAAAGGTTCAATATTGAACCATTTTTAAAAGTTCAATATTGAACCATTTTTAGAGGTTCAATATTGAACCATTTTAAAGGGTTCGTATTCAAACCATAAATGGTTGGCCCTGGGTTGCATGACTTTGAACCTCAAATGGTTAAATCATGTCCCTTTTTTATTAACAGTGTGGGAATTAAACGAAACAGAACGTCGCCCTACCATCCACAGACCGACGGTCTAACGGAAAGAGCGAACCGAACTTTGGAAGAGAAATTAACTATGTATATTGCGAAGGAACAAAACGATTGGGACGAGTGGCTACCATTTATGCTTATGTCAATGAGGGCGAGTGTTCACAGTTCAACAGGATTTCCTCCGTACAAACTCGCCACCGGCAGGGACGTAAGACTCCCGCATGACATGTTCCTTGAAAATGAAGACAAATCACCCCAACCGGCCCATAAATACTTAAGAACCATTGTGAATGAAATGGCTGCAATTAACCGCACTGCTTCCACCAACATACAGAAGAAACAAGGATACCAAAAGAAACAGTATGATGTACGTGTTCGATTTACACCTTTCCACGTGAATGAAAAAGTGTGGCTTTACAATCCGTACTGCCCACCTGGCTCAAGTGAAAAATTTCTAAAACCGTGGACTGGGCCTTTCCCGATCAAGGAAGTAATTGGACCTGTAAACTATAACATAACACGTGACTCCGATGACAAGACTTTCATCGTCCACCACAATCGACTAAAAAATGCTATTCTAACGCCGTAACGATGGAAGGTACCCAAGAGACAATTTCGGGCTCGCTTAATAAATGCACACCTAATCAGTGCTGGGAAGTAACTCATCACTGAAGACTACATGAAAATAAATAAGAAACACGAGGACGTGTTTTTTTTTGGTTGGGGGGGAGATATGTAGAATAAGTAATGACAAAATTTTACCTTAAAGAATGAATTTGGAAAATGTACAATAAAGATTATGTTAGAGACTTTGGCGCGTGGAGTTAGAAATAAAAAAGAGCACGAGGAGGAGCGCGCGAAAATGTTTAAGTCAGTTGGATTTTGAATGTAAAGACGTTAAGACGTTTTGAGTCTCGAGGAATAAAATTTAAGAACAGTTAAGAACGTTTTAAGCCTAATTATTGAAGAAATCCTATAGTGCAACCCCACAAATATTTTACAGGGCTAAGCTGCAGAGTTTTTATTCTCTTTATGGTGCGCATTGACTATCAGTGCGTCTAGCTACAATTTAGCTTTGGTATTATTTAACGTTAACACTCATGTTGGCAAACTAAGTATATTGATGAGGTGAGGTGAGACGAGACGATAGTGTTTACACTGCAAACCAGTTGTGAATGTAGCTATCAGAATATAGGGTAAACAGCTGAAGCGTAGACTTCATTTCCTGTTCTTTTTGCCTGTCATATTGTCATGTATACATTCTACTCGTTGTACATCCACTCCGACAAATATATATTTACTCTGTTTCCCATTCTCATGCCATACAACCATAAATTCTTGTTTCTGAGAAAAAGGACAATAAGAAAGAGCGGGAAAAAAGGCTGCTCAGTAGAAAGACGGGCGCGGTACACGAAACACCTCTGTCTATGTAACCATATTGAAGTTCCCATTAAAGCTCATATTAAGTTCTTTAATTACGTGTTAAGTCAATCTCATCAAGAACAAACATAACATTGCCATTGACTGATTTCCATTTGTGTCCAAGATTTATCCTTATTGGATGTAAAATGTCGTCTGCTTTACTGTATATTCGCTATGCTTAGAATACTGCTTCAATATTTCGTAAATTTTTACTTCAAAAAAGAGAAATAATTCCATATCTAGGTAAATAACTTTGTAGTAGTAGACCTCTTGACTCGGAGAGGTAATATTTTGGCTTTCCCAACTCGTTTTTTTTTAGTATTCTTGTGGGGTTAGGTAAGATTAAGGGTAATGTTAAAATATAAGGTTAGGCTAGGTTTAGCGTCGATAAGGGTTAGGGTAGACTAGCAATTGGTAGCACCACTGACATTCCAAAATATTTTAATTTTCATTGAGGTCCTTGCATAATAAACGCTATATTCTACAAACAATAAGAGTTCACCGTAAGTCATAGTATAGACATTGAAATTTAAGATGAATCTACTTTGCAAAGGTGAAACGCGAGGGGCTAGACATTCGCCAAAATTTTGTACACCTGATTTCTGATTTCTAAATTTTTATGTGAATTCCGTTGATTACTGAACGAATTACTTGATTTCTGTGAAATTACGATTATTTTAGGTGATTTCCATATGCAAGACACTGATTTCCCGTTACTGCCGCAGATTACTTGAGATTCCTATTTGAATTTAAATGAATTCCGATGATTTTTTGGTGAATGCCGTAATTACCACTGGATTATTAGTGCATTTTGATGAATGCAGTGATTATTTTTATTTCAACTGATTACGATTTTTAATTTGGATTTTCGAATTCCTCGATTGATTATGCGTGATTATTTCACGAAAGTCGTGATTACCGAGGTGATATCAAAAGATTAGTAAATCATGTGATTATTTCTGATTTTCTCAAGATTTCACTTGATTTCCCGTGATTAACTGAGATTTCTGATTACCTTTGTTTACCCACAAGAATGATTTTGATTACTGATGACTTTCTAAGAATTTTAGAAATCAAGTAATCGATTTCTGTGGTTTTGTACAACTGATTATTCAAGTGACTAGCCCCTCATTGAAGCGAGAAACATTGTGCTTTCGTCTAGAAAATACTTTGCTTATGATGACTTTCTTAAAATTTGCATTTTTGCAAATTGGGCCTATAGCTACGAATCCCTTAAGTTAAGAAAGATATCAAATTTTAGAGATACCAGAAGTATATAATACTTCTCTTCGAGAGAAGTGTACCACAAAGCGGGGTAAGTGTAACGTCACTCTTCCCAACATCGGAACATTTAGAGCAAGGTTACTAAACCGAATCACATACGCGATAAATAGTTCCCTCATCATTACTCTATTAGCGCTTAAATATTTGGCAAGACGCGCTTGTGCATTTTGTCCCACGTCAAGACGAGGTTTGTGGGATGATTGCTGGGGATTTAGTGCCAAATATTGCTGTAAAATATGACGCCTTTTAAAAAATATTGCTATAAAATATAACGCCTTTTCCAAAATATTGCTGTAAAATATGACGCCTTTTCCAAAATATTGCTGTAAAATATGACGCCTTTTACAAAATATTGCTGTAAAATAGGACGCCTTTTACAAAATATTGCTGTAAAATATGACGCCTTTTACAAAATATTGCTGTAAAATATGACGCCTTTTCCAAAATATTGCTGTAAAATATGACGCCTTTTCCAAAATATTGCTGTAAAATATGATGCCTTTTCCAAAATATTTCTGTAAAATTTGCCGCCTTTTCAAAATATTGCTGTAAAATATGACGCCTTTTACAAAATATTGCTGTAAAATATGACGCCTTTTCCAAAATATTGCTGTAAAATATGACGCCTTTTCCAAAATATTGCTGTAAAATATGACGCCTTTTCCAAAATATTGCTATAAAATATAACGCCTTTTCCAAAATATTGCTGTAAAATATGACGCCTTTTCCAAAATATTGCTGTAAAATATGACGCCTTTTACAAAATATTGCTGTAAAATAGGACGCCTTTTACAAAATATTGCTGTAAAATATGACGCCTTTTACAAAATATTGCTGTAAAATATGACGCCTTTTCCAAAATATTGCTGTAAAATATGACGCCTTTTCCAAAATATTGCTGTAAAATATGATGCCTTTTCCAAAATATTTCTGTAAAATTTGCCGCCTTTTCAAAATATTGCTGTAAACTATGACGCCTTTTACAAAATATTGCTGTAAAATATGACGCCTTTTCCAAAATATTGCTGTAAAATATGACGCCTTTTCCAAAATATTGCTGTAAAATATGACGCCTTTTCCAAAATATTGCTGTAAAATATGACGCCTTTTCCAAAATATTGCTGTAAAATATGACGCCTTTTACAAAATATTGCTGTAAAATATGACGCTTTTCCAAAATATTGCTGTAAAATTTGACGCCTTTTCCAAAATATTGCTGTAAAATATGACGCCTTTTACAAATATTACCATTTACTTCCAAATAATTCGCGCTATTTTCCATAATTTTGCCTTTGCGTTCATTTGCTTCCCAAATTATTTGAAGCCTGCTCCAAAAACTTGATGATTACTTCATGTACAACCCAAATAGAATGCAACCTTTTCTGAAATATTTCTCAACTAAAGTCAGCCTATTCCAAAGTTTTGATGAGTAATTTGAGTTTAAGTGAAACGTATAAAAGCATAAACCTGCTAAATACTAAAGTTTCTAATCCGCTTATCGTTAGACGATCGAAAACGCGTATTTCTTTCGAGTGCTAAAATGTAGAATACATATTTCTGAACATAATGCAGACGACGCAAATGAGACTCGCCCGAGAAAACCTTTGGGGGTTGACTCTTATAAATCACGGGCGCTGATTGGCCGGTAGGTCGCTTTATCAAAATTCAAATGCATGTTTTGGATACAAAACTTCAAATATTGTTTAAAACTATAAATAGCGCTTCAAAAAATCTGAAAAAATTCAAGGCGGCATATTTTAACATAAGGAATCAGAATAAAAATACTTAATTTTTGCCAATAGTGTCCCTTTAAATTTTGTGGCAGATCCTACACTACACACATTGGCAATTTCTTTCAAATTGCTGCGGCCAAGTTACCGTCTCCTTTAAGTATACCCAAAAGTTTCCTGATAACACTTCCTTTCGGTAAAGAATTCCCCTTCAAAGTATCATCTTTCACAATTTCTTGCACTTTTGGGATTCTTAAAATGCACTGGATTACGCTGTTCATGAAACAAGTGTTGCCAGTATTTGGAAAACTAAATTTTAAAAGCAATTAATAAGCAAACATAGTTTAAATATTAACTCGTTATATTTAAAAGGCAATTATTTACCCTGTTGTCCAATTAAATATTGCACTTTGTGCGTTTGAAATTGGACTCAATATTGCGTGTGAAAGTGGTTTGCTTAAAACCCTCATTTTAACCTTTAACATATTATTGCCTTTAGAAAAGTTCCTCCATTTTCCATACAGCTGATTGCTCGATCTTTTAATTCCGAATTCATGGGCAATTTTATACCACGAACCAACACCATATTTCCCAACACCAATAAACAAACGATCTTCTTCATCCCCGGTCCAAGCTTTCCTGCATTGTTTAGCAGGACATTTTTCTTGCTGCTTCACGGGTAAACGTGTTTTGTCATCATCTTGGTCTTGATCAGGAGGACTAGGTGTTTCCCTAAAATATTCCACAGTGCTTTTACTCCAGAAATTTTTAGACGAAGTAGTCAATGGAGGGCTTGGAGTTCTAGAGCACCTAGGAATCTCCGGTGAAAATTGGTTTTTTCTTGTAACGGAATTGTCTTCACATTTAGAAATTTTCCTAAGAGTGAATTTTAAACCAAGACAACATTATAAAATTGTGGGGGAAGCCAAATTTGATTTCTAACTCTACTTTCACGATTGATTTTCTACTTACTTCTGCTTCTTTGGTTGTGAAATTAGACGGGTATAACATGGTATAAGTTTCTTCTTCGGCGGGGTAGCTACATATTTTATGTCTTTTCTTACCAACTGGTCCACTCTACATACTTCACGAGTAAGGAAAGACAGCATGTTCGTATGGTGATAAGGTTGGTTTTGGAATGATTGTATTAAAGCTTTCTTGATCGAGGATATTAACTGAAGATCCCGTATCGATAATCCATGTGATGATGCTATTTCCAATTGGAATGGTAACTTTCGGCGTTGGTTTATCCGGAAGCATAGCATTTGATGTTACGGTTAAAAACGATTCATCCGAATCTTCTCCGTTAGGTGGTTGTAGGGATAGTTGTGATGATGAGCTCTCCCTAACAGACTGTATTGTGTTGGCACCTGTAACCCTCGGTGTTTCAGTTACAGACCTTACACCCCTTGTGTTTCTGTTCCCTCTTTTATTTCTACCACCACCTCTGACATTTTGGAATGGTTGCTGCTTCGGTTGATTGGTATTTGGTGATTCTTGTCTTGTCATTGATCTGCAACATTTCGCAAAATGCCCAATTCTCTGGCACTTCATGCATACTTGATTAAAAGCGGGACACCCTTGCCTTCCTTGGGGATGCGGATAATTGCCTCCACACAACCCACATACAACGGCTGCTGAGGTTACGGCTGGACGAGTTGTACGAGGATTGTTGGGACCTTTGGTGATATTGAAAAGAGGTTTTTGGTTATGGTGATGTGTGCCTGATGCACTCTCGATTCCTTTCGTTTGCGATTCTGCGAGTTCATGAGCTCGGGTCAGATCCAGTGTCTGTTTCAAAGTCAACTTGGGCTCTCTCAAGAATTTCGCACGCAGAGTTGATGAAATACAACCTTGGATTATTTGTATTTTTAACTCTCGGTCCACATCAGCAAATCCGCAGGTAGATGATAAGCGCCGAAGTCGGGTATAAAATTGATCCATCGATTCCTCCTTAAGCTGTTTGCAGTCACGAAAAACTAATGTTTCATAGTCGGTATTACATGCAGGTGCGAAGTGACTGGTTAACTTCAATTTTGCAGCCTCATAGGTTTGAGGATCCGTGGCTACGTTGATATTGTCAAAAATTTCTTCTACATCCGATCCAACGTAATGTAGCAATAAGGCCCTTTTTTGGTCATCGTCTTGAATGGCCATAGCTTTGATAAGATTCTCAAATCTGCGCAGCCAATTTTTCCAACGTGATGTAATCTCAGCCGAGGCTCCGTGTGTTAAGAAAGGTTCAAACGGAGGTAACGATATTACCGACGCAGGGGAAGGAGAAGGCGGTGGGGTAGACATTTTAATCAAGATATAATTAAAAAAAATAGACCTTTTTTCTTTATCCCATTTCCGTCGCCATTGTAATGATTTAGGGTTCTTGGTGGGATCAAAATAACACGTCTTTCTCATTCGCCATCTTTATTTTCTCTGAATATATACACACCTCCTAGTTTACATTTCATGCCATCTATATTGTCGCATATCTTTTATAGATGGCACTAGTGATAACATTTTAACTTTTTCGCGGTAAATTTAAATCAACAACTGGTAGATTCTACAGCCGGTAGGTCGCTTTATCAAAATTCAAATGCATGATACAAAACTTCAAATATTGTTTAAAACTATAAATAGCGCTTCAAAAAATCTGAAAAAATTCAAGGCGGCATATTTTAACATAAGGAATCAGAATAAAAATACTTAATTTTTGCCAATAGTGTCCCTTTAAATTTTGTGGCAGATCCTACACTACACACATTGGCAATTTCTTTCAAATTGCTGCGGCCAAGTTACCGTCTCCTTTAAGTATACCCAAAAGTTTCCTGATAACACTTCCTTTCGGTAAAGAATTCCCCTTCAAAGTATCATCTTTCACAATTTCTTGCACTTTTGGGATTCTTAAAATGCACTGGATTACGCTGTTCATGAAACAAGTGTTGCCAGTATTTGGAAAACTAAATTTTAAAAGCAATTAATAAGCAAACATAGTTTAAATATTAACTCGTTATATTTAAAAGGCAATTATTTACCCTGTTGTCCAATTAAATATTGCACTTTGTGCGTTTGAAATTGGACTCAATATTGCGTGTGAAAGTGGTTTGCTTAAAACCCTCATTTTAACCTTTAACATATTATTGCCTTTAGAAAAGTTCCTCCATTTTCCATACAGCTGATTGCTCGATCTTTAAATTCCGAATTCATGGGCAATTTTATACCACGAACCAACACCATATTTCCCAACACCAATAAACAAACGATCTTCTTCATCCCCGGTCCAAGCTTTCCTGCATTGTTTAGCAGGACATTTTTCTTGCTGCTTCACGGGTAAACGTGTTTTGTCATCATCTTGGTCTTGATCAGGAGGACTAGGTGTTTCCCTAAAATATTCCACAGTGCTTTTACTCCAGAAATTTTTAGACGAAGTAGTCAATGGAGGGCTTGGAGTTCTAGAGCACCTAGGAATCTCCGGTGAAAATTGGTTTTTTCTTGTAACGGAATTGTCTTCACATTTAGAAATTTTCCTAAGAGTGAATTTTAAACCAAGACAACATTATAAAATTGTGGGGGAAGCCAAATTTGATTTCTAACTCTACTTTCACGATTGATTTTCTACTTACTTCTGCTTCTTTGGTTGTGAAATTAGACGGGTATAACATGGTATAAGTTTCTTCTTCGGCGGGGTAGCTACATATTTTATGTCTTTTCTTACCAACTGGTCCACTCTACATACTTCACGAGTAAGGAAAGACAGCATGTTCGTATGGTGATAAGGTTGGTTTTGGAATGATTGTATTAAAGCTTTCTTGATCGAGGATATTAACTGAAGATCCCGTATCGATAATCCATGTGATGATGCTATTTCCAATTGGAATGGTAACTTTCGGCGTTGGTTTATCCGGAAGCATAGCATTTGATGTTACGGTTAAAAACGATTCATCCGAATCTTCTCCGTTAGGTGGTTGTAGGGATAGTTGTGATGATGAGCTCTCCCTAACAGACTGTATTGTGTTGGCACCTGTAACCCTCGGTGTTTCAGTTACAGACCTTACACCCCTTGTGTTTCTGTTCCCTCTTTTATTTCTACCACCACCTCTGACATTTTGGAATGGTTGCTGCTTCGGTTGATTGGTATTTGGTGATTCTTGTCTTGTCATTGATCTGCAACATTTCGCAAAATGCCCAATTCTCTGGCACTTCATGCATACTTGATTAAAAGCGGGACACCCTTGCCTTCCTTGGGGATGCGGATAATTGCCTCCACACAACCCACATACAACGGCTGCTGAGGTTACGGCTGGACGAGTTGTACGAGGATTGTTGGGACCTTTGGTGATATTGAAAAGAGGTTTTTGGTTATGGTGATGTGTGCCTGATGCACTCTCGATTCCTTTCGTTTGCGATTCTGCGAGTTCATGAGCTCGGGTCAGATCCAGTGTCTGTTTCAAAGTCAACTTGGGCTCTCTCAAGAATTTCGCACGCAGAGTTGATGAAATACAACCTTGGATTATTTGTATTTTTAACTCTCGGTCCACATCAGCAAATCCGCAGGTAGATGATAAGCGCCGAAGTCGGGTATAAAATTGATCCATCGATTCCTCCTTAAGCTGTTTGCAGTCACGAAAAACTAATGTTTCATAGTCGGTATTACATGCAGGTGCGAAGTGACTGGTTAACTTCAATTTTGCAGCCTCATAGGTTTGAGGATCCGTGGCTACGTTGATATTGTCAAAAATTTCTTCTACATCCGATCCAACGTAATGTAGCAATAAGGCCCTTTTTTGGTCATCGTCTTGAATGGCCATAGCTTTGATAAGATTCTCAAATCTGCGCAGCCAATTTTTCCAACGTGATGTAATCTCAGCCGAGGCTCCGTGTGTTAAGAAAGGTTCAAACGGAGGTAACGATATTACCGACGCAGGGGAAGGAGAAGGCGGTGGGGTAGACATTTTAATCAAGATATAATTAAAAAAAATAGACCTTTTTTCTTTATCCCATTTCCGTCGCCATTGTAATGATTTAGGGTTCTTGGTGGGATCAAAATAACACGTCTTTCTCATTCGCCATCTTTATTTTCTCTGAATATATACACACCTCCTAGTTTACATTTCATGCCATCTATATTGTCGCATATCTTTTATAGATGGCACTAGTGATAACATTTTAACTTTTTCGCGGTAAATTTAAATCAACAACTGGTAGATTCTACAGCCGGTAGGTCGCTTTATCAAAATTCAAATGCATGATACAAAACTTCAAATATTGTTTAAAACTATAAATAGCGCTTCAAAAAATCTGAAAAAATTCAAGGCGGCATATTTTAACATAAGGAATCAGAATAAAAATACTTAATTTTTGCCAATAGTGTCCCTTTAAATTTTGTGGCAGATCCTACACTACACACATTGGCAATTTCTTTCAAATTGCTGCGGCCAAGTTACCGTCTCCTTTAAGTATACCCAAAAGTTTCCTGATAACACTTCCTTTCGGTAAAGAATTCCCCTTCAAAGTATCATCTTTCACAATTTCTTGCACTTTTGGGATTCTTAAAATGCACTGGATTACGCTGTTCATGAAACAAGTGTTGCCAGTATTTGGAAAACTAAATTTTAAAAGCAATTAATAAGCAAACATAGTTTAAATATTAACTCGTTATATTTAAAAGGCAATTATTTACCCTGTTGTCCAATTAAATATTGCACTTTGTGCGTTTGAAATTGGACTCAATATTGCGTGTGAAAGTGGTTTGCTTAAAACCCTCATTTTAACCTTTAACATATTATTGCCTTTAGAAAAGTTCCTCCATTTTCCATACAGCTGATTGCTCGATCTTTTAATTCCGAATTCATGGGCAATTTTATACCACGAACCAACACCATATTTCCCAACACCAATAAACAAACGATCTTCTTCATCCCCGGTCCAAGCTTTCCTGCATTGTTTAGCAGGACATTTTTCTTGCTGCTTCACGGGTAAACGTGTTTTGTCATCATCTTGGTCTTGATCAGGAGGACTAGGTGTTTCCCTAAAATATTCCACAGTGCTTTTACTCCAGAAATTTTTAGACGAAGTAGTCAATGGAGGGCTTGGAGTTCTAGAGCACCTAGGAATCTCCGGTGAAAATTGGTTTTTTCTTGTAACGGAATTGTCTTCACATTTAGAAATTTTCCTAAGAGTGAATTTTAAACCAAGACAACATTATAAAATTGTGGGGGAAGCCAAATTTGATTTCTAACTCTACTTTCACGATTGATTTTCTACTTACTTCTGCTTCTTTGGTTGTGAAATTAGACGGGTATAACATGGTATAAGTTTCTTCTTCGGCGGGGTAGCTACATATTTTATGTCTTTTCTTACCAACTGGTCCACTCTACATACTTCACGAGTAAGGAAAGACAGCATGTTCGTATGGTGATAAGGTTGGTTTTGGAATGATTGTATTAAAGCTTTCTTGATCGAGGATATTAACTGAAGATCCCGTATCGATAATCCATGTGATGATGCTATTTCCAATTGGAATGGTAACTTTCGGCGTTGGTTTATCCGGAAGCATAGCATTTGATGTTACGGTTAAAAACGATTCATCCGAATCTTCTCCGTTAGGTGGTTGTAGGGATAGTTGTGATGATGAGCTCTCCCTAACAGACTGTATTGTGTTGGCACCTGTAACCCTCGGTGTTTCAGTTACAGACCTTACACCCCTTGTGTTTCTGTTCCCTCTTTTATTTCTACCACCACCTCTGACATTTTGGAATGGTTGCTGCTTCGGTTGATTGGTATTTGGTGATTCTTGTCTTGTCATTGATCTGCAACATTTCGCAAAATGCCCAATTCTCTGGCACTTCATGCATACTTGATTAAAAGCGGGACACCCTTGCCTTCCTTGGGGATGCGGATAATTGCCTCCACACAACCCACATACAACGGCTGCTGAGGTTACGGCTGGACGAGTTGTACGAGGATTGTTGGGACCTTTGGTGATATTGAAAAGAGGTTTTTGGTTATGGTGATGTGTGCCTGATGCACTCTCGATTCCTTTCGTTTGCGATTCTGCGAGTTCATGAGCTCGGGCCAGATCCAGTGTCTGTTTCAAAGTCAACTTGGGCTCTCTCAAGAATTTCGCACGCAGAGTTGATGAAATACAACCTTGGATTATTTGTATTTTTAACTCTCGGTCCACATCAGCAAATCCGCAGGTAGATGATAAGCGCCGAAGTCGGGTATAAAATTGATCCATCGATTCCTCCTTAAGCTGTTTGCAGTCACGAAAAACTAATGTTTCATAGTCGGTATTACATGCAGGTGCGAAGTGACTGGTTAACTTCAATTTTGCAGCCTCATAGGTTTGAGGATCCGTGGCTACGTTGATATTGTCAAAAATTTCTTCTACATCCGATCCAACGTAATGTAGCAATAAGGCCCTTTTTTGGTCATCGTCTTGAATGGCCATAGCTTTGATAAGATTCTCAAATCTGCGCAGCCAATTTTTCCAACGTGATGTAATCTCAGCCGAGGCTCCGTGTGTTAAGAAAGGTTCAAACGGAGGTAACGATATTACCGACGCAGGGGAAGGAGAAGGCGGTGGGGTAGACATTTTAATCAAGATATAATTAAAAAAAATAGACCTTTTTTCTTTATCCCATTTCCGTCGCCATTGTAATGATTTAGGGTTCTTGGTGGGATCAAAATAACACGTCTTTCTCATTCGCCATCTTTATTTTCTCTGAATATATACACACCTCCTAGTTTACATTTCATGCCATCTATATTGTCGCATATCTTTTATAGATGGCACTAGTGATAACATTTTAACTTTTTCGCGGTAAATTTAAATCAACAACTGGTAGATTCTACAGCCGGTAGGTCGCTTTATCAAAATTCAAATGCATGATACAAAACTTCAAATATTGTTTAAAACTATAAATAGCGCTTCAAAAAATCTGAAAAAATTCAAGGCGGCATATTTTAACATAAGGAATCAGAATAAAAATACTTAATTTTTGCCAATAGTGTCCCTTTAAATTTTGTGGCAGATCCTACACTACACACATTGGCAATTTCTTTCAAATTGCTGCGGCCAAGTTACCGTCTCCTTTAAGTATACCCAAAAGTTTCCTGATAACACTTCCTTTCGGTAAAGAATTCCCCTTCAAAGTATCATCTTTCACAATTTCTTGCACTTTTGGGATTCTTAAAATGCACTGGATTACGCTGTTCATGAAACAAGTGTTGCCAGTATTTGGAAAACTAAATTTTAAAAGCAATTAATAAGCAAACATAGTTTAAATATTAACTCGTTATATTTAAAAGGCAATTATTTACCCTGTTGTCCAATTAAATATTGCACTTTGTGCGTTTGAAATTGGACTCAATATTGCGTGTGAAAGTGGTTTGCTTAAAACCCTCATTTTAACCTTTAACATATTATTGCCTTTAGAAAAGTTCCTCCATTTTCCATACAGCTGATTGCTCGATCTTTTAATTCCGAATTCATGGGCAATTTTATACCACGAACCAACACCATATTTCCCAACACCAATAAACAAACGATCTTCTTCATCCCCGGTCCAAGCTTTCCTGCATTGTTTAGCAGGACATTTTTCTTGCTGCTTCACGGGTAAACGTGTTTTGTCATCATCTTGGTCTTGATCAGGAGGACTAGGTGTTTCCCTAAAATATTCCACAGTGCTTTTACTCCAGAAATTTTTAGACGAAGTAGTCAATGGAGGGCTTGGAGTTCTAGAGCACCTAGGAATCTCCGGTGAAAATTGGTTTTTTCTTGTAACGGAATTGTCTTCACATTTAGAAATTTTCCTAAGAGTGAATTTTAAACCAAGACAACATTATAAAATTGTGGGGGAAGCCAAATTTGATTTCTAACTCTACTTTCACGATTGATTTTCTACTTACTTCTGCTTCTTTGGTTGTGAAATTAGACGGGTATAACATGGTATAAGTTTCTTCTTCGGCGGGGTAGCTACATATTTTATGTCTTTTCTTACCAACTGGTCCACTCTACATACTTCACGAGTAAGGAAAGACAGCATGTTCGTATGGTGATAAGGTTGGTTTTGGAATGATTGTATTAAAGCTTTCTTGATCGAGGATATTAACTGAAGATCCCGTATCGATAATCCATGTGATGATGCTATTTCCAATTGGAATGGTAACTTTCGGCGTTGGTTTATCCGGAAGCATAGCATTTGATGTTACGGTTAAAAACGATTCATCCGAATCTTCTCCGTTAGGTGGTTGTAGGGATAGTTGTGATGATGAGCTCTCCCTAACAGACTGTATTGTGTTGGCACCTGTAACCCTCGGTGTTTCAGTTACAGACCTTACACCCCTTGTGTTTCTGTTCCCTCTTTTATTTCTACCACCACCTCTGACATTTTGGAATGGTTGCTGCTTCGGTTGATTGGTATTTGGTGATTCTTGTCTTGTCATTGATCTGCAACATTTCGCAAAATGCCCAATTCTCTGGCACTTCATGCATACTTGATTAAAAGCGGGACACCCTTGCCTTCCTTGGGGATGCGGATAATTGCCTCCACACAACCCACATACAACGGCTGCTGAGGTTACGGCTGGACGAGTTGTACGAGGATTGTTGGGACCTTTGGTGATATTGAAAAGAGGTTTTTGGTTATGGTGATGTGTGCCTGATGCACTCTCGATTCCTTTCGTTTGCGATTCTGCGAGTTCATGAGCTCGGGCCAGATCCAGTGTCTGTTTCAAAGTCAACTTGGGCTCTCTCAAGAATTTCGCACGCAGAGTTGATGAAATACAACCTTGGATTATTTGTATTTTTAACTCTCGGTCCACATCAGCAAATCCGCAGGTAGATGATAAGCGCCGAAGTCGGGTATAAAATTGATCCATCGATTCCTCCTTAAGCTGTTTGCAGTCACGAAAAACTAATGTTTCATAGTCGGTATTACATGCAGGTGCGAAGTGACTGGTTAACTTCAATTTTGCAGCCTCATAGGTTTGAGGATCCGTGGCTACGTTGATATTGTCAAAAATTTCTTCTACATCCGATCCAACGTAATGTAGCAATAAGGCCCTTTTTTGGTCATCGTCTTGAATGGCCATAGCTTTGATAAGATTCTCAAATCTGCGCAGCCAATTTTTCCAACGTGATGTAATCTCAGCCGAGGCTCCGTGTGTTAAGAAAGGTTCAAACGGAGGTAACGATATTACCGACGCAGGGGAAGGAGAAGGCGGTGGGGTAGACATTTTAATCAAGATATAATTAAAAAAAATAGACCTTTTTTCTTTATCCCATTTCCGTCGCCATTGTAATGATTTAGGGTTCTTGGTGGGATCAAAATAACACGTCTTTCTCATTCGCCATCTTTATTTTCTCTGAATATATACACACCTCCTAGTTTACATTTCATGCCATCTATATTGTCGCATATCTTTTATAGATGGCACTAGTGATAACATTTTAACTTTTTCGCGGTAAATTTAAATCAACAACTGGTAGATTCTACAGCCGGTAGGTCGCTTTATCAAAATTCAAATGCATGATACAAAACTTCAAATATTGTTTAAAACTATAAATAGCGCTTCAAAAAATCTGAAAAAATTCAAGGCGGCATATTTTAACATAAGGAATCAGAATAAAAATACTTAATTTTTGCCAATAGTGTCCCTTTAAATTTTGTGGCAGATCCTACACTACACACATTGGCAATTTCTTTCAAATTGCTGCGGCCAAGTTACCGTCTCCTTTAAGTATACCCAAAAGTTTCCTGATAACACTTCCTTTCGGTAAAGAATTCCCCTTCAAAGTATCATCTTTCACAATTTCTTGCACTTTTGGGATTCTTAAAATGCACTGGATTACGCTGTTCATGAAACAAGTGTTGCCAGTATTTGGAAAACTAAATTTTAAAAGCAATTAATAAGCAAACATAGTTTAAATATTAACTCGTTATATTTAAAAGGCAATTATTTACCCTGTTGTCCAATTAAATATTGCACTTTGTGCGTTTGAAATTGGACTCAATATTGCGTGTGAAAGTGGTTTGCTTAAAACCCTCATTTTAACCTTTAACATATTATTGCCTTTAGAAAAGTTCCTCCATTTTCCATACAGCTGATTGCTCGATCTTTTAATTCCGAATTCATGGGCAATTTTATACCACGAACCAACACCATATTTCCCAACACCAATAAACAAACGATCTTCTTCATCCCCGGTCCAAGCTTTCCTGCATTGTTTAGCAGGACATTTTTCTTGCTGCTTCACGGGTAAACGTGTTTTGTCATCATCTTGGTCTTGATCAGGAGGACTAGGTGTTTCCCTAAAATATTCCACAGTGCTTTTACTCCAGAAATTTTTAGACGAAGTAGTCAATGGAGGGCTTGGAGTTCTAGAGCACCTAGGAATCTCCGGTGAAAATTGGTTTTTTCTTGTAACGGAATTGTCTTCACATTTAGAAATTTTCCTAAGAGTGAATTTTAAACCAAGACAACATTATAAAATTGTGGGGGAAGCCAAATTTGATTTCTAACTCTACTTTCACGATTGATTTTCTACTTACTTCTGCTTCTTTGGTTGTGAAATTAGACGGGTATAACATGGTATAAGTTTCTTCTTCGGCGGGGTAGCTACATATTTTATGTCTTTTCTTACCAACTGGTCCACTCTACATACTTCACGGCCCAATGCCTTATTAACCATTTGCGCCATTCGTGGGTTTGGTTTATTTCCTAATTTCTTGGCATATTTTCCCATTTTTGAAATAATTGCAGGGAGTGCCTACCAGACCCAGCAGAGTAGCAACTTCACAATACGCAACCACAATACGTGTGGTCACTGTGGTGTGATGTGAGTCACGAGTGGCTAAAAGTGCGCCTCTTTTTAAGATAGAATAATATTTTGGAAAAGGTGGCAATAAACAAGCTAATTAGCAATTATTTAGAAAATGTAGCAATATTTTGGAGTAAAACATACAATTTTGGAAAAGGGGGAAATTTATTCAGTTGATTTAACTTGATAATAACAAAAACAGGCGCACATTTAGCCGCTCATATAGAAACTTGAAGGTCTTACCTTTGCTGGAAAATTTTGTTGACTTAAGGAAAAATTTGGAACACAATTTTGAAACTGAAGTTAGGCTTAGCAATTTTGAAACGCGTGTGATTTGGGGGGGGGGTGAAATATTTCAAAATCACGCGCTCCTATAATCACGTGACAAAATGTAAAGGCAACGTGTATGGGTGTGTGTGATATTTTCAAAAGGGATACTAAAAGCTGAAATTTAGATATTTTGTTAATCATATATCATAATGGCGCAACGTTTGATTAAAGACACGTCATATCTCGAAAATTATACACATAAGTCACGATAAGAGTTCCTTTTGTAATTCCAAAACATCGGATGCGAATCCGGACAGACATAGCTAACGATCTCGTAGACAGACGCTATCTCAGAAACAGGCCAGAAAAATTAATGTAAATAATATAAAAATAATGAAGTTGAACCCTAGGCGTGACCCGAAGTTTAAATACTTGACATCACTGTGAAAACTAAGTACTAACATAAGGACATTATCTCTCTCTAAGGGCCCAAGATTCTATGTTACGGTTGAAATGTATGTATGTCCGATTTGGTCAGCCATCCGTCTCATCTCAAGTGGTATAATAATTGTATAGCCTTAAACAAAGGCCGAGCGCATTCGCTGCAGAGTAACTCGGCATTGAACATGCTTGCCTCCTTCAAAGATTTCTCACGACAGCTCTTCGTGATTTTTACTAAGCGCGAATTTACCTCTTGTGTCTGAGAGAGCTGGGGGATTCTGGAAATTCTCTTACTTATTTTTTCCCCTCAGTCCTTCCTCTCTCGCCTCCCCGCCTGTTTTAGTTTGATTCCCAACCGCTTGGGAGCGTTATCTCAGAGCTCGCGTCTAGACCCCGACCGGCTTAGGATATCGGTCGCGGCTGATTTTGAAAATTATTTTTCTCTCCCGCGAATTTCACGAAAAATTCGGAAGGAGCCCCAATACAAAATCTACGTCACATCTAGCAGAACTAGATGTTTTTGCTAATATATGCGCTTGGGCCCTTAGAGAGATGATGTCCTTATGGTATAGGGCTAAGCTGCAGAGTTTTTATTCTCTTTATGGTGCGCATTGACTATCAGTGCGTCTAGCTACAATTTAGCTTTGGTATTATTTAACGTTAACACTCATGTTGGCAAACTAAGTATATTGATGAGGTGAGGTGAGACGAGACGATAGTGTTTACACTGCAAACCACTTGTGAATGTAGCTATCAGAATATAGGGTAAACAGCTGAAGCGTAGACTTCATTTCCTGTTCTTTTTGCCTGTCATATTGTCATGTATACATTCTACTCGTTGTACATCCACTCCGACAAATATATATTTACTCTGTTTCCCATTCTCATGCCATACAACCATAAATTCTTGTTTCTGAGAAAAAGGACAATAAGAAAGAGCGGGAAAAAAGGCTGCTCAGTAGAAAGACGGGCGCGGTACACGAAACACCTCTGTCTATGTAACCATATTGAAGTTCCCATTAAAGCTCATATTAAGTTCTTTAATTACGTGTTAAGTCAATCTCATCAAGAACAAACATAACATTGCCATTGACTGATTTCCATTTGTGTCCAAGATTTATCCTTATTGGATGTAAAATGTCGTCTGCTTTACTGTATATTCGCTATGCTTAGAATACTGCTTCAATATTTCGTAAATTTTTACTTCAAGGAAAAGTTCAGGCAACGTAACATTATGCCTTAAAAGAACGGCCTTTTTCTAAATATGAAAGGAAAAATATTAAAAACAAATAAATAATCTCTTATTACAAAATAATTAGCATTTAATTAGTCTGAAAACGAAAAATACGGACCCGCCATGTCGTCTGTCTCCCAGTGACCATCGCGCGGGATTGGTTGATTGAGAGGCCAATGCCGCCAATCGGTGATCGCAATTCTGTAGCAGACAGAAAATTATATTTGAAGTCGCTTGAATTGAAGTTTGACCAGAAGTCTTGGCTTATATCTGATAGTTTTATTAAATTAAAACGAATATGGTAGTTTGCGCGATTGAGGGCTGCAACAGTCACTCCCGGCACGGTATTAGTTTTTACCTCTCCGTGTGACGTAGTCCAGGAGAGGTTCTGTAACGGCCGTGTCTGTCTGTGTGTCTGTCTGTGTGTGTGTCTGTCTGTCCGTTGTTACACCCACGTGACCGCGTTCGCAGTTTGCGTATCGGAGCAAACGTGTTGGCCATTTCCGAACTGCTTTCATCCCACACGGACACCAGTCTGTTCTTACTGGCTTCTAATCACCACCATCTTCTGGTCTTTGTCCATCCCACACGGACACCAGTCTGTTCTTACTGGCTTCTAATCACCACCATCATTTGTTCTTTGTCAATCCCACATTGACACCAGTCTGCACTTACACTGGCTTCTAACACCACCATCCACTGGTCTTCCGTCTATTCCACATAGACACCAATCTGTATCATTGGCTTCTACTCCATTATCATCGTTTGGTTTTAGGATATACGCGGCGATCAGCTAGGGTTACGAGAAACGTCTAGCCTCCCTAAGGTGGGATCGCCACCAAAGGTTTTCGCAATTGCGCTTTTTCCTTACTATTATAATGGAAACGAATCGTATATATACCCCAAATTTGAAAAAAGCGGGCAAGAGGGGTACCCTTCACTTTAAACGTCAATATTAGCAAAGTTTGAGAAGGAAATAGGTATAACTTTATTTTAAACGATTTAACTATTATTAATGTTAATTATTGAAGATTAAAATAATTAAAAATAATTATATTTATTTAAATATTAAAGATAAACCTCTCGTGCAAAGAGAGAGATTATCATTGCCTCCTATATCTACCAAGGCCCGTGCATGCGATATATTTCCTTCATTGCCTCCTATATCTATCAAGGCCCGTGCATTGTGATATATTTTATTCATTGCCTCCTATATCTATCAAGGCCCGTGCATTGTGATATATTTCATTCATTGCCTCCTATATCTATCAAGGCCCGTGCATTGCGATATATTTTTCAAAACAACAACAAAAATGGGAAACCCCAACTCAGAAACATAACGTTTTCATTGGATACTTAAGTTTATATAATCTTCTTGACACGGAGAGGTAATATTTTGGTTTTCCCAACTTGTATTAACATACCTTACAAACATCCCGAAGTGACTAAAAAGTGGGTGAAGTACGCTAAGCCTAACGTTAAGGCTTTATATGCTAAATGCTTTCAAGGTGATGAAAAAGAACAAATTATTTCTTTGAGAAGTATAAATTCAGGATATTTATACAGAGTGTGCATAAAAAATTTTGCTGAAGGTGATTTTGAGCCGGTTAAACCAACATTCTTTAATAAAAAAAAACTCTACCCACACGCGTTTCCTACATTAAACGTGAATATTTCTACTACAAGCGATGATGAAATACAACTAAGCCAGCATGAAATACAACCAAGCCAGCATGAAATACAACCAAGCCAGCATGAAATACAACCAAGCCAGCATGAAATACAACCAAGCCTGCATGTAAAAGAACCAAGCCAGCATGAAATACAACCAAGCCAGCATCTAATTAGTGAAGAGAACCAGAGTTTATTTGCTGAAAATGTCTGCCAAGAAAATTCAGGGGAGAGTTCGAAAACAGTTGAGGCAGTTGGTTGTCAAGTTGGTGGGACCTTATTCTCAGATGTAGGAACTGAAACTTGTTCAGAAGAAACAATTGCTTCTGATATGGAAGCTCTGAATATCGAGCGTAGAAACTTAGTTTTAAAAGATCATTTGTACGCAGTTCAACCACCAGAAATCAATGATGGTTTTACTTTAGCCGCATCCAAAGGGAACTCAAGCCAATTTAGCCAGTCAACCCCTGTGAAAATACTAACTAATCTTAAGAATAATGCAATTTCACCTATTGCTCCTTCTTCACCTGATACCTCGAATTTTGAAGACGTATCTCTCTACGAGCCAAGTTTTGATGCGACTGAAGAAGAAAGTTTTTTGGATTCTTCTCTTGAAGAGTTTCAATCTATTCCTAGTGAAATAGTAAACCAAAAGAAGTACATTGTGTTTGAAAAACAATTAGATCAATTAATTTGCCGTGCAAAGTGCCAAATTAAAGAATGCCCTAAAATTATTGATGAAAGCACAATAACGAAATCTGAAAATGAAGGTAGTTTGATTACGGTTAAGTATAGCTGTTTAGACGGGCATGATCAAACCTGGGAAAGCCAACCAAGAATTGGAAAAATGCCAGCTGGAAATCTTTTAATCGCAGCGTGTATATTGTTAACCGGTTGTATTTTTCATCAGCTGCAATCCTTTTTTGATTTCATGGGTATAAAGGGAATCGGGAAAACCACGTATTTTTCTATGCAGCGGAATATACTCATTCCGGAAATCAAATCAGCATGGCTGAAAATGCAACGTTTGATTTTAACTGAAGTAAGAAAGCGAAAAAAATGTAATATATCCGCTGATGGAAGATGTGACTCACCAGGGCACAGTGCCAAATATTGCGCAGTGACATTAATGGATCAGGAAACAGACAAATGCATTCATTTTGAATTAGTTCAGAAGTCAGAGGTGGAGTACAAATCAACAAATATGGAACTGGAAGCTTTAAAGAGGTGTCTCAATAAAATGAAAGAGTGGAAGGTTAAAATCACGCAATTAACAACGGATCGCCACATACAAGTCAGAGCATACCTTAAGAAATTTTGGCCCAAGATTAACCATCAATTTGACGTTTGGCATCTCGCAAAAAGCGTAAGAGCGAAATTAGCCAAATTAGCAACAAACAAAAATCACGTAACTTTAAAACCATGGCTGAAATCCATCTGTAGACATTTATGGTTTAGTGCCCAAAACTGTAAAAACAGCGCCGATGTTCTTCAAGACATGTGGAAATCAATCAGTTACCACGTGGTTAACCGTCATTATTTTCCAAGCCTTAAAAAGTTCAAAAAATGCAGTCATGGTCTATTGAAAAAAGAGGTGATTGAAAGAAAAAAGTTTTTAGAGCCTTTAAGTCCAACTCACGAGGCTCTCAATAACCTCATCAATGACAAGCGATTGTTAAATGACATTAGACAAATTAATTCTTTTTCTCATACTTCCTCTCTTGAAAATTACCATAGTCTAATGAACAAGTATTGCAGCAAACAGAGGGACTTCGACTTTGATGCAATGGAAGCGAGAATAATATTGACAATTCTAGATCATAATTCGAACACTGACAGAAAATATCGTTGTAAAATGTCAGAAACAACCAAAGCCCAGGACTTTACATTTTATTATTCCAAAGCTACTGCCGAATGGTTTGCAAGACCACTTAAAGAACCCAAAACGTACGATTATGTATATGATTTGCTAAAAAACATTGTTAACAGACAATTAGAAGGAAAAAATGTAAAGCCAATAATAGGATGTAAACGAAAGCTAGCTAACAACATAGCTCCAATTCCTTGCCCCGATAAAACAGAACTAATTAATGATGTTAAAAAGAGAAAGCTTTTCTGAATTTTAAATATAAATGTATTCTTTTTTCTTTGCACGATTTTATATTAAAAACAAAATGAACATTTCATATTCTAATTCAATTTTATGACCATATTTAACAGGATAAATGTACATAAATTTTCAAAATGAAATACTTTGGTTACATTTCAAAGTTATTGCTTTGGGCTAAAAGATAACAGGAGTTTATCACTATTATTTAGTACTTGAATAAAATATTGTACAACTAAATGGTCTTTATTTTTAAAATTTTTGGCTTACTGTAACTGGAATTACTGATAAAAGGGATAAATGAATAAGGACATGTTATTTTAGTTCACCAAGTCTGTGGAAATACCAGTTAAAAACCTGGAAAAACTCAACAAATCTTTTAGGTTATTTCATGATTTATTTTCAAAGTTTTGTTTTCTTGTCACTAAGCCAAACACTATTTTGAAATCACAACTTTGAAAATTTAAATTAGAAATTAACAAGAAAGGTTTGGTGTGTTATCCTAATTTTTTAACTCCTATTTCCACAGCCTTAGTCAACTAAAATAACTTGTTATCCATCATCATCTCTTTAAAATATCACTTATGAAATTTAAAAAATAATTTTAAAACAATACTTTGGTTTACGTATCACAAAACTTGAGCTTGGACTTAGTTTGACATAAACAACAGTGTCAATAATACTAGTCTAGATGAAAATGACTTATTTTCAACAAAAATACATTTGTAACTTCATATTACATATCACATTTCACTTAAAACAGTAACACTAATTGAGATCAATACTACAATAACACTACTTTATGCAAATAACCATTATTTATAAATTGTTCATAGGAACTCCCACGCTGCTTTAAATCCTATGTATGAATTGGGATCCTCTTCTGGAAATTTTTTCCTAATTTTTAATAATGCATTCGACTCTTCTGTTTTTAGCACCCAAGCGGTTATGAATCATGTGTGTGAAATTACGGTATGCAGTATACCTGTAAGTTCTAAAAAGTATGTTTAGTTATTACTCAGCCTCAGGAAAAAAAATTATCACCACTACCGATTGTTTAGAAATCTAGGGGGCGGTCCTTGTCTCCTCAAATGATAGTAGCCACGATAAATCGTTTTCAGTGTTCTTCTTCGCAGGCAATTAGATTTAAAAATTGAATGTTGACAGACACAATTTACGTTGATATCACCATTTTCATCGAGACTGTCTTCTTCGTCACTCTGAGCAGCAATGAAACGAACCACATTGGGTATTTGCTTACAGCAAACTATGCCATTGCGAATATCAGTTGCATTTAAAAGGGTAGTAAGCCGCTCGTATACTTGCTGTCTATCGATGTCCACATTTTCCTCTCCATTGCTCAACCAATCTGGTATGCAGTTACCACAATCGCAGTTGTTTTTGATAGCTTCAATATCAATCTGAAGGCCTGGCTCTTGCCTAACATTTTCTTCAGCCACTTGCCGCCTTCTTTCAGCTAGTTCTTCTTCTGTATATTCAGGCTCAAACATGTAAGGTACAACCCTAACTCCATCCATGCTTCTAACAGTATTATACTTAAAATTTTGGTTTTGAATAGGAGAAAGTCAAAGTACTCACATTTTCTGAGGTTAAAGCTAGAGAATTGCAACATAATTTGTTCTTTTTCATCACCTTGAAAGCATTTAGCATATAAAGCCTTAACGTTAGGCTTAGCGTACTTCACCCACTTTTAGTCACTTCGGGATGTTTGTAAAGTATGTTAATAAAACTAATACCGTGCCGGGAGTGACGCGCAAACTACCATATTCGTTTTAATTTAATAAAACTATCAGATATAAGCCAAGACTTCTGGTCAAACTTCAATTCAAGCGACTTCAAATATAATTTTCTGTCTGCTACAGAATCGCGATCACCGATTGGCGGCATTGGCCTCTCAATCAACCAATCCCGCGCGATGGTCACTGGGAGACAGACGACATGGCGGGTCCGTATTTTTCGTTTTCAGACTAATTAAATGCTAATTATTTTGTAATAAGAGATTATTTATTTTTTTTTAATATTTTTCCTTTCATATTTAGAAAAAGGCCGTTCTTTTAAGGCATAATGTTACGTTGCCTGAACTTTTCCTTTCAAAAAAGAGAAATAATTCCATATCTAGGTAAATAACTTTGTAGTAGTAGACCTCTTGACTCGGAGAGGTAATATTTTGGCTTTCCCAACTTGTTTTTTTTAGTATTCTTGTGGGGTTAGGTAAGATTAAGGGTAATGTTAAAATATAAGGTTAGGCTAGGTTTAGCGTCGATAAGGGTTAGGGTAGACTAGCAATTGGTAGCACCACTGACATTCCAAAATATTTTAATTTTCATTGAGGTCCTTGCATAATAAACGCTATATTCTACAAACAATAAGAGTTCACCGTAAGTCATAGTATAGACATTGAAATTTAAGATGAATCTACTTTGCAAAGGTGAAACGCGAGGGGCTAGACATTCGCCAAAATTTTGTACACCTGATTTCTGATTTCTAAATTTTTATGTGAATTCCGTTGATTACTGAACGAATTACTTGATTTCTGTGAAATTACGATTATTTTAGGTGATTTCCATATGCAAGACACTGATTTCCCGTTACTGCCGCAGATTACTTGAGATTCCTATTTGAATTTAAATGAATTCCGATGATTTTTTGGTGAATGCCGTAATTACCACTGGATTATTAGTGCATTTTGATGAATGCAGTGATTATTTTTATTTCAACTGATTACGATTTTTAATTTGGATTTTCGAATTCCTCGATTGATTATGCGTGATTATTTCACGAAAGTCGTGATTACCGAGGTGATATCAAAAGATTAGTAAATCATGTGATTATTTCTGATTTTCTCAAGATTTCACTTGATTTCCCGTGATTAACTGAGATTTCTGATTACCTTTGTTTACCCACAAGAATGATTTTGATTACTGATGACTTTCTAAGAATTTTAGAAATCAAGTAATCGATTTCTGTGGTTTTGTACAACTGATTATTCAAGTGACTAGCCCCTCATTGAAGCGAGAAACATTGTGCTTTCGTCTAGAAAATACTTTGCTTATGATGACTTTCTTAAAATTTGCATTTTTGCAAATTAGCCTTATTCCTGATCAGCGCCATCTACCCATAGCGGTGACTTTGAGAACTACTGTAAGCGGCAAGCCAATCAGATGTCGCTAAAATCTGGTGACGTCATTTTTGGTAAGACCCGAGAGTGCCAGTTAGTGACGTCACCAGATTTTAGCGACATCTGATTGGCTTGCCGCTTACAGTAGTTCTCAAAGTCGCCGCTATGGGTAGGTGGCGCTGATCAGGAATAAGGCTAATTGGGCCTATAGCTACGAATCCCTTAAGTTCAGAAAGATATCAAATTTTAGAGATACCAGAAGTATATAATACTTCTCTTCGAGAGAAGTGTACCACAAAGCGGGGTAAGTGTAACGTCACTCTTCCCAACATCGGAACATTTAGAGCAAGGTTACTAAACCGAATCACATACGCGATAAATAGTTCCCTCATCATTACTCTATTAGCGCTTAAATATTTGGCAAGACGCGCTTGTGCATTTTGTCCCACGTCAAGACGAGGTTTGTGGGATGATTGCTGGGGATTTAGTGCCAAACAACTATAGAATTCACCTTACGGTGCGATGCCCATTTGTAGTTTGATGAGCGGGAAAGCAAACTAAAAGGGGGAGCCTGGGAAGAATGACGTTACATAACTAAATCATTAGGAGGATACAGAGTGTCATCCTTCTTCTATTATCCCCTTCTGGAGATACTTAAAAAATTGTTATTTACATGGTTTTGCCCACTCTTCACTCATTGAGGAAACCAAATTGTTCAGGTCAGTAGCGCATTGAGTTGGTACATTAGCATGATTGTCATGATCAACTTCTATTTCGTGAAATGGTGAGTGATCGTGTAGTTTTGGAGTTCTGTAGTCTACGTCTGCAGTAACAAACTTCGATTCACTTGCACAAATTCCAATGGCGATGGAGCCAATTACCAAAATTAGAAATGTCATCAGAGTTTTCATGTTTAACTTGTTGCTGTAAAAATTAAAATTGATGCATTAATATTAGAATTACCAGAAGTAAGATGAGACTAGAAGTGAAGGGCTCTAGCATTGGTAGTAGATCCTGGCACTAGTGAACAAATTTGAGGATTTTATGCCGCTTCCATCGCGCCGACACTACCGAGAAAAAAACTGGTCGAGTTCCAAAAAATTTCCTATCCCCTTCCCCTCAAACTAAAGCCGCGGAACACGAACGCCTGTGCTTGAATCTAGTTCGACCGTCTACCACCACGAGCGTCTCACGTTTTGGAGGGAAAGTTCAGAAACCCCTACCAGGGGGCCAACCGTTTGTGTGTTATCAAGAATATTCACTTTCGCCGAGTGAAGAATTTGGTTACCTCGATACTTCTATTCTCATCTCACTTCTGGAATTACTTAAATATAGTGCAGGTTTATCTGAAATTCAATTAAAGAGATACTCTCAGCTGCAAATTATAATGCCGTGTTAAATTTTTTGCTGGTTAAAGTGTTAGTGCCATAATTTTCGTCATCCACAAACTTAACATGCCAAAAAAAATCCTTGAAAAATCTAGTTTATTATGATATGTTTACTTTTTTATTTGGTTTCGTAGCGCGAAGTTATAGTTTTGAAAATGTAAGTATTTTTTATCAAATATATTGAAAAATATCATTTACATTCGACATTTTGTTAAAATTGCAATAAATTTGAAACACAGTAATCAATCTAAAACTTTTTAATTTAGAAAACTTAGAAAAACACAATATTTTTTTTTTTTTTTTTTTTTGCTCCAACGAGGTTGACGAGCTAGGGCTTGTATAGCCTTACAGCTCCAAATATAAGTATAAGTTAGATAATGTGAGAATTCAAATGCCTAAAAATTTTTTAACTCCAGTTTTAAATTGGAGTATTGATGACTGGGAGACGAGGTCATTCGGGAGGGAATTCCAAATAGGGATGGTTCGACGGAAGAAAGAGTGTCTCAGGGGTCCTTTGTGAGAAGGGGGAAGGAATAGCTTTCGACTATTGCCGCGCGTTTGATGGAAGTGGGGAACCGAGGTGAAATAACGCTGGTTTGATTTACTAAGAACTCTATAGAGACTGACGAGGTCTAGATAGGTACGCCGCAGCGAAAGGGGGGTCCATCCCAAAGCAGATAATCTGGCAACGCGAGGAAGATGACGCAGGGACGCACAGAGCTTGGAAGCGCGACCTTGGACACTATCAAGGAGGGCAATATCTCTTTGGAAAGAGGGGTTCCATAATTGGCTTCCAAACTCCAATAATGGCCGCACATAGCAGTGATAGATACGTGTGAGAAGCTGGGGAGAGAGGTTTGGGAAATTGGCCTTAACTGTTGCAAGGAGACCGTTAGCACGACTGCATGCTTGCTTAACATGAGTGTGGAATTTCAGGTTATGGGAGACACGAACCCCCAAATCTCGACACTCATTAACACGTCCGATGTTAGAACCTCCAAGATAGTAAGGGGTGGGTAAGGCTAGGTCTAATTGAGAATTTTGAACTGTAAGGAGCAAGGATTTTTGACTGTTAAATTGGAGGCCATTGCGCACCGACCAAGCTTCTAGTTTGTGAAGGTCTGATTGTAAACTCCGAACATCAGCATGCGATTTGATAACACGGAAAATTTTGAGATCGTCAGCGAACAGACATAATGGGGAAGTGAGATGGGATGGTAGATCATTAATATAAATGAGGAATAATAAGGGACCGAGGACGCTGCCCTGGGGAACGCCACTGGGCACAGGTAGGAGGTCACTTAACGATTCACCAACGCGTACCGCTTGGGTTCGATGAAGGAGGTAGGATTTGACCCACCGGTGGATATTGTTCGATATGCCTAGAGATTGTAACTTAGCCAAAAGGCGCTGATGGGGAACCGAGTCAAACGCCTTCGCAATGTCAAGGTAAATGACATCTACCTGGTGACCCTCGTCGAACGCGTTTAACCAAGTAGAAAAGGCAGAAAGAAGATTTGACTCCACAGAGCGCCCACTGAGAAAGCCATGTTGAAAAGTACTAAGTAGGGGGCTAACAAACTGCATTAAAGGGGCGCGAATGCATTTCTCAAGGACCTTACATACCGTGGATGTTAAACTAATTGGGCGATAGTTTGCTGCGTCACTTCTACTACCCTTGCCTTTATATATCGGAGTGACAGACGCAACACGCCATTCTGAGGGTATGGTTCCGCTGGTTAGGGAGGCAGAAAAGAGGGTGAGAAGGGGCGCGGCAAGTGAAGCGGCGCAATTTCTGAGGAGGCGGTTGGGAATACCGTCAGGGCCTGAGGCACTCTTAATGTCAAGGTGATTTAGGATATGCTTCAGGTCAATTAAATTTGGAAGGAAGTCTGGCATCTGAGTTGTGACATTATCGGGTAAGTCTGTTAGATCAGGAGGTTGCGAATTAAAGTTTGTGGATAGCGTTAAATTCAAACTGTTCGCCATTGCCACATCGGAGTCGGTCAGTTCACCATTGGGGAGACGTATGTTGAGGCGCGTCGGCAGTGTGCGAATCTGACGATTTATGAAGCGGTAGAAAGCGCGAGGGTTGGTTTTGACTACTGAAAGTTTTCGCGCTTGAAAGTCAGCACTAGCTCTCCGTAAAAGAGATTTGACCTGGCGGACTTGAAGTTTGTAGATGGGCTGTAATCGGTCATGGGCGGCATGGTTACCAGTACAGATGGCATGGCGAAGTTTTTTCCATAACCGTTCTTTTTTCCGAACGGCACGCTTAGCTGAACGCGAGATCCAAGGACCTGGGTGACGGCGGGCCGAGTGGTTGTACAGGGGAACCGTCGTAGAGACACAGGCAAATAGGTAGTCTTTGAAGAAGGTCCATGCGTCTTCGATAGGGAGAGCAGCAAGAGGGGACCAGTCTTTGGTAGCGAGTAGTAGGTTAAGCTGTTTGTAGTCACCACGACTGAAGTCGTAGTCGCGAATAAATTTTATGGCTGGAGGGGCAACACTAGCTAAGGGGTACTCCGCACGGATTGTTACATGGTCACTGCCACCAACCGGGGGGAGTGACGTAAGGATCGGACACACATTGGCCTTGGTTAAGAATAAGTCAAGTATATTGCGGGACAACGAATTGCATTGGCCAAAGCGAGTGGGGAAAGTTATGTGTTGACGTAGAGCTGCAGAGTGTAGAAGATCGATGAATTCAGTGTGGGGAGGGGATGACCCTAACTTGGGAGTGACAGTAGTCCAACATATTGCTGGGAGGTTGAAGTCCCCGGTGACGATAAGTTCGCTGCGACGGTCAGAGATGAATTTTATATCTTGGAAGAGTGTTGTGGAGGCGGTTTGTGTAGTATTCGGTGGGCGATAAACGCAACCGAGTGTCAACCAAGAGCAAGAGGTAGGGGGTTTAAGTTCGACCCATATCGCTTCAGAATATTGAGTGGGTAGAGGCAGATCATGGTAAATAATGTTTTGACGGATGTATATGAGGACACCGCCTCCCGGTCGACCAGGACGATCTCGACGTATCAACGAATAACCGGGGAGATTGAAAACCGCATCATTTAAAAGGGGGGTGGCCCAGGATTCCGTAATGCAGATAATGTCGGCGTTCCAGGCAGAAGAGAGTGTGATAAACTCCATACGTTTGCCATAGAGGTGTTGGGCATTAAATGTGATTATTACGAGAGATGAAGGGGGAGGCGGTGTAGGATTTAGTTTTTTTGGGTAGAGTAAAGTTGCGGCAGGGTAGGTTGAGAGTTGGCGGAGGCAGCAGCTAGCGGGATGTTGTTGGGATGAGTCAAAAGCACCGGTGATGCGTGGCGATGATGGAATTGGGGCGAAACTTGCTGAGATATTGTGGCTGATGATGGAGCAATCCTGCCCTGTCTGATAGCCAGGCCCGTCTCACCCTTTGAACGGCGCTCACGGAGCTCCGCAAGCAAAAGACGGTGAGCATCACGTTGTGATGAGGTACGGTCCGGTGAAACCGAGTAAACGAACGTCTTTTGACGACGCATGTTATTCAAGCCCTGGATGAAGAATTGCCGATCACTGACTGACTCAAACGCAATACATAGAGGACGCGAGCGGCCTGCCTGGGGAGGGCCAATGCGCTTGAGTGTGATGTATTCGCACTGCTCTGAGGTGAACCCAAGGTCACGGAGAAGAGGGGAGACGAAGTTGAGGTCATCTTGAAAGTTATTAGTATCTGGAACATGATGAATGAGGGCGTTAAGCTTACGGCGAAGGTTGGTAGTATTAGGGTATGATTCGGCGTGATTTTGAATGTGATCCTGTTGGTGGGGCGCAGGGGATAGTAGCGGCTGCTGTTGAAGAGTGGGGGATTGTTGACGGTAGTTAAGAATGTGTTGCATGGGGGGTAGATTTTGGTGGTACTGGTGCGGTAAAGTTAGTTGACGCTGATGGGGTAGATTTAGGTGAAGCTGGGGATGCTGGTAAGGTTGATTTTGTTGGTATCGGTGAGGTTGGTTTTGCTGGTGTTGAGTAAGTAGATTTTGTTGGTGGTGGTGAGGTAGGTTTTGTTGGTGTTGAGTAAGTAGATTTTGTTGATGTTGGTGAGGTAGATTTTGTTGATGTTGGTGAGGTAGATTTTGTTGATGTTGGTGAGGTAGATTTTGTTGATGTTGGAGAGGTAGATTTTGTTGATGTTGGTGAGGTAGATTTTGTTGATGTTGGTGAGGTAGATTTTGTTGGTGTTGGTGAGGTAGATTTTGTTGAAGCTGGGGATGCTGGTAAGGTTGATTTTGTTGGTATCGGTGAGGTTGGTTTTGCTGGTGTTGAGTAAGTAGATTTTGTTGGTGGTGGTGAGGTAGATTTTGTTGGTGGTGGTGAGGTAGATTTTGTTGGTGGTGGTGAGGTAGATTTTGTTGGTGCTGAGTAAGTAGATTTTGTTGATGTTGGTGAGGTAGATTTTGTTGATGTTGGTGAGGTAGATTTTGTTGATGTTGGTGAGGTAGATTTTGTTGATGTTGGTGAGGTTGATTTTGTTGATGTTGGTGAGGTAGATTTTGTTGATATTGGTGGGGAGGGTTTTGTTGATTTTGGAGGGGTAGATTTGGTGGTTGTCGGTTAGGTAGATGTTGCTGGTGCTGGTGAGGTAGATATTGTTGATTTTGCCGAGGTAGATTGTGGAGATGCTGGTGGGGTAGATGTTGTTTAAGCTGATTGTTTTGTTGGTGAGGATGACTTGAGGCGGAAGAATGTTGCTTAGTGTTGTCAATGTGGTGTGAAGGGTTGCTTATTAGACCCCGGGGGCTCATTGATGATTGCCTTGGTTGGGAGGCAACTTCCTCAACGAGTGGAGGAGGGGAAGAGTGAGCGAGCTTTGTTTTGAATTGTAGAAGTTCGTCATGTTGGGACTCAATCTGTGTGGCAATGATGGAATGAAAGCTTTGAAGCGCCTTGATTTCATCAGTAAGAGATTTTAATCCAGCAGAGGAACTAGTCTGCAGCAAGTGTAACTCAGAAAGAGTAGTCTGGTTGGTTTGCCGGAGGGCAGAAATATCCTTTAAAATGGTAGACTTGAATTCTTGAAAATCATTTGAATCATGTGAAGATGGGCTGGGTACTTGAGTGGGAGGTAGCTGTCCATCAAGTTCATTAGGTGATTTGGTAGTAAGAGCAGCGAGCTGCAGTTTGGTGGAGGAGAGTTCCTGCGACAAGGATGATATTGATTGGAGAACAGTAGGGCCGTAGGTGACACAGCTGGGGCAGAAAAATACCATAAGATCGCAGGGGTTATTGATGTGGAATTCATACTGGGCATCAGAGATGTTCACACACGAAATATGACACCAGCCCAAGCAGATTTCACATTGAAAGGAGCAGTCAGAGTCTTCAACATGTTGGTTGCAAATAGGACAACTAGGTATTTTCGATTTGGGTTTGGATGTACGAGTAACCTTGGTAACTGAGGCTCGGGTACGGACCTTGGCTGGAAAAGTTGACTTAGGACGGCCCCGTTTCTTCTTTGGCACAGCGTTGGTGCAATCTTGACTAGAGATAATTGTATCGGCCAGGGCGGAGTTCCCACAAGAAATAGTGGAGCGGGTAACAATGGTACTGATAGTTTGAGAATCATTTGATTATTAAGGAAAAGTGGTGAGAGTGCCATTATCTTTTACAGTAAAAAAATAAATAACCATCTCTTAAGCCCCGTTTTCATGAGAGCGATTTGCGAGAAAAAGACAGCGATTTGCGAGAAAAAACCTGAAAAAATCGCGCGAGAATTTTTCTCGCCTGTTTTCATGTTTGCGAGAACTTTGAGACAATAGCGAGAAAGAGCCTGCGAGATCAATTTTAGCGATATCGCAAACGTCTGTCTGGTTTTGATTTATTCGCTCTCGCTTCAGCGATTTTTATAACATTCCTCTACGTCACAACTTGGCTGAAATTAATCAGCCAATGAAACTGAATAAAAATTGTCACGCGCTTTTTTTAAATTATTTACCCACATTAGGCCTAATTTTTCAAACTAAATATTTAAGCGCGCGGCAGTACTTTTTTCTCTTTGCCCGCGTGCAGTATAGAGAAGATTTTTAACGTTAGGCTTAAGTTTTCAAAAACTATTTCGATACGTTAGGCTTAAATTTTCAAAAACTATTTCGATACGTTAGGCTTAAGTTTTCAAAAACTATTTCGATACGTTAGGCTTAGCTTTATTTGTAAATTAAATTTCAAAATCTGTCGGGAAAAAATGCCTACGAAAGCTCAATTGAACGAATTAAAAAGGCAAAGAGAGGAGGCAAGGAAAGTTGAAATTGAAAAAAAGGAGAGACTAATTGATTGCGTTAAGAGACGTGAAGCCATTTGGAACAAACGGTTGGTGGCATATCGCAACAAGGATTTGACAGAATGTTTGTGGAATGAAATCGAGGAAGAAATTAATCTACCCAGTATGTTAAATGTATATAATATTCCTATTTTAAAAATGAATATAATCATCGATGTTATGTTGAAATAGAAGAAGAATTGAAGAAATTGTGGAAAAATTTGGTGGATCAATTTAGAAATATTTACAACGTTCATACTGCTACACGCAGTGGGCAGGGATTTGAAGAAGAATCTTTCGATTCTATCAAAAGGACTTACTTCCAAAATCTTTTATTTTTAAAAGACATTGTTGCCCGACGAGAGTAAGCAAAAATATGAAGTTAGTTGTAAAATGTGGTGGCTAAACACGGTAATATTTCAGTACTACAAGCAGGGTTGGCAACTACCTATCCAGTCCGGTTTAAACCACCTGGTTTAATCCGGATTAATCCACTTAAAAAGATCCACCTAAAATATCCGGCTTAATTATGAATGGGGAAAAATCAAATTTGTGCCATAAAAATAATTAAAATACAACCAGAAACAATTAAGGCAAAAATATATGAAGCGATAACTAAAAATTATTTATTATAAATGATAAAACTAATAGTTATGTTACCAGTTACTGTCCAGTTTCAGCTTAAAATATTTTACCAGTATCACTCGAACTTAAAGCATAGCGTGGTTCCAGTGGATCCAATACAGGTTGACTTTCCTTACGAACTCCAGTTCTGGCTTGGGAAATCTAGAGGCATTTGTGGGCGGGATTTATACGTGCATGTATAAATCCCGCCCACTAGCCTTTGCCAAGCCAAAATCGGAGTTAAGAAGGAAAGTCCCTTTGTAAGGGATGCACTGGAGCCGCGCTAGTGTTAGGTTCGTGCACTTAGGAAAGAAATAGATTTCAGGAAAACATTTTAGCAGTTAAACGATTTTATATTGGAACCGAGGCTAGGGGTCGGGTCGGGGAGTGCCCCAAAACTTATATAAGAGCTAAACAGAAGTACTTTGCCTCCAAAAAAACCTAAAATGACTCATTATTTTAAAAAATCCGGATAAATCCAATAAAATCCGGTTTAATCCAATAAAAACCACTGGTCTGGATTTTATTCAAATTATCCGGATTTTTGCCAACCCTGACTACAAGTAACTACCAAAGAAAAGCGGATATTCAGATAGAAAAGGAATCCCTGGGTGCGACAAACAAAGGAAATAACACCGAAGAAGTAAACCATGTCCATCCGGTAGAAGAAATTCAATAGAAACCTCATCACTTTTTCTAATTAAAGTTAATTCAGGTATTCGAACTCGATGGTGAAGAATATGTTCTAGACGAACCAAGTTCCAATACTAGAACCGAAAATATGGATGATAATAATATCAGTGAAGACACGCCGGATAACCATAAGCGAAAAGAGATTTCCGTCTCCAAAGTCTCTTCTAAACCAGCATCAAAAAAACAGAAGCTTCCAAATGCCTTTGAAGAAACTGTTCTTAATGAAATTACGAAAATCAACAAGTATGAAAATTTTTGAAGATGAAAAATCTTAAAAAAAAAAATTGAATCTTCTAATTTTAGTGAAATAAGCACTTCTTTGAAGGAGGAGCAATCGTATTTTGCATCGTATATTACCAGCCTTATGGCTGATTTCACTCCTAATAAGAAAAGGAAGTGTGAAATGGCAGTCATTCAGCCAATTAATGACTACGCAGATGGCAACAATTAATTGAAATAGGATTTTTAAGTATTATATGTTCATTTAGTTTAAAAAATAGTCGCAATAAAGTATGTTCGAAAAAGCCTCGCTATTTTAATCAACATCACTGGGGACATTCGAGCTTTGAAGTCCGGGCAAGTTCCACTGCCAAGGGACGGCACCTTCATCGCTATTGAAATATCTTGTAAATAAAAACCGGTTTTCTGCAGCCTCGTTTGAAAAGTTTCTTGCGGCAGAGGGCGGTTGATTTTCAAACGCGTTGGAGGGATGCGTCAGGTTTTCATTTTCAAATCCTCCTACAACAAGGTTTCCGTTTCTGTCAACGTATTCACAAAAACCATCCGGGCAATAGACTTTGTTTTTGCTTGTTGTTTCTTCGGTCATTAAGAAGTTGTGTAAAATCACACAAGCCCTAATTACGCCCTCAACGTTTTCAGGTTTCATATTTAATGATTTTTCAAAAACTCTCCATCTCGCTGTTAGGATCCCAAATGCGTTTTCACTACAACGCCTGTTTTTCCCCCGATAATAAAATTACTTGTTGGTGTATATGGTCTTCAAAATTCTAACTATAGTTCATACCTAGCTCTGCTGAGTCTGTAGTTAAAAATTCTTCTTTGAGTCGTTAGGTGTTTGCCTGGGAAAGGACGCGTAAAATTGGGCATCAACTGAAAGGCTTCATCCCCAACCAGTACATGAGGTGCCAAAATGTCAGAATTTGGTAGCTTGGATTTCGGAGGAAATTGCACAGATCCGTCTTCCACTTCTTGACCAAAAGACGAATACTTAAAAATACCACCATCAGAGTGTGAACCGAAAGCACCAATATCGACTACTAAGAATTTGTATTGAGCGTCAACGGTCGCCATAAGAACGATTGAGTTGAAGCCCTTTAAAATAATCCGTTACAAAAACCTTTAGTGAACTTCAATGTTCCAATCAGTATTCTTTACTTTGTAATTGAAGAATTGCGTTCCAGAGTTGTTAGGTTGTTGAATTCTTACGTGTTTTCCATCCACCGCGCCACAGCACAGTGGAAAATCCCATACCTTGGCGAAATCGGCCGCAACTCGCGACCACATATTTCTATCAGGCATCTATTGAAAGTCATCCGTTCTGAATATATTGTCTGATACTTTCTTATATAAAACCTACTGGTAGATATTTTGGCTGCAAACAGTCCCACAAAACTTTACAAGTTTCCTTTATAATGTTGGCTGCCGTGGTTTTTCCCACTCTAAAGGCATAAGCCATTGATGGAAGGCTGTCACCAGTAGCCAGAAATCTGAAATTCCATAGGAAATTCCTTGAATCTGACATTAAAAGACTAGGGGGACTGGTAACTTACCGTAATGTTAATGCCAATTTTAAACCTGGGGAAATAGGTTCTCTAACGATGTATCTCTTTTTCAAATGTGATTTTACAAGGGTCAATAGAAAATCGAATTTTTCTGGGGACATCCTAGTAAAGTTGGTGAACAAAGCCCCTTGCTTTTGCCTCATCGTTTGCATCTTTTCAAACGATTTAAAAAATATTACTCGCACCCTTCTCGTGGGAACTTAATTTCTCCATAAAAATGGAATTATAGGCGAAGCTTCCGAATATTTAATATTTTAAGCCTTTTATCGAAACTTTGAACACCATATAATTTTCTTCTGTGTTGAAACTTGAGATACTACTTACCAACGTTTCGTAATGTCCCTCAGATTTTCTGCTACGCCACACTGGGTGAACCCACCATCTCTTTTTTGAATAGGTACGCTTTTTATTTTTGTTTAAACTCAACAAAATTTGCAAAAGCAAAAGATTCTTTTTCAGAAGTAGAGTCTTCAATTTACGTCGAACCGCCATTTTATTTAGGCTTAATATGTTTGAAAATCGCGCTCGCAATCACGTGCTTATAAAAAAGTCGCTTTCATGAAAACTAAAAAGTACAAGCGAGAACTTGAACTAAGTCTCGCTAAAATCTTGCAGCGATATCGCTGTTTGGAAACACGCTCTCGCTCTCGCAAATCGCTTCTAATCTCGCTCTCATGAAAACGGGGCTTTAGGGTTTCTGATTTCACTAACTTTCTTGTAATAACATTATGAAGATCATCATTATATTTATGCCAAATTTCAGTTGATTTATCAAAGACATAAGATATATAATGTCCCTGGTTAGCTTCGGACCCTTTGTGACTAATAACACGACAGTAAGCTGATATTGACCTGCAGGTACCTAATGGCAGAAATTTTCAATGTTTAATGAAAAATTGATGGCGTTGTTCTGAAATATACGAAATTTCACAAACTTACTTCATTTTCTTCCACAAAAATCGGCGAAATTTCTGAATTTTCTATGTTACTGGCATCTAAGAAATAAATAGATGAATTTTCTTTATGCTTTAGATCTAAATTAAAAGAAAACTTAAAACCAATAGGCTTTTCTATAAATGATTTCGCGGGAGGGTACGAACGCCCTTCATCTCTGCTTTTTCCCAGGCTGGCAACATACGGATTTTATGTAAAGGAGGCCTATTAAGACTGACCAGCAGTTCCACTCAAATAAAAAGCTTCATTTAAGTCTAATCTAGTTTCTTGGATATCTAAGCTGGCCTGAATAGCTAGCTAAATTTAAGCTTTCTTCCTCAGTCAGAATATCTATTGATATGTTATCAGTAACTGTTTGTTGTTTAAGAAGAGAAAAAATATCATAAGTAAACAAACTTGATTGTTCATATAACAATTTCTTAATATACTAACGCTCTGAAAGTTCTGTAAGTGGAATATTGTTAGAAACATCGGCAATCCATTGTAAAACATATTTGGATTTTTCCTCTAGAGTTAAAATATGAGAAAGTACAAAATAATTAGCATTTAGTCTAGAAACAGCCTTGCCATGTTTAGAGGCGTCTGCTAGCCAGAACCCCGCTGGGTTTGCTTCAACCAATCCCATAAGGGTAAGAGGTTCTGACTAGCAGACGCCTCTTCCCTTGGAAGAACTAAATTTACAAACCTGAATTGTCACCAGGTTTCATGGAAACTTTGGGTCGCATTATATTTGATTGATTTGGATTTGATTTTAATGGCTTAAGATTAGAAACATTGGTAATTATTGTTTAGAATAGAAGTTTAAGGTTCAAAAATATAAAGAATTAAATACTTACAGATTTTGCAAAAGTAATTAGTTGATTTTTGTTATTTTTGATTCCTTTTAATGGTGATCTTAAAGCGTTATTATTATGAGTGGTGTAAATTATGGGAGTAGTCAGGTACTCATCCAAATTCAAATAAGAGTTAGGGCAAACGTGAGTTAGGGCACTTTCACGTTCATTAATGTAAGTATATCTAACCAATTGTATTATTAAAACCCTGTAAAAACACAAATTTAATTTAAATATCCTTAAAATTTATACTAAATAAATAAAAAATCAGTGCTTAAAAGACTAATTAATTAGTTAATTACTCTGGCAAGTTTTCCATTCTTTTGTATCTTTTCATAGTGTTGCATCCACAAGTGATACCATAATCAGTATTAAGGTTTCCCACAGTTCGGTTCAAATCGGTTTTGGACTAAAACTGAAACTGAACTGAAACTTTTCAGTTAGGATTTTCAAGAACTGAAACTGAACTGAAATTATCAGTTCGGTTTAGCCAGGAAACCGAACTGATCAGTTCAGTTTTCAGTTATAACTGAACTGAACCGAAAACCCCTTCAGAGATTATCAAGAAGAAAAATACGGTGTCAGAGGCCCAAAATACCCAGATTGTAACTATTAACCCCTAACATTTTCTACTACTACTAAGTATTTTGGACCTTAAGAGTCATGTTTATTTCACTAACTACTAATTATTAACATTGAACAATTTAACTTTGACTAATTAACTAATTGTTAGCATTGAACAATTTAACTTTGACTAATTAACTAATTGTTAGCATTGAACAATTTAAATTCGACTAATTAACTAATTGTTAGCATTGAACAATTTAAATTCGACTAATTAACTAATTATTAGCATTGAACAATTTAACTTTTACTTTGTCTAATTAACTAATTATTAGCATTGAACAATTTAACTTTTACTTTGTCTAATTAACTAATTATTAACATTGAACAATTTAGCTTTGACTAATTAACTAATTATTAACATTGAACAATTTAACTTTGACTAATTAACTAATTATTAACATTGAACAATTTAACTTTGACTAATTAACTAATTATTAACATTGAACAATTTAACTTTGACTAATTAACTAATTATTAGCATTGAACAATTTAACTTTGACTAATTAACTAATTATTAGCATTGAACAATTTAACTTTGACTAATTAACTAATTATGATACCCTTTTTAGTTACTAATTATTGGTATTCTTTTAGCCTGTGTCCCAGCTAATCACGGGACTTAAATTAAAAGCTTATTTCTATGCATAATTAAATATACGCGTCATAAATGATGAAATATACGCGACACTAATAAGGTAACTTTACGCGACACATCCCCCAAAACATCATGTTCTATGTTTGCGGGAACGTATTGATATCGTTTCTCGCGATAGATCGAAAGAGTACTTAACTATCTCTTCAGTTCAGTTTTTATCAGTTCAGTTTAAGAAATAAACCGAACCGAACTGAAAACTGATCAGTTTGGAGATGTGCAAACTGAAACTGAACTGTAGCAATCAAATCAGTTTAGGCCCTAAACTGAAACCGAAAATAACTGAACTGAACCGAAAACTGAACTGTTTGAACTGAACTGTGGGAAACCTTAATCAGTATCATCTTCAAAGAACTTTGAGATCAATGTGGCTGTAGTGTTAAATCATTCTGTCTAAAAAGATATATATTAATTAATTAATGATAAAATTAAGAGATAATTATTAATTAATTAACTTAAGATTAAGAGGAAACTCACGAGTCAGATGGAATAGGTATTGTCATTATTGTGAAGGCTTCAGTTTCTTGACAAATTGCAATCTCCTTAGAACATCTTAAATAATTTACTTATATTAATTATTTCATTTCCACACTAAAATAATTTAAATAACTTTAATTTACTTGTTGCAAATGGATCTTTCACGAGTTTCAAATCGAAATAAATTCTTTAACTTAAATTTATAATTCATTCAATAGTAATTTTAATTTAATTTACCTGCTGAGCTCCAATATTAATTAAAGGGAGACTCTCAGCTGAAAATCTTAGTGCCATGTTTTATTTTTTCCTGCTTCGTTTCAATTAAATATGAAGCCTCAAATTTTTTTCTGATTTTTCAAACAATTTTTTCAATTAAAATTAAATTTTTTAAAATTTCTTAGGCTTAGCAATGGGTCTCGATTTTAGCACTAGGGATGTCAAAAACCGCCCGGTTTAACCGAAAACCGGTTTTTTCAATCCCGGAGCACCGGTTTTTACAGGTTTTTTAATTCTTCGGTTTTAACCGGTTTTTTAAATTGAAAACCGAATCGGTTTTTTTTTAATTCACAGAATTAAAAGTTTTCCATTTTCGTCGCTTAATGTTACTTAGCTTCGGTTGGCTGCTAACAATCTACCACCATGGAGCAATATCAAAGGAGACATAGATGCGTATAATGCAATTTTAAAGGAACTTTCGTTCTCACTCCAAGAAAATTACTCCATCTATCGAATAATTTTTCATTGGCCTATTCTAGAATGCCAATGGAAAACGGCATTACTTAACACCTATTGGTACTAACAGGAATACGTACTAACTAATCGGTACTAATAGAATAATTTCGGTTGAGAGGGGGAGTGAACTGTGTATCCCACACGTTAGGGGCAACTTTGTACTAGAGAATACTATTTGCCCCCGGAAGGGAAGGGGAGAGGGGATATCACTAAGGTAAGAGATAGAGGGTTATGACGTTGCCGTATATGGGAAAGATATTACTCTATATTTGGTCTTTGAGTTTACGTTGGAGTATCGCATTTTTCAACATTTATCATAAACGACCGGTTAAAAACCGGTTTTTTGAAAAACCGGTTTTTTTGTCCAGTTTTTTGAATCGGTTAAACCGGCCATTTAAATATACCGGTTAACCGAAAACCGGGTTTTTTCTGGGAAGTTGACATCCCTATTTAGCACACGTACCTACCGGCCAATAAAAACCTCTTTAGGGATAGAGCCAAATCAGCCAATCCCGTGAGGGTTAGAAAATATTAAGTGGTATGTTGTCTGCTTCAAACAGGAAAAGCAGGGCGGGAAATAAGTATTTTTTCAGAGTGGGCTCGTTACCAGTGACTCCGCGGGGCCCGTCGTCTGCTAAAGTTTGAGGAGGATAGTAATTGTGTTGCAGCTTGACTCTGCTGAGTAGGGATGGCAAAAATTCCGGAATTCCGGAACATATCCGGAATTTTCCAAAAGATTCCGGTACGGAATTTTCCAAGTTGAAAACCGGAATTCCGTATCATACGGAATACCGGTTTGTACGGAATTCCGGATCATACGGGATACCGGTTTGTACGGAATTCCGCATCATACGGGATACCGGTTTGAACGGAATACCGGATCATACGGAATACCGGATCATACGGAATACCGGTTTGTACGGAATTCCGGCTCATACGGAATGTTTTCAGCCAACATTACTCAAGAATCAAGAGTAAGACACACCACTATTGTCTTCAATCTTCATCTCTTCAAATAATACAAATGGAAACCTTCCATAAACGGCGTCACACTCTTAAGGGGGGGGGGAGTTTCTGAATTTGTGACAGTCCGTGACAAGGGGGAGGTTGCCGTAATGCTATTTGTGGCGTCACATTCAACTTTAATTTTGTTAGGAAGTCGGTGTATAAGAGAGGCGGATTGGCTCTCTTTCGTGATAAAATAATGAAAACAAAATTCTAAATTCCACCGTGGAAAACAAACTCAACAATATACAATAATAGCTAATGGTGTTTAGCCTATTTGTCAGTCCATAATTTAACCAAATTTATTTTCCTTGCCTTAATTAGTTATTTAGCTAATGTAAGTTATAGCTATATAGTTAATGTTAATAGCTCCGGTTTTGATATCGGTTAAATTCCGGATTGGGTGTCGGTGTAATTTTGGTTTTGATTCCGAAATTGAAGCCGGTTTGATTCAGAAATTGAAGCCGGTTTGATTCCGGAATTGAAACCGTTTTGATTCCGGAATTAAAACCGTTTTGATTCCGGAATTGAAACCGTATTGATTCCGGAATCAATGCGGTTTGGTTCCGGAATTGAAACCGGATTGATTCCGGGATTTTTCGGAGTGTAAAAAGATTCCGGAATTCCGGTAAATTCCGGATTTGACATCGTCAAATACCGGTTTCGGAATTTTCCGAAAACCGCCATCCCTACTGCTGAGGTGTAAAAGATGGGTTTTTAAATTTTTTCCATCTCGAAGATCACAAAAAATAATAGTAACAATAATCTAAGAGCACAGATCTTCCCATTCCAAAGGCTAATAACTAGACACTCAAGATATACAACAAAATACGACCCGCCACATTTTAATATAATAAGATTACGAGAGTAATTTGAGTTTAAGTGAAACGTATAAAAGCATAAACCTGCTAATTACTAAAGTTTCTAATCCGCTTATCGTTAGACGATCGAAAACGCGTATTTCTTTCGAGTGCTAAAATGTAGAATACATATTTCTGAACATAATGCAGACGACGCAAATGAGACTCGCCCGAGAAAACCTTTGGGGGTTGACTCTTATAAATCACGGGCGCTGATTGGCCGGTAGGTCGCTTTATCAAAATTCAAATGCATGTTTTGGATACAAAACTTCAAATATTGTTTAAAACTATAAATAGCGCTTCAAAAAATCTGAAAAAATTCAAGGCGGCATATTTTAACATAAGGAATCAGAATAAAAATACTTAATTTTTGCCAATAGTGTCCCTTTAAATTTTGTGGCAGATCCTACACTACACACATTGGCAATTTCTTTCAAATTGCTGGCCAAGTTACCGTCTCCTTTAAGTATACCCAAAAGTTTCCTGATAACACTTCCTTTCGGTAAAGAATTCCCCTTCAAAGTATCATCTTTCACAATTTCTTGCACTTTTGGGATTCTTAAAATGCACTGGATTACGCTGTTCATGAAACAAGTGTTGCCAGTATTTGGAAAACTAAATTTTAAAAGCAATTAATAAGCAAACATAGTTTAAATATTAACTCGTTATATTTAAAAGGCAATTATTTACCCTGTTGTCCAATTAAATATTGCACTTTGTGCGTTTGAAATTGGACTCAATATTGCGTGTGAAAGTGGTTTGCTTAAAACCCTCATTTTAACCTTTAACATATTATTGCCTTTAGAAAAGTTCCTCCATTTTCCATACAGCTGATTGCTCGATCTTTTAATTCCGAATTCATGGGCAATTTTATACCACGAACCAACACCATATTTCCCAACACCAATAAACAAACGATCTTCTTCATCCCCGGTCCAAGCTTTCCTGCATTGTTTAGCAGGACATTTTTCTTGCTGCTTCACGGGTAAACGTGTTTTGTCATCATCTTGGTCTTGATCAGGAGGACTAGGTGTTTCCCTAAAATATTCCACAGTGCTTTTACTCCAGAAATTTTTAGACGAAGTAGTCAATGGAGGGCTTGGAGTTCTAGAGCACCTAGGAATCTCCGGTGAAAATTGGTTTTTTCTTGTAACGGAATTGTCTTCACATTTAGAAATTTTCCTAAGAGTGAATTTTAAACCAAGACAACATTATAAAATTGTGGGGGAAGCCAAATTTGATTTCTAACTCTACTTTCACGATTGATTTTCTACTTACTTCTGCTTCTTTGGTTGTGAAATTAGACGGGTATAACATGGTATAAGTTTCTTCTTCGGCGGGGTAGCTACATATTTTATGTCTTTTCTTACCAACTGGTCCACTCTACATACTTCACGGCCCAATGCCTTATTAACCATTTGCGCCATTCGTGGGTTTGGTTTATTTCCTAATTTCTTGGCATATTTTCCCATTTTTGAAATAATTGCAGGGAGTGCCTACCAGACCCAGCAGAGTAGCAACTTCACAATACGCAACCACAATACGTGTGGTCACTGTGGTGTGATGTGAGTCACGAGTGGCTAAAAGTGCGCCTCTTTTTAAGATAGAATAATATTTTGGAAAAGGTGGCAATAAACAAGCTAATTAGCAATTATTTAGAAAATGTAGCAATATTTTGGAGTAAAACATACAATTTTGGAAAAGGGGGAAATTTATTCAGTTGATTTAACTTGATAATAACAAAAACAGGCGCACATTTAGCCGCTCATATAGAAACTTGAAGGTCTTACCTTTGCTGGAAAATTTTGTTGACTTAAGGAAAAATTTGGAACACAATTTTGAAACTGAAGTTAGGCTTAGCAATTTTGAAACGCGTGTGATTTGGGGGGGGGGAGGGTGAAATATTTCAAAATCACGCGCTCCTATAATCACGTGACAAAATGTAAAGGCAACGTGTATGGGTGTGTGTGATATTTTCAAAAGGGATACTAAAAGCTGAAATTTAGATATTTTGTTAATCATATATCATAATGGCGCAACGTTTGATTAAAGACACGTCATATCTCGTAAATTATACACATAAGTCACGATAAGAGTTCCTTTTGTAATTCCAAAACATCGGATGCGAATCCGGACAGACATAGCTAACGATCTCGTAGACAGACGCTATCTCAGAAATAGGCCAGAAAAATTAATGTAAATAATATAAAAATAATGAAGTTGAACCCTAGGCGTGACCCGAAGTTTAAATACTTGACATCACTGTGAAAACTAAGTACTAACATAAGGACATTATCTCTCTCTAAGGGCCCAAGATTCTATGTTACGGTTGAAATGTATGTATGTCCGATTTGGTCAGCCATCCGTCTCTCTGTCGTGATACGTATTACGTGACTGTGATTGAAGACACTTCGTTGGGAAAAGTCGTAGGAACAGCGTCACTCATTGTTGAACAGAAATTTATTCGCAATTGTGCAAAAGTAAGCCAAAGACCAACTCTCATTTAAATCGTAGAATTTTAAACATATGTATTACTTAGTATGTTTAAATTATGAGGGTGCACAATATGCCTCTGGCATCGGTGCTAGGACGTAAGCCCCCCTTTCCCCCAATAATAATTGTATGTTTGAATACATTAAAGGAAAAGTGCAGGTAACATAACATTATACCAAAAAGTGATATCTAGTTTATTATAGGGATGCACCGATATGGGTACAGCCATGGTACAGCCGATATATCGGAAATTCGTAGCCGATATTATCAGCCCGTAAAAAAATAATATTTCCCCATGAATATCGTTTCCAAGAGTAGAATCAACATTATTTAGGACCATTTACGTTTTAACTTTGTTTAATTAGAGGCATGTGTCACATTTCTTTCGTTAAACGTGGTAACGCTACATATTTTAGCCTTAACCGCCTTCCTTAAAAATGGTGTGGTCTAAGTTAAATCCTTGCTTGGTTTTTAGTAAAAATGCAGCTTTCTATGTTCAACAAGAAGTAGCGTTATAAGCAAACTTAGGGACCACAAGTGAAAAGTTCAAAGTGTACATTAGTGACACCAGAAGGGAATAAGAGAGAAGGGACACACTTTATATCTCCATAATGCTTTACACTCGTAACAACAGTCTTACTAACCTCAAATCAACTACCCTTCACTGATTGGCTATCTAACTTCTGTCTTAGCTGTGACGTCACATAAGAAGGTGACGTCTCGGTTGACGTATAAAAAGTAGTTTTGTTTACAACTTTACATTGATATGATGTTGATAAACGAAATAAAGCTGTGCAAATAATTTAGATACACGGAAATTGAAAACATACCAAAATCAGATAATTTGAAGGTAATAAATAGATGAAAACTAATTATTCTGAATTAATATTAAAAAATACAAATTAGTTTCAATAAAATACATACTTGAGGTTATAATTACACAAGAGCGAAACATCGACAGCCCTAAGCCTTTGGAGAATGAAAATCTAGCAGACAAATGGGCCGATACCGCGGAGAACTTAAAGAACTATTTTTGCAGTAAATTGGTTAAAAGCTGTGTACTTGCGCAAAGTTTTCGCGGTTTTCTTGAGGTTGGTCGGACTCTCGTTACCATAGCAGGCTCTTATGTCTCCCTTCTCTCTTATTCCCTTCTGGTGACACGTACCAAACGCAGAGAGCGTCAGTGTCGACTTCGATTGTTTGCGGGGGGTATGGGAAACTAGGGAAATCACTTAATCATAGTCGTGAACAACTGAGATGGTGGAAAACCTTGCATTTTTAAACGGAAATGTTAAATTGTGGGATTAAATTTGTGTGGTGTGTTTCAATTAGTATTCATTGAGTACCTTATATCTTGTCAAGTTTTTACCGGAAATATCGGTTTACATGAAGCCGATACCGATATGATAAAGATAGGCCGATATATCGGTGCATCCCTCGTTTATTAGGGAGAAGGTATAAGATGCCGAAGTATTTACGCGTCCCCCTTTCAAAATACAAGGGGGGGAGGTAAAAGGAGGCCGGGTTATTTCGCCTCTCCTCAGTCGGAAAATACGTAATTTTCGTCATCTGCGTCGCGCTGACGTGAGTTTTCAAGAACCAATGAGATGCTGCTGGTTGTAATTTAGAGGCGGGGATTAACTCCGGACCTACGTTTGGACTGGAGATAAAGCTAGAAATGTGGCGAATTTATACCTTCTCCCTAATAAACTAGATATCACTTCTTGATTATACCTTAGAAGAAGGGCCTTTTTCTAAATATAAAGGGAATTAAATATTTAAAAAAATCATCTCTCATTACTAAGGCTGGGCGAATACCACTTTTTCATGGTTCGTACAGAACCTTGACAAGTCAAGGATATGGAAAATAAGGGAATAAGTCGGGGATTTAAAATTTTTATCTTAAAAGTCAGGGATATCAAACCATGCTTCGAGCAATGCTAAATATGAGCCCAGGTGTTATCATGAAGTGGGCTTTATTAAACACCTTAAAATGGTCAAGGATATAGCCAAAATTTGATCAGGGATAGCCTGGAAAAGTCAGGGATTTAAAATTTTTTACTATAGGTCAGGGATTTCGTTTGGTATATCAAACCATGCTTTGAGCAATGCTAAATATGAGCCCAGGTGTATGTGATGAAGTGGGCTCTAGTAAACACCTTAAAATAGTCAGGGATATTGCCAAAATTTGGTAAGGGATTACCTGAAAAAATCAGGGATTTTCAAGGCGAAAATTTCGTCCTAACCCTGTTTTTTACTATCGAGACGAATACATATACCCAAAACATTTCTTAAAGGCAGGGTGAAGTGGAAAATCAGGTATTTTTTTTATCGATTCTTCTACTTATTGTAAGACCAGTCTCCGTAGTGAAACATCCTGAAATTATCTCCGAATGATTTTAAAATTCAAATTATGTTAAGAGTTTATGGATAATTTGAAATAAGGACCTCTGACCAATCGCGTAACGCCCTGCCTTCCTGTTAACAAAATTCTCGTGGCACGCTCCATGCCAAATGAAATTTATCACGAGGTTTGATAAATATTGCGCGGCATGTGAAAATCGTGGTGCGATATGTAGAGCGTGCAACGGAAATTTTGTTAAGAGGAAAGCAGGGCTTTACGCGATTGGTCGGAGGGGCTTATTTCAAATTTTCCTTTAAATCTGAACCTTATTTGAATTTTAAAATCATTCGGAGACTGTATTCCCTTAATGTTTCACTATGCTAATTGGTCTTATAATTGGTAGTAGAATCACCTTATTTATATTTCCACTTCACCCTCCCTTTAAAGCAAGTCTCGGTGGCTGGCTGTGGTTCACTTACACTGTTACCTGAACTTTAAAAAAAATTGTTGTCTGGTCTTTTCAAGTATGAGTAAATTTTTTTAAAAGGCTGGAAGATTGGAACTTGGATGAGACTGTAATGGATTGGAAAAGTTCGGTACCTAAGCTCGGGACACGTGATTGCGCAATATCGTTTTTATTTCGGTCGTCGTTTAGTGCTGCCATCATGGAGAAGAATTTTAAATTTGAGAAATTATTTCACCTTGTAAATGACGTAGGTTCGGCTAGTTTGAGCAGACTGCGTTCTTATCCCTCCGTAAATGGGATATTTCGTGAATGAAACTGTATAGTTTAATTTTGAAATGGATGAGGAAGCTAATTCACAAATTTATGAAGAACATAGTTACAGTTGTGTTTCGAACAAAAGCTGCCTTTTGTACATAATTTGGTCAAGATCAAATTTGTCTCTAAGCCTTGAACTAAAAATCCTAACTCAGACTTAAATGTTCATCTACATCAAATTCAATAATTTCTTAGTACATACTGAAATGAATTAATATTTTATACCGTTATTAAGTTAATATCTCTTCAAACCTGAGACTGAGACAGTCTCATCCAAGTTAAAACCGTTAACACTTCACTTTTAAAAAAGATATTGTGAAAAAAGCAGACTAGGTTTGAAAAAATTCTACAGTAGGTGTCTCTCAAGTCGTACGACCGAACTAAAAACCCCCAAATAGCCCCCCCTTCTGTCCCGAGGTGAGGTACCCGCCGCCCGTGTTAGATGTATGCTATATTCCAATCCATTACAGTCTCATCCAAGATTGGAAGACGTGGTTGTTAGTGATGAATACAGAGGAAGACAACTAGGAAAACTGTAAGCCCATAAATGCTCTTTGTTTCTATAAGATATGGGCAAATGTGGATGAGAGGGAAAGTATGACAATGGCCATAGAGTCTGTGTTAAAAAACGCGGACATCAAAGTTTCGCCAATAACTATTTAGTTTACTAGTGACTGATGGACTTGCAAACTCGCGACTGAAAGTAGTTCAGACATTTACGCTCCTTGGTTTAACCATAGCCCACTCGATCACGCGCATCACGACGCAAGCTGCTCGCGCTATAGCTAAATTACCGAGATTTATTTTAAACGTATCTAGTTTTATGCGCTCTTCTATTGCTTCGATAGCCTTACGTAAATCCATATTATCCCTTCAAATACCTTTTAAAACATTACCAGCTACTCTGTCCTGACTACAAACACAAATCGAGGAAGTTCTAGCATACACAATAGCAGACGACGGTAACCGCGTAACCGCGAATTAACACAAGACCTATTTTAAGGGAGTGAACAGGCCCAGTATAGCTACGCCAATAAAACGGTCAACTACGGCGAAACTCTGATGACTCGCGACTTTTGGCCATTTTCATACTTCATGGGTAATTTCAAAAATTACCCATGATGCATTTAATTGTAGGATAGTCAGCGCAATTCGACTTCTGGCTGAATATACAGGATGTTACAAAGTGATCCTTAGTTGCAAGGACGAAATGATTGGTTTCTACAAGAGTGTTGGTTTCACCAGGGAAGAAGGAAACAACACCATGATGACCGTTAGACTCAAGGACATGAACTAGTTTTATTAATATCCATGTTCGTAATATGTTAAACTTCAAATATTACTTCACATTAAAATTTGTAAAAAAAAAATAATAATAATACGTGAACTTTAGATGAATTTTCAAGTGAAAGTTTATAATGTTTCATGTTAAACATGAGAAAATTATTATGATTGACCAATTTGTCCGTCGTTTTAAAGGAATAATGAAATGGTGCAATTGCAATTTGGTAATAATTTAGATTGGTTACTAAATAGTTAATGAAGCTCTTAAAATGTATATTAAAAACTGTAGCTCAAGATTCAACGTTTTACCTCTTTCAAGGCAAGTTTTAAAATTGTTCCGTGATACAAGTTTTAAGAGTTGCTTCAATGATCTTTGCTGAAATATTCTTAAAGGGATAGTGAATTAAGAGAACAATTTAGTAGTTTAAAGGGATAATTAAGTAGAGAAACAAGTTGATTAAAGATGTTAAAATATGAGCAAAAATATTAGGATAACTCGAAAAAAACCATGGATAAAGAATGCGCGTGAGGAAATTTGTTTTCACGCTATAGGATAGGCAACTCCCTATCTCGAGCGATAGCTTGTTCTGTATATACTCTGTTACAGCATTGGTTGTCAGCACGCGAAAAGCTAGGTCTCTATGTAACCTAGCTTTGTTCGTGCTGACAAGAGACGGAAAACCTCAGGATTTAACATGTCCTCCAGTTTTTTAGCTCGAAAGCACGGATCTCTAGGCCTTAATTTTAAATACGTGTAGTAGACTGTGGGAAATTTCACACGTATTTGAAACGAAGGCCTAGAGATCCGTGCACTCGAGCTAAAAAACTCGCGGATATTTAAATCCAGAAGTTTTTTGTCTCTTGTCAGCACGTACAAAGCCACGTTACATAGAGACGTAGCTATGCGCTTGCTGACAACCGGTTTTGTAACAGAGTGTATACAGAATAAGCGGTCGTTCGAAATAGGGAGTTGCCTATCCTATAGCGTGAAAACAAATTTCCTCACGCGCATTCTTTATCCATAGTTACGTATATTTTAACACCTTAAATCAACTAAAAAGAACTTTTTTTTCTACTTCATTACATTATCCCTGTAATAGTTTAAATCTATTCAATAACTTGTTTTCTTTCTTCATCCTTTTAAGCCTTTGTTGAAAATTGTTACTTGAAATTGCTTTTCATACATTGCCATATCAATTTAAACCCTTTAAAATTGTTGATCCTTTTCATTGTACCTTTAACGGTGGAGTTATGCATTTGGCGTATTTTACCCCCATTATTTGAGGGTTACGTGATACCGGTGTTTGATTTGTTGGATTACAAGTTTTAGTAATGCATTTATTGGTTGTGAAATTATGAATAAATTCGTTTTTGTTGTTTTATATAATATTTTTATTTATGACTAGCTGTTACCCGCGGCGTCGCTCGCGTGTAATAAGAACTTTCACCAAAATTATATAAAGAATGGGTAGATTTTACTGATGATTAATATTTTTGTAGCACCCTAGGAGCGAAGGCACTCGGCGTTGCCCGTCAGCCCGTCGGGACATTTTTTATTACTTTTCACGCGGACATTATTCCATAAAGAAGGGTTTTTAAATTTCTGGCGGCCATTTAAAAAGATGGCAACAAATCGAACCCAAAAGACCATTCAGCCTGTCTATAGGTTAAAGGAAACCAGTGTACTAAATATTTGCGAAATCGGTTGAAACACGCGGACTTGGTTGCATAGAGAGGATTTTTTACACTTCTGGGCGCCATTTTTTAAGATGGCGGCGGATTGGAAAAGTCTTTCTTAATACGCGCCTACTACTTATGGGTAACGTTCCTGCAAATTTTCAGCTTCTAGGGCAAGCGGTTTGGGCTGGGCGTTGGTTATCAGTCAGTCAGTCAGTCAGTCAGGACTTTGATTTTTATAAATATAGTTTGCGCAGACGCGGCGGAAAGTTGCGGGCCGGGCCGAACTTGATTCTCCTTAAGTCCAAAATTCAAATGATAGATAATTTAAATGAGTATAAGGCTTCTAAGAACAAATATGACGTTGTGACGAACAATTATCAACGACGCTAAAGCAAATATGAATTCAATTTATTGATGTTATGTAAAAATATATAAAAACTACAACTGCTCTAAGTGTAATGTTAATGTTGAAAGGGGTGACGCATATTGTGCACCCCAAGCTGGTTAGACTGCGTAGAGTCCTGTCGCCTTGATGAACGGATAATCCGAAACAGTAGAGAACTGGCGAGGTTCCATAAAGTGCGTGTCGAAATGCTCAAACCTCATAGCCGCGAGGTAGTCGCAGCTGCAGAGGAGGTTTCCTCTGCCTCCCCGCAGAACCTACAAAGTGGGTCATCAACAATGCCCAATAAATGCAGGTGTCTATTAAGCCGGCAGTGTCCAATGAGGAAACTGGTAACCAGCCTGATTTTTGCTTTTGGTGAGGGAAAGCAGTTCCTTTGCCCTAGTAATGGAAGGACCCGGGACAAACTCCTCGGCTTGTCTCTGCCCATCCATGTCGAGCCAGAGCTGCAGTTGAAGTACAGACATCAGGCAGTGAATCCTGTGGTGAATAATGCCATGGGGGGGATAGGAACTGCTAGCTCAGGTCCAAAGAATTTCGCCTCAGCCCCCCCCTTTTGGCATACAGCCATACACGTCAGCCCTCTCGTTGCCTAGGTATCCGGAGTGTCCAGGCACCCACAGCAATTGAACCTTGTTGCGGGTAGCCAAAGAACCCAGCGAATTCAGACAACTGAGGACCAGTCTAGAGTCGACAAGGCACTGATTTAGCGCCTAGAGGGCGGCCTGACTATCCGAGTAAATCTGAATCGTCCGTCCGCAGTAATTTTTCTTGATACAGCAATCAGCACATAGACAAATGGCCGTGATTTCCGCCTGGAAGACGCTGGAAAATTTTCTAAGGCTCTCTTAAAAACCATACTTCTTGGTCAAACAGTAGACCCCGGCACCAACTCCAGAGTCAGTCTTTGAACCGTCCGTAAACCAGACGGTCTCCCCCCAGTTCCAAGGACTGGGGTGGTTTGCCAAGCAGCGCGACTAGGTACAAGTTCAGCACTGGTCCTTCCTAGGGACTAGTTCAATATTCAATGGGACCAATTTGGAAGAAAATCCTTTTTTCGATGCCTGTTAAAGGTACAAGTTCAGCACTGGTCCTTGGGACTAGTTCAACATTCAATGGGACCAATTTGTAAGAAATCCTTTTTTCGAAGCCTGTTAAAGGTACAAGTTCAGCACTGGTCCTTGGGACTAGTTCAACATTCAATGGGACCAATTTGCAAGAAAATCCTTATTTCGATGCCTGTTAAAGGTACAAGTTCAGCACTGGTCCTTGGGACTAGTTCAATATTCAATTGGACCAATATGTAAGAAACTCCTTTTTTCGAAGCCTGTTAAAGGTACAAGCTCAGCACTGGTCCTTGGGACTAGTTCAATATTCATTAGGACCAATTTGTAAGAAAATCCCATTTTCAATGCCTGTTAAAGGTACAAGTTCAGCACTGGTCCTTGGCACTAGCTCAACATCCCACTTGGACACCAGTCTGTACACCTGGCTTCTACTCCATCATCATCCTTAAGGTTATTTTTGTCTTTCTTGACAAATTTATTGACGCTTTGTTTCAAATCACTGACATGAGTAAATAAAGCAATTTTTCGATCTTGTAGTCCATCTAGAATTTGATTCTTTTCGTACTGGTCAACTTTAACCATTTTGTGGAACAAGGAGTTTTGAAAGTCTTTGCTGCTAATTCCTGGAATTCCATCCTTTTGAAAGAAAAAACAAACGTTTATCTTAGTTTATAGCTAATTATTAATTTGATGAAAGCGTAACTCACTTGCATCCAAAAGAACTTGGTTTCTGGCGAATACTTAACTAAAGCCGGTGTTATGTTTGGATATTTCAAAAGATCACTGGCTATTTCTAATATGTCGTATGATTTGACTGAAAAGTCGCTCTTCATGTAACTGGAAACGAAGACAGTAATAACCAGAACTGATAACAACCAAGATGACCACACGATACGAAAGGCGAAAATATTGGGTCGATCACTTTGAACTGCCACTGCAATTCATTAAATACAAGTTAAAGATTATCACTCAGTTTCTAACTAATTTGAAGCAAAGGCAAACAAAAAATAACAGGAAGCGTGCAGTAAGGAAAGCTTAGGCAACTTGTGCTTCACCAACAAAAAACACTGTTGTTTTCAATGTCTTGTTTGAATATAAGCACTAGTACGCCGGCAAACAGCATTACATTAAACAGGTTGAGGACTGAAATACAGCTGTAGCATTATCGATGTTTTTCTATTTGAGTTACTTGGTAATTAAGCGGAATTGGACGCCTTTTGCGTTTGGCCTGAATTCAGATAGATTAAATAACCCTTACTTTGCTTGAGCAGAAGTCCCAATGTCTGCCATACACAATTTAACCAAATATATAGGTTAAACTCCCTCATTTTAATCGAATCTATATTTTGTTCTTTCGGTAAAGCGTTTCGATGAAGTTTGAATCTTCTCTTCGTTTTTCTCCTACGACTCTGACTACTTAAAAATTTTGCTTTTAATCTTTCCAAAAATTCTTGAAATTCTCTTATTGTAAACCATGAAACGAAGCATTTTAACGATGACACAAAAACTATTACCAATACGATCTAACCAACGAGCTAAAAATAAACTCGCTCAATGACTTGATTTGAGAAAACTTTGCAACAATTAATGTACCCGTATTTTGAAACTTAGAAAGGATAATGATGTTACGAGTTTCATGGGTGGTTCTCCGGTAAACAGATGAACTTCGAAGAATGACAATATCACCGGAGTTTCGCCCACTTTTAATTGAGTTTGATCGTGAAGCGAAAAAACCTATTGATCACAGCATAAAATCTGGATGAAAAACGTAAGACTTTTCATATTATGCGGAATTCACTATAATAACGACACCCTTGGCAGATAAGAAGTTTTAATCAGGGATAGATTTAATTTTAGAAGTAGGAATGGAGAACGGTTAGTATTTACTTCAATCCGACACATAGCCCAGTATAAAGCCCCTCCCTCCAACACGTAACGAAAGGTTTAAATTATCTTATTGGCTGACGTTAACTACGTTTTGATGACGTTGCTGACGGGGACGGCGAAAAATACGTAAATCCTTTTTACCTCTGTCGCTATGACCCGCCTCTCTTTCACGCCCCTCCGTCCCGTGGAAGGGGGTCTGGGACTTTGAGGTGCGCTCAGATTGCTCTGTTCTCCATTCCTGCTTCAAAAATTAAATCTATCCCTGCTTTTATAAAGTAAAGGGTGACAACGCTCTTTGAACCTTACTTCGCGACAAGCTGTTGAAGGCCACTTGGCTGACATGCTAAAAACCTCTATGTTTCTGAAAACACATAACGCGAATGTTAAATTAAAAGTGGCAAAAAAGTGTCAAGGTACTTTCTAACCGGTGTTTCAAGAATTTGTATAAGAAATGCCACACGCCAGTAACAAAATCATTCTTGGAACCAAATCCGTGAAGTTCCTAAGCAAATCATGAATATCAGGATTAATTAAAGGGATACCCCGGGGGGCCCGGGCTATAGAATATTTTCTTTTTTTAATGGAAAGAGCCTATAAAATAAGCAAATATATCAATTGGAATCGTATTTCTATCTACAATATTAAAGAAGATACGGGCTATTAAGTTTCCATAATGAATGAATGATTTATTGACCTTTTTGAAAACAATCCCTTTTAAATCAGGTAGGAACACTCTTGGTGTTCACAGGTCCGGAACAATAGTATACAAAATACACTAAAATACAATACAGAAATCACAATAATATTTACAGTTAAACAATTGACTATGTACATCTACGGATTGGAGAACAGGCTAAGGTTGGCATTGTTGGCGCAATTTGGCCCATTTTTGGAGAATCGCTTTTGTTGCCCCTACCAATTTTACGTTTAGCCCTCCGCCAAGCACGTGGGTATCTTCAATCGCGGGCAACCCAAAGGTCCTAAACGGCACCCTCGCCAACTCCAGGGCAACCATTCCCAGATAACATGCGCTATGTCCACTTTGACCGCGCCACAATAGACACTATTGCCTTAGGCTTCCCCGTGAAGCACTGTGAAGTACCCCTATTGGACGAATCCGTCGGCTGATACTAGGCGTCCAATAGCGGTACTTTCCAGTGGGAAAACGTAACGCGTAGTGTGTATTACGCGCCATTACGGAAACTTATTTTACTCGTATCTTCTTTAATATTGTATTTAGAAACATGGTTCCAATTGAAATAGTCATTATTTTATACGCACTTTTTCGCTTAGAAGTAAAAATTCTATCCCGGGGGGTATCTTTTTAAGGCAAAACCATTCAAAGTTCATGCATAAATAACGTGGCCAAAATTCAACAAAAGCTGCTAAAGAGTTTTTGTTGAACACTGGATAAATACTTAAATTTAATTAATAACAGGAAAATGTTATTAATTAATACTTGGGCCATGATAATTAAGATGATGTAATACATTAAATGAAGTGTTACAAAAGTGACACGCACTTACATGGTTCAATAATAATACGACTACTGTTTTATTTATATTTTAAAATCTGAAATTAAATGAGAATTTATATGAATCAAAACGAGAAAATATATTTGAAATTAGAGACGAAAAGAAAAAAAAACCTACTGGTCACGATTGTGGTAGCTCAAAACTGGTTTATCCATAATACGTATATTAGTTAAAATTATCAATTGTTTTTGTCTGAGAAGTGAAGAAACCGATTGAAACTTAAAAACGCAAAATAAAGATAATATAGGGTACAAATACAATTTAAAATATTTTAAAAATTTCCTACCGAATTTTGTTGACTCCTAACATCGACAATGAAAATGCTACCGGTATTTTTCTCCAAGTTTTACAAAATCCTCGGTGAATTTAAGGACTGGAGACCGTACAATATTGACGTTTGAGAATTTTGCTTTATAAGTTTTTGAACCGCATTTTTCATAGCTAGTAAATATTTAAACAATCTTTTTAACGAAATTTTCTAAGGCCGTTGCATTATGTAATGCGGCGTTGTTTCCACGCCCAAATTGTATCGACTTAAGGGTGTATATTAAAGTGCGATGCTGTGTTTCTTATTTCACTTTCAAGGAATTTTACCTTCAGTACTAGGTTTTCGAAATTAAACACGCAATGGCTTATTTTTACCTCTAATATATTGTTGCACGCTATTATATAATTATAAAACAATAGAAACGTAATTATTATGCGCTTTATTTCTTTTCATACTTAAGTCTTTTAAGGGTAACATGCTTTCACCAATTTTATATGGCCTGACTGAAACGTGTTTTGACAGCAAAGCGCTTTACAAACGAATTTAAAATAACTATCTAAACTTTTCCTTATTTTACTTTTAATATTTCAAATATTTATGAATGTGAAATAAAATGGGACACTGTCTGTACACGGGATAAGTACTACACAGAGAATCATTTAGACTGATAACTCAAAGTAACGAAATAATTAGTGGATCCACTCAGACTGTTGAAATGTCAAACTTATAAAACATTGTTCCCAATCTCATTTACAGCATTGCCATTGCAGCCATGTGGTATTGTTAATACCAAATGGCTGCATACCATATGGTATGCTACCATAACGCTAATATAAAATGTATACTGAATATATTAAACATGAAGCTATAAACCAAAGTCGATGAAATTTTCAAATAGAAGTTGTATCCAGATGTTCGAGCTCCAAGTACAATTCCCAACTCCGATCCAAGTAGTACAGTTAAAAAATTAAGCTATCGGCCATCACTTTTATAACGGTTGTTTGGTTACAGCAACCAGAAGTTAATTTTTGCGTTGCAAAGTACAAATAGCAATAATTCGAGGATGAAACTCATCAAAGCAATTAACAAACACAAAACGTATAAGAGAAAAGCGCCACTAATTGAAGTGACGTTTAAACTGTGAAATTCTTCAGGCGGGGTTTTCCATAACATGCGATCCAAGATGTAACCTTGATCCCTGTTCATGTAGTCGAACGGTTTGGTTTCGAAAACTCTCATGATCCTGCAAATAGATTTCTAAATTCTCTTTACGCTGCGTTTACGAACTCAAGCCTTTATGAAATTACCCTTGAAGTATATTTTCCGTAGTATTTGAGTCATTATCAAAGCGATGTATCTTAACTACTTCCAGGAACGTTTGGACACTGTTTGTTGATTTCCGAATTTTAACTTTTAGGTTGTTTTTGTCTTTCTTGACAAATTTATTGACGCTTTGTTTCAAATCACTGACATGAGTAAATAATGCAATTTTGCGATATTGTAGGCCATCTAGAATTTGGTTCTTTTCGTACTGGTCCACTTTAACCATTTTGTGGAACAAGGAGTTTTGAAAGTCTTTGCTGCTTATTCCTGGAATTCCATCCTTTTGAAAGAAAAATCAAACGTTTATCGTAATTCATAGATTATTAATTTGATGAAGGCGAAACTCACTTTTGTCCAAAAGAACTTGGTTTCTGGGGAATATCTAACTAAAGCCGGTGTTATGTTTGGATATTTCAAAAGATCACTGGCTGTTTCTAATATGTCATATGATTTGACTGAAAAGTCGCTCTTCATGTAACTGGAAACGAAGACAGTAATAACCAGAACTGCTAGCAACCAAGACGACCACACGATACGAAAGGCGAAAATATTGGGTCGATCACTTTGAACTGCCACTGAAATTCATTAAATACAAGTTAAAGATTATCACTCAGTTTGAAGCAAAGTCAAACAGAAATAACAGGAAGTGTGCAGTAAGGAAAGCTTAGGCAACTTGTGATTCACCAACATAAAACGCTGTTGTTTTCATTGTATTGTTTGAATATGAGCACTAGTACGCCGGCAAAGAGCATTACATTAACAAGTTTGAGGACTGAAGTGGAGCATTATCGATGTTTTTCTATTTGCGTTACTTGGTAACTAAGCGGAATTGGACGCCTTTTGCATTTGGCCTGAATTAAGATCCATTAAATCTATAATAACCCTTACTTTGCTTGAGCAGAAGTCCCAATGTCTGCCATACACAATTAAACCAAATATATAGGTTAAACTCCCTCCTTTTAATCGAATCTATATTTTGTTCTTTCGGTAAAGCGTTTCGATGAAGTTTGAATCTTCGCTTCGTTTTTCTCCTACGACTCTGACTACTTAAAAAATTTTTTTTTAATCTTTCCAAAAATTCTTGAAATTTTCTTATTGTAAACCATGAAACGAAGCATTTTAACGATGACACAAAAACTATTACCAATACGATGTAACCAACGAGCTAAAAATAAACTCGCTCAATGACTTGATTTGAGAAAACTCTGCAACAATTAATTTACCCGTATTTCGAAACTTAGAAAGGATAAAGATGTTACGAGTTTCATGGGTGGTTCACCGGTAAACAGATGAACTTCGAAGAATGACAATATCACCGGAGTTTGGCCCACTTTTAATTGAGATTGATCGTGAAGCGAAAAAACCGATAGATCACAGCATAAAATCTGGTTGAAAAACGTAAACCTTTTCATATTATGCGGAATTCACTATAAGAACGACACCCTTGGCAACTAAGAAGTTTTCATCAGAGATAGATAAAATTTTAGAAGTAGGAATGGAGAACGGTTAGTATTTATTTCAGTCTGACTCATAGCCCAGTATATAGCCCCTCCCTGCAAAACGTAACGAAAAGGTTAAATTATCTAATTGGCTGACTTAACTACGTTTTGATGACGTTGCTGACGGGGACGACGAAAAATGCGTAAATCCTTTTTACCTCTGTCGCTATGACCCGCCTCTTCTTTCATGCCCCTCCGTCCCGTGGAAGGGGGTCCGGGAACTTTTACACGCGCCCAGATTACTCTGTTCTCCATTCCTACTTCAAAAATTAAATCTATATCCCTGCTCTTATAAAGTAAAGGGTGACAACGCTCTTTGAACCTTACTTTGCGACAAGCTCCTGAATCCAACTTGGCTCTCATGCTGAAAACCTCTATGTTTCTGAAAACACGTAACGTGAATGTTAAATTCATAGTGGCGAAGAAAAAGGTCAAAGTACTTCCTAACCGGTGTTTTAAGAATTTGTATAAGAAATGCCACACGCCAGTAACAAAATCATTCTTGGAACCAAATCCGTGAAGTTCCTAAGCAAAATTATGAATATAAGGATTACTCAAAGGGATACTCGTGGCTAGAATATTTTCTGTTATAATCGAAAGAGCGTTTTATAATGAATTTAACAATTGGAACAATGTTTCTATCTGTGCACTAGGCGTCTAATAGGAGTACTTTCTAGTGCTTTGTGGGAAAACATAACGCATAGTGTACATCACGCGCCAATACGGAAACTAATTTGCTCGTATCTATTTTAATATTGTATTTAGAAGCATGGTTCCAATTGATATATTTATTATTTTATAATCTCTTTCGATTAAATGTAAAAATTCTATCCTAGGGTATCTCTTTGAGGCAAAACCATTGAAAGTTTATGCATAAATAACGTGGCCAAAATTCAACAAAAGCTGGTAAGAGTTTTTGTTGATAAAATAAATACACAATTTTAATTATAACCGGAAAATGTTATTAATTAATGCTTGGAAATTGATAATTATGGTGTAATTCTTTAAATAAAGGGTTACAAAAGTGACACGCACTTACATTGTTCAATAATAAAACGACTACTGTTTTATTTATATTTTTAAATCTAAAATTAAATGAGAACTTAATTGAATCAAAACGAAAAAATATATTTGAAATTAGAAACGGCAAAAACCTACTGGCCATAGCTGTAGCTTCTCAATAGTGGATAATCCATAATGTGTTAGTTAAACAATCAATTGTCTTTGTCTGCGAAATTAGAAAACCGAATGAAACTTGAAAAGGCAAAATGAAGTAAAAACGAGGTTCATATACAATTTAAAGTATTCAATCGTATATGTTAAATTTTCGTTCCATGGTTGATCTAAACTTCGTTGTTTTCTTTTATAAAAGGACTGCTACTTCATGGATTTTTAATAAAAATTTTATTTATTACTTTAAAATAACGGGAGCTTTCGGACCGTGGTCCTTCTTCAGCCGATACAATTTCTAATATAATTTCTTATCTCTTTTACTAATTACATTTTTGCACCGTAATGTACCCTAGTTTTGTAGAAAGTCGTATTTATTATACTTTGCCATTAGGCCTAAAACCCATAATTTCCCTCAGCCAATCAGAGCGTGATTGGTCACGTGCTTTCCGTTAGGAGAAAACCCGTCTCCTTTTTCTTTCCTCACTCCTCCGAAAGATACTATACGAGTCAGATCATTCATCACCCGGTCCATAATTATGTATTACTATTTTTGTTAACATACCTCCGAATAAAAGAATCATGCAGTAAGCTAGACCTTTATTTCTTAAATAACCACAACAAATGGTAGCAGAGCGTGGTTAACGCGTAATTAGTAATCACGTACGGAAGTCAAGGCCTAATTTGCCACGAGGGAGCCGAGGCCCAAAAGAGGGTACACCACGTGGAAGCCAAGGCCCGATCAGTTCCTAATGAAAGAAGAGAATGGCAGAAGCAAAGCAGCCTATAGTCAAGTTAACAGCAACTAATTACAAAAGTTGGAGGTATGAAGCAGAATTAAAATTGCAGGAAAAAGGATTATGGGAAATAGTCACCGGGACAGAAACGCCACCAGCCACAACGGCTGCGGCAGATGTGATAGCGAACTACAAGTTAAGAGTAGCAAAAGCGAATTCAATCATCAGACTATCAGTTAGTGAGGAGCACAGAGATTTGGTAGGAGAGTGTACAACCCCGAAAGAAACATGGGATACTCTGAAAGACAGATTTCTACCAACATCAAGAGCAAGGGTAGCGGCTCTACGAGAAGCCTTCTACACAGTGAAGTGTAAAGCGGATGAGAGTATACCAACGTTTATGGGAAGGGTATACGCCCTCAAACGTCAGCTAGTAGAAGCCGGTGAAACTGTTGAAGATAAAGATGTCACTTATCAATTAATTCACAAGTTACCAGAAAGTTACGAAGCTATCGTACAACAAATATACCACTATGATGACGCTTCTTTCACATCGACCGTTGTTCACAAGACACTATTGGCGGAATATAATAGACAAACTCATAGGGATGAAGAACGAGAAGAAGAAACTGACGCTTTCATGGCTCAGTCCCGCAACAAAGCAACGGAAGCGAGAAGATCACCATTCCAAGGCAGATGCTATGCTTGTCATAGACAAGGACATTTCGCTTCTGAGTGTCGAAGTCAGTCAATACAAAGAAAGAAAATAAACGTGAAAGAAACAACAGATCAAAAGAAGAGGTCCGACAGGAAGAGGAATTTCTTCGTCTCTGCACAATGTTTGTCAGTAATCAATGAAGGATGGATCATAGATACAGCATCCACCCATCACTTTTGTAACAAACGAGAATATTTTAGTACGTTTACCTCATACATATCCGAAGCCGTCTGTGGTGAAGGAAATGCAACGATCGAAGGACGAGGGGAAATAAATATTCAAGTTGGCGGTAAAGATGGAGAAATTTTTGGTCTACTTAACGTCCAATTTACACCAAACATGAGAAGAAATTTAATTGCGGGCAGATTGATCGACAAGGCGGGTTATAAGGGAGTAATCAAGAATTCTCGATATACAGTATATGATGAAGAAGGAAGTGTCGCTTTCGTCGCCCCACTCTCTGGCGATAACCTGTACACATTAAAGGACGTCGAAGTCGTGATTGAAGAGACAGAAGATGGTACAGAAGACAAAATGGAAGTAAACGCCACAAACCCAGAAGTAGCTATTAAAGACATAGACTTATGGCACAGACGTATTGGACATCTGAATGAGGGAGACCTGAAACATATGGCACGTCATCAAATGCTACAAGGAATGGAAAAAGTAAACGGCAACTTAAGTACCTGTATCCCCTGCAACCTCAGCAAGAGCGTGAAAACATCACATAAGTCACTTGGGAAAATCCACAGTAAAGGGATACTGGATCTTATCCATTCGGATGTTTGGGGACCAGCGACGGTAAATTCAATTGGAGGCGCTCGTTATTTCGTAACATTCATAGACGACCACAGTCGATATATATGGATTTTCGTTTTGAAAAGAAAGAATGAAGTCTTCGACAAATTCAAGATATTCCAGAGAAGAGTTGAAAGAGAAACCGGAAGAAAAATAAAAGCCATTAGAACAGACAATGGAGGGGAATATTGCTCCGATGATTTCGACAAGTACCTAAAAACAGAAGGAATCAGACATGAACTAACAAACACTTACTCACCCCCTATGAACGGAGTATCCGAAAGAATTAACAGGACGTTATTGAACATGACACGTACCCTGATAGAAGAAGCGAAACTCCCACTCACCATGTGGGCGGAAATCGTAAGAACCGCGGTGTACCTCAAAAACCGATCGAGACACTCCATGCTCGGGAACAAGGTCCCTGCGGAAATAATGATGGGAAGGACACCAAGTGGCAAGCACCTCAAAAGGATTGGTAGCCTCGCATTTGTGCACATCCCAAAGCAAAAACGCAAGAGCAAGTTAACGAACCGGTCGAAAACGGGCGTACTTGTTGGATATGCATTTAACACCAGAGGATATCGAATATACCACCCATCAGAAGGAAAAATCAAAGAAACCAAGCACGTCAGATTCGACGAGAACATTTTGGGTATGGAATATGAAAGACCTCAAGATCGAGAGCAGGAAACAACCGTCTTTTCATGGCCAGACGATGATGATGACGGGGACATACAACCCACCATTGCACAACCATTACCTCACACACCATCGACACAAAGGACTAAAGAAAAAGAAGCAGGGGGAGCGAAAGACATTACCCAGCCAGAAGAACAAGAAGCAGAAGAAGAGGAAGAACCCGCAACGGAACAAGCAACAGGGGGAGCGCAAGGAGGAACCCTAAAAGGCTGGAGACGCGAAGTTAAAATCAGGCAATCAGGAAAAACGAAAGGCATGGCGGACATCTTTTATTTTGATCCCAACGGAAATAGTTTTCGCTCAAGACCTGAAGTTGAGACGTATATAGAGGAACACAACCTCCCAATCGATATTAATTTATTCGATTTCTCAAGGAAGAACCAGGCATCAGAATTACTGGCAACAATAGCACAAAACGACGTAGACGAAGTATTCGCTGCGCATTGTACAGAGGTTAATATACCTCAAACGTACGAAGAAGCCGTAACATCACCGCAGGAAAAGGAGTGGAGGACTGCAATGGATGAAGAAATATGTACCCTAGCAGAAAGAGAAGTAACCACCCTAGTAGAAAAACCCAAAGAACGTAAAGTTGTCGGATGTCGTTGGATATATACCCTCAAGAAAGACCCTCAAGGGAAGATAATTCGGTACCGAGCTCGCATAGTAGCAAAAGGTTATAGTCAAGTCGAAGGGATTGATTATGAAGAAACTTTTGCACCAGTTGTAAATTTTGCTCTGATTCGTTTCTTTATCGTACTGTTTGTTGTCATGTTGGGTTGGCAAAGTTGCCATATGGATGTAAAGAACGCCTATCTTTATGGAGACTTAGATCGTGACGGCTATATGAGTCAAATTCCAGGCTATACCGATGGAAATATAGCAACCCACTGTTTAAAAGTATGAAAAGCGCTGTATGGCTTACAACAGAGCGGGCGTCTCTGGTTCAAAGAACTGGACAATACATTTGACGAACTCGGGTTCAAGAAATTTAGCGGTACTAACTGTGCTTATTATTTACCAAAACAAGCGATTGTTTTGGTCTACGTCGACGATATAGTCATCCTCGCAAAGGACTTGGACATTGAAGAAGATATCAAGAACAAACTATCAAGAAAGTACGAACTCAAGTTGTTAGGACCATTACAAAAGCTACTGGGTGTCCAATTCCAAAGATACGAAGACGGCTCTATGAAACTACACCAAACATCCTACGTTCAAGAAATAGGACGAAAATTCAACATAAAGTTAGAGACCCCCGTTAGCTTGCCTATGAAACCTAATGTTATCTTATCAAGACTGGATAGCCCGACAACTGATGAAGAAAAGAAACGAATGGAAGTATACCCATACAAATCGTTGATTGGCAGCTTACTATTCGTAGCCCAAAGAACAAGACCTGATATTCTGTTCTCAGTCGTCTCACTTTCGCAATACAGCAGCAATCCTGGCTACACTCATTGGAACACACTGCTCCAGTTAACAAGGTATGTCCTAACCACCGATAGTCATGGATTATTCTACAAACAGAAACCAAGTCAAGAACTCCGAATCTACTGCGATAGTGATTGGGCGTCAGACCGTGATACAAGAAGATCGAATTGTGGAGACGTCACATTCCTTGGATCAGCACCAATCACATGGCGTTCCCTGAAACAGAAATCGGTATCCCTATCCAGTATGGAAGCAGAGTACGTGGGCATGTCTGAAGCAGTGAAAGAAATAATGTGGCTGTCGCCTATTATTAATGACCTAAGACAATTTAACATTAGGTTAACGCAACCAGTATTATATTGTGATAACCAATCCGCGATTTATTTTGCTAAAAATACTATAGAAAACCAAAAATCCAAACACACTGATAGAAGATTTCACTTTGTTAGAGAGCAATTCGAGAACGGTTTAATGTCTATACAGTATGTCGCATCAAAAGATAATGTCGCGGATATTTTCACAAAAATCCTAAATAAGACTAGTTTTGGAAATTGTGTAAACTTAAAAGAAAACTAATGTCAAAGTAGGGGGAGTGTAGAAAGTCGTATTTATTATACTTTGCCATTAGGCCTAAAACCCATAATTTCCCTCAGCCAATCAGAGCGTGATTGGTCACGTGCTTTCCGTTAGGAGAAAACCCGTCTCCTTTTTCTTTCCTCACTCCTCCGAAAGATACTATACGAGTCAGATCATTCATCACCCGGTCCATAATTATGTATTACTATTTTTGTTAACATACCTCCGAATAAAAGAATCATGCAGTAAGCTAGACCTTTATTTCTTAAATAACCACAACAAGTTTTTTCGTAGGGTACATTACGGTGCAAAAATGTAATTAGTTAAAGAGATAAGAAATTATATTAGAAATTGTATCGGCTGAAGAAGGACCACGGTCCGAAAGCTCCCGTTTTTGTAAAGTAATAAATAAAATTTTTATTAAAAATCCATGAAGTAGCAGTCCTTTTATAAAAGAAAACAACGAAGTTAAAGTATTCAAAAATATTTCTTACCAAATTTGGTTTACTTCTAACATCGAGAGCGAAAATGCCAAAACTTTTCTAAAAGTTTTACAAAATCCTCGGCGAATTTAAGAACTGGAGACCGTACAATATTAATGTTTGAGAATTATGCTATATAAATTTTTGAACCGTATCATTTTAGTAAATATTTAAACAATCTTTTTACCGAACTTTTCTAAGACCGATGCATTGTTGAATGCGGCTTTGTTTCCACATCCAAACTCTATCGACGTACGGGCGTTAATTAAAGTGCTAAGCTCTGAATCGTATTTCTTTTTCATGGATTTTTACCTTCTGTAGGTTTTCGAAATTAAACACGCGATGGTTTATTATTAACCTCGAATATATCATTGCACGCTATATTATTATCATGAAATAACATTAGAACAGGAAGTACTATGTGTTTTATTTGTTTTAATCGTAAAGCCTGTTGTGGGTAACATGTTTTCACCATTAGGACATGGCCTGACTGAGACGTGTTTTGACAGCAAAGCATATTATAGAGAATTAAGAAATAACTACCTGAACTTTTCTCTATTTGGTTTCTAAGATTTTAAATATTTGTGTAAGTGACTGTCTGCACACGGGATAAGTAATAAACGAAGGTCCATTCATTCAGACTTATAACTCAAAATAACGAAATATTTAATGGTTCCACTCAGGCTGTTGAAATGGCAAACTTATAAAAGATTGTTTCCAATCTCTTATATAAAAATGGATCATTTAATCGATAGTTATACCTGCATTGCAACCATATGGTATTGTTCATAATCCAACCCAAAGCCACAACGTTAATGTAAAATGTATACTGAACATTTTAAACTTGCAACTATATACCAAAGTCAATGAAATTTTCAAATAGAAAGAAATTTTGTCCAGATGTTCGAGCCCCAAGTGCAATTCCCAACTAATACGTTTAAAAAATGCAGATATCGGTCATAATTTTAATAACCGTCGTTCGGTTACAGCAACCAGAAGTTAATTTTCGCGTTGCAAAGTACAAATAGCAATAATTCGAGGATGAAACTCATCAAAGCAATTGCCAAACACAAAATGTATAAGAGAAAAGCGCCACTAATTGAAGTGACGTTTAAACTGCGAAATTCTTCAGGCGGGGTTTTCCATAACATGCGATCCAAGATGAAACCTTGATCCCTGTTCATGTAGTCGAACGGTTTGGTTTCGAAAACTCTCATGATCCTGCAAAAAGAAATCTGATCTCTGTACGTACGCTACAATTACGAACTTAATGTCGTTGTGAACTTGCCCCTGAAGTATATTTTCCGTAGTCTTTTAGTCATTATCAAAGCGATGTATCTCAACTACTTCCAGGAACGTTTGGACAATGTTGGTTGATTTCCGAATTTTAACTTTAATGTTATTTTTGTCTTCTTTGACAAAACTATCGACGCTTTGTCTCAAATCACTGACGTGCGTAAATAAAGCTATTTTGCGATCTTGTAGTCCATCTAGAATTTGATTCTTTTCGTACTGGTCAACTTCCACCATATTGTCGTACAAGAGTTCTTCAAAATCTTCCGGGCTAACTCCTGGGATTCCATCCTTTTGCAATAAAATCAAACGGTTTCCGTAATTCTTAGCTCTTTCAGACGATCCAACTTTTTGACTCAGCTCGATGGGTCAAAAAGTTGTATCAACTTGCCCAACTTTTGAAGGGAAAAGTGAAATAAATCCTTCCTTTTCACACGACTAAACTTTTACCGCCAAATGGAACTTACCTATGCCTACCTTGGCACTTACGAAATAACCCGCGAAAAAGACTTTTTTTGTAATTCATTTTGATTGGCTGGAGAAATGAACTTAAAAAGTTGAGCCAACGTTTTTGGTGACTCAACTCATCCAGCGTCTATTCACACGATCCAACTAGTTCATTCAACTCGAGTTGACCCATCAAGCTGAGTCAAAAAGTTGGATCGTCTGAAAGAGCCTTTAGTTAATGTAATGTTCTGTTGTCGGTTTAATAATGAGTCATGATTAAACAGGAACATATTTAATAATACTTGAATGATAGTTAGTAAGAAAGATACATGGTAATTAATATACAGTCTGATCGCGAGCCTCGCCTGGAGAGGTCTGTCGATAAAGTCCCTAGTCCCCAATCTCGTCCCCTTAGCGCCCCCTAACGGCTATAGTTCACAATGTTTATATGCTTCACTACCTTCTCCCCCTTTTTTTTTGTGTTGACGTAAGGTGGTCGCGAACGTGGCGCAACGAAGGCGTGTGAGTAGAAACTAGCGTGGAGCACAATCGTAGTCCAAAAGCTTGGCTGGTGGACGTGTGTTACGCTTCGGACGGTCCGGTAGGATGGGAGTTGGTGTGGCGCTATCTCGCTTAGATGGCACACGCGGTGGTGAATGGGTGAGGTGGCTTCCTGCTGTAGGAACTGGTCTGGCTATAGGTGTTGCCAATATTGGTCGCGCAGGCGTACCGGCTTGACTGCGAACGGCTAAAGGAGTTGGTCCAGGTATGGAGATCGGCTCGAGGGAAAATTCCTCGGAGGTTTCATCGGCGGGTGGCGCTGCATGAGTGTCATGCCATCTGGGACGCAGTTGGTTGACATGTTTGCGTTCGTAACCTTTGGGCGTCTGTACCTTGAACATCATTCTTCCTAACGGTTCGAGAATAGTACCTGGAAGCCATTTATGCCCCATGCCATGATTGCGGGAATAAATCAAATCTCCCGACTTGTACGTTTTCTTCTGGTTGTCCTCAACCTTTTGTACTTTAGGGGTGTGCTGGGGATGACATAGGTCAATCCTAGTTAAGATGTTTCGGCCCAACATGAGCTCTGCGGGCGACTTGCCCGACGCGGTAGGAGTCCGTCGATAGTTGATGAGGAAGCGTGCAAGTCGAGTGGCCAGCGTACCTTGTGCGTGTACTGCAAGACCGTGATTAATAATATCCACATCGTGATGCGGCTCTCCTGATATCTTCCTCAAACCAGCTTTTACGGTGCGAACGGATCGCTCGGCTTGGCCATTAGATGCTGGGTGAAATGGTGCCGTCGTCAAATGTTTTATGCCATTCATGGCCGTGAATCTCTTGAACTCTTGGCTGACAAAACATGGACCGTTATCGGTGACTAAGGTCGGCATGATGCCGTATCGAGCAATGTGTGGACGTAAACTTTGGATGACAGCTTCAGTCGACGTAGTTTTCGTGATGTCTAGCTCCATCCATTTCGAATAAGCATCAACAGTGAGCAATATATACTGATTGTCTATTGGGCCCGCGAAATCGACGTGGACCCGCGACCATGGTTTGGATTCACGAGGCCATGGTGTGTGTGTTGCTCGTGGCATGGCGGCGTGCGTCTGACAACTATGACATGACTGAACCTGTCGGGTTATGTCATTATCTATGTACGGCCACCAAATACGAGACCTTGCCACGGCTTTCATCTTAACGATCCCTTCGTGAGATCCATGCAATTCTTTTAGCATTGCTTGTCGATATTTTTCCGGGATGACGACGCGATTGCCCATTAGCAGGATATGCTCTATGTTTGATAGCTCTTCTCGACGGCGATGATACACGTGGAGTGCTTCAGGTAATTTTTGCGCTGGCGGCCATCCTTTGGTTAAGTAGTGGCTAATCTTCTGAAGATTCTGATCCTCGACCGTGGCTTTACTTAAGTCGGCTAAACTGACTGGCATGTCTGCGATGGACGTGAGCGCGAAAACGTATTCCGCGGGTAAAGGTGTATGTACGGTTTCCTTAGTAGGAAGCGGCAACCTACTCATCGCATCGGCATTGGCGTTTAATGATCCCTTTTTGTATTTTATCTCGTACGTATACGCCGATAAAATTATGGCCCATCTCTGAATTCTTGCAGCGGCCATCGCTGGGATTGCTTTGTTTGAAGCGAGGAGCGATACTAGAGGCTGGTGATCCGTAATCAGAGAAAATTTTCTGCCATAAAGATAATCTTTATACTTCGTAACACCAAATACCAAGGCCAACGCCTCCTTCTCCAATTGCGAGTAATTTTCTTCAGCCTTAGTGAGGCTTCGAGACGCAAACGAGATCGGGCGCTCTATGCCATTCTCAACGTGTGAAATGACAGCTCCTATTCCATGAGGAGACGCGTCACATGCCATGTGGATCGGTTTGTCAACATCGTAATGAACCAATAGGTTAGAGTCCTTTAGGGCTTGCTTTGCTCCCTGGAAGGCATCTTGGTGTTTTGCTTCCCAGACCCAAATTGCATTTTTCTGGTACAATTCAAATAGCGGTGCTAGTTTGGTGGATGCGTTGTTTATGAATTTACCGTAGTACATCAGCATACCCACAAACGAGCGTAATTGTTCCAGGTTCGTAGGGGCAGGTGCGTTCATGATTGCGACCAATTTGGCCTCTTGTGGATGAATGCCCTGTGCATCCAATCTATGACCCAAGAATTCTATGGACGTTTCCAGAAAGACGCATTTTTCGCGACGCAGTTTCAAGCCATTGACTTCTAACGTTTCCAGTACTTGGTCTAATAGCTTTAAGAGGGATTGTTTGGTCGCACCCCCTAATACTATGTCATCCTGGAAGGGTGACACGCCTTTTTGATTGCGGAACAATGTTTCTATGACCCGTTGAAATATGGCCGAGGCTGAGGCAATCCCGAAAGGTAGACGATTATACCTGAATAGTCCTCGTGAGGTGTTTATAACGGTGATTGCTTTAGAGTCTTCATGTAATTCCAACTGGTTATAGGCGTCTCTTAGATCAATACGCGCAAAATACTTGCATCCAGCCAGAGTCGCGAATATAGATTCAGCCTTAGGCAGAGGGTATTTCTCTATATCCAAGTTGGGATTAATCGTCGTTTTGAAGTCTGCACAGATACGAATAGCATCTTGATTGACTTTCCGGATAGGAACGATTGGCGAAGCGTACTCAGAGTATGGTACGCTTTCTATAATGTGCAATGACTCCAATCTTTGCGAATCCGGCTTAAGGTATAATTTTACCTTGACATCCTTCAGTTTGCCCAAACCAGGCGTGAAAAGTGCTGCGTGTCGATCCAAAATAGTTTGCAAGGGCGTAGAGTCCGACGATTCCATAGCGTTTACTCCAAAAGCGACGTCGGAGTGCGGTTGCACCGAGTACTCTGCTACACGTGGTAGCACGTTCAGCTTTGAAAACAGCCAGTTGCGACCACATAGATTTGGGCGGTCTCCACGAAAGACGAGAACTGGTAGTTCGGCTTGATTATCACGGTACGAGACGGTGAGTAACGTGGAACCCAAAATCTGAAGTGTTCCGCCCGTGAACGACGTTAAGCGTTTGCGGAAGTCTTGTAATGGTTGCACGTGAGGAAGTTGTCCGTAGACAACCTCTGAAATCATTGCATAACCTGAGCCAGTATCCAGTTCAAAACATACCTCCTTGCCGTTTAATGCGCAAACAATGGTCTCAGGGGGTGGTGGTTCCAGACTCATAGGAGTGGAATGTTCTTCTTCCATGACATCATCATCAACATGATACATGGCGTATTCCCTGACTGGAACCCGATATAGTTCTGCTTCATCGGCAGTATTTGCCATAACCGTAGCCGTTGGCGTAATATCGTCCTCATCTGCTATATGATTTGCTGTGGTCCGCGAATGACCGCGTTTTGGGCGTTGGTTGTTTGAACTTCTCTTGGCGGGAAGTCGTTGTTTCAATTCCGTGGGCGGTCGGTTACATGCCTTTCCCAGATGACCTACTTTCTTGCAGTTGTTGCATATAAATTCTTTATATGGACAATTCGGCGGTGTGTGGTCAATGCTAGTGCAACGTATGCAACTAGGTGGTCTTGCCCCAGACGGTTGAGTAGCTCGTGAGGCTTGAGGTTGCCTATTGTTTTGTTGAAATCTCGAATGGCTCTTGGCCGGAATGATGGCGTTCACTTGCTGATGTTCATCAACTGGGTTCAGGACACGCAATTCCTTAGTGTTGCGTTCCGTCATTTCATACGTCGTTAATAATGATAGCATAGCAGGCAAATCATCTTTGATCGTACTTTCATGCTGTAGTAGGTACCTTCTCATACCCTCATTGTTTATTCCCTCGGCTATGCGATCCATCAACATCTGATCTAACTCTTTAAATTCGCAGTGTTTTGTTAATTTCTTCAATTCAGCAACATAGACAGCCACAGATTCATCCTTGCGACGATAGCGACCATTAAAACGTATTCGTTCCATCATGCGAGAAGGTTTGGGGTTATAGTGATCATTTAACAACTTAGTTAAATCCACATACGTTTTCGTCATAATATCATCTGGTCGAGTCAAGTTCTCTAACAGAGTATACGCCGCGGTACTAAGTACTGTGAGAAGCGTTGCATGTTTGATAGCGGCGTCAGTAATCTTGTTCGCCGTAAAATAAGCAGTTAACCGATTAGCATACTGTGTCCATGGTACCGTAGTTTCGTCAAATGGTATTAGAATTCCAACGGTAGCCATTGTTGTTCAGGATAGTTCAATTCCGTAATTTGATAATTCCCGTTCTTTTATACTCCGTAGACGTTTAATTACGTTTAATTATATACCCGTAGATGTTTAGTTACGTTTCAGTTCTAATCCGTAGACGTTTAATCACGTTTAATAAATACCCGTAGTTGTTTATTTACGTTTAATTTAATTCAGTTCGTAGACGTTTAATAAATACCCGTAGATGATTATTTACGTTTAATTCAGTCCGTAGACGTTTAATAAATACCCGTAGATGATTATTTACGTTTAATTCAGTCCGTAGACGTTTAATAAATACCCGTAGATGATTATTTACGTTTAATTCAGTCCGTAGACTTTTAAATACGATCAGTTCAAATCCGTAGATGTGCAATTTTCCTTTATTTCAATCCGTAGATGTTATGCTTCTGTCCATGTACCTTTTTCTTCCTCGTGGTGATGTAAGCCTTGGCCACATTGATATCACCTCCAGGTTGTAAAGTCCGTAGGCTCTCCTTGCCCCGCACGTTCGATTCGTTGGTAAGCCTTGGCTCCCGTTACCCGTAGGTTATACGTAAACCAACTAACCTCACGCTAAAATGGTGTATCCCATCTCCGTCGCCATTGTAATGTTCTGTTGTCGGTTTAATAATGAGTCATGATTAAACAGGAACATATTTAATAATACTTGAATGATAGTTAGTAAGAAAGATACATGGTAATTAATATACAGTCTGATCGCGAGCCTCGCCTGGAGAGGTCTGTCGATAAAGTCCCTAGTCCCCAATCTCGTCCCCTTAGCGCCCCCTAACGGCTATAGTTCACAATGTTTATATGCTTCAGTTAATTAGTTTGATGAAAGTGGAACTCACTTCGTTCCAAAAGAACTGAGTTTCTGGTGAATGCTTAACTAAAGCCGGTGTTATGTTTGGATATTTCAAAAGATCACTGGCTGTTTCTAATATGTCATATGTTTTGACGGAGAAGTCACTCTTCATGTAACTAGAAACGAAGACGGTAATAACCAATACTGATAACAACCAAGATGACCACACGATACGAAAGGCGAAATTATTGGGACGATCACTTTGAACTGCAACTGCAATTTAAGTTAATCCAAAACTAATTGTTACCCGCGGCGTCGCTGGCGTGCAGTCGCGCCGCCAGCAGTAGGTACGAATAGGCACGTACCTACGTTGGAAAATTTTGGCCTACTTGGAGGCCCGGAGGGCCTCCAAATTTTTAAAAACGTGCCTATAGATGCCTTCAAATAAAATTTGATAGTTTATATTTCTATCTGTAAAAATCTAACACCACATCACACACCTGTTTGACATATTCGCTACACTACGCTTTTGTAATGTACAAGAGAGCATTTTCAAAACCCGTTTTCTTTATATTCTAATGAACAAGATCATCCGCTAAAGTGTTGACCTTTGACCCCCAGGTTACACCTCTCTTGCATAGAAACTAGAAAGGACACTAGTCGGAAATTTCCCTCCCTACCTAAAAACGTTAGGCAGCATGCGTCGCGGAGAGGAATAAAATTTTCCAACTCTAAACTAGTTTCAAGAACACCCAAGATTATACGAGAGTAACTTTTTTTTGGGTGTACCTTGTATGAGCAGTTCCCGGGAGAGCAGTTCTCGAAATACCAACCGCAATTCCAAAAAACAGCGGCGTTGTTCAAAACTGCTGTTTTGGAAATAGCCAATAGCGGTGGTTGTGTTGAGTTTTGAGCATTTCTTAACAATTTACAGTTATATTCGTTGGTTTCAAAAACGACGTTTTTCTGCGATCATTTAATCAGTAATGTGACCTACTAACCGATCGTGTTTTTGAATTTTTTTGAAGTGCACTTAAATATTGTGCTATTCTTCAGGCTGTATCAGTTTACATTTCTCATACCAGGATAGAAAAATAATTCGAGAAAGCTTATTTTATTTCGAAAGTAGATAATTGTAAACAGTAAACAGTATTTTTTTGGAATAGGCATATTATTATTTGGGAAGTAAGTCAATGAAGATAAACAACAATACTTTGGAAAAGGCGTAACATTGTTACACTATTTCCAAAATATTACTAACCTAAGTCTAACCAAACGAAACAAAACGTAAAAACCCAACCTAACCTGATTTAATACTGTTTAGTTGAAATAATCAACTTTAACCTAACCAAATTATCCATATCTAAACTAGTTCTATTTGAGTTCATTTAACCCAGCTGGGCCAGCTAAGCTTACACCATAATAAACAACTATCGTTTTTCGCATATCTGTTTTACTGCTCTTTAAAGAACTGCTGTAACGGTACGCTGCGTTTACGAGAACCGCTGTATCGGTAATTGTTGTAACGGATAAACTGCCATTTCGGGAAACCGCTATTTATTGATCTGCTGTTATGAGGACCGCTATTATGAAATCCACTCATACGGGAATCGCTCATGTGAGAGCTTCCAGTTACGAGTATTTATTGCCAATGAAAGATGGCTTTCGGGATCTAGTAAAATATTATATTGTTGTTTTGTGTATTCCCGTAGCCAATACAGTTTAAGAAAGAAGTTTCAGTTCCCTGAATAGAATTGGAACACGATTACGTACTACATTGGGGGAGGAAAGGTTATCAGACCTGGCCATACTTTAATTAACCGAGATCAATCTAACTAAATAAGAGACTATCCTATCTTAGTGGTCCATGAATTCGGAAAAGCTTCGAAAAGAAGAATTTCATTCTTTGACTAAATTTATAAGAAGGGTCGCTAGGACACGGTTGCCAAAAACTCCGTACTCTTAATAATCTCACAAAAAGGAAATACTGAAATCTAATCCTTAAATCTGGAGATATTCGTCTAAATCCTGAAACATATTCCAAAATTTTGCATGGTAAATTTTCAAAACAAAAGGGAGGGGCCTCTAGATCATACTGTGCCTACGCGAGAAATAATCCTGGCGGCGCTACTGCTCGCGTGTAATAAGAACTTGTATCAAAATGACACGAAGAATGGGTAGATTTTACTGATGACTAATATTTTTGTAGCACCCAAGGAGCGAAGGCACTCGGCGTTGCCCGTCAGCTCGTCGGGACATTTTTTTATTACTTTTCACACGGACATTATTCCATAAGGAAGGGTTTATAATTTCTGGCCGCCATTTAAAAAGATGGCAACAAATCGAACCCGAAGACCATTCAGCCCGTCTATAGGTTAAAGGAAACCAGTGTACTAAACATTTGTGAAATCGGTTGAAACGCGCGGACTTGGTTGCATAGAGAGAATTTTTTACACTTCTGGGTGCCATTTATTAAGATGGCGGCGGATTGGAAAATCTTTCTTGGTACGCGCCTACTTCTTCTGAGTAATGTTCCTGCAAGCGGTTTGGGCTGGGCGTTGATTATCAGTCAGTCATTCAGAGGACATTTGATTAGGCCCTGCACCTGGCGGTGGGGGGCTTATCAGCGCCCCCCAATCGTCTCTCATCACTGTTCCCAATGGAACCTGCGAAACCGCCATCAAGGCATACGGGATCGGCCAGCGGCAGCGACTAACGTCCCTTGAGCAGGTGACGAGAGCGCTACAACGTCAGCGGCGAGCCCAGCCAGGAGGTGGTCGGTGACAGGGAAGGACTAAGGCAGCAGAAGGCTCGCAAGGCCGGGGGAGTGCCCTCCGAGCACAGTAGTGGCATACGGTCCAGGAATGTATCCGCAGCCCCCAGAGCGTTGCCAAGAGCTGGAGATGAGCCAAAGCAACACCTGGACGGGGGCGAGGCGGCCGAGCAAAACGTTCGCGGAACGGGACAGGGAAAGCTCCGAACCAAGGGCGAACCCAAGGAACCATCCTAACCGGCACACCGAACTCTGGCCCCCTCCGCCACGACAAGGCCTGTTGCTCTGCTCCAACGGGACGACGACCCCGAGGGAGTCAGTCAGTCAGTCAGAACTTTGATTTATTTAGATATGGCGTGCACTTATAGGAGGGATGGCCGATTTTTTAATTGCAGCCCACAAACCTAATCTATCATTAAATATTTTGTGGTCCGCGATTAGGTCTCAGGAATTGCGAAAGCTGTTTCCATAATAAAACTGTTCCGTCTCCTCTTGTGACTTGCTAGTATATATTCTTTGGATTTGGTTACTTTATCGTTTTCATATATCCCTCATTTTTCCCTCTTTAAGTCTCAATAACTTGGGAAGCACATTTTCCCACGCTTTGCGCAATCAGTTTTAAATATAAGTGTGTTTATGTTTCTAATTTCTGCGCTATTGATTTTAAATTTGAAACTTTCAGCCGCCGACATAGTTTAAATTTTCGAATTTGGCCCTTTAGCCTAAATTACTGACTTACAGTATTCAACAATAATAGGACTTCAGTTTTATTTGGACTTCCAATTCTGAAATGAAAAACAAATGTTCTGATTAAACATTCTTCGTGTAATGAGTTTTCGAATGTAATACTCTATCCAGGTTTAAGTTTCTGTTGCATTAAACGAACATTCTAGTATATTTAACTTGAGATCTAAAAAAATGGACTAATTTTAAATTGAAACGTCACTTACTCGTCCAAATCAAAATTGTAAATTAGTTTTGGCTTATCCATAACGCTGAGTCCACCTAAAGATAACCGAAGTTTCGAAAACAACCGATAAAACTGAATGAAGTCATGTTGGTGCGAAAGGCGAAATTCGATTTTCCAATCAATAGTTTTCTTCAACACTTAGGTTTTAACGCATTCGGTTCATATGGTGTTGACACACAACAAAATTTCGAGAGCACTAAAGTAAGCTTTGAAAGACTATTTGTATGGTTCGATAATGATCAAGAACTGCACGACCTTTTCGAGTATTTCAACATGATAAAGACCATTGCCCTAATTTTTCATATTTTGTACACAGTCATTTTCTACGCACGAAACAACAATTATATTGATTTCAGAAAAACATGTTTTTCCCCACAATCAACCCGTTTAAGCTTAGTTCCCACTTGACCGAAAACACGACGCAAACACTGCGTATGTACCTCTGCGGTAAAACATCTACCGCAGAACGCGAAAGAAACAGCTTTCGGTCGGACAGAATTGGTGTTCTATTTTTTACGCAGAGACCGACGTAAAATGATTTTGATAATTTCAACTCTCTAATCAGATTTAATCGCGAATCGCTATTGCCTTGTTTGTATGTTGCAAAAATTGAGTTTCAATCTCTCTGACCCGCATTTGATAAGCTCCCTTATTAAAATACCATCAAGAATAAAATCGAAGGCCAAGACATAATCCCAATTCCAATTGGTGCCACGTGACTACCGGTTGACCGCCCTTTTCTGTCGGAATTCGGTCGTATGTGTGAACTGAACAAAAACTTGCCGTCGAAGGCCTGCGTAAAAATCAATTTTTGACGCAGCACTAAAGTTTTCGGTCGTTTTTTTCGGTCAGGTGCGAACCTAGCTTGACGCGTTCACATTTCACGTGACATTATAATGGCTAAAGTGCACAAAAAAGTGTAAAAGTTCACAAAAAGTCAAAAGTAAAACAGTTAATAATTTATTATATTCACAAAGCTCGTAACATTAAACACCAAGTTTTTGTTTGTTCAAGCGCGTGGAGTTTCAAAATTTTGTGCTGCTACGACATTGACATCTTAGAAAGAAAATGGGACACTGTCTGCAGACGGGACAAGTAATAAGCGAAGGTCCATTCATTCAGACTTATAACTCAAGTTAACGAAATATTTAATGGTTCCACTCAGACTGTGGAAATGGCAAACTTATAAAAGATGGTTTCCTTTCTCGTAAATAAAAATGGATCATTTAATCGATAGCTATACCTGCATTACAGCCATATGGTATTGTTCATAATCCGACCCAAAGCAACAACGTTAATGTATACTGAACATTTTAAACTTGCAACTATATAAGGGACCAGAAGTTATGTGCTCTTGCATTGGTAATAGATCCTGGCACAAGTGAACAAATTTGAGGATTTTATGCCGCTTCCTTAGACCACCTAGGTAGGTGGTCTGAGCCGCTTCCAACGCGCATACACTACAGAGAAAAAAATTGGTCGAGTTCCAAAAAAAATTCCAACCCCCTTCCCCTCAACCTAAAGCCACGGAACACGGACGCGGGTGCTTGAATCTAGTTCGGCCGTCTACCGACACGAGCGTCTAGTGTTTTGGAGGGAAAATTCAGAACCCGCTACCAGGGGGCCAACTGTTGGTGTGTTATCAAGAATATTCACTTTCGCCAAGTGAAGAATTTGGTTACCTTGATTATTATTATTATTGAAATAGGGGGGCTACCGCCCTAGCACCGATGCCAGAGGCATATTGTGCACCCTCATAATCAGGTCTTACCGCGGCGAAGCGGAGAATTCGCTCCACCTTAATAGAAGAGACCCGCAAGGGTTCCACAGCTAGCTGAACTTAGTGTGTGAATCAAAGTATTCTAGACTAAGCGGGGCGAAGCAGTTGCACTCGCACAGTACGTGAGAGAAAGTTTCTTCCTTCTCCCGGCACGACGTGCAGAGAGGGTCGTCAGCAAGGCCCATCAGATGGAGATGCCTATTGAGCCGACAGTGTTCGGTCAGAAGACCGGTTGCTAGCCTAATATCCCATCTGCTGAGCGCAATAAGGTCTCTAGCGCGAGACCTACAGGGGCCATTGGCAAACAGCTTTGTCTGTCTCTGGCCCTCCATGTTATGCCAGAGCTAGTTTTGTATGACAGTCAGCCTGTCATGCAACCTCCGTTTGACGTTACCTTGATACTTCTAGTCCCTTATTTTACTTCTGACCAAAGTCGATGAAATTTTTATCAAGATGTTTGAGCCTCAAGTACAATTCCAACTAATACGGTTTAAAACTGCAGATATCAGATATCAGTCATCATTTTAATAGCAGCCCCAGTAGCACAAGCCTTCCGCATAACAGTCGGTTAAAGGTCGAATAGTCGGTTTACGGTCCAGTCAGCTGTACCATGCTTATTCCGACACTTTTCCGACTCATGAAGCCGACTACTTCTTTTAGTTGGTAATGCCGACATCTATCTGACAGTTGGAACAGAGATGGTTTAAAGTAGGCTTGCCTACCGTCTAGAAAATTCCAACTTATTTTTTGCCAATTTATTACCGACTCTCTCGCGCTAGTCGGTATTGTGACGTTTAAGAAGAGTAAAATTAAAAGCAAAGTTATGCTTAGGCCGTTTAGTAACCGACATTTATCCGACAGTTGGAACTGAGATGGTTTAAAGTAGGCTTGCCTACTGTCTAGAAAATTCCAACACATTTTTTGCCAATTGATTACCAACTCCCTCGCGCTAGTCGTTATTGTGACGTTTAAGAAGAGTAAAATTAAAAGAAAAGTTATTCTTAGGCCATTTAGTAACCGACATTTATCCGACAGTTGGAACTGTGGTGGTTTGAAGTAGGCTTGCCTACTGTCTAGAAAATTCCAACACATTTTTTGCCAATTGATTACCAACTCCCTCGCGCTAGTCGTTATTGTGACGTTTAAGAAGAGTAAAATTAAAAGAAAAGTTATTCTTAGGCCATTTAGTAACCGACATTTATCCGACAGTTGGAACTGTGGTGGTTTGAAGTAGGCTTGCCTACCGTCCTAAACATGTAACCCATTACCAACTCCTTCCCGCTAATCGGTAATATTTGAAATTGTTATAATTGACCTGCATGTTACTTAAAATATAGAAAGTACAAATTCTTAAGTGTTGTTCATTGAAAATGTATTAAAGAAATTTCAATACTAGGTATCAGTATCCTTTACTATAAGCGAATGAAGCCTCGAGTTAAGGCTTGATCGTCGCAAAACCATCGGGCCTCGAGTTAAGGTTTGATCGTCGCAAAAGCGTCGGACCTCTTGCTGACAGGCGGTTAAGTCGACTCTCAAACGTGTTGGATGAGGGTCGTATTTCATTCGTGTCGTAACAGTCGGTAAACCAGTGGGCCGTAGTCCCACCGGGCGGACATTTCGATTCTCAAACCCTTACTCTACCAGCCCTTTACCGACGATTTACCGTTCCTATACTAAAAAGCCGCGAAATCGTCGGATTGAGCGCGGCTTTAGGTAGGCATAATGACGCCGACCTGTAGTCGGCCAACAGTCGTTTTATAGTCGCCTCATAACAGTCTGAAAACCGGCGGGCCGTCGTCCCGCCGGGCGGACATTTCGACTCTCAAACCCTTACTCTACCAGCCCTTTACCGACGATTTACCGTTCCTATACTAAAAAGCCGCGAAATCGTCGGATTGAGCGCGGCTTTAGGTAGACATAATGACGCCGACATATAGTCGGCCAACAGTCGTTTTATAGTAGCCTCAAAACAGTAGGAAAACCGGCGGGCCATCGTCCCTCCAGGCGGACATTTCGACTTTCAAACCATTACTCTCCCGACTTATTAGTGACTTTTTACCAACTCGTCGGTAACACACAAAGCCGACCATGTAGGCCCTACGTCGGCAGTGCTACTGGGGAGTTGTTCGGTTACAGCAACCAGAAGTTAATTTTCGTGTTAAAAAGTACAAATAGCAATAATACGAGGATGAAAACGTATAAGAGAAGCGCGCCACTAATTGAAGTGACGTTTAAACTGCGAAATTCTTCAGGCGGGGTTTTCCATAACATGCCATCCAAGATGTAACCTTGATCCCTGTTCATGTTGTCGAACGGTTTGGTTTCGAAAACTCTCATGATCCTGCAAATAGATATCTGTTCTCTGTACGCTGCAGTTACGAACTCAAGCCTTTATGAACTTGCCCTTGAAGTATATTTTCATTAGTATTTGAGGCGTTATCAAAGCGATGTATCTTAACTACTTCCAGAAACGTTTGGACAATGTTGTTTCATTTCCGAATTTTAACTTCTAGGTTATTTTTGTCTTTCTTGACAAATTTTTTGACGCTTTGTTTCAAATCACTGACATGAGTAAATAAAGCAATTTTTCGATGTTGTAGTCCATCTAGAATTTGATTCTGGTCGTACTGGTCAACTTTAACCATTTTCCGGAACAATTAAGGAGTCTTGAAATTCTTTGCTGCTAATTCCTGGAATTCCATCCTTTTGAAAGAAAAAACAAACGTTTAACGTAATTCATAGAATATTAATTTGATGATTTAAAGCGAAACTCACTTTCGTCCAAAAGAACTTAGTTTCTGGTGAATGCTTAACTAAAGCCGGTGTTATGTTTGGATATTTGAGCATATCACTAGCTGTTTCTAATATTTCATATGATTTGATAGAAAAGTCGCTCTTCATATAACTAGAAACGAAGACAGTAATAACCAGAACTACTAGCAACCAAGATGACCATAAAATACGAAAGGCAAAATTATTAGGACTATCACTTTGAACTGCAACTGCGATTTATTAATAAGTTAATCATACAAAGGCCAACTTCATCTTCTGTTAAAATTGTAGCTCCATACCTTGTTTTAACAGCAATACTGACGTCTCCCACAAGTAGTTAAGCCAAATGTAGATATTAATCTTGGTTGTTTTAATTGAATAGCGATTAAGTTCCTGATGTTGATGGACATTATTATGCAGATTTTCATTTGTGATCTTGAATTTCAGTCGTTTAAACAATCCTTGAAATGTTGCTTTTGAAACCAACGAAACTAAGCATTTCAACGAAGACATGAAAATTATGACGAATAAAAGGTAAGCAACGAGCTGAAATGAAACATGCAATTGAAGACTTGATTTGGTATAATTTTGCACCTGTTAAAATACCCGTATCTCCAAGCTTAGAAAGGATAAAGATGTTACGAGTTTCATGGGTGGTTCTCCAGTAAACAGATGAACTTCGAAGAATGACAATATCACCGGGGTTTCGCCCACTTTTAATTTTGTTTGATCGTGAAGACTTCGTTTACTGGCTCCTATACACCACCACCTACTGCTCTTTCGTGCATTCCACATGCATACCAGTTTGCACTTACTGGCTTCTAAACACCACCACCTTATTGTCTCCATGCATGCCAAATCTGTTACTTTGAATTCTACTCCATTATCATCGTTTGGGTTAAGATATAAGCGGCTATCAGCTAGGGTTACGAGAAACGTCTAGCCTCCTAGATCCCTAGCTGGGATCGTCACCATAGGTTTTCACAGTTGTGCTTTTTCTTATCAATTATTCAGAGTTGGATGCCTTATATACTCTCAAATTAGTGACAAGTGGGCCAAAGACATAAGCTAGATGTCAAACTTCAATAATAACGAAGTTTCTAATGATTTTAGAAATAACCTTTGTTAAAAAGATGTAACTATAATTAAAGTAAGTTACTGAAGAATTAATTCAAATAAATTTATTAAATTACTTTTATATTTAAGAAAATATTGTTTCTCATCTCAAAATAAATACAGAAAGAGTAACAAAGTCGTCTAGTGGTGTGTCTGTGTCCGTTGATACACTTGTGCACCGCGTTAGTAGTTCGCCTTGTAAAGAAAGCTTTCAAAACCTTAAAGTAACAGGCGGCTCCATTATCACCCCTAGCATGCTGGCTAATCTTCTGGACACGAATTTTACCTTGCCAATGCACTAGGTCCCATTGGTTCCTGCCTTTGGTTTAACTAGCCTTTCCAAGCTTAGCCAACGTGTAGCATAAAAGGCATCTTTCAGGGGCATCTTTTTTTTCATAATAACAAAATGAAAATATGTAATATTTTTCGTAATTTCGATGCCTTTAGCAGTCTTGTAGCTATAAAGCTCTTTAGATGCTTCAAGAAGAACATTAAGGCTTGACTTCAAAGTTTTATCTGATAATAGGCCTAGTGAACCAAGAAGAGGCATTAACGGATCAGAGTGAGCCGAAAGTTAAATACACATTCAAATAATCGGGTTTAGATTTTTATAACAGAAGAAAGCATCATGATGGTAATCAGGTCAGTGAAAGGTCGGGTCGTAATCGGGTGATAGTGATAGTTCCCATGCTAGGAGGATCCATACCATTTTCAATAGGAGGCCTGGGTTTAGCCTCACCTAGTGAGTTAGGCCTCTTTGTGTAACACCTGAAGCCTGACCTCCCTGTGTAAATGGTATGGATCCTCCTAGCATGGGAACTATGTATAGCTTCAAAGAATATCGTTGAGGTGAAAAGAGAGGATAGTGTTTACAAGGTAATCCAGATGTGAATGTAGCATTCATCATAGAGGGTATATAGTTGAGGCGTAGACAATTGGGCCTTCACAAACACATCTAGTTAATATCTCTCCAAAATACAGGGTGTTTCTGGAAAGTCTGGCACAAATTAACAGGCATGTTCCTTGGGTCAAAAGGAGTCCGAGAGGTCCTATGACGTTTTGGGGTAAAGCGCTCCGTTGCGACGTTATGGGCTCTCAAAAGTAGGCCGAAAAACCAGAAGATTTTGCAGAATTATAGCACTAGTATTGTGGTTTTGACCCAATTGTTTTCTATTATTGAGCATAAGGCAATGATCGAAATAAGTTAAGTAAAGAAAATCGTAAATGTTTGTCGATTGGGAACTTGTCGTTGAGGAAAGTGTTCCTGGTACAAGCGCCGAGCTTCCACCGCATTTCCCCGAGCCAGTCCATACATAAGATGGATATCTGAGTACTTTGCATTCGTGAAGTAGACCATGATTAGTTCCTGATAATCTTCCAAATGTGCACGTACGCCATGAAGCACGTTAAGGTACACACATTTAAGCCGTCTGTAAAAAACCTACAACTTCTGACGTTGAAAACTACTCTAATGTTTAGACCAACACAGCATAATTTGTTTTTAACGTTAGAAGTTGTAGGTTTTTTACAGACGGCCTAAATGTGTGTACCTTAACGTTCTTCATGGCGTACGTGCACATTTGGAAGCTTATCTGGAACTAATCATGGTCTACTTCACGAATGCAGAGTACTCAGATATGCATCTTATTTATGGACTGGCTCGGGGAAATGCGGTGGAAGCTCGGCGCTTGTACCAGGAGCACTTTCCTCAACGACAAGTTCCCAATCGACAAACATTTACGGCAGTCAACAGACGCTTGAGAGAAACCGGGAAACTTCAACCGTCGGAACCTGAACCTCGTGCGGCGATTGTTCCCGAGGATGTAGAGGACACCGTTTTGACAATTTTCGAAGATGATCCAACAACCAGTACCAGGAACGTCGGGCGGCAATTGGGCGTTAACCATGTACTCGTCTGGAAAATCCTTCGAGGACATCAGTTCCTCCCATACCATTTGCAAAAGGTACAAGCTTTAAACGAAGCTGATTATCCGAGACGGGTTGATTTCTGCCAGTGGTTTGTGGCACGGGTAAGTGATATAGACTTTCCGCGTATTTTGCTACTTTCCGACGAGGCCAATTTCTCGCGTGACGGGATACTTAATTTACATAACTATCACGAGTGGAAGCAACAAAACCCGCAGGCGACCACTGTCATGATACATCAAGTTCAGTTTAGTTTGAACGTCTGGTGCGGAATTGTAGGAGATCATTTAATTGGACCTTACTTTTTGCAACCGAGGCTAAATGGGGAGGCGTACTTGACCTTTCTGCGTGACAATTTTCCGGAGCTTTTTGAAGACGTACCGTTACGACTGCGACAAATAATGTGGTTCATGCACGATGGGGCGATTCGATTTATTGTAAAATTTAAGGGGTTCATTCGAATTATTGTAAAATTTAAGGGGTTCATTCGAATTAATATTGTAAAAATAATGGGGTTCATTCGAATTATTGTAAAAGTAATGTGTCTAATTGAAATAAAGAATAAAAGACTGGTCAGTTACCAGTACATCTGAACACACAAGTAACCGATATCTGAGCTACTTTCCTTACCTTTAATTACAAACATTAATAAAAAAAAGGGTAGCTTTTGGCCGTTTAACACGTTCATAGGACCTTTCGGACTCCTTTGACCCAAGGAACATGCCTGTTAATTTGTGCCAGACTTTCCAGAAACACCCTGTATACACTCTTCTTTTCCTGTTTTTCACCATTCATTGATTTCCATGTATACAAGACATATTCTTATTGGATGTGAAATATCGTCTGCTTTAATCAAAGAGGGTATGAAAATGCTCATTTGTCCCAATCAGAAGAATTTAACCCAAATCATATATTCCTGCTTCACACAAATGTATTTCTCCCAATTCCCGTTTGCCACAAAAGGTGATAACACAGGAAGTTGGCACAAAAAACATACCCGTTTTATTAATTCGTATTTTCCATTAAAACAGCAATATTTTAAAATTGGTATATAAGAGACTGTTGATCAGTGTAATTTATTAAATATGGAAGTCGAATGGCTGAAAACATCGAAAGGAAAATATGCCACCGTAATTCGTGGCCAGATCATGATGATAAAAAGCACAGTTCAAGATTCTGTTAACAAAGTACGTATCAATACCTTTTTCTGAGTTAGGGTTAGGTTAGGTTAGGTTAGTAATATTTTATAAATCATTAAACTATGGTACGCCTTTTCCAAAATATTGACGTTTAGCTTCATTTACTTCTCAAATAATAGCCTTTTCCAAAACATTACTGTTATGTTAGGTTAGGTTAAGTTAGGTTAGTAATATTTTATAAATCATTTAACAATGTTACGCCTTTTTCAAAATATCGTTGTTTAGCTTCATTGACTTTTCAAATAATTTGCCTTTTCCAATTCATTACTGTTATGTTAGGTTAGGTTTGGTTTGGTTAGGAGGACGTCTCTTCCTCTTTGGAGCGGTTATACACTTCAAGTAAGTGTATCCCTTATGTTATGAAAAAATAAATAAATAAAAAAATCATATTCTACTCTACTTGAGTCTTTTTGGGTATGCAATATTGGGTTAATTGGAATAGGAGAACTGGGAATTGCGTTGAATGAGGTTTGGGTAAATGGGAATTGGGTGTTTTAAATTGGGTGGAATGGGGGGTAACCATTCCTGAATGAATAAACTTTAAAGAATAATACATTTTCCATTTTTCTGACAACTTTTAATTAAAAATTTATTCACTCTAATACTTTTAACAAGTCGAGAGGCATTTAGGTTTTCCTTAAATAAATAAATAAATAAAATTAATTTGTATTATTTTAATCCTCATTAATTTATATTGATTATAGTTTAATCGTTTTAAGAAACTTAATTCCTTAAATTATTTTAAACATAGTTATTGTTGACGTTTGAATTCAAGCGTATGCCTCTTTAACCATTTTTGGAAATTTAGGCTATATAAGACGATTTATTCTCAATAAATGATAAGAGAACTGGGAATTGCGTGCACCTTGTTCTGATATAACACGTTTGCTCCGATTTGCCAACTGCGAACACGGTGACAGATACGTCCAGTGTAATACCTCTCCGTTACGTCATCGTCATTCAGAGAGGTAAAAATGACTTCATATAACCGCGAATTTTTCAGGGTATCCCAGTGATACCCGACTTCACCTAATAATTCGCCAGTAAGCGTTTCTTGAACTATCGGTGGGAAATTCATAGGACACGAAAATTAACAAGGGTTTCTATGGGAGAAAAGTAAATTTGTTTGGCACACATATCTTCGGTTCATAACATTTGTTCCATAAGCTTATCACTGGTTACTGAGAGCTTGCCATCAAGTGACGTAGATGAAACGCCAAAGATTTTCGGAATGCGACGTCTGGTGAGGCGCTGTCGAAGGCTTAGCACGGACTAAATAGGAAGATGGACTGCAAAACAGAGTGTAGTCAATCCTCGCATGTCGTTCTCGAACTATCTCTCAGTGAGTCTCTAGCATTACGAAGTATAGAAAGTGTCAAACTTATACTTGAAAGTTATAGTGGCTAGCTTTCTAAAAAAATTAATTTCCAATGTCAAATTGAAGTATTCAGTACTTAAAAATCACTTTACAAGTTGAAAATTATTCGAAAACATGCCTTTTACCAAAAGTTCATAGATAAATATCAAAAGTATACTTTTTTCGAAGTTCCCATCCTTTGTCTGTAGACGCGATGCGAGAAGCAAACGACCCACCTCTCTACCTCTACACAATCCAATCAGAGAAGAGCTTTTTTGAAGGTTTATTAGAAAATGCGGTGGCGATTCAAACGTTAATTGAGCCTATTCCCATGTGTTCCCTATGCTTTGGTCGTGAAGGTAATCACGCGCAGAGGGGAGTTTATACTGAAGGATAAAGTGAGGGTTTCGCATATTACGATTGAAATAATTTGTATCAATAATATTTATTTAATTATTTAAGACAAGTTGGGAAAACCAAAATATTACCTCTCCGTGTCGAGAAGATTATATAAACGTCGACCTTTTTGCCCTCATCCTTTCCCGCGCTTTGCGCTTCCGCATTTCATCCTTACTCTCAACATTATGTTCCTCCATTTTACTTACAAAAATCAAATACTCACAAAAAGAAGCGGCAAAAACCTGCTGGCTCTTTACAACCACTTAATTTGACTTAATATCCAACTTCCAAACACAAATATTTTCTGGTAGATAAATTAACAACCTACAAGCAAAGAAAAATTCCTAAGAATGGCTCCCGCAAATTTAATAGGTCTATTTTCAACTAGGTTGGCGTATCTGATTAGATTTAAAAAATATATTTTTGAAATTTTTGGTCTAGCTGTTATCTACACCTACATGGTTTTCAGTGAAACAAACAAGGAGCATAAACACAATAGTGGAAGCTTCAGTCTTATTTAAAACATGTAAAACAATTATCATCTCTGCAAATAGCTTACACATGTCTTTTTTACCAATGCCTAACCGTTTCGATTTTTCTAAAGCAATCTCAGCACCAAAAAATATTTTTTGATACAAAATAAATGTTTTATATTCTTATTAAGAATAAAACACGAGGATAAAAAAGGTCTGTCCTCTCGTAATTTTTTAAGCTTTTATCATGATTACTCTATACAACAGTAACAAGGAGTATAAACCCATTAGTGGAAGCAGTATTTTTTTCCGAAACAATCTCGCTTATGTTTATCCTCTCTAGACTTCGCTAAAAACGTATTACTCCTACGTAAAATATTAATAGACAGGCAAGGATTCATACCATTAAAGAAGGAGCGCAATATTATCCATATTTTCATTTCATATACAGAGAAAAGAAATTATTATGTTTCTGAGAGGAGCTTCCCATTTTGGTTGTTGTTTTGAAAAATATATCGAAATGCACGGGCCTTGATAGATATAGGAGGCAATGAAGGAAATATATCGCATGCACGGGCCTTGGTAGATATAGGAGGCGATGATAATCTCTCTCATTGCACGAGAGGTTTATCTTTAATATTTAAATAAATATAATTATTTTTAATTATTTTAATCTTCAATAATTAACATTAATAAAAGTTAAATCGTTTAAAATAAAGTTATACCTATTATCATCTCAAACTTTGCTAATATTGACGTTTAAAGTGAAGGGTACCCCTCTTGCCCGCTTTCTTCAAATTTTGGGGTATATATATGATTCGTTTCCATTATATTAATAAAGTTTATTGACGGGTAAAAAAGAAAGCCTGAGGCTTATTGTGGCCCGACTCATATACAAACAAATAGTAAGGAAAAAGCGCAATTGCGAAAACCTTTGGTGGCAATCCCACCTTAGGGAGGCTAGACGTTTCTCGTAACCCTAGCTGATCGCCGCGTATATCCTAAAACCAAACGTTGATAATGGAGTAGAAGCCAATGATACAGATTGGTGTCTGTGTGGAATAGACGGAAGACCAGTGGATGGTGGTGTTAGAAGCCAGTGTAAGTGCAGACTGGTGTCAATGTGGGACTGATAAAAAAACAGAAGATGGTGGTGATTAGAAGCCAGTAAGAACAGACTGGTGTCCGTGTGGGATGGACAAAGACCAGAAGTTGGTGGTGTGAGAACTCAAGTAGAGGAGCCATTTCCGTGACTGTGAAAGCAGTTCGGAAATGGAGAACACGTTTGCTCCGATACGCAAACTGCGAACGCGGTCACGTGGGTGTAACAACGGACAGACACACAGACACACACACAGACACGGCCGTTACAGAACCTCTCCTGGACTACGTCACACGGAGAGGTAAAAAATCTCTTAACTGTGTCTTGACTCGGAGAGGTTTATTTTGGTTTTTCCAACTTGTTTTTGATAGGACAGAAATCAAAACAATTTAAAAGTGTGATTAATTGTGAAGCTGCCTGAGAACTGCCGATATGAAAACAAAGAGTAGAAAGATAAACCCTTCTTGCTGATAAAATGGAAACTATGATTTCATGGATATTAAAACCGTGATAAACAAAGTTTTTAAAAACCAAAATAGAGTGAAGCTTATCACTTAGATATTGTAATTTTTCTTTCTAAAAACAAGTTGCGAAGAACAAAATAATAGTTAATCTGATAAATGCTAGATTTTGAGAAACCTAACCTAGGCAGCGTTTAGCAGAGCTCAGCACTGAGTCCGTTGTGTCAGCGCTGTTAGCCTTGTCCCACTGAACGGGATTTGACGTAACGCTGCTCAGTGCTGAGCGAGTGGTCCGACATTCCCAAAAAAGCGTACGGAATTTCGTGATTTCGCCAGACATTTCGTGATTTCCTGAAGGATTTCGTGATTTCACGAAATCGCTAAGAATTCGTGATTTCTTCCTTGATTTCGCCAAAAATTTCGGGATTTTTTCTTTGATTTCGCGATTTTGCCAATGATTTCGTGATTTCGACAAAGATTTTTGGATTTCTTCTTTGATTTCAAAATTTCGCCAAAGATTTTTTTCTATGAATTCGGGATTTCACCAAAGATTTCGTGATTTCTCCTTTGGTTTCACGATTTCGCCAAATATTTCGTCAATTCTTCTTGATTTCACCAAAGAATTCGCAATTACCTTTTTGATTTCGTAATTTTGTGATTTCTTCAAAGATTTTGTGATTTTGTGTGAAAGATTTCGCGATTTCACGCGAAGCGTAGGGGATTTCGTGTAAATGTCGGACCTGATCGAGGGGTCGGAGGTTTTTGAAAAAGTGTAAGAGATTTCGAAATTCAGTTTGTTTTCATTGGATTTCGTTTGATTTAGTTGGATTTCATTTTATTTCGTCGGATTTTGTTAGATTTCAAGATTCGATAACATCCAACGGATTTTGCCAGATATTAAGATTTTCCCTTGATTTCCTCGGATTTTGTGATTTATTTTTGATTTCGTGAATTTTGTAATGGATTTCGCGACTTCTTTACTGATTTTGTAATTTCGTTACTAATTTTGGATGTTTTATGGGATTTCAAAATCAGCAAAATTAGGTCTGCTTTCTTTCCGGATTTTTTTACTGATTTTGAATTTTTTAAGCTGGAATTCGCGGGTAGGATTTCGTTAGTGACCGACCCCTCGTTCAAAACGGCTAACAGTCTATCTCTATCACTTGATATGATATGAACATCGACTCATTTGAAGTGATTAAAAAGCTTCAGCCTTCAACGAAGATAGAGGCGTTGTTCCATTTATTCGCCTGATAATAAGCAATACACAATTCCTAATTCAGTTGACTATGTAACAGTAATTTTGAAATACTTTTAGTAAACTGTAAAGGTAAGTAATGATTTTTAAGACCATATTTTAAAAATATTTGAGATAACGGATCAAAAAGAAGTAATCCACGTTTGAACTAGCACTGTTACCAGTATTAAAAAACTAAACAGTAATATACTATTTCTAATGCTAGCAAAATACATCTAACACATTAATAATTTGCGCAAAAAAAACCGTTGGGCCCGTTGTTTAAGTTTCGAAGTATAAACCTTTCTGCACCATATTTAAGTAATTATAATATTAATGCATCAATTTTAATTTTTACAGCAACAAGTTAAACATGAAAACTCTGATGACATTTCTAATTTTGGTAATTGGCTCCTTTGCCATTGGAATTTGCGCAAGTGAATCCAAGTTTGTTACTGTAGACGTAGACTACGGAACTCCAAAACTACACGATCACTCACCATTTCACGAAATAGAAGTTGATCATGACAATCATGCTAATGTACCAACTCAATGCGCTACTGACCTGAACAATTTGGTTTCCTCAATGAGTGAAGAGTGGGCAAAACCATGTAAATAACAATAATTTAAGTATCTCTAAAATTTGATATCGTTCTGAACTTAAGGGATTCGTAGCTATAGGCCCAATTTGCAAAAGTGCAAATTTTAAGAAAGTCATGATAAGCAAAGTATATTATAGACGAAAGTACATTATGTTTCTCGCTTCAATGAGGGGTTAGTCACTTAGATAATCAGGTGTACAAAACCGCAGAAATCGATTACTTGATTTATAGAATTCTTAGTAATCAAAATCTTCTTGTGGGTAATCAAAGGTAATCAGAAATATCCGATAATCACATGAAATCTTGAGCAAATCAGAAATAATCACATGAAATCTTGAGCAAATCAGAAATAATCACATGAAATCTTGAGCAAATCAGAAATAATCACATGAAATCTTGAGCAAATCAGAAATAATCACATGAAATCTTGAGCAAATCAGAAATAATCACATGAAATCTTGAGAAAATCAGAAATAATCACATGATTTACTAGTAATCATTTGAAATCACCTCGGTAATCACGCATTTCGTGAAATAATCGATGAATTCGAAAACTAAAAATAAAAATCGTAATAAGTTGAAACAGAAATAATCACTCTCTAATCACTGCATTCATCGAAATTCACGAAGAATCCAGTGGTAATTACGGCATTTGAATTCAAACAGGAATCTGCGGCAATAACGGGAAATCAGTGTCTTGTATATAGAAATCACCTAAAATAATCGTAATCACAGAAATTAAGGAATTCGTTCAGTGATCAACGGAATTCACATAAAAATTTGGAAATCAAAAATCAGGTGTACAAAATTTTGGCGAATGACTAGCCCCTCGCGTTTCACCTTTGCCAAGTAGATTCAACTTAAATTTCAATGTCTATTCTACGACTTACGGTGAACTCTTATTGTTTGTAGAATATAGCGTTTATTGTTCATGTACCTTTATAAATGTGTCTATTTTTACCTCTCCGAGTAACGATGACATCACGGAGAGGTATTACACTGGACGTGTCTGTTTGTCCGTCTGTTCGAAGTTGGCAAATCAGAGCAAACGTGTTCGCAGAAAGCAATTTTAGCTTCTACTCCATTATCTTCGTTAGGGTTAAGATTTACGCGGCGATCGGCTAGGGTTACGATAAAAGTCTAGCCTCCCAATGGCAGGGCTTCGACCAAAAGTTCACGCAATTGCGAGTTTTCTTTACATTTACTGCGAATCAATCGCCTTATATATTCTAAATTTCCAAAAATTCTTAAAGAGGCATACGCTTGAATTCAAACCTCAACTATAGCTATGTTTGAAATGATTTTAGGAATGACATTTCTTAAACGATTTAACTATAATTAAGGTAAATTACTTCCGATTAAAATAATTAATATCAATTATATTTATTTAAGAAAAACCTCTCAATTGCGTCTCGACTCGGAAAGGATTATTTTGGTTTCCAAACTCGTTGTTACTTTTTTCTTCCCCACACTGTCCAAAGTAGCTGCACCTAAGTTCAAATGACATTAATAAACAATCACATGAAATTAATATGAAACAACTTTCCCTTTCGAGGATTCGTTCTATAGAACGATATTCTTCTACAACGCTACCGTGAGATTAAAGCATGGTTTTTACATGACCGAAAAAACTACTTCGTAGCTGGACGTCAAACGTCAGATTTGTTTTTTACGTTGTCGCCCAGCGTTATAGCGTTTTCAAGGCTTACCAGATAAACTGAACATTTGTACACCAATTGCGGCCCATCTATTGTCTTTCTTTTTTGGTCTTTGCAATCTTTGAGTCGCATATCATAAAGATATGGATGGTTCCGAACCTCTTCAATAAAACTTTCAGCATTGAACTGAGGGCATTCTCAGGAATTTGTGCTAGTAGCTGACTTGATTAGGAACTAAATAAATAAAAACATGGCGAACCGCGGAAGGCCTCTTCCGAACACGCGTGGTCGAAAATGACGTCACGACTCTAGCTTATTGCTGATTGGCTCGCGCAGAGCTGTAACCTTGAACGCGACCGAAAAAATAGAAATCTAATATCGCCACACTCAACGAAATATCTGTCCAGCGCAAGTAAGTTTTATTTTTCGGTTGTCGCTTGCCGTCGGGCGAAAAGTCGTGACAGAAAAGGGCAGGCCTTTCTTCGTATAAAAATACTCATATAGCCAGTGCTTCTAGAAAAGTATGTTCCTTGGAAAATTTCGGTGATTATCATTTCTAATCATTTAAACAGTACTGGATTCCTATGGAAAGCCTGGAAGTGGTATTCTAAGGGGTAATTTATTTTGGCCGGGAAATTACGATCAATGCATGAGTTTCGAAGCTTCAAAACTCGATATGTTTCCGTTGGGATTCAAAGGAAGATATTGTCTCGCATCGATTTCTATGAAAAATGTAAGCTTTATTCGTAAGTTATAACTTGAACCTCAGACCGCCAAACCCATGGACAGGCAAAGCCATGTTAAACCCACGCTAACAAATGGCAATGCGTAGCACGCGCCCTCACGCGTCTACTGACCACAATTTATCGCCAAATGTCCCGTAAAGAAAAATTCGTCTGTAATGGTTCGGGATATTTTTTAGCCAAGGCTTAAAGTTAAACAGACTTTATAAACAATACTAGAGTGATATTTACAAAAACTAACTTGATAGATAGTTTATGAATCTTTAATGACAGAGAGAGGCTAAAATAAATAATGAAGTTGAACCTCTACTCCTCAAAAAACCAAATGGCGCCAATTTTCCTAGGGTTTGGTGAAAAACTTCGAACGTCTGCCGCCAGAGCGTTAGTGTCAGACGTTGCTCTAAGAAAACCTAGCTCCCAATTCTATTGCATGTCCATGGGTTAGATGGTCCGGAGCCTCCGCCTCCGAGATATCTCGGAGGCTCCGGGTGGTCTGAGCTTGAACCATAATTTTAATGAAATTATTTATTCAGTCTGGTTTATCAGTGAAAACTGGAATTTGCATCCCCAATACCTGTACATCAGCGGATTTGAGCAAAGAAGCACTCATTAAACTTATAAGTAAACACGGGCCAAAGTCTGATCTTTATAGTTTTTAACGCAATGATTTGTTTTTAGGCAAAGTCCCAATTTTCAGTTTAATTATTAACCTCGATAACCTTCCTGATGTAAAAGCCAATTGTTTGCCGGATACGTCAATAATGAAAGCAAAGGAATTTGGATTAATGTAAGAAGACCTTTCTCTAAGTAAATGGCTAGGCTAATTTAATGGACATCTCTCAAGCCTCTGCGCTGGGCTGGAAATGTTACTTCTTCCACACACAGGAGTGAAAGCAATGGCTAGTGTTCTCCTTTATAAACGCATCATCATAGAAACAGGGATAAGGGAGTTGAGATGGACTGGAAATGATGATGGGCGACCTGCGGCACCGTATCTCTCCCAATGTACCTCGCGCACGCCCCTACCCTTCGGTAGGCGATTGCTAAGTGCTGCCGCGTAGCGCCATTTTATATGTACGAGAACTAGGTTCTATTTTTAAGATAGAGGGAGCGTGCTTTACAATTTCGTCCAGTACGACCCTACCTAACCGCTGAGGATGCTGGGAGGACTACGGTGCCGTAGGTGGGGGTACACAGGCAACGCTATAGATATGGGGGTTGCCACTCCATTCCTCTCTCCTTCAAGATAGAAAACGGGCCTTTGCATTTGCAAACGGCACGAAAGTTAAAAGGCATATTTCAAATCCCAGCTTGAAGATGTTTCATACAAATTTTTTAAGCATTAGACATCTCACTGAAATTAAAATCAACCATAAATAAATGCTTTTAATGTTCTTCTTAAACATTATGTGAAGAGTATATACGCGCTCATGTCTTTAATGGACAACTGTTAAATGTCCTCCTACAATGTACAGACACAGATCTTTACCTCTCCGAGTAACGGTGACATCACGGAGAGGTATTACACTGGCCGTATCTGTCTGTCTGTATCCGCGTTCGCAATTTGCAGCAGTAACCAATGTTCGCTTCTACTCCATTATCATCGTCAGGGTTAAGACGTACGCGGCGATCCGCTAGGGTTACAAGAAATGTCTACCCTCCCAATGGCAGGGCCTCCACCAAAGATTCACGGATCACGCATTTGTGGCTTCCTTATCACTTGCTCTGAATCAATCGCGTTATATACCTTAAATTTCCATAAATTGTTAAAGAGGCATACGCTAGAATTCAAACGTCAACAATAGCTATGTTTAAAATGATTATAGGAATAAAGTTTATTAAAACGACTTAACTTATATTAAGGTAAATTACTGACGATTAAAATAATTAACATCAATTACTTACTTAGTTATTTAAGAAAAAGCTCTTAATTGCGTCTTTTCTTGGAGAGATTTATTTTGGTTTTCCAACTTGTCTTTAAAAGACAACGGTGTAATGTTCTACCGAACAATTTATAAACGTTGATTTTTTTAAATTTCAGATCAATTCTATGTTTAGTTGTTGCATTAAGCTTGATGGGAACTGGATATGACATATTTAAACGTTACACTACCAAATCCAACGAGCTCCAAATAAATTTCAATGCAAGTTCCATGCAGTACAAGGTAGCCGATAGTGAGATATCAATGGTAGACCATACTGAAAAAATAAATGCCAGTGAACCGAATATACCAACATCAAAACTATTCGATGATAGAGATAAAAGATCAGGTAAGTTTAGATTCTGTATTTTTATGTGTTAACAAAATTCCAGTTGCACGCTCTACATCTCGCGCCACGATTATCACATTGGACGCAAATTTTATCAAATCTCGCGCTAAATTTCATTAGGCATGGAGCGTGCCACGAGAATTTTGAAACATTCAGGAAATACAGACTCCGAATGATTTTAAAATTAAGTTGAGATTTTATGCATAATTTTAAATAAGGACCTCTGACCAGTCGCGTAATGTCCTGCCTTTTTGTTAACAAAATTCTCGTGGCATGCTCCATGCCAAATGAAATTTCTCGCGAGATTTGTGATAATCGTGGCGCGAGATGTAGAGCGTGCAATTGAAATTTTGTTAAGAGGAAGGCATCGCGTTACGCGATTGGTCAGAGGTCCTTATTTTAAATTATCCATAAAATCTCAACTTAATTTTAATTTTAAAATCATTCGGAGACATTTCCTGGATGTTTCACTATGCAGAATGGTCTTATAAGTAGTGGTAGAATCGATAAAAAATCACTTGATTTTCCACTTCACCCTCCCCTTAAGCGTATTTCAACCTATCTATATCTATATAAATCAAAGTCCTGACTGACTGACTAACAGACTGTCTGATAATCAACGCCTAGCCCAAACCGCTTGCCCTAGAAGGCTGAAAATTTGCAGAACGTTACTCATAAGTAGTAGGCGCGTACTAAGAAATATTTTTCTAATCTGCCGCCATCTTAATAAATGGTGCCTAGAAATGTAAAAAATCTTCTCTATGCAACAAAGTTCGCGCGTTTCAACCGATTTCACAATTATTTAGTACACTGGTTTCCTTTAACCTATAGACGGGTTGAATGGTCTTTCTGGTTCGATTTGTTGCCACCTTTTTAAATAGCGGCCAAAAACTTGAAACCCTTCTTTATGGAATAATGTCCGCGTGAAAAGTAATAAAAAAATGTCCTGACGGGCTGACGGGCAACGCCGAGTGCCTTCGCTCCTAGGTCGCTACAAAAAAATATTAGTCATCAGTATAATGTTCCCATTCTTTATAACATTTTGATGGAAGTTCTTATTACACATGAGCGGCGGCGCGGGTAAAAGTAAACTTCAAATTTACTATCATTTTAGTGGGAAAAGCGCTACTTTGTTTCTCCGTTCTAAAAAATGGTGAAGCTATATTGGATACGTCGGTAAGACAGGGTCAGTTTAATAATCTGCATGGAATTAGAGTAGTTAGTATGACTTGGATTATTTTGGGACATACTTTCGTTTTGGCTGGTATGCAATATGGTAAGTTTTATTCAAATTATCAGAAGTCCATTAAATTATCCTAGGAAGTAACCAAAAGAAGGGTTTGGGACTCCCCTCACTTGTGTAGCAATACTGAAGAAGTGCGACACATTCGCCACATCGCGATAACATTTCTCAGACCTCCGGTTTAGGTGCGATTCGTACGCCAAAATTTGCTCCATTGGGAGAGAAACCTATTGGCTGAACATGAGCTCTGAATCTCTAAAGGGACCGGAAAACTGTACAAACCAAGCCCTCTCTAGCATAGCATCGGGGGAAGGGATGGGGGCTGTGAATTTGGGAAAAATCAAGGCCATTCGGTCTTTTGTCATTCTTTTTTATATATATAGCAATAGCAAACGTGCTATAGAGAGGAATCTACCCAGTTTTCCGGTCCCTTTAGAGATGCAGCGTTCATGGGCTGATAAAGTCACGCCCCGCTCACGTGAAGAAAGATTTCCAAGAGAGGAGCTCGAGATTTCTAATAGAGTTAGGAAAGGGGGAAAAACTAACCCCCATCGATGGATTTAAAAGGTGTTCTTACGCCAGCAGAGACGTACGCTATTCCAGCTATTTTATTTGTTTACTTCCTTGGCTAATTTAATGGACTCCTGAAATTATTAATAAAGGATATAACATTAATTCCATGGACATTAAAAATTAAGCTAGTAATACTGCTGATATATCCAATGAATTCAAAAAATGGACTTACAGAGCAATTTCAAATGCCACATACGCTGTGGATACTTTTTTTCTAATGAGGTTAGACACTATTTTCAAAATTACCTTAAAATTTATTGATATATATTTTTTATATTATTCATTTCCAGCGGATTTCTTTTGACTTATCTCTTCGTAAAAGATGGATCTTCTTTTACTATTAAGAAACTGGGAGTATTTTACCTGCATAGATACATCAGGTAGGCCTAAATCTAATTTTAAAAAAGCAGATATCATAGCGGATAATAACAATAAGTGACACAGTACACATTATATCAGTACAAATTCGTAATGAATGTCTGTTTCAAGACGGACGATACAAAAACGGACTGATCTAGGACTTTCTACCTTGTTGTAAGGTCTTATTAATACTTGGAATTTATAAGCGTTAGCTATTGGTCCACGTGACTTTATTTTCTACCAGTGATATAGACCCTTATGGAAATAGTACACCACTAAAATCCCGGGTTGTTTATTTTGGCCGGCCGATTCGCTTTGCGGACTATATGGCGTTTATCAGAAGTTGATGACTTCTTTTCCTGGGAAGTATTGGACACTAAGGCATTATATAGTATCCATCCCTGCAAGTCAAAATTGCCTATGGCAATCGTAAAAGAGGGTCGAAAGTTTCCTCCCCACTAGGAAAACGATCTAATCTACTGAAAAATATCCCACGCCGAGAGGCTGTGGCATTCAAACTGTGGGGCATGTTCAAAACTTCTTCAGCGCCGATCGTTGAAAAGTCGTCTGGCTAGAACTTTATGAAAATCCATTACAATCCGTGGGCCTAGGACCCCACACTAGTTTGACCGGAATTTCTAGCAGTCAATTAAAACAGCTGTTCTTGTCACCGTTTCTGATTCGCTACCGCAAACCACAGGACACACCTTAAAGTTTCGTTTCTTGCCCGCTACTGGCGCGCAAATCAGCCTGCCAACTCAAAATGAGGGAAATGCCGTAGGTGGCGCGGTGATCGGACCTAACAAGAAGTTGGCTAACAGAGATGGTTCCGGATATGGTTAGAGTCAAATAAGCCAGTGCTTAATGAGTTAGTTACTATACCGATAGTCCTCTCAATGGTCGGCGGAGTTATCTACTGCCTTTTAACAGCTATAGGCGCGTAGGGCTACTAAATATTTCCGTTCCGAAATGCCGTAATTCCTTTTCCGCATTTCGCGATTGCGAAATCGCTCTGAAACAGACTATCATTCAGGATTTTCCCCCAAATGTCTCACTTATTGTTATAATCCGCTAATGGTGATGTATAGATTTTTCCATTGGGGTCACGTGCGAGCGCTCCAAGAGCCCTCCGTATTTTGTTGATACGTCATCGCTATAGCTCGGAGGACCTGAAAGACAAAAGTTTTTTCAGAGTGGTTTTGTGACGTCACTAGGCGCTCCATTTTGGTCGCACCGTCTCTAGACTCTAGAGTCGGAGCGGTTGGGACTAGGGGGCTGTCACTCCTTCAAATGTCGAACACCTAGGTTTTCAAATCATTAAAATCACATAAATCCCTTCCATAATCAAGCAAATCACTAAAATCCCTATGAATCAATCAAATCGTTCAAATCAGTGAAATCACTAGTAAACAATTGAAATAACTATAAATATCAGTGAACCACTATAGATAGCAGTCAAATCAAGAAATCATAAAATCAATCAAATCATTCAAATCACTACCAAATCACTCAAATCGCACCAAATCATTCAAATCACTACCAAATCACTCGAATCACACCAAATCATTCAAATCCTCGACAAATCATTCGAATCCCCGTCAAATCATTCAAAAATTTCAAATCCTCGACAAATCATTCGAAACAGCGACAAATCATTCAAATCCCCGACAAATCATTCAACTCTACGACAAATCATTCAAATCCACGACAAATCATTCAAATCCTCAACAAATCATTCAAATCCTCGACAAATCATTCAAGTCCTCGACAAATAATTCAAATTCACGACAAATAATTCAATCTTCACCAGTCATTCAAATCGTTCAAATCATTTCCCAATCCTTCAAATCACATAAATCGAATCCAAATCACCCTAAAGTCGTGAAAAATCACTCTCAAATCATTCAAATCATCTCCAAATCAGTCAAATCATTCTAAAGATATTGAAATCATCAAAATCGATAGCGATTTCAAATCTCGTACGATCTGATGTTTAATGACGGCCTCCTCCGGGAGCAAACCGGGAGGAAACTACTGGTGTAATGGAAAACGCGCCTCCGTCTCAGAGCCGCTCGTTTACTTTTCCATTGAAAGACGAATATTTTTTGGGAGCACTCAGGGAGCGCCAGGATCACCGTAATGGAAAACGCTATTAGACATTAGAGATCAGGGTGGGAAATAAGAATTTTTTTTAACCTGGACATTTGACCTGTGACCCCCCACTGGCCTGGAATAAATAAACTGGTCTATGACCCCTGAGCAGGGCACGTCGTCTGCTAAACTAAATAAGTGGATAATTAAAATATTTGAATTAATGTCTGGACTCTGGCTACCCTTGAATTTTTTTATTTAATTTTTAAACTGGTCCAGGCAATTTTTAAACCGGTCATTTGCCCTGTGCCACCGCCTTACTTCCCACGCTGTTAGAGATGGATCTAATAATTCTGCAAGTTCCAACCTTTGAGTTCAATATTCCAGGCTATCGTCTACTAAGCATTATTATTTAAATAGAGAAGCTTACTTAAAATATTTTCAGGTTAACTCCTGTCTATGCACTTATCGTATACTTCGGTGCTTCCTTGTTCAATTTTATGGGAAGTGGTCCCTACTGGCCTTACGATTCGCAGGAAAGCAATATTTGCACGAAGTACTGGTGGCAAAATCTTCTTTACATCAATAACCTATTCGACGGAACAACTTACGTAATTATTAGTTTTCCACCTCACACATATTTTTACGTATAATCAAAATATCACTGTGCCATTCTATTAATACATTTTAACTACTTTAGCTATGATGCGAACTAATAGTTTAAACAATGCCTACGTTAATCAAGGCCTGTGCGCGGTAGTTTCGAAGGGGGTTACTTTTAAGAAACGAGACTTCTTATTTTCTTCCTATTTTACCGCGAGATTTCATTGACAGCTGAACCGAAACGCACGCGAAAATGAGTATTTAAAATTCCGAGCGCGAGAAAATGAACATTTCAAATTCCAAGCACGAGAAAATGAACATTTCAAATTATTGAAGTCCAGCTAATAGCGCCTCAGGTGAGAGAATTAGGCAACTTAAATTGCCAAAACGAAAAATAAAAATCGGCGCCACGCAAGGCCTTGATTAACGACGTAGGCAACGGTTTAAAAAATGAGAATATTTCATTAATCCATTCAACCACGAAATCGATTTTCATTACAAATGCTAAATGGAACGTTTACCGAACCAGCCAAGGCGAGAATGGGGCAATTCTCTAACTTTTTAAGCGAGTTATGGCAAGTGATAACTATCGTCTAAAGGGTTGGTGTCAACCTCGTGCGTTCTATGAGTGCGCGATATTTAAAAAGGTGATAAGTCATCCTTGACCGAAAATCGGCGGAAGTCGTGCTAATAAAAAATGATTATGGTATTGCCTTAATTCAAATTGGAGGTTTAATTCCTGTCACCTGTCGACACGCTTTCAATCCCGCTCCCCTATTTCAAAATTCAAGGAAATCGAAGGGGATTTGTAAAAAGTATATAACGACGTTATATTTAGAATGGTTTAAGGTGGTGTTAGACTCGGTGTTAGAAGTTACCTGTATTTCTCCATACATCGAGAAGAGTTTTAAAAGAAGGTGCTAGCTTGGGGCCCCAGATTACAATTATAACGTAAGTAAATTTATTGAAGTAAGGATAAAGGGTTATAATTTTTTGTTAGGGCATCGAGGGGCTATTCACTCTGATCTTCAGTACTTATTATAAAGGGTATTTTCGGGTATATCATTTTACCACGGTTAAAGGATGCGCATTGCGGGGGTACTCACTCACGTTTTCCGTTCATGTCACACTATTATAATTATAACAGAAGTAAACAAGTTGGGATACCAAAATAAACCTCTCCGAGCCGAGACGAATTTACTTTCTAAACACAGGTCCACCGGCCAATGAGAAAAACCGGAAATACATAGTTCAAATTGGGGAAATATTGCCAAGGTCTTTAGCAAAGGCTTAAGCGTTTAACAATTTCCTTTGTACCCTCAGTAATTCTAATGAGGACCTAAAATGTATCACTAAAGGGTGTATTTAACTTTCGGCTCACTCTGAACCGTTAACAACTCCTTTAAGAGGAGGCGAAACAAGGTCATTTCTAGTTTAAATCTAGGGTACACAGACCCAATCGTTTCAACACTTGTGGATAGATGAAGAAATAACATCCATATTAGCTAATGAATATAAAAAATGCGTTTACACTATATATAAATCTAGTAAAGCTGAATTAAAAAGTAAACACCAAATTTGAAATGTTAATATCAAAAGATGTTCTTGGAATATTAAGATGAAACAGAGCTTTATAGCTACACAACTACTAAAAGAATCGCAATGCCGAAAAATATTTAAAATATTTCCATTTAATATTCTGCAGAAAGGAAATGTTATCGTTTTGTAAGAGATCTTATCATCCTATTCGCTTTATATTAACTTTGATATGCGTGTAGTGTTTCGATTCGGATGCAATCTACATTACTCGTTCTATATAAACTCTCACTTGTGTCATTACATAGAAATAAGTTTATCTTAAATAATTAATTAAATATAAATGATATTAATTATTTTAATCGCCAGTAAATAACTTTAAAAATAGTTAAATCGTTTAAAATAAAGTTGTTCCTATTATCTTTCGAAACTTTGCTAATATTGACGTTTAAAGTGAAGGGTACCCCTCTTGCCCGCTTTTGTCAAATTTTGGGATATATATACGATTCGTTTCCATTATAATAATAGATAAAAAACACATTCGCGTGAACCGATGGTCATAGGCGTAGAGTTTCGAAAATGTTTGGTGGGGCCCGCCCAACCGGCCTGGACCAATACATAGATAGCATCATGCATGATGCATGCATCTGATGTAAATAAATTCCTAACGAAAATTAAGTTCTAAATTTATATATACTACAATATATAGTATATTTATTAAGTATATCCATGTACTATGTTTTCCTCTAAAGATAATCTAGGCCGTTTTAAAATAAATTTATTCGTATTTGCGCATTACAATGCGAATGTAAAAATCCTTACTAAAATTTCGAGACCACTTTCAAAACTTGGGAAAATCACCAACTTAGAAAACCATGAGAGCGACTTAACCCATAAGACTAATTTATACTTGTGCCTCGAAAAACATTTTGAAAATTGTTTATCAACTCTATGCAGTTTTACCAGCGCCGCGCCTTACCAGGGATACTAGATGTTTAAAGAGGGATTATCAACCCGAGCCTTTCACATACGTTCAGACGAGACTGCGGCAGAGGGTTTTTTAACAGGGATCTATAATGCGCGCCGTCTTGTTTTTCCCTATCAAGGACAAATTTAATTCCTATTCCGAGTATTTCCCCCATCTATTGCGTTCCACCGGACCTAAGCCGTTCCACAGCGCGCCTATTTCTCTCAGATTTCGCATCCTCCCGCCATCATCCTTGAATCGGCTTTGATTTGCACTAAAATCTAAAAGTCCGGTAGATTGTACTGCGCATGACACGCCGATAACTCTGTTGCAATTTCCGTCTCCCTTCGAATTCCTCCCTGGCCTTACATTCGTCGCACTATTCCAAAAGCGGATTATGCTTCACACATAAAGTACGTAAGTCCCAATTTTCCATAGCTTTGGCCATATATTTCATGACATTCCCGAAGTAAAAACTAAACAGACGAACAAAAAAGCTTTTAACCAATCATAAGTCCCCTAACCGTAGATAGCCTCTTTAATGCCAGACCAATCGGCGACGGCTATTACTATTTTCTTGCATGGGACCTCGACTCGACCTCGCCGGCGACATAACCGGGAAGCTTGAAAGGCAAATTTGCGGTATCGTTCGTTAGTCGTTATATTATATTCAACGTTTTAAAGCTCAAGTTTCGAAAATTTTCCAGTCATTTAATAAGTCTTCAACTAAATATTATAAGAATTTTTATAATTTCAACAGAAAAATAGCTCTGCGAATAATAGTAGACTCGAAAACTAACTAAGCCTCGGCTAGGTATCGGCGGTATCCCGATTCCCGAGCCTCCAGCGGCTGGGCTCGACGTAGCCGCGAGAACAGAAAAAAATCCTCGTAAAAAACAGATACACGGCGTCTTAAATAGTCTAAGCAAAAGCTACACAGATTGATAAGATCTTCGTGCCTTACTCCCAAATAATCTTTGGTATTGTGTATAGTTTTAACTAAAGAATATTCAGTCTTTATAGTAGTTCCCTAATTTATGTACCTGGTAAATCGGTTCTTAAAGCGGAAGGATCGCAAGGATCCGAAGGAGCCGCCCTACCGAATTATATTCCTCCGCATAAGGGGGTTTTTTCCCAGGAGCTTGGAGAATATCGTGTAGCTTCTCCAGGCACAATGGCACATGTTACGAACTTCATGTCTAAAGCCTAATCGGCTTCAGACTATACTAGACAAGAGCATACTAAAAACGGGTTATTTTCAGAGGACCAGTTGCACTTTTCAATCCCATCCCTCATTCCTTCCATTATTTGTGTCAACGGTCAACGAAATTGTTGTAGTATCTAAATTTATTTGACGTGAAAACCATGAAAACCAGCCAATCTGGTTAGGATGGGCTGCCAGCCGCTGCTGCCTTGACCGGTCAATTCACTTTTTCAACGAAATGGAAAAAAAAATCTCTTAGAAACTACACTTTTTAGCCACATCGTATGATATACATCTACGATATGGGCATTAGTATGACCTGCCCTGTTGGCGGTGGCATTGTAGGAGTATCTCTGTACTGCCTTCTTTGTTCTGCCTTTGGTAGTATAAAATTTTTCTTTCCTAATTGAACGGAGAGTCAATGGAGCTGATGGGATAGGATTGTGGCGAGGTGATATATTTCGTTCATCATTGAAGTAAGAGTTAATATGAGATGATTAAGCATTGCATTAAATTTAACTAGTAAGGTTAAGCATTGTTTGGTTCACATTAGCTCTATGTTTCAAGCGAGAGAGAGGATTATGATATAGCCTTAAAATGGAAGGTTAAATCTCCGTTTAAAACTCCTATCACCCGTCGACAAGTATTTCACGCTTTCAATCCCACTCCCCTATTTCAACATTCAAAGAAATCGTGGGGAATTTTAAAAGCAAAAGCTTCTCGGAACCGGGTTATTACAATTATAACATAAGTAAATTTCAAGTTTTCTGTTTATCTCGCACTCTTACAAATATAACAGAAGTAAATTTCAAATTCTCTGTTTATGTCGCACTATTTCAATTATAACAAAAGTGAATTTATTGAAGTAAGAATAATTAAGTAGATACCGATGTGGCTACTATTATGGCCCAGCCCTTGGGTCGTCTTGTTTACATTTTACAGATCAAAATAAAACTATTCTGTTCGGAAAACACTGCTCTGTAGTGGTTTTAATGGTTTTTTGCAGTCATTTAAACGCAAAAATTATTTTTATGAGGTCACTATCTTCATGATTTCGGTATTATGGATGACAAATTTTTGGAGGGGCCCGTGGCCACTTCTAAAATTTTTGGGGGGGCTCGGGCCCCACGGGCCTATAGAACTCTACGCCTATGCCGATGGTGGAAGCCCTGCCATTGGGAGGCTAGACGTTTCTCGTAACCCTAGTCGATTGCCGCGTTTATCTTGAAACCAAACGATGACGAAGGAGAAGAAACTAGAGTGTATTGACTGGCGTCCATGTGGAATGGACAAAGACCTGAAGATGGTGGTGCATAGAAGCTGGTGACAATGTGGAATTGACGAAGAACAGAAGTAGGTGGTGCATAGAAGCTGGTGTCAAGGTGAAATTGACGAAGAACAGAAGATGGTGGTGCATAGAAGCTTGTGTCAAGGTGAAATTGACGAAGAGCAGAAGAGGGTGGTGCTTGGAAGCCAGCAAGTACAGACTAGTGTCCATGTGGAGTGGACGAAAACCAAAACTGGTGGTGTGGGAGCTCAAGTAGAATAGCCAGCGGAGACAAACACAATTTTCCAAATTTCCGTGAACTGTCAATGCAGTCCGGAAATTGGGAACACGTTTGCTCCGATACGCAAACTGCGAACGCGGTCACGTGGGGTGTGACAGACACACACACACACCCACACGTCCAGTGCAATACCTCTCCGTGACGTCATCGTCACTCGGAGAGGTAAAAAATTAAATAATAATTTTACAACAGTTAAAGGTAACGCATCGAGGGGCTAATCACTCAAATTTTTTTCTGTACGCCTGTGAAGTACGGTACGATGTGGCTACTATTATGAGCCCTTGGGTCGTCTTGTTAAATTTCACTAGAGTGCACTGATAACTTAGCAAAAGGGTTCAGCTGGTCGATAAGTTTTTGCTTGCTTTATAATTGAAGAAGGTAAAATTTTAATTTGACCACCATGTTTTTTATTAGCACCAGGGGAATTCGCGAGACATCCGCCGCTTTACGTTCAAGGGTTGATGAAACCAGGGATAGATTTAATTTGAGAAGTAGTAATGGAGTCATAGTCCCGGACCCCCTTCCACGGGACGGAAGGGTATGAAAGAAAAGGCGGGTCAAAGCGACAGAGGTAAAAAGAACTACGCATTATTCACCGTCCCCGTCAGCAACGTCATCGAAACGTAGTTTAAGTGAGCCAATAAGATCATTTGAACTTTTCGTAACGTGTTGGAGGGAGAGGCTCTATACTGGGCTAGAGTCGGACTAAAGTAAATACTAACCGTTCGCCATTCCTACTTCTAAAATTAAATCTATCCCTGATGAAACATATAAATATAGATATCGTGCTCTGATAGACGGCACGAGGTTGCCACCAACCTTTTAAACGATAGTTATCACTTGCGATAACTTGCTTCAAAATTTAGAGAATTGCCCCCATTGGGTATAACTTTGTAATTAAAAACAGGCTGGAATGAAGAAAATTACCATAGTTAATTTAATGATTTTCTGATATAAGGTTTATGTTTCAGTGCATTTCTTGGTCGTGGTATCTTTCCAATGATATACAATTTTTCATCATCAGTCCGTTATTTCTAGTGTTACTTAAAAGGTAAGAATGCAAAAACTATTTAATTACAGCATAGCTAGATAATACTGCTACAGAAAATCATCCAAATTTTTACACGACAGGGTGTGTATTGTCTACTCTACTAAAATTACCAAAAATATAATAATAGCACCATCACGTGACCGCGAAACCACGTTGACGAATAGCTAAATCCCCTGAAACGTCTCAGTTTATGAACAAGTTGGGAAAGCCAAATAAACTTCTCCGAGTCGAGACGCAATTATGAGGTTTTTCTTAAATAATTAAATAAACATAATTGATATTAATTATGTTAATCGTCATTAATTTAGCTTAATTATAGTTGAATAATTTTAAGAAACGTTATTCCTAAAATCATTTTAAACATAGCTATTGTTAGCGTTTCAATTCAAGCGTTGGCCTCTTTAACACTTTTTGGAAATTTAGGGTATAGACATGGGAATTAAAATAAATCACTTGTAGAATAGGCCGAATTGACCATTTCATATACGAAGGATGATATCAATACTTACTACATTTATAAAAGTATTATTTTACTATTCATAGTCAAAGGAGAATGCTACGCTACGCTGGTTTGGCTCTAATATTTGCTCTTATCCTGACCTCTTGGATTGTGACTTTCTTCATTGTGGATAAGAGTGTAAGACCCCCCAGGTTAGTGTATTTTAGAACCGTTATCTTATAAATATTAATGACCACTTCTATGCAAAAACGTTTGCATTGCGGGATGAGAAGCTTCGTTTGAAAAACCTCTGATTTATATAACAAAAGATAAAATTAATTTCTGTGAAAATATCTAGCTTCTAATTCTCCGATTTCTGGTTGTTTGGCAATATGCATTTGAAAATGCTTCGTATGAAATTATTTGAGATCCACTTTTTATGAAAGGCTAAAACGCTTCCCGTGGCTGACGTCACAGATATATTTTTCTCGCGAGATGGTGCCGCTCTCTCCGCTATCAGACCCAGAGTTTAGACTGGCGAGAAGCTCGAGACACGTATAGGATTCCCGCGCTTTTTATTTTCACGTCATAGTGATGTCATGAAACGGGCGAACAAGCTCGACAAGACAAAATTATTGATATATCGAAACTGAGTTTTCGTGCTTTTTCAATGGATTTTAAATATAAAAATTATATTAAAAATTTGATATTTTGAAAGTAGAGACTCGAAAGTGTAACATAATACCACTTTTGTGGTAAAATATGATATGAAATTGTAAATTCGCATACCCTTTAAATTCAGGTTTTACATTGAGAAGCACGCAAAATACGTGCAGGATAAAAGCAAACACCTCTAGTAAGATAGGTTTATTATGAGTAAAGTGGTTTGAATCAGCTCATAACGAGTTTTCCTGAGAATTATAAAAGAACCAAAGAAAAGGAGAAAACACGTCTATCACTGTTTTCTTTCAATTTTACTAGAAAACTCATCAAAATTATAATTTCAAAGAAAACGAGTTTGAAGAAAAATTGCTACTACCAACGTAAAACTTGAGAACGACTATAGAAATGCAATCCCATGTTTAGGAATGTAGTGGTTCAGTAAAACCCGTTTGGTAAAAAGTGAAGAAATCGTTATATGTTCACGGTTAGAGGCGAGAGAAAGCAAATTTTCCAACGCGTTATTTCATGTAAAAATACAACGGAACGCTATAGGTGGAGAGAAGGCTCGGCTCAAAGTCGGATCGCTCGTCACGAGCCCGATTAGGTTCGAGCCTGAGCAACAGTCCTAGTTTAAATTTTAATTATTTAAAATGGAAATTCGGTTTAATGGGATTTCTGACAAATTGAAATTCAGTTTAATAGGATTTCTGTTCTGTTAGAGGGATGATACCATTTAAATTATTATTGCGGCCCCGGGTTTAAATATTGTAAAACAATCGGAAATTTAATCGATCGTTTAGCGGCTACAGTTCAGATATTAGTTAATAACTTCGTAATGGGTAGTATTAAACATGGTGAAACAAGAATGTGAGAATTGAACTCTTGGAGAATGCAGTGGTGTCGCTAGGCCCTTTTTGGGGGGGCTATAGTCCCCAAGTTTCTAAGTTAGCCCCCTCAAAATAATCCGTAAACCCTACCAAAAATTGCTCGTAGCCCCCTAAAATTCTGTAGCGATATAGTGTATAAAAATTATAATGATAAGTTCGTTAAGTTTCATCTTTGTAGAGATGAATTTCAATAGCAAACAGTAGTGGGGACTAAAAGCAAACCAAAACTAAACTTAAGACGAGTGAAATTCATTCATCCACAATTGTCTCATAGTCAATAACTCGGTTCCGTACTCTTTATCAATAAAAGTTTGTATATCTTTAAAGTACGAATAATTTCACGTCGACACAAATTTTCCGATAATTATAAAGGTTCCAATGAACCAATTATGCAAAATTTTGTTATTCAATTCCTATAACAACTTTCAAATAGTTTCCCCAGATTAAGCCCCCCAAATTTGAAACCCGAGCAATGGTACTGGGGGATTGTTTCTCCAATAGTGAAAATATAACCCTTTTTTTACCAAGTAATGGAACAACGACGAATTCTGAAATTTACGATAAACCTTGGACCAGAATTGGGCCTTATTTGATTGGTTGCCTGTTTGGTTTCTTCATATTGAAATTAGAAGGCAAAAGAAATTTTCTCTCTATGGTATGTTTCTTATTTTGTATTTTTGTAGTATAGTTTTCAAAAGGACGAAGAAACAATTTGCTTTAAGGGAATGAGAAGCTTCGTTTGAAAAACCTCAGATTTATATTGCAAAAGATAGAATTAATATCTGTGAATTCAAAAATATCAAGCTTTTAATTCTCCGATTTCTGGCTATTTGGCAAGATGCATTTGAAAATGCTTCATATGAAACTATTTGAAATCCTCTTCTTATGAAAGGCTAAAACGTTTCCCGTGCTCTGACGTCACAGATATATTTTTTCACGTGAGATGGTGTCACTCTCTCCGCTATCAGACAGCAGAGTTTATGCTGGCGAGAAGCCCGAGACGCGTATAGGATTTCCGCGCTTTTCATCCTGACGCCATAGTGATGTCATCAAACGGGCGAACAAGCTCGACAAGATAAAATTGTTGATATATCTAAACTGAGCTTTCGTGATTTTTCAATGGATTTAAAAAAAAAATTATATTAAAAACTTGATATTTTGAAAGTAGACTTTCTTGGTAAAATATGATATGAAATTGTAAATTCGCATTTCCATTAATGCAGAGTTGGAATGCTGTACTGTGGAGTGTCGCTATAGGCCTGAGTCTTGTTGACATCTACGGCGAACATAATTCTAATATGGGAATAATAACTAAGGACTTTTATTTCTCCCTAAATCGTTCTGCGTGGGCAATCGCCATTGGCTGGGTCATGTTCGCCTGTATTACTGGACATGGAGGTAAATTTTTCCTTTATGCCCATTCCCATTTGAGTGAACCTAGCAAAAAAGAATTGGTAGCCACATACTACAGTGCAAATGTTATTGGAGAAGCAGCTATCAACGGAAATGGCATATACTCATGGTGCTAATGAAGGGGGAAAATCTGCCTATTATAGGGGTGCATCTTTGTAAAATATGGCCGAAATCTTGGAATTTAACATTTTTAGTGTAACACATTTAGACGCGTGAAAAACAAAGCTATTTAATTCTACCAGAAGTACGATGAGACTAGAAGTACTGAGCTAACGAAATTCTTCACTTGGCGAAAGTGAATATTCTTGATAACACACCAACGGTTGGCCCTCTGGTAGCGGTTTCTGAATTTTCGCTCCGAAACGTGAGACGCTCGCGGTGGTAGACGGCCGAACTAGATTCAAGTACCCGCGTTCGTTTTCCGCGGCTTTAGGTTGAGGGGAAGGGGGTAGGATATTCTTTGGAACTCGACCAATTTTTTTCTCTCTAGTGTAGGCGCGATGGAAGCGGCATAAAATTCTCAAATTTGTTCACTAGTGCCAGGATCTACTACCAATGCTAGAGCTCTTTACTTCTAATCTCATAAAAAAAGAATATCGTCAATAAAGATGACTTTATTATTATTATTATCTTACTTCTGATTCTACGTGTAATTACGCATTTAATAAAACAAACCACATTCAAATAATCAAGATGGGTCAAATGTAACACTCAAAACAAGTTGGGAAACCCAAAATAAACTTCTCCGAGTCGACACGCAATAAAAGGTTTTTCTTAAATAAATATGTGATATTAATTATTTCAATCGTCATTAATTTACCTTAATTCTAGTTAAATCGTTTTAAGAAACTTTACTCCTAAAATTATTTAAAACATAGTTATTGTTGACGTTTGGATTCAAGCGTATCCCTCTTTAACAATTTTTCGAAATTTAGGGTATATAAGACGATTGATTCACTATAAATGATAAGAAAACTAACAATTGCGTGAACCTTTGGTGGAGGCCCTAGCTGCCATTGGGAAGCTAGACGTTTCTCGTAACCCTAGCCGATCGCCGCGTAAATTTTAACCCTATCGATGATAATGGAGTAGAAGCTAATATTGCTTTCTGCGAACAAGTTTGCTCCGATTTGCCATTGCGAACACGGTGACATACAGACTGACAGACAGACACACAGATTCGTCCAGTGTAACACCTCTCCGCGACGTCATCGTCTCTCGGAGAGGAAAAACAGCGTCATTAATATCGATATTAGTTAATTTCAACGCAAGAACCTAAAAATTCAAAGTCACATTTGTATTGAGCCAATTCTAGGTTGCAAATCAAATATAAAAAACTAGCTTCCCTTTTAAAATTTCATTAACTATTTTTATAGGATTGATTTTATTTTTTTACTCAGGTCCCGTTGATAAATTTCTCTCATGGAGGTTCTGGTTACCTTTGAGTCGACTAACATATTGCGCTTATCTGTCGCATCCGCTCATCATGATGTACTACTTCCAAAGACTGCGGAATCCACTTCATGTTACTAACGACTTTGTGGTAAGTCGTTCACAAATTTAAAAGTAAAAACTTTTCATCACTATTTCCAGCCAGTAAATGCAGGTTAAAATATGATAATATTACACTTTTTCCCTTGTCTTAAAAAAACAACAATATCTAGTTCAAACTCCATAAATTTTAAAAATTATTATCTATATCAGAAGTCCATTAAATTAGCCTAGGAAGTAACCAAAAGCGGGGTTTGGTACTCCCCTCTCTTGTGTAGCAATACTGAAGAAGGGCGACACATTCGCCACCTCGCGATAATTTTTCTCAGATCTCCGGTTTAGGTGCGACTCGTACGCCAAAATTTGCCCTATCGAGAGACAAAAAAACTATTGGCCGAAAACGCCCCCTTCCACTGTAAAACCGAGTCCGCTTAAAAATAGGAGAAGGGATGGGGGTGTGAATTTTGGAACAGTCAAGGTCATTCAGTTTTTTATGACTGTTCATAAACCTATTGAAAAAAACTATTTAAAGGGAGGGTGAAGTAGAAAATCAAGTGGTTTTTTTTTATCGATTCCCCTACTATATACAAGACCAGTCTGCATAGTAAAACATTCAGGAAATACTAGCTCCGAATGATTTTAAAATTCAAATTAGGTTCAGATTTAAAAGATAATTTTAAATAAGGACGTCCGACCAATCGCGTAACCCACTGCCTAGTAGAAGAATCGATTAAAAACCACTTGATTTTATACTTCACCCTCCCTTTAACAACCGAGGCCGTTCCTTTTTTTAATTTTTTATAAAGCAAACAATCTACCCTTTAGAGATGCAGCGTTCATGGGCTGAAGAAGTCACGCCCCGCTCACGTCAAGAAAGACTTTCTAGAGAGGAGCTCGAGATTTCTAACTGTGATAGGAAAGGGGAAAAAATTTAACCCCCTATCCATGGAGTTAGAAGGAGTTTTTATCCCAGCAGAGACGAACGCTATACCAGCCATTGTAATTGTTCACTTCCTAGGCTAATTTAATGGACTTCTGTCTATATCTATATAAATCAGACTGACTGATAATCAACGCCCAGGCGGCCCAGCCCAAACCGCTTGCCCTAGAAGGCTGAAAATTTGCAGGAACGTTACATATAAGCGGATGCGGGTTTAAGAACCTTGACTCATAAGTAATACGCGCGTACTAAGAAAGATTTTTCCAATCCGCCGCCATTTTAAAAAAATGGCGCCCAGAAATGTAAGAACTCTTCTCTATGCAACAAAGTCCGCGCGTTTCAACCGATTTCACAGATATTTAGTACACGGGTTTCCTTTAACCTATAGCCGGGATGAATGGTCTTTTGGGTTCGATTTGTTGGCATCTTTTTAAATGGCGGCCAAAAACTTAAAAACCCTTCTGTATGGAATAATGTCCGAGAGAAAAGAAGTAAAAAATGGCCCGACGGGCTGACGGGCAACGCCGAGTGCCTTTATTCCTAGGGTGCTACAAAAAATATTAGTCATCAGTAAAATCTACCCATTCTTCGTATCATTTTGATGAAAGTTCTTATTACACGCGAGCGACGCCGCAGGTAACAGCTAGTTCTGTACATACTCTAATAAAGCTTTGACTGTCAGCACGTCTAAAGCTAGGTCTATATGTAACGTAGCTTAATGCGTGCTTACAGGAGACAAAAGAAATACTCATTTTCAGGATTTAAATCCCGAGATTATAGATTCTAAACATGGATATTTCTTGAGTCTTTTGTCAGCACGTTACATAGAGACGCAGCTGGAACAGAGCATATATCTAATAAAAATAACCCTCTGTATACTTGTCATAATAGACCCAACCAACAAATAAACCAGTTTTCTCGGTCTCGACTCCATCTAAGGGATAGGATCACGTGATTAACAAAGTTGACTGTAGTACCATTTGTCGCTGAGCGACGAAAATAAATCTCTTATTTTTCGCCCATTTCCGCACAATTTTCGAGAATCATAGCCCAATTCTGATTGGCTTAGAGTCTCACTCTTGGGGTAAAACAGGTTCTGCGCATGGCAAAATCAAGCCAATCAGGTTATCCCTTTCTCGCCTCAAAACCCTAGGACGAGATCTGAGCCGTTATAAAAGTTCAAAAGATTTGTTGGTTGGGTCTATACAGCTTATTTTTGGTTTTTCCCAGACGTTCAGTTTATCTTGTCGCTCATTTGGTCACTCGATATAGGCTAGGACATGAAGTAGCTTCCAAGTGGTTCATTTTGACTCAGATTTAATTAAGAAAATATATTTTTTTATGGATTTTGTTTTGAAAAAAAAAATCAAAACCCTCCTTTTTAGTTGGACTAATTGCTAGATGTTCCGGTTTTTATTTTCCATGCCAGAAATTACCCACCTTTAAACATTAAATAAAATTTTGTTTTTTAGTATTTTAAATGGTGTAGTAAAAAAGTTGTTCAGAAAGTTCAATACATGTCCGTTCTATTTTTAGGCGATTCATTTTTTGGGATTTACGGTGCTAACGTATGGTGTATCGTTTTTGATGTCTATTCTCTTCGAATCCCCAATCATCAGACTCGAAAAGTTACTTAAGTAAAATTGGTGATTTGTGATGTGCAACATATAAATATTAAACTTCTGTTATTATAAGAATAAACTTAAAATAAATAAAATTTACAGTTGTATGAATTATACGATCAAGTTTTTATAAGGGATAGATATAATTTTAGAAGTGGGAATGTAGAACGGTTAGTATTTACTTTAGTCCGACTCATAGCCCAGTATGAAGCCCCTCCCTAAAACACGTAACGAAAAGTTCAAATTATCTTATTGGCTCACTTAAACTACGTTTTGATGACGTTGCTGACGAGGACGGCGAAAAATACGTAATTCCTTTTTATTTCAGTCGCTAATGACCCGCCTCTTCTTTCATACCCCTCCGTCCCGTGGAAGAGGGTCCGGGACTTTGACGCGCGCTCACATTACTTTGTTCTCCTTTCCTTCTTCTAAAATTAAATCTGTCCCTGTTTTTATCAAATGATGAAAAATACTTGCACATTTAAAATTATTTACTTTTGCAGTATGAATCAATTCGAAGCTCCCTTTACAAAAATGTTAGCCAGTGTCAGGGATCTTAAATGATAGTTCAATAAAAAAAATTCATTGATCAGTTCAACAGTCTACTTAATCAAAAACTTGATTGCTATGAAACTTTGGTGTCTTGATGAGCGTACGCCTGCGAAGGTTTCAGAAATGGTTTGGTTCATTTACTCAAATATGAGTTCGTGAACTTCGCGTGACTTAAGTTCTCTCTCGGACGATGGAAACACGTCAGAAATGGGTTCGACCAGAAGTTAGATAAGGGACTAGAAGTATCGAGGTTTCCAAGTTCTTCACTTGGGCGAAAGTGAATATTCTTGATAACACACCAACGGTTGGTCCTCTGGTAGCGGTTTCCGAATTTTTCCCTCCGAAACGTGAAACACTCGCGGCAGTAGGCGGCCAAACTAGAGTCAAGCACTCGGGTCCGTGTTCCGCGGCTTAGGTTGAGGAAATGTTTTTGGAACTTGACCAATTTTTAGCCTCATCGTATATACGATGGCCTATACCTGGTGTGTAGAAGAAGATGATGATGAAGAAGATGAAGATGACGATGAAGAAGATGTTTCGTTCGTTATTTTTAAATAGCACTTCGTAAAACTTCTCCACCACCACCGAGATTCGAACCCGGAACCTACGGCATGCCAACCTGATGCTATACAGCTTCCTCTACAGTCGCTTGTTGAAAGAGGGCTGCAGAGATAGTAGGAGAGAAAACGAAAGTATATAGGAGCTGTGCTTAGTGACTCGTGAGCTACAAGAGAGAGCGAAATGGGAGGGATGTAGATTCGGCCTAGAGGACTGCAAAGGCGTTGGGAGAACTCCAACTCCATAGAAATCCAAGGGACTCCCTCTTTTTTGGTCGGAGTTGGAGTTGGGTAAAATAAATAATTTGGCTTTGGGTGGCTTTGGGAATATTATCCCTGAAATGGAACGGAGTCGGAAGGGAGTGGAAATATTTCGAAAACTTATACGGAAGTCGGTCGGGACTGGATTATTGTTGGATTCAGGTGGCTTTGGCTGGCGTTGGCATTTATAGTATCCAAATGGAGTTGGTAGCATTGAGAGCCAGCCTTATTTTATTCAACCGGAGTTGGGTGGCCTTAGTGATATTAGTCAATTTTTCCTCTTTGAATTTCCCACGCGGTTGTTTTGGCGCAAGCGGTATGCATGAAGTTCAACCCCACACAGACGGTGCGTGACGGTCGCGGCTGTTACAGCCCTCCAGGACCCTCCCTCCGCAAAAAATCTTAAATCCATTGCTATGCGAGAGAAAACGAAACTAAAACTATTTGCTCTTTTTAAGTTCGCGAGTCATGAATTTTTCCGTCGCCTTAAGCATGGTTTTCACTTGGCGTAAATCACGACTTTTCGCCCGACGTCAAGCGACAACCGAAAAAAAACCTAGTTACGCTGGACAGAAATTACGTTGAGTGTGGCGATATTAGCTTTCTATTTTTTCGGCCGCGTTCAACGTTAACGCTCTTCGCGAGCCAATCATCAATAAGCTAGAGTCGTGACGTCATTTTCTACCACGCGTGTTCGGAAGAGGCCGTCCGCGGTCCGCCATCTTTTTATTTATTTCGATCCTAATCGAGTCAGTTACTATTGCAAATCCCTGAAAATGCCGAAGTTCAACGCGGAAAGGTTTATTGAAGAGGTTAGGACCAATACAAATCTGTATGATATTAGAAACAAAGATTGCAAAAAAGAAAAACAATAGATGGGCCGCAATTAGTGCAGTGTTCAGTTTATCTGTTAAGCCTTGGTTCCATTATTTCCATGAACTACGCTAAGTGAAAACGCTATAACGCTGGGCGACAACGTAAACAACAAATCTGACGTTTGACGTCCAGCTGAAAAGTAGTTTTTTCGGTCAGGTGAAAACCATGCTTTAGATTCGAATATTAAACGTAAAAAGAAAAACTATAATTACAAACAATGTTTGAGTTATAACAAAAATAATTGAAAAAATGCAGTGGGATAATGTTGGAAAACTTTCATATTATATTAGTTCATAATATACCACACGGCCGGCTGGGAATGTTGGGGTAATTATAAACGAAAATTGGTTAGATTAAATGCTTCTGTGTTTGGAGTTGGAAGGCGTTGGTTTTATCATTGGCTTTGGCAGAGATGGAAAAACTTGTCGAATATCTCATTAGCTTTGTCAAGGATTAGAAAACTTGTCGCATATCTCATCGGCTTTGGCAGGGATTAGAAAACTTGTCGGATTTCTCATTGGCTTCGGTATGGATTGGACAGATTATTAAATCTATCAATCGGCTTTGCCAGGGATTGGAATTTGTGTGAAACTTCATAATTGGCTTCGGCAGGGATTGGAATTCGTGTGAAACTTCACAATTGGCTTTGGCAGGGATTCAAAAATGAAATAAACTTTAGTGTGGCGTTAGGGAGGAGTTGGAAATATAACAATGGCGTTAGGATGGCAGTGGCGTTAGTCAAAAATTTACCATTGGAGTTGGCAGGCCTTAGGAATGACTTTTTTCATTTTCCAGCCCTCTAATTCGGCCCGAGCGGGCGATGATTCTAATGTAGCACGCTTTGGCAATTTTTTGGTTTCTTCTTAACTACAGGGTATCAATGGGACTAATAGTTTAACCCGAAGAGTAGTGGTAGTAGTAGTATAAGTAATAGTAATTAAATTAGTAACGGGCGTTGGCGATATGTGATTCACTTTCTAAATAATTCAGAAAAGGTCCCTTTATGCCACGTACTAATATATAATAGGCATTTTTTCGTCAAAAGATATTTAATGGTTAACAACAAATTAAACAGACAAATATAGCAATAAAATGAATATATTTAGATTTATGATAAAATAGTTCCATTCTCTGCTTCATTGGATTGCTTTTTATTGAATTTCACAACTATTTTGCTATTCGCAATGCTGCAAGAAAGCAAAATTAACATGAAGCGAAGTTTTAAAAACATTTCTTGAATATATTTGATAATTGGCAGTCAGCTCTTATGTGTTATTTTCACATCTAGTTGGAATAGGTTGAACCATGAATTTATTCATTAACGTGAGGGGTATGAAAGAAGCGGCGGATCATAGCGACAGAGGTATAAAGGAATTAGGTATTTTTTCGCCGTCCCCGTCAGCAACATCATAAAACGTAAGTGAGCCAATAAGATAATTTAAACTTTTTGTTACGTGTTGGAGGGAGGGGCTCTATACTGGGCTATGAGTCGGACTGAAGTAAATACCAACTGTTCTCCATTCCTACTTCTAAAATTAAGTCTATCCCTGATATGTGCATTGACTATTTTAACTACATGGTCAGATGTTGGTAATTTTTTAACCGTTTCATTTTCTTTATGGCCAAGGCTTACTTTACCAACAGTTTTTACTCCGTGTGGTTATTTAATAACCAACGGGGTAATGCGCTGATAACCAGTTATTTAGTTAATGTGAACGTAGAAAGGCAGTGCACGCGATGCCATAGATATTTCAATAGTAAGGGGAACTGGTAAAAGTTCCGGCTTTGATAGTTTAAAATTCGTAGCACGAGGATGGTTTTTAAATTGAGTCATAAGCATATCAAACCACCCGTTAGCGTGAATCGGAGGGAATTTAGCCACAGGCATTGTCTAAGTAAAACTCGCGACATGGGTCTTCCTGGTGGCACAAAGGGGAAACATTTTTCAAATCGCGCAAGGGATGCTACCGGAAGCTTGGACATAAATACAAGGATTAGTATATATCTTATTCTTACCTATTATATGCTCTACCTACATTAATACTTGTAATCATAACAAACATTTTAAACCGTGGGTGCGTCTTCGCTAATGATCGGGGAGGGGGAGGCGAGCAAAGTTAATGCTTATTTTAATTTTATTTATTCATCTATTTATTCGGTTGGGAGAGTACACTGTATTTTTATAACTGTTAAAGTGGCGAATACAAAACTTGCGGTAACCTACTCTTTTATCTTTGGTTATTATTACAATATTGATCTGAAACCATATGTATTGTGTAAACTTATCTCTATTAGTTTTTCTATTTTGAACAAAAATTCGAGACAATTTACGCTTAATAAACTTAAAATAACAACTGAAATAATTGGCGGCGGTAATCGTAGTATAGAAGCAGACGACTGCTTAGATTGCCGAGTTTAAAGGTAGTAGGGCGATACGGGGAAGGAGAGAATTGCTTCGATTCCCCTCGAGGTGGCGTAGGACCTCAAATCTCTCTCTGGCGCTATTGTACAATGGTGATTACCCGTGGTCGTAAAGTGAATTCATGCTTACGGGTGGTATGATATGCTTATGGTTGAGTATAAAGCTCGGGTTCTAAAAGGAATTGTGAAATGTATCTTATAAGAGTTTTTAGAAGTGTAGAATCATTTTTAAACTCGTCTCAGAAATGAAGTATTTTGCATTGTTTGATAGTACCTTATGAGTATATATTGTCCCTGACCCACCAGGTTTTCGACTACGGAACCGTTTTCTGTATGCATATGCATGTATAGAAAGCCTTCCCTAGTGGTCGGCGTTTGGACAAGATAATCCACAGAATTTTGGTTAATCAGTTATTCATGAATAATAAACAGATAATTATTCGTGATTACATTGCATTAATCATAGACTTCCCGTGGATAATTTCAAATTATGGATAAAGATAAAACAAACAGATATTATCCTATCCAAATGCCGACCACTAGCCTTCCCTCACTGATGGAAGGCGATTAGACACGGTGAGGTTGGCTTCGGACTTTCTTAGATATCGGGAACACCTTTAATTGACCGGTCTGTTGATTGCTATAGTATTTTGCCAAACGAAATTGTGAATTAAATTTCTTACTGCAAGGGTTTATTTATGATTGTGATGATTTTCTACGATTTACGGAAAGAGAAAAAATGTATGCTAAACTAGAAATGGCGCCTTATAGTGTCGTGGTCACGGTACCCCGCGTGTATTGAATTTAGCAAGCATATCTCAAGTTTATGTGGAACTCTGCGTAACTTCATAGTGTATGCGAGCCTTAGATGTACAGCCTTAGATGATTGTTGGGTGCTGTACAGCCTTAGAACATTGGAAACCACACGGAGTAATGCAAAATTATTTTTGCCCTTGTCAGTTTTAGATTAGGAAAAACATTGAACGCACTTAATGCAATTTCCTTCTGACATCGTGTTGAGATATTTAATCACGTATCGGCGATCATTTTTAACAATGAATTGACGGAGTTTGGTGAAACTAACTGAAAATTGTATCCATCATGCAATTTTATTAAACTGATCGTCCGCTGTTCGAACTTCCAGGTGTCTCGACTTTGATTGGCTACCACTTTGACGTTAAACGCGTATGTAATACTAAGGTACCTTCCATCCCAAAAGAACATGATAGAAAGGCTAATGGTACATATATATTCATGATATTGAATAAATTCATGTTTGAACCACATGGACGATGCGTATTAAAAATGTATGCTTAATGAACACTTTAAAGTTACAAACCTGTGCGATTCTGTTACGGTGTCCGGTAACTTTTTACTTCTGGTTTCTGGCAATAATAGTGCAAAAAGGGAGCTCATCAAGCAAAATACTCCGAATATTGTTGTTGGAACGTAACGTCCGTATTCTCTTCCCTTAAAGTTAAATTTTATAAATTAAGTGTGTGTATGTCTTTTAAACCCAAGGTATGCTAAGTAACTAACTCTCCGATTTGTACAACCTTAAATATGATAGGCGATTTTTAATGTAAAACAAGATATGCCCCAAGGCATATTAACGCTTTTTGCAGTGTGATATTGTCTTTAACAAAACCCGAAATTAGGGATATTCACACCGGCAACGTCAGTTCGATTCCCGCTACCAATAAGCAAAGGCGTGGAAAAGTATAGGAAAAATATCGATAGCTTAACAACAATCCGTAGTGGCGCAGACGTAAAGTATCCGCATCCCACACCGGCAACGTCAGTAAGATTCCCGCTACCTCCGAGAGTCCGCATTTTCTCGTCGAAAATATGATCGAATTTAGTATTGATGTCGCTAGTGCGGTGGAGAATCAAATTCCGGCGAGCTCTGCCGCGTAACTTAAATTTACGAAAATGTACGCGAACGCGAAACAGCCAGCCGTCCTGCCAGCCAACCTGCTAGCCAGCCGCCTAGCCAGCTAGCCAGCCAGCCAGCCTGCTTCCAGGGGTCTCCGTATAAAGCTTTTGCTATGCGCAAAAAGCTTAAAAAACTTGTTTCGATATTTGTTTCTCTAAAGCTAGGTTCCCATTCGACCGAAAAAAAACCGGCGAAAGTAACGCAGCCGAAGGTAGAAATTTTTAACTTACGCCAGCGTCCGGCGGTAGACCGTTGACACTACGACTGAATTTTTAGTTTGTCGGAAGATATCTTTGGGTCACGTGACAGATTTGAGTGGTTTGTCACTCTGAATTGATATATCTTTGTACCCCTTGTCGCTTAGATCGTACAAGAAGGGATATTTTCTAAACTCCTCAATAAAGTCTTCCTAACATCTAAACTCTTTTTACTTCCATTAGTTTAACTTTTCTTCCTTAATGGCATGTTTCCGATAAGCCTTGGTCAACCACAAAAAAAATTTCCGGCTATCAATTCATCTCGCGTATAAGTGCGCTCTTGAAATTTATGACGTAGTCAGTGGGATAATTTCATTGGTTCAGAAACCGGCGTAACGCCGAACACGACCGAAAAAAATTTAACACAACTTACACCCGGCCGAAAGGAAATTCCGTCGGGCTCGGCGTAAAGATTTTTCGGTCGAACCCTTTTCTGCCGGGCTTTCGTCGTGTTTTCCGTCGAGTGGGAATCTAGCTTTAAGCTAGATTTCCACTCGACCGAAAAACCCCGGCGGAAATTACGCAGCCGACGGTAGAAATTTTAACTTACGCCGGCGTCCAGCGGTAGACCGTTCACACTACGACTGAATTTTTAGTTTGGCGGTAGATATTTTTGAGTCACGTGACAGATTTTGGTGGTTTCCACAACATCTCTTTCGCACTCTGAATTGGTATCTTTGTCCCCAGGTCGCTTCGATCATACAAGAAGATATATTTTCTAGCCTGCTCACTAAATTCTTTCCTATTAACATCTAATCTCTTTTTACTTCCATTAGTTTCATTTTTCTTTCTTGGTGGCAAGTTTAAGCTAAGCCTTGGTCAACCACAAAAAATGGCGGCTATAAAATCTATCTCGCGTATGCGTGCGCACTTGAAATTTATGACGAAGTCAGTGGGATAATTTCATTGGCTGAGACACCGGCGTAACGCCGAACACGGCCGAAAAAATAGAACACAATTTACGCCCGGCCGAACGGTAATTCCGTCGGGTTCAACGTAAAGATGTTTCGGTCGAACACCTTTCTGTCGGGTTTCCGTCGTGTTTTCCGTCGAGTGGGAATCTAGCTTAAACATTCCAATTCCAATAACTATCTCCCCAGAATGGCGACAACTCGTGCATCATCTTACTTTTAAACTGTTAATTAATTCCTTTTGTGGTCGTACTTACCAGTAGGTCTGGTAAGGGTGACAACAATTGCGCAATTTTAGAGACTCCGTGGAAACTACTAATTGACGTTCCCCTCAACGACGTTGGAAAAACCTCCACTATAGTATAATAAGCTAATGCCCCGGTGACGCTGAGAGATATGTTTGCGGAAATGGACAGAATTATCTCCAATGAACCCATTTCATATTCTAAATGAAATATATATTTCATCATTTATAATTTATGGTAAAGTTTTATAATACAAAAATCTTATTTAAGTAAATAATAATGTTAATATGTCTTTTTTAATTTTACACGGAACTTTAATTCCGGTGAGTAACCTGGGAGGATGACGGAAGGGGTGTGTGGCTACCTATAATTTAGGACGTCCGGCAACTGTCGAATTCTCTGAAACTTCGTCGCCCTGAAGCTTGGCTTCACACAAATTTTAAGTATCTTTTGAGTTTGGTGTAGAACACCTTGTTGTCTTAAGACAGAACATTCGGTATGTGGATCCAAAAACGTTACATATGACTTAAAACCATAAGGACTTTATTGGACTGGTAACTTCAAAGCCCTATCTAACGCCTTTTGGTTCACATACCGGATGATACGTCTTAACCCTATTTCAAGACTATATTACGGCTTCTTTTTCGAAAAGGATCTCAAAACACCTATTTACCACGTGTATTCTTCACCCCATTCATGAGGTGGTAAAACTGTAAGATTGGAATCGATTTGAATAATTTACCTTTTAATTGTCCTAAAGCTAGACCTAAGAAGCAAACGGCAGAAACTAGGAAACTGCAAAAAATGGTTAATTTTCTCGGTAGATATCTTGTAGCCGCCATGTTTAGAAAACATTGGGGAAGCTTTGAAAGACCTAGAAGAGCCATATTCAAATGAAAAGAACCTCCGAGCTGACTGACGTATATTTCAGTCCCACGAAGAACTAGACTTCGTGACAAGCTGGAAAAATTTTTTGTTTCGTTTTTCTCCAATCACGGGTCACTAAACTAAGAGGACATTCCAGCTCTGTTATCGGACGTCTCTCTAGGTAAACGGTTTTTACTAGTGTCTCCTCTAGCGGACTTTTTTAAAAAGAGGAAGCACGTCATTTCGGTTACAAGTCGAGTGAGGCCGGAAAACCCAACTTTTAGAAAACGCGACCATTTTTAATTATCCGGTAGTTCGAGAAAGGCGGGTTATCTTTTGCGTTGCTGGTGTGGTGTTTTACAAGGTTAGCTTACTTATTAAATGCAATTGTTTATAACTGTGATTAATATTGAAAATGATACACCCATTTAAATTATAAAGTTACATTAAAACCTTGAACCCTAATACTAGTTAACTGTTTGGTAAAAATGTAAACATCTTAGTACACCAGCCCTCGCTAAAAACTATACCAGAATCTGCATAAGACAGAGTCAAAGTTCTCGGATTAAATCTATTTCAGGGTAGATGGCGCTACGGTACGTGTTACAAGTTCTGGTTCAACCCCCTTTTCCCCTCCTAACTCACATAGGAGCCCATTTATTTGAAGAGACGAGCCGATTGTATACGCAAAGCTAGAGCTGAAATGCCCTCTTAGTTTAGTGGCTCGTGCTCCAATCTACAATTGCAGAATTTTCATCACATACTTTACAAAATAAAGAACAAGTGTAATTCGAACAAAATCACAGTTTCGAAACAATAAGAAAATGGACGAAAATTCGGTCTTTCTTTCTTCCTGTTGGGATTGAAAAACCAGACGTTTTGATAATAGCAAAAGAACGAATTCTTCAAAGAACGGCATTATCGATTGTAAACAAGCACTTACCTGCGTAATTTTTTCCTGTAGGCTTTCCATAGCCTCGTCCATATTGTCCACGGCCTTTTTATTGCATTTCAAAGCGGCAGAAATCTCAGCTTTAGCTTTCACGAATTTTCCCTTCGAAATGAGCCAACGAGATGATTCTGGAAAATACCTATAACAACAGTTTTAAAACTGGTATTTTGACTCGATATAAATAAAAAACCACAAAAATAAAGCGGAAAACGACAATTACAAACAAACCTACCATGTGTATAATAAATTTTAGCAAACTGTACAACAAGTTCAAAAACGCACAATGAGATAATTTTGGCTTTAAGTAAAGAGTATAGGCAATCTCCAATTTCGAAACATACAAGAGGATTGATATATCTGCTACCTCCTCCTAACATATTTAAGGGAGGCTGAAGAGAAAAATCAAGTGATTTTTGATCGGTTCTTCTACTAATTATAAGACCATTCTGCTTAGTGAAACATCCAGAAAATATCTTCGAATGATTTTGAAATTCAAATTAGGTTCAGATTTTATGGATAATTTGAAATAAGGACCTCCCACCAATCGCGTAACGCCCTGCCTTCCTGTTAACAAAATTTCCGTTGCACTCTCTACATCCCGCGACACGATTGTCACATCGCGAGCAGCTTTTATCAAATCTCACGCTATAGTTCATTCGGCATGGAGCATGCCAGGAGAATTTTGTTAACAAGAAGGCAGGGTGTTACGCAATTGTCGCGGAGGTCCTTATTTCAAATTAGACATAAAATCTGAACCTAATTTGAATTTTAATCTTTGTCGAAATCACGAAATCACGGAAGAAATCACGAAATTTTTGGCGAAATCGCGAAATCAGAGAAGAAATCACGAAATCTCGAAATCTCGAAATCCCGTACGCGTTTTTGGGAATGCCGAACCGCTCGAATAGAACGGTTCAAGACGGCAACGTCAGCCCGGCCAACCTCTAAAATGCCCAGAAAACTCAAGTATTATTTTGTTCTAAACGTGCCCCCTCACGAAATTAAACGTCACAATGGCAGAGGTTCGTTAGCCAATCAGGTAATGTGAAGTTGATTAATCTTGACATATCATAGATGATATTATAAAAAAACGTCTTGGTTTGGACCAAGTCCGAAAAAACAAACGATATGTGTGAGGTTTATCAATTGGCTGAAGTTCAGATATTGCAATTTTTTTAGTTATTTTTATCCATTTAATCCTTAATCAATATTAAATTCAATCAACTGATTTTACTGTTAATCGATCTATTCCCTCTAAATTAATTGAAAAAATTACATATCTACGCTTTTTCAAGAACAGTTACATTTTCCGAAAACATTTTATCATGAAATTAATTATTTTGAAGGGAGTACGTGTTGAGTATCAATGTTGAATATTTGAAATACTCTGTCTAAAAAGACCAAGCGAACTTTGACATAATTCGAAAGGAAAATGTAAATATTTAATAGTGGATGGCAAACCAGGGTGTTGCACGAATTCATACATTTAATTTCGTATATCGAAATGCTACATTTCTAATGTCGCGACTATGAAAGAAAGGTTGCACTGCAATTTCCCTCTTCGTACTTTAGACTTTCTTGGGGGGGGGGTTTAATTAAGTGCGACCTTCTTCGTTTAACTGGTAATGAATGGAAATGAATATAACAAGCCATGGGTACTGAAACGTATTTCTTTTTATGTAATCTTTACCTGTACCTTTGGTTATATTTATACCGATATCATATTTTTCCAGTGCTACAGATAGCTACCTACTAACAAAACCACACAGGATAAACGATGTTGCTTTGTCTTAAGTATACGGCATTCGTTTATTAACTAGTCTGAACAAAATGAATTTAAATTATCATATTTTTTTAACATCAGTCTTCTTAGCAACTTACCGATTTAATTTTTTTTTTGATGCAAACTTGAAAATTTGTCAAGTCAGCAACAATTAAAACTATGTCCGTCAAGGTGCTTACACGAAATCCCTTCAAAATAATTAATTTCATGATAAAATGTTTTCGGAAAATGTAATTGTTCTTGAAAAAGCGTAGATATGTAATTTTTTCAATTAATTTAGAGGGAATAGATCGATTAACAGTAAAATCAGTTGATTGAATTTAATATTGATTAAGGATTAAATGGATAAAAATAACTAAAAAAATTGCAATATCTGAAACTTCAGCCAATTGATAAACCTCACACATATCGTTTGTTTTTTCGGCCTTGGTCCAAACCAAGACGTTTTTTTATAATATCTGTTACTTCAGTCTTAATGTAATTAAATTTTGAATAATTATGTTTGCTTTACCGTCATACATTTGGGGTTGATCTATTTCTAATTGCTTAAAGAAGTACTTAAGTATCGTTAATTACATTTAACTTATATCCAATAACATTGATTTCGATAAGCATATAATGTTGCACTTTATTTATGAAAGAAGCTTAAAAACGACGGTATTTGAAATATGGAAGAAAAATATTTGTTTCGTACACTGTATACATATACAGTGGTGTCGAGATCAGACCAACAGCTTCCTTTATGTACAACCCCCAATACTGCCAACGGGTGATGTCATACTAAATTATACAGGTTGTAAATAAATGTTTAGAATTCATGTTTTATTGTATGCAAGTGACAACGAGTGACAAGGTACAAAAAGAATACTGGAGAATGCAACAAAATATTTTAAAGCACTGTCCTACGATTAGTCTTAGAACGTGGGCCTCAAATTACAACCTCTTAACTGTTTGGTAAACACCTCAACGTAAATATTCGACGTTTCTACCATTGTGGTTTAGGCACTCTTCCAGACGACTATCCATGTCTTGCAATACATTTGCAAGCAGTAAACTCATGTCGCATGGTAAGACTAATGGTATTGCCGTCTTATGAAATCCTCGTCCTTTAAGGGTTGATGTAAGGGGGTATGATAATGCCGGTAATGATGCCCTTGTAAACTGGCACAAACAGTAGAATGGCTTAGTGCAACTTCTTGTTCCACCGCTCTACCATTAGCATGAATTGGCTTCAAACGTCAAAATCTCTATCCTCATTACAGACTATACAGTCTCTTCTACGTTCACGATCTTGCACTACCGAAATCACGAAGGTGCTCGCCAATGTCGGTAAAGGTGCTTCGCACCGGATGTTGTCGGTGTCGAAACCGTTCGGCATAAAACACTGCCTTTAGTTGAACGTTACTGCGACCTTCACCCAAAATAAACATCCTGTCCAATTTGTCCTGGTTAGAACAGGTTGGCATTTTGCTAGGAAACGAGACTAACTACTGTAATTCTACTACTTAGCTCCTACACTGAAGACCCTGTATATCAAAAGGGACCGGAAGTACCTCAAAGTTGAGTTTTCAAAGATTGCCAGATTGAGCAGGTCATGGGATTTAAAGTGATGAAGGTCGCTTTAACGTTCAACAAGCGACACCGCAGTATGTTTTTGGTGCTCCAATGTCCTCACCCGATAGGTCCAAACAATTACCATCCTGGTTTTTCGGCTCAGCGTTGCGGTATTGCCGGTTCCATTAGAAATACAAGGTCTGTAGGGTTACAATTGTAACAATACTCCTGTTAAAAAGGCACACATACTGTACCCCCTCCCCCCAAAAAACTATTAAATTTCGCGCCTTTTCAATAGCTCTCTTTTCAATATGGGAAAAATGATTTTAAATGACAATTTTTTAAGAATTAAACAGGAAAATGGAGGCTGAGTGAAAGATAAGTGTAGTTTTAATTATAATTTGTTAGTTTAATTATAAGGTATCCATGAATTTACCAAAAACATTCGTGTTTTGGGTTAATTTCACATTAATTATACTTGATTAAGTTTAATTTAACGGTTTATCTAGTGTGGATTTAGTTTATAATACAAGTTTCAATGAAATATTAACTTTAATTACAATTACTCTAAAATATGTATGCGCTTTTGATGTATTTTAATGATGAATTAAATTAATTCGAAAGTGAAATAGGAAACATCTGTGGCTGTGCGAAAAACTTGCGTTGTTTTAATCTTAATTTGAGCGCAGTTCGGGAGAGTCGATTAAGCTTAAAAGTATAATTTCTTGGAATTTTTTTCCCTAATTGGAACGTTTTGTGCAGTTTAACATTTTTGCCACAGTCATTATTTTACCCTAAACTTTTGAATTTCGCGCCAATTAATGTACTTTAAACATAGTTGAAATTAACTGAAGTGTGAAATAGAAAACATTAGGATTTACCAACGGCTTGGGTAGTTTTAATCTTAATTAAACAGTTTATTTAAAAGTTATTTGAGCTTTTAATCCAAAAAATTAATATTTTTGGTTTAATTTCACGTTAATTATATTTAATTGATTTAAAATTAACGTAGGATTGTGTTTCGGCAGTGTACATTTAGGTTATAAATGACTTTCAATATATACTTAACCTTAATTGCAATTTTTAGTGGGTTTTGAATCTTATTTTACCTTAAACTTTCGAATTTCGCGCCTATTAATGTACTTAAAAGATAATTTAAATTAACTAAGTATGAGATAGAAAACATGGGGCTATACTAACAGCTTGTGCAGTTTTAATCTTAATTAAGTATTTTATTTCAAAGTTACTCGAGTTCTCATCCAAATATGTATATTTCATGTTTAAATTCACGTTAATTATACTTAATTAAGTTGAAATTAATGAAGGATTGAGGTTTGGCAGTGTTGATTTAGCTTATAAAATGAGTTTCAAATCACCTTAATTGTGGAGTTTTTCATTCTTGCCAACACAATGTGTTAAATTTTTATCATACCACGTGCTAAATTTGCGGTAACATAAAGATCATCTATAACATATGTTAATGAATGATGTGATTCTATAGTTTAGCAACTATGGCTTCAATAACAGTAATTAAATTAAATACCTAGACAATTCATAGCAATTTAGACAAATAAACAAACGGCAATGTGAAATGTGGAGATAGCGAACAACGTAACCCTCCGTTGCTGACGTGGTTACGTTGGAAAAATCTGCGCTGATGTAAACATGGAAATTATTTGACTAGTTAAATTACATAACGACACTGTCCTCCTGGATTAATCAGCACCACTGTAACTTATATTTATAAATTAACAAAATCCACTGTTGGTAACAAATAGTTAAACTGCGCTAACGTAAACACCACGACTCTGCCGTAGGGGAAACATATTAAACTTTTTGTCATCTTACCAGTAGTATTTTGAAGTTTTCGATCTTTTCACAGGGTGAAAAGCACTATCTTTATTTCAACACGTTAATAATTTGAATAGGTATGCCATTTTTTACATCAAATTGGAAGCGAACACGGTAAATACAGCATATACAAGTTGGGAAAACCAAAATATTACCTCTCCGAGTCAAGACGACTACTTACAAACTTATTTACACAGATATGCCTATTGACAAATAAAAGTTCATTTGACCAACATAGTAGCGTTGTGCTTGTATTCACTTTAGAAAGGATTATGCTATAAACAGATCTAGTATAGCTTAAGTAATATATAAACATCCATTTTAAATAATAATATTTAAAACAACTTTGGAATATCAAAATGAAATAGAGCTTTAAAGCTACAAAGGTACTAAATGCATCATAATTACGAAAAAATATTTCCACATATTCACTTTATATTAAGGATAAAGGGAATATTATGGTTCTGTAGGATTTCTTTACACATCAAAACAAAACGAACTTCTAACGCAGCGCACTACTGTAACAACGGACGGACACACACAGACAAAAACATAGGCTGCTTTTTAACTCTTTCCGTATTAATTTTGAATTGAGAAACAAGATTATCTTAAATATTAAAATAAATATAATTAATATTTAATATTTTCTTCGTTAGTTATTCGCCTTATTGAACGTTACATCGTTTTAAAAAAGAACAATTAAACATTCTTGAGAGACTTGACTAATATTGGCGTTTGAAATGAAGCATACGCCGGTTGCTTCGCCTTACTAAAATAGGTAGTATATAAGGGTTTCGAATCGCAGCTATGGATAAGAACAGCGCAATTGCGTGAACCTTTGGTGGAAGCCCCACCTTAGGGAGGCCGGACGTTTCTCGTAACCCTGGCCGATCGCCGCGTATGTCTTGACCTTAACGATGATGATGGAGTAGAAGCCAGGTGTGCAGACTGGTGTCCATGTGGGATGGACAAAAACAATGACCAGAAGATGGTGGTGTGTAGAAACCAGTGTGTACAGACTGGTGTCCATGTGGGATGGAGAAAGACTAGAAGATGGTGGGGGTCTCATTAGAAGCCAGGTGTACAGACTGGTGTCCATGTGGGATGTACAAAGACCACAAGAGGGTGGTGGTTAGAAGCCAGTGTGTACAGACAGGTGTCCATGTGGGATGGACAAAGAGCAGCAGATGATTGTGATTAGAAGCCAGTGTGTACAGACTGGTGTCCATGTGGGATGGACAAAGACTAGAGCCTGGTGATGTTAGACAGGCAATGGAGTAATAGCGTGTAAGTGTAATGCAATTTTCGAAATTTCCGGAAATTGAGAACACGTTTGCTCCGATTTGCAAACTGCGAACGCGGTCACGTGGGTGTAACAACAGACAGACACACAGACACGTGGAAATTAGAACCTCTCCGTGACATACGTCACTCGGAGAGGTAAAAACCTAGGGTTAACCCGGTTAGGCTATGTTTCTAGCATAAAATTGAGCAGACTATATAGAGGATTCCAAAACAAATGAGAGCTGGAAATCAGCCTTTTTAATAATCTTTAAAGAGGAAAGACACTATATGAGACTATAATTACATAGAGTAACTAAGATAGGGTAATGGCAGCCCTCTGCCTTCGACTGTATTAAGCTCTATGGGGAAATAACATGGAGTGCCTTTAGTCTATACAACTTAAGCCTTGGTCGTAAAGAACGTCGAAAAACTTACTTCAAAAGATATAAAAACCTCTATTAACTGTAATTATTTACCTGAATTAATTTTTTAGACGAAAATTCGACCTGATATCAAAGTATTTGTTCTTAAGACTGTTATAGATAATTTGCAAATCCAATCATAGGTGTTCAAGCTCGGACAAAATACCAAAGTAATTAATTCTAGTTGCCTTACTGTCGTCTGCTATGAAATTAGGAATTTTCCACATAAAAGCAAACGTTTGAAATATATCAACGTAACTTGTTAGCACCCACAAACCTAGGCCCTTCTAGCTTTCAACGAAAACGAAATGAAGAAATAGGTTTAAGCGCGCTATAAGGTTAGGCTGACTTCTGACCCAAAAGTAATTTTTTGACGTACTTTGTTAATTAGTTGAAGTACAATACTTAGACTTCATTAATTAAAAATCGAAACAGGTAAGTTTCTCATTTAAGAAACGCTTGTTAATTTAGAAGTATTCCGAAAACTAACTTCGCTATAGTTTTTCCGTATGGCCGGCTTCAATTGCCTTAAAAAACCGAAAACTTTTTAATGCTTTTTCTATGGGACGCTAACCCTAAAAACTGTGAATTTTCATTTAACATTACGGAAGGGTGTCAAGTCATATCTACAAGGGCCTACCGGCCCTGTAGAATATCAAGTCCCACCATTTTCTTATTATTCCCGTCTGCAACTACCTAGGACTTCACTCCCACGACAACAGGACGTAAATACGCATACACACATATAATAGAATTTTGACTTTAAACGTACCTCCATGTTATTACAAGGTTCAATACTTGAAATGGAATACTCGTAGCAAGCGTAAAGTACCTCCAATCCTCAATCAACCAGGCAAGTCCAGATTGCACGACTAGTCCACCTGACCACGTGATCATAACTGTAGAAGTTATGAATCGGTTTTTTGCGGCAATATTTTCAAGTACTGCAATAAAAGATTTTCAAATACGTGAAACTGTAGAACTTAACAATTAAACTTATGTTTGAAGAAATTCCTAAATCTTAGACATATTTTGCATTGTCTTTGCGGTTAGTGAAAGAGAATTTCAAACCACACGGCACATGGACTAAAAATAAGCTAAATGATTTTTAAAGGTAATGCGAATTTTATCCCGCACGTATTTTGCGTGCTTCCCAATGTAAAACCTGAATTTAAAGGGCATGCGAATTTACAATTTCATATCATATTCTACCACGAAAGTGGTATTATGTTACACTTTCGAGTCTCTACTTTCAAAATATCAAGTTTTTAATATAATTGAAATTTGAAACTAAGTTTATATTTTTAAAATCCATTGAAAAATCACGAAAACTCAGTTTCGATATGTTAATAATTTTGTCTTGTCGAGCTTGTTCGCCCGTTTGATCACATCACAATGACGTGAGGGGGGAAAAAAGCTCGGGAATACTATAGGCGTCTCGAGCTTCTCGCCAGTCTAAACTCTGGGTCTGATAGCGGAGAGAGTGGCACCATCTCGCGTGGAAAATATATCTGCGACGTCACCCAACGGGAAACGTTTTAGCCTTTCATAAAAAGTGGACTTTAAATCATTTCATATGAAGCATTTTCAAATGCATACTGCCAAATAACCAGAAATCGGAGAATTAAAAGTTTGATATTTTTGAATTCACCGAAATTAATTCTATCTTTTGATATATAAATCAGAGGTTTTTCAAACGAAGCTTCTCATTCCCTTTAAGCAAAGAGAAAACGTATCTAACTTTTTTTTAAACTTCCTATGGTTATAAGTCGGTTAATAGTTTATTTAAAAAAAAATTGTGAAAAGCGTATTATTATATGAAAGAACACAATTCATGTGTTGTTGACACCAGGGATAGATATAATGTTAGAAGCAGGAATGGAGAACAGGGTAATCGGGCGTGCGTCGAAGTCCCGGAAGACCCCCTTCCTTGGGACGGGAGGTATGAAAAAAGAGGCGGGTCATAGCGACAGAGGTAAAAAGGAATTAAGTATTTTTCGCCGTCCCCGTCAGCAACGTATCAAGTGAGCCAATAGGATAATTTTCGTTACGTGTTGGAGGGAGGAGCTCTATACTGGGCTATGAGTCGGACTGAAGTAAATACTAACCGTTCTCTATTCCTGCTTCTAAAATTACATCTATCTCTGTTGATACTTACAAACACAGCTGGCAGATGAATATATAAATGCTATAGTAAATCCCAAAATCAGTCTAGTGACTAGAAAAAATTCGACTCCGGTAAAATAAGAAAGAAGCATAACGATACTGGTAACGAGGGAAGCTAAGCACCCAACCAAAGTTGTTTTTCGTCTCCCAAATCTAAAGAATGAAGTTAATTGAATATTAGAAAACCTCAACAGCTACATTAAGAATGACAAAAAACTACTTTCGACTTATGAACTATAACTTGTGCATTTACTTTAATGAATATCAAAATTGGCTCGTTTGTCCAAACTTGAATTAGTGTAGCCTTTACACGCTCAATGTTTTGCACAAATTAAATGGGGGACATCTATAAAATTCATCATCTTATGGATTATTCCCAAAACTTCTCACTAATTGTTCAACATGACGTGGTATGCCCAATATTTAGAAAAAAACCTTAAAATTTTATTGGACAAATAAATTGATTATATTCGACATGAGTTATTCAATTATATTTAAAATATTTTTGGCACAATAAAAAAGTTGTTGTTGAGTCCATTGGCCGTGTACAATTTTATTATCCAAACATTACATATTGCAAGCGTCAGATGCACAGACTTTAATGTTTTTCGAATGCTAAATATTGTTCAATTGTTTGAATAACATTTTGAGCAGTATAAAACTCATTCAGTTTTTTACGCATATATTGTCCAAAATTTACCGCAAATGATTACCCATTTCCTAAAAAATATTGTGACATTATATTTGAAATTTTCACAAATGTTAATCTGGATAACTGTTTTAAATACTTTATAACTAAAACAACGGGCACTACAATTTTTAAGCGTGTAGCGTCCCCTTTAGGGTTATAAGTTGGAAGATTTTACGGATAATTATCGAGGCATATTTTTCCACCACCGATTTTTTAATTTTAATCAGTTTAGATCACACTTAACTATGGAAGCGTTTTGAATCGCTTCGAACCGGTTTCCCATGTAAGTGTGAACGTTGCTTAAGTTAATTCCGAAGAATTCCAATTGAATTGCAATAGCGAATTAGATTCAATTAATTAAGTTAAAATATTATTCTCTAGAGCAAAGCATAAAAACATTTTCTATCAATTAAAAAAATTTAAATCGGACGATTCCAAATTTTAATTCCATGTTTTTTTCCGATTTGTGGAAAATTTTCCGAATCGCGAAGTGTGAACGTTGCTTAAGTTAATTCCGAAGAATTGCAATTGAATTGCAATAGCGAATTAGATTCAATTAATTAAGTTTAAATATTATTCTCTAGAGCAAAGTAAAAAAAAACATTTTCTATCAATTAAAAAAAATTAAATCGGATGATTCCAAATTTTAATTCCATGTTCTTTTCCGATTTGTGGAAAATTTTCCGAATCGCGAAATTTTTTTCCCGAAAGTTTCCGCGATTTATTTTTTCGGGAAAACTAACAACCCGTATAAATGGTACTGTTTTATAATCCTAGATTTTGTGCTTAAAACTAAATAAAAATTTGATTATTTAAAAGTAATTTACAGAAAATAGTTTTCCGAATAAAGAGTTCAAGTTCGGATTTAAAATATTGTTCCTCATTTGAAAAATTAATTAATACTAAACATATGTAAATATTTTTAACCGACCTGTCACATAAGTATCCTGAAGGCACGCTACCAAAAAGATTGGAAAAGAAAAACAAAGAGTATCCCAACGAAATGAGCCATGTCTTCGAACAAACCAAGTTCCACTGCAAGAATATTTAAAATTAAAATAATTAAAAATAAAGCACTCTTAAAACCAAATCCGAGCTTAGATTAAGACTAGCTGTTACCCGCGGCGTCGCTCGCGTGTAATAAGAACTTACATCAAAATTATATAAAGAATGGGTAGATTTTACTGATGACTAATATTTTTGTAGCCCATAGGAGCGAAGGCACTCGGCGTTGCCCGTCAGCCCGTCGGGACATTTTTTATTACTTTTCACGCGGACATTATTCCATAAAGAAGGGTTTTTAAATTTCTGCCCGCCATTTAAAAAGATGGCAACAAATCAAGCCCAAAAGATCACTCAGCCCGTCTATAGGTTAAAGGAAACAAGTTAACTAAATATTTGCGAAATCAGTTGAAACGCGCGGACTTTAATGCATAGAGAAGATTTTTACATTTCTGGTCGCCATTGATTAAGATGGCGGCGGATTGGAAAAATCTTTCTTAATACGCGCCTACTACTTATGAGTAACGTTCCTGCCAATTTTCAGCCTTCTAGGGCAAGAGGTTTGGGCTGGGCGTTCATTATCAGTCAGTCGGTCAGTCAAGACTTTGATTTATATAGATATAGAATACTTTCGAAATTTTTTAATAATTTACTTGTCGTTTAAAGGTAGACAGGGTTGTTTGATTTAAATCAGTTGGATTTCAAAAAATCATTTGATTAAAATCAAATATTTATTAATTATTTTTAAGAAAATTTTTATAAAATTCCAAGAAATAGTTTAAGAAAATTAACTAGTAAATGCCACTTATTAAAAACAATGATGTTTTTGGCATATTTCAGTTTAAGATTTTCCCAGTTCTCCATTTTGTCTTGTCACTCATGTGGTCACTTATAACAGGAGTAAGATAAGAATAGGCTAGGAAGTGAAATAGCGGTCAAGCTAGTCTTTTTGTAGAAGCACTTGAATAGTAACAATAAGAATAACTATGTAGAAAATATCTAATACTTTCTAAAGGGAGCTAACAGTTCGGACCCTAAAACGTCACACCCTTCTATCTCTTACTGGAGTTTCATCCCCCCTAACGGTTGGAAACAGTATTCTACGCGCAAAAATGCCAACCAGAGAGGGGCTGCGTGACGTCAGACTATCTCTTCCCCTAAGCCAGTTGTTAGCTCCCTATAAAATAAAATCTTCGGAAGCTAGGCAGGGAACAAACTCAAGTTGGATTTTTTTCCCGAATTCTTTCTCTTTGAAACGCTACTAGCTATCCATGTTAAAAATTTACAAGACAAGTATGCTTCGGCATAAGTCTATGTTGTAATCTAAACCTTTTGTACGTCTATTAATTAAGCGTTACGTTTGTGTACCCATTTTAGCACTGTTGAAGGTAACGCATTGAGGGGATATTCACTAAAACTTTGTTGTTGTATTAGGGATTACGTGTGTGTAATATATCATTGTTAAGCGAACGGCGAGGGGTTAGTCTCAGGTGTACATCGATTACTTGATTTCTAGAACTCTTAGAAAATCATCAGTAATCACCTTCAATTTTGTGGGTAATCAAAGGAAATCGAGTGAAATCTTGAGAAAATAGGACATAATCACATGATTCACTAGTAATAATTTGTAATCACCTCGGTAATCACACATTTCGTGAAATAATCACGCGTGGTCAATCGGGGAATTCGAAAATCCAACATAAAAATCGTAATCAGTTGAAATATAAATAGTCGTAGTTCTCGAAGAATAAACCTTTGGTGATTACATGGTCTTATTGTAAATTCACGCTTACGGGTGGTATGATATGCTTATGAAAAGACGTGTATAGGTCTATACAACTACATTAATAATAAGTTTCATATAGCTCGATAAAGCTTTGGGTTGACTCAAACCGATATACTGAAAACGGAAAGATAAAATAGGTCGTCTGGGAAACAACTGTAGCTTGTGATGGCCTTATTATAGCGTGCCGCGTTGGAAACTGTATCATGGCATCTATTTGAAGTCATAACCTTGGCGATTTTTGAAAGGGAGAATAAAACGGATAGACAAATATTTTTAATTGATTTTAACTAATATTTCATTAACAAAACTTAACCAAATATTTTTAAATTTTTAAAAGTTACGCTTAAACTCTTATTTATTTAATTTGAAAAAGAAAACGCAAAGGGGATTATTAATCAAGTAGAGACCACAATATAACGTGACCTTTCAGTAGACAGCACGTTTAAAAGAGTCGAGTTTAGTAATTTTCTAAAAGTTTCCTAATAAAAAATAGTGAATACACGTGTGGTTTGTCAAACATTGGGGTTGCTTTATGAAATATATTTTTTTCGTATGTTTTCTTAAAAGATTTTGTACTCTTTTAATAGTTTTGATGAAATAAAAAATATTTATCCGACCATTTCATTTTTCCTTTAAGATGCCCCCAAAAATATTTTTAAAGGCAAAATTTCAAAATTCACGTTTTTGAAAAATAGGACATGCCACAATTCGAAATGAGAAAAAATATATGTACGCTACTATCCCTTTAATAACGTAAGAAGTGAGTTACAGGATCTACCAAAAAAAAAGTTTCGGTTCACACCTAAAGGCCAGTCTGGGAAATAGCACACTTCCTCTGGTCCAAAACCAGTTTATTAATAGCTTCGACTAGTTCTTAAATTCAAGAAGTGGGGGAGGGGGTACTTGTCCTCAAGACCAGTTTATTAATTGCAAATCTGTAAGAGAACAAAGGCAGGGACCAGTCCAGAGACCAGTTTATTATTTCGGACACTAGGGGGTCACTGGTCCCAAGGACTAGTTTAAAAATTATCCTAATTTTTCAGACTGATGTCCATTGATCCCCCCTTTGACTGCAAAATTTATAGGACATGGTTCACTGGAGTGTGCAAAAATAGTGTCGCATCATCATAGTCAAGTTATCAAAACTTCGGAAAATTCATTGGTCAAAACGTCCAAAAACCCCCTCAGTTTTAAATAAAATTATGGGAAGTTTTAAAATTTTATTGGACAATGTCCAGTGTCCCGTGCTTATTTCCGGCCCCGCCTTGGAACCAGTGACCCCTTAGTGTCCGAAGTAATAAACTGGTCTCCGGACTAGTCCCCACCTTTGTTCTCCTTTAGATTTGCAATTAATAAATTGGTCCCGAGGACAAGTAACCCCCCCTTTTGAATTAAAAAACTAGTCCAAGCAATTAATAAACTGGTTTTTGACCAGAGGAAGTGTGCTCCAAAGCCGCTTTAAGTTGGTTCGCGAAGCAACTTCAAGAAACCGCGTTTGTAATCAGTTTCTAGTCTGACAGTTTTGTTCACACTTAACTTCGGAAGCGTTTTGAATCGCTTGGAATTGAATTTGAAAGGACTTTTTTGATACGCGCAACTGATCACTGCTAACCTGACTCAAAATACTAAGATATCGGAATATATTTCTGGTTGATGCTTCCTCAAATGGATTAACTAATTCGAAACAATAAAATTTTACCTACCTCTTGAACAATTGAGGAATGCTGGTTTGAGTTTTCGTACCTCCATCTTGTGCAAGGAACTGAATGGTTTCCATAATCAGCATCGTTGTGATAATGGCACTTACCGGCTAGTTCAGAACTAAACCCGGTGAAGTTTACAGTCACGTTAGAAATAATGACGACATTTGATTCGCTGATACCCTCGTCACAAACGTATTTCTGTGTTCTACTTATAAAATAATAATTGTAAAAGACAAATGACAAAGTGAAGGTACGAAACCAAGATATCGCGAGAAGTTTGGCCTGATATTTTCCAAAGCCACCGATAACGTCAGTCACATCCATTATTTTACGTAGCTGCGAACTGTTCGAGTCCTATTTGAAACTAGGAGAAAGATCAGCGAAGCGCGCAACGCGCTGGCTACTATCTAAAATTAGGAATTTTACCGTTGAAATGTAAAAACACCTGGCACCTGATTTTGATAGTATAAAGCGTGGTTTTCACTGCCGAAAATTTCACGGTACAGTAAAAAAATATCCGCAAAATTCCTTAAAAAAACGACGGCAAAAACGTTTTCACTAAAACTAATAATAATGTTAAAAATGCACCAATAAGCTAGCAACCTATCGATTTTTTAGAATTTATTGTCTTAGTAAAAACGTTAATTTTTATCATATAAATAACGATTAAGTTGTTTACAAATCGTTAACTATACATTTTTATAAATTTAACTCGACAACACAAACGCCTTCAATTAAAAAAATGTCGTCGCAAAAACATCGCGAGCTGACCAAAACCAAGCCTATGACGTCACGCATTCGTCGATTCCTATTGGCCACCGCTTTCCTTTCCGTAAAAATTTGCGGAAAAATAGAAAACCAATTCCGTGCTTTCCGCCCAGAAAACGCGAAAATTTGCGGCACCTCTGAAAAAACGGCGCGGAAAGCGGTTTTTCCTGCGTTTTGGGCCAGTGAAAACCAGGCATACAATTGCACCGCTGTGCGGTTTTGCGAAATTTTCCGATATATTTGGTTGTCATTCACTTACTAATAATTAAAATTAATTTTCGTAATATTTATATTCGTGCGGAATGCAAAAGCGAGAATTCCGTTAAAACAGCTGAACAATAATTTTCAATTAATTGAACTCAAAAATTGACATTTTCGTTGAAATATTTTTTTAAATTGCGTATTTTCTATTCTAAATGTAATTTTTTGCTTTTTATTTAGCCTATTTTTCAAGTTGTTTTCAATTTAAGTTTGTTTTCGGTTTTTATTTGTAAAAGTTTATATTTCCGCGCTGAATTTTCTAAAAAAAAAAGGTTGTTTTCAACATTTGGTAAAAACATGGAAAATGCCGGGAGTGTGGCGCACTCCTGTAAGCCAAGCTTCTGGGCGGCAAAGTGTGAGGGAATAAGACACATGTCGGCGATCCTATCCTATAGGTGCCGACTGCCCCGTGTCCGCCGGAGGTGACTTGACCCCCACACCCCTTCCGTCACCTCCCTGGTAAACCTCATTTCCTTCCCTGCTTAAACACATACTGAAACCTGACTAATCGCATCCTTGTCGCGGACGTATGTGCCCTACTTACATTGAAACCTCCACAATACAGAAAAAAACATGGGAAATTTGAGCTTCGAAAAAAATGGGTAAGTCACTAAGACGACCGGTTTACAAAATACCAGCCCATAATAGCGCAGGGATTAAATAGTGCATTCTAAAAAATCCTCAAATAATACCCAATCCCTGAGGTAGTTGAAATAAAATGTAGAATATAAATATTAACTTTTGATAAAAAGAAAACGGAAAAGTCTCTCATAATTGGGGATATTATAAAGTACTATCCACCAGGGGTAGCGAGCATAGACGCGGAAGAGAGAAATGCCTTTCATTTCTAATTTCCCCGTCCCACTTCAATTAGACGGAGTTAACAATATCGCCTATAATATCGGCTGTTGAAACCGTGTAAAGTTATTATAACAAATCGGTCCCCTATTTTCCCAGTTCGCTTTCTGAACCTTTACCTTTGATTTTTGTTTAACTTTGCTAAAGTTAATTGAAGAAATGCTTTGGGAATTTCAATTACCATAAGGTTAACTGATTAGCTGATTAGAAATTCAAATAAGTTGGGAAGGATAATTTACTAAGCAAATTGAAATTATTTTACAAGGCCAAGGCATCATAACCTTAAGGGAAAATAAAGTAAGTCAGTACTTCTTTCATAAGCCAAGGGCGGATTCATCACGTTAAAGGGATAATTATATAATTTTAATAATAACCAATAAAAATTAGTTAAATAACTAATCCATTGCTATATTTCTCTATTAACAATAAAGTAAATGATAAAGGTAGTTCCTTAGACTCGTAATGAATTGTACATATCATCTGAAGTAGGGCATAGGTGCATAATTTAAAGGCGATCTAGATTATGTTAGCATCTTTGGCCAAATCGTAGAAAATCGATTGTTCATTCCTCAAGAGAGCATCTGGAGAGTCAAATTCCACAATTCGGCCCTGATCGAGAACCATTACCCTATGTAGATTTAAGAATTGTCAAATTAGTCAATCATTTTAAGACGGTTAAAAAAGTTAACTAACCTGTCATAGTCTAAGATGGTGTTTATTCGGTGCGCGATGGTGATGATGGTAGAGTTAGCGAATTCCTTTTTGATTGTCTCTTGAATGAGAACGTCGGTGTCCATGTCAACCGACGCGGTCGCTTCGTCCAAGATCACGATCTTGGTTTTTCTCAACAAGGCACGAGCCAAGCAGACCAACTGACGCTGTCCGACGCTGAGGTTGTTACCTCCTTCGGCGATGGGGTGATCCAGTCCCTGCTCAAGTGATTTCACGAAGGATTTTAGGTGCGAGTGTTCAATGGCGGTCCAAAGTCGCTGGTCGTCTTGTTGTCCAAAAGGATCCAGGTTAAGTCTCAGTTTGCCCGAGAAGAGGACGGGTTCCTGGGGGATTATGGTCAGACGCGATCTCAAATCGGACAAGCCCAATCCCCCCACTTCCACTCCGTCTATGACGATCTGACCGTGCACCCCCTCGATGAGTCGGAAGAGTGCCAGCGTCAGCGATGACTTTCCTGCACCTGTCCTCCCCACCACGCCCACCTTCTCTCCGGCTTCGATCCTGACATTAATGTTCTTTAACACCAAGTCCAGTCCTTCTCGGTATCTAGTGCTGTACTCGCGAAATACGATTTGTCCTCGTTGAGGCCAGTCAGCAGGCGGTTGAGATTCTGGTTTTTCCCACTCGGCCTCAGACTTCAAACGACAGTATTCGTCAACTCTTTCTATGGAGATGACGTTTGATTCCAAACCCGTACTTCCAGCTATGAAGCTTTTCAGATATTGCACAAGCTGTAATTTCAAAATATTAATTTAATAGATACATAGTTTCTAGAAAATAAATAATTGTTCCACGCGACTAAAAATGCCTGCACAATTTACTAACAAAATCAAGTAAAATTATTATTAACCGAGTAAATAAAAGTATATAATATATTTTATGGATAAGACCTAATAACGAGTTTAATATACAGATAATGGTATATCAACAAAAATTTGTAAATTAAAACAAGAGTCTCGACCAAGTAGGGGAAGGGTGAGTGGGCATGTCCGTTTCTAAAATTTCCTACCCCTTTTCCGGGAGGTATTACATATGCAGTATACTACCTTTCCGCGACGTCATCGTCACTCGGAGAGGTAAAATACCACGTTCTGACATGGCAATTAAATGCGTTCTTGAAAATGAACGAGAATGTTAGCCGAACTAGCTTGAATACTTCTCAAAAACAGTATCAAGTATTAAAAGAAAAACCAGAGGATATTTTGATTTACTCTCTTCGTCTTCATTGGTAGCGCTTACCCGATCGGCATTAGCCAAGATCAATCCTACGAAATCAGTTGACAGAGTCCCTTTGCTCAAAATTATGAAGATTGCGATGCAAAACATCAAGCAATTACTCAAGATATTGTATCGCACTGTCAGCCATCTGAAAGGAAATTGTATTTTATTGAATGTCCCGCCTTACATTTAGTCCATAGCACTTTTCAACCCAAATGTAAAAAATGTAGTTTAGGTGCCGAAAAGCTGTTGCTTCAAAAAGATAAAAAAGCATTGAAATCAGGCTTTATTGACGCAATTACATAATTACCTTTGCGCCATGTTCATCATGTAGTTAGCGGCAGTGCATTCGTCTATCAGTTTCAGGAAGTTTTCTTCGAAGCTAGGTCCAGCGTCACACGCCCTGATGACAGTGCTGCCAGCCACAGATCTTTCCACATGCGAAAACAAGAAGGAATTTCTCAAGCTAGTTATCCGCTTGAATTGACGATTGCTCGACATCAAGAAACGCTACGAAAAGTATGGGAAAATCTTCAGTTTCAATGCGATATTTTAAAATAATTTCATCCCAGAAGTGGGCGCGAGCACTTCGCGGTTAAGAGGCACGTGCCTTCTACAACATGTTGCAATAAAAGACATCGGTGCCAAAACACTTAAAGAGATTCATTAATTCAAGGAATTGTATCTGTTTTAAGTAAGTTCACTGGGTGGAGAAATCGTGGCGCCAAGGCCTGTTTCCCGTCGACATAAGGGTTTTCCTCGCTTAGTAAAGCTTTCTAAAAAATCGTGTTAAAGTCTCTTAACACTAGGAAATGTCAAAAATAATTTTGCCTATTTTAATTGTTTATTGGTATGTTTTCTATTTTTCCACAGCTTCATTTGAAAAGCTCTAATGGAACCACCTCCCAGATTATTAAAGATCAAAAATGGCTGCCCCTCACTCGATAAGAATTCCGTGTTTACCCACGATAATAAACCGATACTGAATATGACAAGAGATGGAGATCGAGTTCTTACCTGAAGTAAAATGTATCCAATAACAACAACAATGCAGGGAATTACGATAAATGGTAAATAAATTGTAATTGCTAAGGTGTAAAAAACAAAAAATATCAATCCGGCACTGGTTATTCTAAACATTGCTGGGATTTGCTGGTCGAGGGAGTCGATATCTTGAGAGAAACGATTGAGTATCCTTCCAACGGGTGTCGTGTCGAAGAAGGACATGGGAGAGCGATATACGCTATCGAGCATTTTTCCATGTAGACGGTTTGCCGCTTGTAGACTGCGAAAGATGTTGATGAATGCGTTCAGAAAGGCGGCAGTGGCTTGGCTTAGACCTATAACGGCCAAGACCGCTATGCGGGTCGCCTTTAAGTCCGGGTTCACTTTAAAATCTTCCTTTGAGTCCGCGCACCACAGGGAAAGCCAGTACACTGACATGAAATTAAGGACAGCAGCAGTAGTGACTATTAATTCGAAGATGGCATACCATGTTATATCGTAGGCTTTAAAATATTGTTTGTATTGTGATACGGATATCTGCAAATGCGAAATAACACTATAAAAATGTGTGTAGAAAATATATTTCTCAGTAAGAGTTGAAACTTCCTAGTATATTGAAGAGCGCATACCTTTCCTTTTTTGAGCGTCTCTTTAGTCATGAGTTTTGCCTCATCTTCATGTGAGGCTTTTCCTTGAGATGCAAGATGAGATCTCTCTGGTTTCATATTTAACGTACTACAAAAATTGCGTTACCAAAATTCATAAATAGCAAAGGGTGCTCAAGTTCAAAGAATCAATTCGAAAAATTTAAAATAAGGGCTATGATCTAAAACAAGATGGCCCCGGCCAGATTACACTTTTCGCGCCCTCTAGTGACTAGAATTAGTATTACTATATTCAATGACCCCGACAAATTTAAAATTTTCAGGTTTTTTTCCATTGTTTATAAAATAGCATTCCGATTATGAATAAAACCAATCTAGTAAAAATTTGGTTTACAGTTTAATTAACTAACCGCCAGTTCCCGTGTGCCCGTGTGTCCATTAGTGTTTTTCTAATTAATTTATTTTGTTGGTTTTTGTTTTTGTTTTCTGTCTGTTCATATTGTTCTTTTTTATGTGCTGCTATGCTGTTTATGCTTTTAACCATGGAGGGGGGTTGTACCCAAGCCCTGGTGGCTTCACAACCCTATCCCTCGAGTTCCACTAAATAAAATAAATAAATAAGTAATTAACTAACTAGTTATGCCACCGCATGGATATTTTAAAATCCTTTCCTAACATTAGAATTAAACCTTCAATACCTTGATTTAACTTTTCATTTATAATCCTTATTTAATTTAAGGATGATGTCAGTTTGTAAGTCTCGTTAATTTAATTCCCCCTTTCCCACAGAGAGGGTCTGAAAATTTAAATCACTTGGCAGAGACTGGAGATCTTCAACATTCAGTGACAGACTCTGAATCTCAATGGGCATTTAAAAAACTGTATAAATTTAAATTGAAATTCCAAATTATAATTAAATACTTTTTGTTTGATACGTTGATATTAGCGTAATCAATCCTTGAATACTCTATTGGTACTATCAACACCATCGTTAAATTTATTACTTAAATAATATAATTTTTTTAAATATAATAATCAAATTAGCGACTTATAATTAGTTAACTTTGAATGAGCATGCTTCATTGATTAAAATTACATTTCTAAAAATTGTTAGGTTGATAGCACTTTCATGTTTCATGTAGAAATTTCATATTTCCGTGGATGGAGAGATGAACACGTTGATTCCGTTTGTCGTTGATTGAAATTAGATTCATTTTGATCATAAATTTCATTTTATATTTTGAGTTGTTGATTTTATGAGATTGTTGATTTATTTTTATAATTATCACTTACGTAACTGTTATTAGTAGATGAACCCAGCGAGAGCGGAAGCTGCCAAAATGATTAGTTAATTTTGCAAAGAATCTGCAATTTAATTCTGCAAAATCTACCTATTATTTTATGTCAGTTCCGTTAAGTGATCATTTAATTTTAAACTTGCCAAACAAATAGTGAGCAATGATACCTCCGTCCCAAACTAGTTATAGTTTTAAAACGCTGACTCAATACATTTAATTTTATTAGTAAATCAACCTCCCTAATTGTCCAGTCATTGGTGAAAAAGGAAACTTAGAAACAGTCCTCAAGAAAACTCCTTACGTAATCAAGAAGGACGGAACATTTTCTTTGAAACCCTAACAAATGTATTATGGGCAAGTGCAACTTAGTTTGGCCCTTATAAATAATAATAAAATTCCCTGACTTTGCTGAAATCCTCTAATTTAAAATGAAGGGAGCAGACAACCATGGACTTAACCATTGTTTAATTACGTTTAAATAAACAGCAAAACTGACAAAAACTAGCCTAATTATCGTTGAGTAGATAGTTGAGTTGTTGATTTAATTTTATAATTATCGTTGAGCAGATAGTTGAGTTGTTGATTTAATTTTATAATTATCTTTGAGCAATTCAATTTAATTAACTTTAATTTAACCATGAGTATGTTGATTGCGTTTGTCATTAATGGTATCGCCGGGATTAAGTTACATTTAAACACCTGATTAAACCTTGCTATCTAATCATCGATCATCCGTTAAGCCTTGGACCTTGCAATAGGATAGGAGGGAGAGAGACAATAAACTAGTATTTATGACATCTCATGTTGCCCTCTATTGAATCTCTCAACAACTATCGATAAATTTATTACTTAAATAATATAATTTTTTTTAAATATAATAATCATATTAGCTAATTATAATTATTTAACTTTAAATGAGTATGTTTCATTGATTTAAATCACATTGCGAAAAATTATTGGCACGCGCTAGGCAGTCATTCTCCTCCCTGCTCTACTCTCTCTCCTCTCCCACTTACAAAATCCAGCTGCAGCTGGTTGGCGCGCGTCGGGAAGGGGAGGGTGGGTGGGGATCCACATAGTTCTACCTCTCTCTACTCTACAGTCTAACTTAACTCGGGTTTTGTACTAAGCGAGCGTAGCTTCGTGCTAGCACGCGCGGGCGCCTTCACTGGCGTCTCGTATGGATTGGGATATCGCGGGTTCGAGGCCCGGCACCGACGGGAAAATAATTTCAATTGAAATTAAATACGTTACGCCACCTATGAGGTGTAACGTGAACTACGGGTGAATTTCGAGTCGAAAATTCGCGGGAAATTTGAAATTCAAAAAGTTTATTTATGACGAAACTTATTATGCGGTTACACCAAATCCAGCCAGCCGTCCAGCCAACAGAGGTCGGAACAATACTTTTCAGCTCTAAAGAGCGCGAAAAGTAAAAAACAGTACACCCGAAATGGCGGTTGCAAACAATGAAATTCGCCCAGTTATTTCGTACAGTACATGGGTAATTTGTCTGACAGTATGACTTGAATCTTGATCTCTTTTCTCCTTCGAACTTGCGGTAGAAAGCTCCAAATTTACTCACGTCTCTTCTTTAATTTCCTCGCTTATATCACTCATGTGTTGCCCGAAATAATCTCTGGCCATTCCCTTACGGCTCATGATTTGGTCATAGGTTCCCCTCTCGATGATTCGTCCGTTGTTCATGAAGATGATCTCGTCCACTTCACGGATGAAGCTCAAGTTGTGCGTCACCAAAACTCTCGTCTGTAAGAGATTGAATTGCTATAGGGGCCCGCTGAGAAGAAAGAAAAATTTGAATATTAACCCCAACCCCCTCCCCAAATTTGAGTGAGAGGGGAATTCGCATCTTTTCTTTCTGGGCACGGGCTAAATTTTAAACCCATCACTCGGGTTTCTACGGAGAGATATAGTTATTTTTTGCCACGTGACATAACTACTTCGGACTCAGTTTGGAGCCATCTCATGTCTGCGACTGTATTGTGTATTTGGTGGGCAGCTTTGAGCTTTATTCATTCATATCCATGCTTACAGCATCACATATGTTTATCACTTTTCGAGCCGCTAATAATGAAGTTGCACGGATTTAAATCAAACTCTATTCAGCTTAAATACATGTATTCATGCGATGCCAGCTGAAACTCATTTCACAGCAAAGAAACTGAATACATTCCTTAAAGGCCTGTCCAGATTGACACATTTTGCGAGTTCGCGCCTTCGCTTTGCTTGTTTGCAAGATCGCGCTACTGTCCACATTGGGTTTTCGCTACTTTGCGTCCTTACCTCGCGAAGATACAAATTTCTTGTAACAAGGCCAAGAATTTCGCGCCTTCGCGCGAAAAGCACCAATTACAGACGAGAGGAAGACAGGGGCGATTAGTTTCGTTTTTCTCTTTGGACAACGTCGATGGAGAAGGGCAGATGGCGCAGTGATTGCTCAAACTTTATTGGCTCTCAGAATTGGAAAGGCAAAAAGCACGAAAGACATTTGCACTTCTGTTACAGAAGTGCAAATGTCTTTCGTGATCTGTTGCGAAGATGCGAATAGACGAAGGTGTGAACACGCGAAAGCGAGTTCAATGTGGACAAAGCTTAACACGATATTCAACTAGCACCATTATTTGTACGAAAAGAAATGTTGACGCCTCATTAATGATCGTTCAGCGCTTTCGTAGAAAGTATAAGTTTAGCTTTATTTATACTTTATTTCGAAGAAATCCCTTTGGTCCGATGACTTCGTTGAAGAGATGTTTGGCCACGTGCGAGTCAACCGCCCCCAATGGGTCATCAAAGAGATAAACATCGTCATCGCGATAAATTGCTCTGGCCACGTTGACCCTCTGCTTCTGACCACCGCTCAGGTTGATACCCTATCATGTAAAATTAGTAAACGAACGCTTTAAAGGAAAGCGCGGCTCCATGATATCACCCCTAGCATTCTGCACACGAATTTTACCGTGCCAAAGGCAGGAACCAATCAGACCTAATGCACTAGTTCCCATTGGTTCCTGCCTTTGGCTTAACTAGCCTTCAGCAAGCTTAGCCACTGTGTAGCAGAAAAGCCATCTATAAGGGGCATCAACGGAGCCGCGCTTTCCTTTAATAACTAAAATAGCCATCTATGACACTATGAATTAAAACAGAAGAAACCCATTTTTTGCTCAGTGGGTTATTTGGTATGTTAAAAATAATAATATAACTAATTAAAGACCAATTATTTATTTTCGTTACTATTTTCGTATTTTTTACGCATAGTAATGCTTATTTGAAAGGTTTTTAGTTATGGCCGTCGTTTCCTTAAAGAATACATTATTTGTGAAATGTTCATTTCTTTTTAAATTTTCTAGTTTACTAAAGAACGAAGTGGCTACTACTATGGCCTAGTACTTGGGTAATCTTGTTGATTTCAATAATACACACTCTTTCTCCGATCTCCGTTTCGTCGTCAGCGGGTAGCTGGTCGAGGTCTAGTTGTAGGGCGCATGCGCGTATGACGTTGTCGTATCTTTCCTGGTCCATGTCGTCGACGAAGAGTATATTCTGTCGAAGTGAGGCGTTCTGGATCCAGGGTTGTTGAGTGACGTATCCCACTCTCCCGGCAACTCTCACCTCCCCCTCAACCTTCTGCATTTCGGACACTAAAGCGGACAAGAGGGAAGACTTGCCACAACCCACCGGACCCACCACGGCTACCAACGAGCCACGGTACACTTTCAAATTGATATCCTGAAGAGACGCCACTGCCAGCTTTTCCATGTTCCAATGAAACGTTCCTTTCCGAATCTCAATCGCTGAAATTTTCAAAGAAATCAACTGATGTTAATATTGCTCAATTTTGACCAATTGTGAGATCAAAATTATCTTCAAGACTTGAAACATTCTAAAAGTGACTCCGAGCTTTAAACTTTAAGAACGACGTGTTGATTGGCTTATTTTACAAATAAAGAGATAGCTGAGTCTCTGAGAGGTTTCTTTCTAAATTTCACTATTGTGCTAAGCCAGAATCCATTTTGATCTGCGGAATAAACATAGGCTACGTTCAGTCATGAACGCTGGATCTCTAAAGGGACCGGAAAACGTCCGCCTTCCACTGTACAAACCGAGTCCTCTCTAGCATAGCGTCGGGGGAAGGGATGGGGGTTGTGAATTTGGGAACACTCAAGGCCATTCGGTCTTTTGTGATTCTGAATAAACCTATTGAAAAGAAATTTAAACGACCTTGGCCGTACCCGTTTTTTTTTTATTTATTTTTTTACAAAGCAAACGTGCTATAGAGAAAAATCTATTCCGTTTACCAGTCCCTTTAGAGAACCAGCGTTCATGGTTCAGTAACTGCTAGCGTACGCAGCGCTGCGCGCATCGGAGACCGATTTTTTTACTGTACGGTTTTTCGCACTTCCGGTTTCTACGTCACGCTACGCATCGATGGGACACCGATCGTAGCGGCTGGAAGAGCAGGTTTTTTCGATGCGAATCGTATTTATGACGTCATTAATTGAAGTTCGCCATGGCGAACAATCCAGTCCAAAGCCACTAGCGAAACAATAACACATTTTTCTTTTTAAATCTTTTCAAATCAACTGGAATTAAAGTTAATTCCGTTTCATCGTCGTTAGATAGTTCGTTTAATAACAAAAATAACAGTTAAGTTTTCGTTTTCGACTCAATCCAAGATCTGTAGCAGACGCCATCATGGAAACTATCATCAAACGCAACAGAGAGAGAAAAAACGTTCAGTGACGTCTGACGTCACTCTGACGTAGCGCTCGGATAAAATCACATCGGTAGCGGTAACGGCTTTTTCCGATTTCCAGTTACTGAACGTAGCCCTACTATGCTCCGGATTGGTAAGTTAAGTTCTAAAGAGGATCCCTCAATTGTCTCTTTCTCCTCGCTCAAGTTCGCACAATTAATTTTGTTTTTAAATATATCTGTGTGCGTAGGATTAGCTGGCGGAATTAACAAGCAACCTATCTCGTTTTTCAAGCCTCTAATAAATTGGCATACCATATTGAGCGTCACTAGCTATCTTCTCCACGTAATTCTTGGTTTCCCCACGACTCAAAAGTTTTGCAATTCTTCTTACTGAGACGTGTGCCTGTAAAAAACTTATTTTTGGTCGATTTGCATAATTTTGAGATGTTTTAACTAAAGGGAAGGTCAACGCGACAATCCTGTCAAAAACAGTACCTCTTTGTTGGGAAAATATTTTGTACTAAAACATGAAATTAGTTGCCGTTATTAACACCAACTAAAATTTCGAAACTTTCTTTTACTATAGCGCGATGACAAGCTAATGATGCTTAATATCAAAAGTATATTTATTAAAACCGAAAGTCTAGATCAAGGGTGCTAGGTCATACCCATGTCACTGAGTCCCCTCTTTAAAACGTCCTTCTTTGAATCAAGAAAATTGGATACAATCATGAGAGCTACGCCTAGACCTATTTACTGTACCCACGGTTTCTTGTATTTTGGGCGTACTTGTATCTTTGATCATCGGAAAACAATTATTAAATTTAGTAGAAGAAGCAAATTCTAGATTTATCTTTTGACCCTCCCTGACACCGTTCTTACCAAAACTAGGGTATTTACTAAATCCGGAAACGTCTTCATTGACATCGCTAATAATCGTACCAACTGCCAGGACACGAAAGCTTTCCTCGAAGTGAGAACGTTATCTTCGTCAATTAAAACGTACATGGCGAAACACGGTGAAGTAATCTGAACATTTACAATAAAGATCTGTAGGTACTCAAAATCAATATGTAGGTAAAAGAATGTGAAGCCCTGAAGATTAATAGTTTAACAGAAAGAGATGACGACCAAGAGCAAAACCAGCTTCAGCCCGTATTCTCCGTGTGTTTTTAACATGTAATGTGGCATTATCGCCTTTCTTGAGTCTGGCAAAAGCGTAGAGAATTCAGGGCTAACTGCCTTAAGAAACTATTACGTAGATAATATCTCTACACCTCTATGTGCCCCCAGAATCGATGATAGTAATACACTTCTTGTAATATTTTTACATTCGTACCAAAACCGGAATGAGAGCAGATATAAATCCATTTATTCCCTGGAAAAGGCCTTGTTTCTTCATGAGTGCGATTTCCTTCTTCCTGATATGAAGAACGATTTCCTGGAATGATCTCTCCCAGGCGTACAACTTCAAGACGCGGATTCCGTTCAAGATTTCGCTCATCATTTTCATTCTGTTGTCCTTCAGCTTCATCAGCTTAATCTAATAAACGAGATAATTAAAGAAACCCTTCATTGTATTGTTTTACTAAAAGTTAATATTCGCCTCTATATAGCGCATCCGGCGAACTGTAATAGCTTAACTCTCGAGTTCCAAGAACCAAGTATCAGTACGAGATTTATTCTGAAATTAGCACATTTTGTGTTGGAGAGAGAGTGCAAAGTTGTAACCAAAATATAGTAGCAGTAACCCACATGACATGAAGGAACAAATTTTAAACCCCTGTCCAACCCCTTTCTCAAACTGTGGCAGTTTTGGATCGTGGAGTAGAATACTATAGTTCACGTCAGGATCCATCTTCATTTCTACTCCATTCTGGATGTACTAACCTAGTTTCCTTTCTCTGCTGTATACAGCGTGACAACGATCTCGAACAGAACAAGTTTGAGCCTATATTTGACGAGTTTGTTTATTCGAGTGATAGTTATGTGCTCTTGGGGCATCTTAGATTTAGTGGCGATTTTAGAAATAACTTTCCACCAAAAACGAGTACTCAGAGGCGGAAGAGGAGAATGAATTCCATCTTTGCATCGCCTGGCAACATTTTTTCGAAAGCTAAGTTTTTGAAGTCTTACTATAAATCGCTGTTAACATTTCATTGAAGCGTTACACTGGAGATTATGGTTCCGATAACGTCTAGTGGTGTTTTAGTTTGATTACATTTACCTGCAATTGTTTGTATTTCTTAGTGCTGAAATAGTTCAGTCGAAGAAGAACGGCAATAGGTACAATTCCAGCAAAGGCTGAATATCCCAGTTCTTGATACATGAAGGCGAAGCACAGTACTGTTTGTACCGGGACCGACCACAAGAGGCCCAGTTGCGGCGACAGAATTTGGAATCTGTTCGTGTCGACGTACATCGTATTCAGTATTTCGCCCATTGTCAGGTCACGTCGATCGCTGCTCGTCAAGCGAAATGTCTGCTTTGACGAATATCATTAATGAACTAGCGTTCCACTATCACGATAACCCTAACTTACTTTTTTGTACAGAACGTGCATGGTGGCGGATTTGAGTCTCAGTCCTAGTTTGGTGTGGAAAATGGCACTGCCTTCTTGTAACAGAGACTGTATAACACCCACTACACCGTAAAGGCAAGCGTAGAAAATCCCCTTCCACAAAGGATCTTCGCTGGTCGAGTAATCAATAATGGAACTGCAAACACAAGTGAGTAAACTTGTTATAACGGTTCCAAAGTTTACTTGATTCATTGAAGCGTGGCCAACCACTTTCAATCTTGGAATCAGTTTTATATAAAATTCAGAAGAATGAAAACATTCAGACACGTGCCCCACAGAAACAGAAATGTTATTGCTCATGTTATCGGACAAACTGACAGCAACAAAGGAAGTCAGTTTCACGCTTTAGGTGAAAATCATGTGCGATTCAGTTAATTTTTATTGAACTTGGTTTCCCATAAATAATCATTTATGCTATGATGTTTCATATATGGCTGAAAAAGTTAAATTGTTTACCCTGTTAAAAGGGCAGGACCGATAGACACTACGTCGGACAGAACTTGTAAGACCACTCCAGCTATCAGACAAGATCCGATTGTCTTCAACAGGGGCCAAGTGATAGAGATGCTATTATATTTGGTTCTGTTTCTTTCTCCCGAAAAGGTTTTCATTTCCATTTCATCGCTGTCATTTTTGGTCTTAGCTCGGGGCTTCCAGTGTCTTTCGAAAATGCGTGAGACAGACAGAGCTCGCTCCGCGTCGTTCAAGTCGTACACATCCGATGGCTCCAGGGTTTTCTTCCAACCTATCCACAAGGTGCTACAATACGTTAAAATACAATGAGCTGCGCTGTAATATCTTCTTCAAGTAAGGATAATATCAGAAGTCCATTAAATTATAGCCTAGGAAGTTACCAAAAGCGGGGTTTGGGACTCCACTCTCTTGTGTAGCAATGATGAAGAAGGGCGACACATTCGCCACCTCGAGATAATTTTTCTAAGATATCGAGTTTAGGTGCGACTCGTACGCCAATAGAGAGAAAAAACTATTGGCTGAAAATGAACACTGTATCTTTAAAGGGACCGAAAAACGGCCCCTTCCACTGTAAAACCGAGCCCTATTTAGCATAGAATCAGGAGAAGTGATGGGGGGGGTGAATTTTGGAACAGTCAAGGTCATTCAGTTTTTTATAACTCTTCATAAACCTATTGAAACAAGATGGCCCAAGGGCTGGGCCTTAATAGTAATTTTACACGGCTCACGTGACCCCCCGTATAGTTGACAACTAAAAACATTTCTGAAACACAATCGTGTATCCCTTTAATTTCTAATAACGTCACATTTCAAATAATATTAATGAAACTAAATTGTGCAGCCCACTAAAGTATAATTTTTAAAAACCATACGAATCAAATAATGTATTTAAACAAAATCCTGGATCCCCTAAACCAGAAATCACTATGACCGTAAAGCGTCCCCTCTATTTTACGAAACCTAACCTAACCATCCAGCATAATCTCTGATGTATCACGCGCACAAAGTGCAGTAGTGCACGAAAATTATCATCTTGTTTCCCTTCACTCAAAAAAGCCCGCGAGATTTAAACTACCTTTCTTTCCTCTCTCTCCGAGCGGGATGCCCCCTCTCCCTCTTCCCCCTCTCACTAATACACGGCTCACGTGACCCCCCGTATAGTTGATTTCCAATAAATCGTACAACTAAAAACATTTCTGAAACACAATCGTGTATCCCTTTAATTTCTAATAACGTCACATTTCAAATAATATTAATGAAACTAAATTGTGCACCCCACTAAAGTATAATTTTTAAAAACCATACGAATCAAATAATGTATTTAAACAAAATCCTGGATCCCCTAAACCAGAAATCACTATGACCGTAAAGCGTCCCCTCTATTTTACGAAACCTAACCTAACCATCCAGCATAATCTCTGATGTATCACGCGCACAAAGTGCAGTAGTGCACGAAAATTATCATCTTGTTTCCCTTCACTCAAAAAAGCCCGCGAGATTTAAACTACCTTTCTTTCCTCTCTCTCCGAGCGGGATGCCCCCTCTCCCTCTTCCCCCTCTCACTAATATACCAGGCAGGCAGTTCTCTCTCTACGCGGAGCTTCGTATCGCCACCGCGTACGCTAGCGATCTCTCTCTCTCTCATCGTAAGCGTACGTTTCGCGGACGCGACCGGTTTCCCTCTCTTATCGTAAGCGTTCGTTTCGCGGACGCGTCCGGCACAGGGACAGGGACAGGGACAGGGGTTTTGGTGCCGTTTCTTAAATTTTACCGTAATTAAAATTACGTGTAAAATTAAAAACCATTTAACGACCGTGGCCGTTCCTTTTTTATTTTTGCACACGCCATCTGGCGGATGCAAAAATGTTAGTCTCTATACGGGACAATTGACGAGGGAGAAGCCACTCTGTAAAAAAGTCTTTCTGAGGGTGTAAGATGGGAAGCTTATTACGCCGTTTAACGCGGAAATACACTCGGGATTACTTTTTACAGTTTTATTTCAATATTAGAACGGATTAAAGGCATATCTCCCGAATTTACGGCAGTAAAACCACCAAAAAGGTAATACCGGGAGAATACGCCAGTGGCTGATCCCTCGAATGGCGTCGTGCGTTTCTAGTTGTCGAGGGGAAAGCCGCTCCGTAATAAAGTCTATCTGAGCGTGTACGATGGGAAGCGTATTACGCTAGTTGCCTGATCCCTCGAATGCCGAGCGCTCTCGCGGGGTGCGGGTTAGTAACCTCGTATTGGCGCGGCTCTAGAGACCGCGCGCGTTATCAGGGGTATCGTAAATTATGTACGTAGGGAACCTCGTATTTTTAGCTTAAGATGATACTGAGAACGAAGGAGAGATCTCTGGTCTAAACGCGCCAGATTTTACGGTAGACCGGGAGTCTTATCTCTGGTCTTATATTGGGAGTCTACGGTACACCGGACCACGGCAATGCTCTAAGCCTTTGCTTAACTGAATTTATTCAGGTAGTATTTCGGTAAGTGTATACAAATGGCCAATTGATTTAAGTTCCTATATAGAAACTGCGACTGAATTTATTCAGGTAGTATTTATGAATTAAAAGACGCAGTAATTGGCCCGATTAGTGAAATCAATTGTCGGTAAGTGTATACAAATGGCCAATTGATTTAAGTTCCTATATAGAAACTGCGATTAATTGTATTATTTACTAAACATTGTGATTAATGTTCAGAGCTCGGCATTATCTCTATCCATTATCCACAAATTGGTGGATAACCGATTATTTATAAACAAAATTGTGGATTATAATACGATTTAGCATGTGAGTTATGGGGATATTTTTCGAGTATGGATGAAGATAAAATAACTTGGATAATGGATAGATAATGCCGGGCTCTATTAGTGATACGAATTAGCATGTGAGATATCAAATCTTAACTGAATCTCCTACTTAGATTTAAATATCAATTTTTCAAGCTATATATACAGTCTTAGCACTGAACCCATCATTAATACATGTAAACGGAATTGTTTGATCGGGCTTCTATATCGCGAACAGCTTGCGGCGTGATGCGCGTGATCGAGTGGGCTATGCCTTAAGCAATGAATGGGCGTGAGTGGGCTATGTCTTAAGCAGTGAACCCGGCTCATTGCATAAGGAAAGCCAAAACCCACCAACCTAAAAATTAAGAATTGTCATCTAAAAGCTTATAAATAGGGATTGTTTATAAAGACTTAAAAATGAACGAGGAGGGTAAAAGACGTGCTAGAACGCAAGGTAGATTTTCTTTGGACAACAAATGGAACAATAAAGGTTGAAAATTAAATTGAAATAAATTAATTAAAAATGAATTGATTAAATATGAAACTTAAATAGAATCCAAAAGACAGTCGGATCAGCGTCTTAACAAGTGTTTAAATCAGGACGATGATAGATATCAACCTAGACCATACAATTCTCCTATTTTCAATGTTGAAAAAATATTCATGTGTGACAATACGTTAAAAAAATATTAAGTTCAAAGTATCGACAGTTTTTCGTAATGGTATTGAAAAATAGCCCGCGACTTAAGTTTGTACTGCAAATTAATTGGAAAATTCTTTATATCTTGATTAATTTATACCAAAAGCGGATTATGCTTCACACATAAAGTACGTAAGTCCCACTTTTCCATAGCTTTGGCCATTGATTTCATGATATTCCCGAAGTAAAAACTAAGCAGACGAACAAAAAAGCTTTTAACCAATCATGAGCCCCCTAACCATAGATAACCTCTTTAATGTCAGACCAATAGGCGACGGATATTACTATTTTCTTGCATGGGACCTCGACTCTACCTCGCCGTCGCCATAACCGGGAAGCCCGGGAAGGCGAGTTTGCGGTATCGTTCGTAGTCGTTATAAAATATTTAACGTTTTAAAGCTCAAGTTTCGAAATTTTTCGAGACATTTACTAGGTCTTCAACTAAATATTATAAGATTTTCATTAAATTTCAACAGAAAAATAGCTCTGCGAATAAAATTAGACACGAAAAGTCGAAAACTACCCTAAGCCTTGGCTAGATATCAGCGGCTGAGGCCGAGCGGCGCATCTCGAGCCGCCGGCGGCCGGGCTTGCCGTAACGGCGAGAACAGAAAAATACCTCGTTAAAAAACAGATGCACGGCGTCTTAAATAGTCCAAGCAAAAGCTACCCAGATTGATAACAACTAAATATTATAAGATTTTCTTTAAATTTCAACATAAATATAGCTCTGCGAATAGAATTAGACACGAAAACTACACTAAGCCTTGGCTAGATATCAGCGGCTGAGGCCGAGCGGCCCATTTCGAGCCGCCGGCGGCCGGGCTTGCCGTAACGGCGAGAACAGAAAAATACCTCGTTAAAAAACAGATGCACGGCGTCTTAAATAGTCCAAGCAAAAGCTACCCAGATTGATAACATTTTAACGCCTTACTCCCAAATAATCTTTGATATTGTGAATAGTTTTATCTAAAGAATATTTTAGACACCCTACTCAGTCTCTATAGTAGTTCTCGAATTTAGGTACGAGGTAAATCGGTTCTTTAGACGGAAGGATCGAATGGATCCGAAGGAGCCGCGTTACTGAACTATTTCCCTCCGCGTAAGGGGAGGTTCTTTCCTAGGAGCTCAGAGAATATCGTGTAGTTCCCCCAGGCACATGTTACGTACTTCATGTGTAAAGCCTAATCGGCTTCTGTTTATACCCACATCGAACAATAGACTGTGATTATAGGAACTTCAAAAATAAGAGAAAAATTTAGTAGTTCAGTATAGATATGAAAAAAAAAATATATAGAAGTTTAGTATGCCCTTTTTCTATTTCAACGTTTAAAAAATAGTCATGTGACTTAAGTTTCTATTGCATCAAAATATTAGTATAGAAATGAGAAAAATAATTATAATTTCAGTATGCCCTTTATTTTATGGTTTTTGTTATAATTTCAACGTTGAAAAAATGTTCATGTGATAATACGTTTATAGTTTGTGCTGCAAATTAATTCAAAAATTCTTTGTATCTTATTTTATATCCACATCTTAAAATTTAGTAAGAGTTCATAGTATGAACAGTTTCTTCCTTTTTTTATTTTTATGATATTTTACAATTAAAAATAGAGTTCAAAGTATGGACTGTTTTTTATTCTGATGAAAAAATATCCACTGAAACCTGTGACTTGATTTTGTACTGCAAATTTGAATTTTAAAATTAATTGTATCTTAATTCTTTCATATCCACATTGATTATAGGTATTTCAAAAATGAGTAAAATTTAGAAGTTCAGTACGCCCTTTTTTATGGTATAGACCTTTTTAATATTTCTAACGTTGAAAAAATAGTCATGTTGTGATACTGATAATATGTTAAAATATAGTTAGAGTTCAAAGTATGAAAACTCTTTTCCTTATTCTATGTAATTTTTTTTTTTTATTTTTTTCGTTGAAAAATACGCCAAAAAATATAGGTCGCTTCAATTGGTTCGAATTTGCTTATTCTGTGACAATGTTTTCAGAGCACGCAAAATGTTTTGAGTGAGTTATAATGCTGGTAATCGTCTAAGCAGGTATGGAAATAAAATAACTTTGAGAAACCCCTCACTCACCGGACAAATGTATTATAAAATTATATGGTGTGCAAAAATGTTATGGTCTGCCGGGACCATCCTGTTATTTTTTTATAAAGCAAACAATCTACCCTTTAGAGATCCAGCGTTCATGGGCTGAAGAAGTCGCGCCCCGCTCACATCAAGAAAATAGTTCCTAGAGAGGAGCTCGAGATTTCTAACAGGGTTAGAAAAGGGGGAACAATTTAACCCCCTATCCATGGAGTTAGAAGGAGTTCTTACCCCAGCAGAGACGTACGCTATACCAGCTATTTTAATTGTTTACTTCCTTGGCTAATTTAATGGACTTCTGATAATATTTTAGGATGCACGATCGGGAAAAGACTTACTTGGTAAGCCATGAATGAACCAGGCGTGAACAAAACGATGCGTCATCTTCCCTTGATTTCTTAATACATTAAATTAATAGTATTTTTTGAAAAGGAGTTATAATAAAAAAATTAAGTTTAGATTTGCCGTAAGTATGACACTATATACTTACTGGGAGCTAAATCGATAAGGTCAAGAAAAAACCTACAGAGCTCCTAGTAACCAGTGTCGAGCTTACATTACATAACCTGCAAAATGTGTGGAGTATTACCGTTTTGACTTCGATTGCGTACGTATGCTTTTCGAAGTATGTAGATGCGTCACTCATTGTGTGTAATACGAGGGTAACTATTACTAAAGGGTAAATTACAGACTCAATTACCAACCCGAAATAGTCTTTGTCATTCTGAAATATTGTGCGTTATTATTTTTCCACAATAGTATTATTATAAAATGAAAAAAAACAAACAAAGAAACATTGACCTACTTGTATATAGTATTTCCTGATGGTGGATCTAAATGTTATAGTTTGCGTTAGTGTTAAGAGGAACCAAAAGCATGTCAGGATTCCGGACAACACCGTGCCAGCCCCTCTGCCGTAAATTATGAGGAATAACGCCAAGATCTGCAAGACGCGATTTCAATTTATTTCGTCAAAACGTTAGGTACCGATTTTCTTTTAAAATTGTCTTACGTAAGTTACAATTTGAAGGACGACCGCCAAATTGTCAACGACTTGAAAACCACCGTAGTATATTTGTTTACCAAACTTTAAGACGCTAATTGCGACCAGTAACAAAACCAAGAGCTGAAACAAGAAAGCAAAACTAGTTTCATTAGATTTTCAAACATTTGATTTTATAATAATTCCCGAGAGCAGGAATAATAATCACTGCTAAACTTGTGCAGAGCAATTTGTGCCATACAACGTTGATGGTCCCTCAATAATGACCTACACTTTTCGTAATGGAAAGATGAGAACAACGGATCCTTCGCAGCTCCGACTTCGCGATCAGCGCAACTTCCAATGGGAAGAGCACCCAGAGTACCGCGCATGGCACCCAGATCAGGATGGTCTTTTGAAAACAGGGAGTGAAGTCAGGATCATCTGTGTACCATGTGAGATTGACGTCCTATTACAAATAATTACGTACTTTATAAATTAACTCAAAGGCCATCCTTGGTAAAGTTATAAACATGTAACATACCCAAAACGGCGAGTTACAAAAGTCATCCAATATGAAGGTACCCATTTGAAGATGAATAGAAGCCAGTCGCTGTGATCGGGCGACTAACTAATCCTTTGAACGTTTTCAAATAAACCGTAACGTTGATGGCATAAAACGTACATTCAGACCGAGATCGTAAATAACAAGTGGATATCAGAACGAATTCGTCTACATTGGAGCTGAATAACAACCTTCCAGACTTCAGCCGATAAAATCGTTCTTTTATGAACTGTACATTTTGTCCCTATACGTAAGGCAGAGATTATATGATAATCTCTGTATAGCTGATTACAGACTTTATATTTGTAGAATTTAACGATTGTTAAAACAGTCTAAATCTTAAATGAATAGAAGAATTTGTTCAATTTGGCGAAAGATACGATAGGTCTAAATATCAATTAAAAAAGAAGAAAACAACGTCAAGGATGTAAACCAAAAAAAAGATAGTGGACCTCAAGGGCAGATAATCAGTCCTGGATTAAACAACTGGGCTTATCGAAATTGACACATTTCTTGCCTTGTGACGGTTTGAGCGTTTGGGGACACCATATCTACGTTAATCCATAGTCACGTGCCTACTGAGGATTATGGATCAAGTAATGATGTTTTATAAATTAATAGTTCACTTTAAAAATTAATTGCAACAAGATTATTTCAAGTTTTTGTAATTCCCCGTTTTCAAAGTAGTTGATGAAGTTTTCATCTTTTTGGAATAAACTCTGTCTATGTGTAGAGGAAAATATTTCAAACCTCTGTACTGCAGACCTTGGTAAACGCGTGTGTTCTGCATCCAAAATAAAATCCCAGGCTTCTCGCTTTCAACGTTTTTATCACACAGTAGCTGTTACCCGCGGCGTCGCTCGCGTGTAATAAGAAAATGGTATAAAGAATGGGTAGATTTTATTGATGACTAATATTTTTGTAGCACCCCAGGAGCGAAGGCACTCGGCGTTGCCCGTCAGCCCGTCGGTACATTTTTTATTACTTTCCACGCGGGCATTATTCCATAAAGAAGGGTTTTTAAGTTTTTGGCTACCATTTAAAAAGATGGCAACAAATCGAACCCAAAAGACCATTCTGCCCGTCTATAGGTTAAAGGAAACCAGTGTACTAAATATTTGCGAAATCGGTTGAAACGCGCGGACTTTGTTGCATAGAGAAGATGTTTTACATTTCTGGGCGCCAGGAGATGGCGGCGGATTGGAAAAATCTTTTTTAGTACGCGCTTACTATTTATGAGTAACGTTCGTGCAAAGTTTCAGCCTTCTAGGGCCAGCGGTTTGGGCTGGGCGTTGATTATCAATCAGTCTGTCAGTCAGTCAGGACTTTGATTTATATAGATAGATTTTTTCAAGATTTAATATTTGAGATGAATTATATGGGGTTAAGATAAATATTCATTGATGTTATATAAATATAATAAAAATTCCTCTGCTAATACACAATCCCTGGGATATATAAAATGTAAAAGTTAAATTTAAGGTGTAAAAGAGAAGACGCTATCGTGTGTGTCGTCCTCCAAGTATCTGCTCAAGGTAGAGGCCTAATAAAAATTCTTGAACAACTTCCCTTTCATGTTTTCATCGCCGAACCTTTACCCTCTGGCCACCTCACCATGGACTGAATAGGGAGCTAGGCTTTCCTTAGAGCAAAGCATGACACTAGCGCCGAACCCTAGTAAAAAATTTCTTTTCCTCTAGCAATTGAAAACTATCATTAAACATAATGGTTAGCATTCATCTCTTATATGCGATGAATTAATTTGGGGAGAAACGGTAATTGGAGCAATTAATTTTCGGGTAAATGGTAATTGGAGCAATTAATTTCGCGGTAAACGGTAGTTGGAACAATTAATTTTGGGGTAAACGGTAATTGGAGAAATTAATACTGGGGTAAACGATAATTGGAACAACTAATTTTTGGGGGAAACGGTAATTGGAACAACTAATTTTTGGGGGAAACGGTAATTGGAACAATTAATTTCGGGGGAAACAGTAATTGGAGAAATTAATTTTGGAAGAAACGGTAATTGGAACAATTAATTTTTGGGGGAAACGGTAATTGGAACAATTAATTTCGGGGGAAACGGTAATTGGAACAATTAATACTAAAGTAAACGGTAATTGTAACAATTAATACTGGCGTAAACGGTAATTGGAACAATTAATTTTGGGGTAAACAGTAATTGGAGAAATTAATTCTGGAAGAAACGGTAATTGGAACAATTAATACTGGGGTAAACGGTAATTGAAACAATTATAATTGGATTTTCTATCTCTACTAAACGTGCAGGCGTCTGGCAAGGACAGACGCTTGGGTCTTTTCTTTTAATTCACCGGCAGTGGCGTCTCTAGGCCTTTTTTTTGGGGGGGGGGGCTATAGCCCCCCAAATTTCAATATTAACCCCCTCAAAATAATCCGTAAACCCTACCAAGAAATTGCTCTTAGCCCCCTAAAATTCTGTAGCAATGTATAAAAAATTATAATGATAAATTCGTTAAATTTTATATTTGTAGAGATGAATTTCAATATCAAACAGTACAATTTTGAAGAAAAAAGGAACTATATAAACAAATAAATAGAGACCATTTTACAGATGGAGACATTTGAAATGTTTCCCTTCTTTCGAAGTGGCGTCTAAAAGCAAACCAAAACTGAAACCAAACAATTATCTCATAATAGTTGTGTTCAATTATCAATAAAAAATTGTATATCTTTAAAATACGAATAATTTCACGTTGACAAAATTTTTCGGATAGCTATAAAGGTCTATTCTACAGGGCCGGTAGGCCCTTGAAGATATGACTTGATATTCTTTTGTAACGTTAAAGCAAAATTCACATGCTTTTACCAATTTTCCTATGGAGATTAACATGGGGTTTTTCGTGATATTTAACCACCTCTAACTGAAAAACTAGAGCGAAGTTACTTTTCGGAATACTCTTAATTTAACAATTAAGTATTCAGGGTGTGCGATCGGCTAGTCTAATCAGAAACAATTAAGTCTAAGTATGTTAATTTTAGTTAATTACAGAAGTACTTGTTTCGACCATCGTGATTGGACATAATAATAATGCTAGAGCTCTTCGAAAACTCAAAATAACCAAGTATCTATGGTGTAGTGGTTGTCACGTCCGCTTTACACTCGGAAGGTCCCAGGTTCGAGCCCTGGTAGATACATGACTTGACTATCGTTATTGGACACAATAATAAGCTAGATCTCTTCGAAAACTTAGAATAACCAAGTATTCATTGTGTAGTGGTTATCACGTCCGCTTTACATGCGGAAGGTCCCGGGTTCGAGCCCTGGTAGATACATGTTTTGACCATCGTGATTGGACATAATAATAAGCTAGATCTCTTAGGAATCTCAGTATTACCAGGTATGTGTAGTGTAGTGGTTATCTCGTCCGCCTAACACGCGGAAGGTGCAACCTAGTAACCAGTGTCGAGCTTACATTACATAACCTGCAAAATGTGTGGAGTATTACCGTTTTGACTTCGATTGCGTACGTATGCTTTTCGAAGTATGTAGATGCGTCACTCATTGTGTGTAATACGAGGGTAACTATTACTAAAGGGTAAATTACAGACTCAATTACCAACCCGAAATAGTCTTTGTCATTCTGAAATATTGTGCGTTATTATTTTTCCACAATAGTATTATTATAAAATGAAAAAAAACAAACAAAGAAACATTGACCTACTTGTATATAGTATTTCCTGATGGTGGATCTAAATGTTATAGTTTGCGTTAGTGTTAAGAGGAACCAAGGGCATTGCTCTTAGCCCCCTAAAATTCTGTAGCAATGTATAAAAAATTATAATAAATAAATAGAGACCATTTTACAGATGGAGACATTTGAAATGTTTCCCTTCTTTCGAAGTGGCGTCTAAAAGCAAACCAAAACTGAAACCAAACAATTATCTCATAATAGTGTAACCACGCTTGCGAGAATTCTAAACTCGCCCCACGTGGCCATAAAAGCCTTGGCTATAACTAAGAATAACTACACTGTTTCCTTAGGTTCAATCATACTTTATTAAACTAACTAAATTAATTAAATGATAATTAAATGCCACTTGCATTATACAAATAAAGAACTTATAATAATTACTGTTGACGGATGAAGTCCAATCCTAGGGCAAAGCCCTTCACTCGAGCGACTACTACATCTTTGTAGTAAAGGAGAACTGACTTAATGTCATAAGCAGACGATGCTTATATAGTACGGGGAAAGGTCAGAGGTAACTCGGTGTGTTAATCCTCTATGTAACCGCACACCCCTGGAGTGGAAACCCAGGAGGTCCCTTGATTATTTCGGGAGGTTACATCCCCCCAGACGACAAGAGTTGGACTTCATCGGCAGAAAACTTAATTACATAAATCGTCTAATTTTAACATAACAAATTAATAAGTAACTTTAAACAATGTAACAGATAATTAAAAGATTCCAGTTAATTATTATACTAGGTTAATTATTTTAAAGTTATAAGAAAAATGATGAAAGCAGGAACTGTAGCAACGGTTGGCTCGTCCTGTCTTTCTTCCTCCCATTTTAGAATACGTCCAGTCAGATCTGAAGCAGCCGTATCAGACGATATTGGTGAGGAAGTCTCCGCAGATTGGTGGTGCATGCTTCCACCGTTCGTTGAAGAACTTGACTCAGGATCGTCCTCTGTAGGCGTTGACTGCTGACTGTAGTTTCTTCTCTTAAGGGAATGTCCCGTTGAGATAAGCCAAGTAATTAAACTTGCTTCTGAAGAAGTTCAGTATGAGTTGAACATTGTGATCGTAGTGAATTGTTGTAAAGGAAGGTTTTGAGCTCCCTCAGACTCAATAGTGCGTGTTACGGCTAGTCCAATCCGTAGTGCGGAACCGCAACGTCACTACCCTAACTTTACTCTAACAACTAATTACTACAAACTCCGATCACACTAAGGCTTAGCATAGCCAAAGCAAGTTACAATAAACTAGGACCCGTCGATCGGTCCTGGCAAGCTCGCCATTTATGTAACCACGCTTGCGAGAATTCTAAACTCGCCCCACGTGGCCATAAAAGCCTTGGCTATAACTAAGAATAACTACACTGTTTCCTTAGGTTCAATCATACTTTATTAAACTAACTAAATTAATTAAATGATAATTAAATGCCACTTGCATTATACAAATAAAGAACTTATAATAATTACTGTTGACGGATGAAGTCCAATCCTAGGGCAAAGCCCTTCACTCGAGCGACTACTACATCTTTGTAGTAAAGGAGAACTGACTTAATGTCATAAGCAGACGATGCTTATATAGTACGGGGAAAGGTCAGAGGTAACTCGGTGTGTTAATCCTCTATGTAACCGCACACCCCTGGAGTGGAAACCCAGGAGGTCCCTTGATTATTTCGGGAGGTTACATCAGTTGTGTTCAATTATCAATAAAAAATTGTATATCTTTAAAATACGAATAATTTCACGTTGACAAAATTTTTCGGATAGCTATAAAGGTCTATTCTACAGGGCCGGTAGGCCCTTGAAGATATGACTTGATATTCTTTTGTAACGTTAAAGCAAAATTCACATGCTTTTACCAATTTTCCTATGGAGATTAACATGGGGTTTTTCGTGATATTTAACCACCTCTAACTGAAAAACTAGAGCGAAGTTACTTTTCGGAATACTCTTAATTTAACAATTAAGTATTCAGGGTGTGCGATCGGCTAGTCTAATCAGAAACAATTAAGTCTAAGTATGTTAATTTTAGTTAATTACAGAAGTACTTGTTTCGACCATCGTGATTGGACATAATAATAATGCTAGAGCTCTTCGAAAACTCAAAATAACCAAGTATCTATGGTGTAGTGGTTGTCACGTCCGCTTTACACTCGGAAGGTCCCAGGTTCGAGCCCTGGTAGATACATGACTTGACTATCGTTATTGGACACAATAATAAGCTAGATCTCTTCGAAAACTTAGAATAACCAAGTATTCATTGTGTAGTGGTTATCACGTCCGCTTTACATGCGGAAGGTCCCGGGTTCGAGCCCTGGTAGATACATGTTTTGACCATCGTGATTGGACATAATAATAAGCTAGATCTCTTAGGAATCTCAGTATTACCAGGTATGTGTAGTGTAGTGGTTATCTCGTCCGCCTAACACGCGGAAGGTGCAACGTTCGGGCCCTGCTAGATGCATGTTTTGACCATCGTAATTGGACATAATAATAAGCGGTAAAGAGAACATAAATACTCAAAATTTAATTACATTAAGACTGAAGCGACAGATATTATATAAAAACGTCTTGGTTTGGACCAAGGCCGAAAAAACAAACGATATGTGTGAGGTTTATCAATTGACTGAAGTATCAGATATTGAATTTTTTTCTAGTTATTTTTATACACTGAATCCTTAATCAATATTTAATTCAATCAACTGATTTTACTGTTAATCGACCTAGTCCCTCTAAATTAATTGAAAAAATTACATATCTACGCTTTTTCAAGAACAATTACATTTTCCGAAAACATTTTATCATGAAATTAATTATTTTGAAGGGATTTCGTGTCGATGCTCACTAACTTGTGAGCATCTTGACCGACATAGTTTTAATTGTTGCTGGCTTGACAAATTTTCAAGTTTGCACCAAAAGAAGTTTAAATCTGTTTTAAGTTGTTGATAAGACTGTCGTTTAGAGTGAATGTCGTCTACTTAAGACAAAGCAACAAAGTTTATCCTGTGTGGTAAAGGGTAAAGATCACATAAACAGAAATACTTCTCAGACTTGTTATATTCATTTCCCGCGGAAATAATATGGTTAAACACATCATTCATTACTAGTTATGCCAAGAAGGTCACATTTAACTCCGACACCCCCTCCCTTCCTCCATTTTCAAAATATATGGCATTTTATAATCACCAGTGGTTTCAGTGTATGGGTCATCTGAGCCGTCGCAACACACTCAACCAATATTACCATAGACTGAGTTATGACCAAGAAATTCTTAAGTACGGAAAAGGAAGTTCCAGTGCAACTTTACCATCAAAGAGGCGACAATAGAAATGTAGCATTTCGATATACGAAATTAAATGTATAAATTCGCGCACCACCCTTGTTTGGCATCCACGATCAAATATTTACATTTTCCATTCGAGTTATGCCAAAGTTCGCTTGCTTTTTTTAGACATCCAGTAGAACATTTCAAATATTCAATACTGTATCCTCAACATGATAAATTAATTTCACGATAAAATGTTTTCGGAAAATGTAATTGTTCTTGAAAAAGCGTAGATATGTAATTTTTTCAATTAATTTAGAGGGACTAGGTCGATTAACAGTAAAATCAGTTGATTGAATTAAATATTGATTAAGGATTCAGTGTATAAAAATAACTAGAAAAAAATTCAATATCTGATACTTCAGTCAATTGATAAACCTCACACATATCGTTTGTTTTTTCGGCCTTGGTCCAAACCAAGACGTTTTTATATAATACATATTGCAATGAACCAAATTATGCAAAATTTAGTCATTAATTTCTTATAATTACGTTCAAAAATTTTGTAGAGATTTAGCCCCCCCCCCCCCAAAATTTCAAATCGTAGCGACTCTACTGTTCACCGGGATTAAATTTGCGTGTAAAATTAAAAAAGGACACCGAATTTTTTGTTACCATTGCTGTTGGACATGTAGGAGATACAGTTTTGATAAATGTCAAACAAATTCAAATGATACCTTACCATTAGAAAATTTCTCCAAGTGATTCTCGAGTCTATTAAAGGATGAATAGAACTATTGAACTTTGCCTTCGGAAAATGACAATCTTTGGCTGGAAAACAACCAACGATCATGACAGCACTCACTCAACTAACGGTCATACTGAAATAAATTCCCCTATGACCTAGTTTACGCTCACTATTAAATTCATTCGAAAATTTCGTCACGTATTTTCTCTGAAATGTTATAGTGAAATGGAACTATGGTGTCAAAAATGATTTGTTTTCGTTGGTAAACAAACACACTAAAAGCATTTCTATGTTCAATCAACTGGGACAAATGAACTACAAGTCACTTTGGCTTAGTTGAGCTCTACTTAATTCGAAAGTTTAGCCGCGTTACGGTTTTTGACGTAGTCGAAGTATGACCCATTTCGGTAAAAAAGGGTCAAAACTAAAAGTGGATTTTGGTGTTTTGATAAATGACCCAGTTGAGCTCTCAATAACTGGGTGATTGTTAGGGGGGAACGAAAAGAGGGAGGCGGCTTAACTTTGGCAGTGCTAGAACCGAGTTGATCGACACACGTCCCTTTATTTGTATAAATTGAGGGGAATGACGCGACATAAATTACCTTAAATCGACACCGCTGATCATCACCTAACTCCACGGCGAAGAAGGTAAGCTATACGTTAATATGGGTGACTATTACTTTGCACAGAAGTCCATTAAATTGGCCTAGGAAGTGACCAAAAGCGGGGTTTGGGACTCCCCTCTCTTGTGTAGCAATAATGAAGAAGGGCGAGACATTCGCCACCTCGCGATAATTTTTCTCAGACCTCCGGTTTAGGTGCGACTAGCATGGAAGAAGAAGGGTGTAATGGAATGGTGAGGTGAATAGGCAGACGGCTACGCGAAATGTAGGGTCACGTGGTAAAACTCTCCTCTGCTCTCGGCACTAGCTGTAACTCGATTACTGCTCTGCGCAATATTGGCGCGCAAGCCACCTCCAAATATCGCGCGTACTGAGAGGGATACACTGTTTAGATCCGCTCTCTACCGCCTCTACTACTGCGCAGAAGCTTTCAACGTTGGTAATAAACTCGGGAAGGAGGGGATGAAAAGGGGGAAGTTACGATTTTTCAACGTGCTCTCTTTAACACTATAGGACCCTTCCATACACCCTTCTTCTTCCATGCGACTAGTACGCAAAAATTTGCCCCATAGAGAGAGAAAAAACTATAGGCTGAAAATGAACACTGCATCCCTAAAGGGACCGTAAAACGCCCCCTTTCATTGTAAAACCGAGCCCTCTTTAACATAGAATCAGGAGAAGAGATGGGGGTGTGAATTTTGGAACAGTCAAGGTCATTCAACCTATTGAAAAAGACTATTTAACGACCGTGGCCGTTCCTTTTTTATCTTTTTATAAAGCAAACTATCTACCCTTTAGAGATGCAGCGTTCATGTTCTGAAGAAATAACGCCCCGCTCACGTCAAGAAAGACTTCCCAGAGAGGAGCTCGAGATTTCTAATAGTGTTAGGAAAGGTGGAAAAATTTAACCCCCTATCCATGGAGTTAGAAGGAGTTCTTACCCCAGCAGATACGTACGCTATACCACCTATTGTAATTGTTTACTTCCTTGGCTAATTTAATGGACTTCTGCTTTGCACCGGGTTCTTCATGAATTTTTAGATAATAATGGTGCTGGTGCCCCCTCCCGCTCCATCGGGTGATCACCCTTGTGGAGCACAGCATAAGGCCTTGGCGTGGCGGTGGGGACCCGAGTTCGGTGTGCCGGTTCGGGAATACCTTGGGTTCACCCTTGGTTCAGACCGTTCCCTGCCCCGTTCCGCGAACGTTTTGCTGGGCCGCCTCGCCCTCCGTCCAGGTGTTGTCTTGGGTGGCCCCCGCTATTGGCAACCCTCTAAGGGTCGCGGATACACGCCTGGACTGTATGGCACTGATGCGCTCCGAGGGAACTCCCCCGTCCCTTCGACCCTTCTGCTGCCTTAGTCCGTCCCTGTTGCCGACCACCTCCTGGTTGGGCTCGCACTGACGGTGTCCCACTTCATTCACCTGCTCAAGGGGCGTTGTCGGCCCGCTGGCCGAACCCGTGTGCTTTGACGGCGGTTCCTAGGTACACTTGGGAATATGAATGACAATGGGGGGCGCTAATAAGCCCCCCCAGCTAGGTGCAGCGCCTAATCAAGTCCTCTGACATGTCCCAAATGTCTCGCCTTTTCCCGATGTCTCCATTTAATCGTAGGTGTCCCTCATTTGTGGTTTTTCTTGGTACTTGGACGATGTTAATCCTATGGCCCGAGGGTGACTTTTTTGCCCTCCGCTGACGGTCTCCTTTTAGTACCCAAAGTCCTTGTGGTTATGACCCTTGAACACATAATTGTTTCTTGTCGTGGTGTTGAAGCGCAACCTGCTTGCAGTCCGTGTAATGTGACCCATCTATTCGTGGTGGTCTTTAAAGGAATCGTTTTCTCACACTCCATGTCTAGTACCTCAATTCCTTATGGTTAACGACCCTTGAACAGTGTTTTTCCTTGTCGTGGTGTGACGAGCACAACCTCGCGTTCCCTGATCTGTCCCCGTAGCCAGGGTTGAGCCCACCGCTTTTGTGGTTCGAAGTAATGAGGTGATCTTTTCGCTATATACCACGAGGAGCAGAAAGTTTAGTCTTTCACAAGGCTTTTGAAAAGCCCGGCCACGGTTTTGGAGTATCTGGATCCGGTTTTTGTTGATTGGCTAAGCAGCGACGCCTTTCATTTGTTAAATTATGTCGACTGCTTATTTTTGGTGGCTGTAAAGAGTTGATCTCTGGGTTGACCGTTGACGTACAAAGGTAATTTTTAAGCAGACGACACGGTCACGTGAGCAACCGGAACTAGTTTCTCCAAATTCAGAGATGGTCCTTATTTCCAAAGTTTCTGCTCCTCTTGGTATATTCACTTTGGTGAGAGCTAATTGGCGAACGACAAGCGAGAATTGACTACACTCCGTTAACTTTGCAGTCCATCTTCTCATATTTAGTCTGTACTAAACCTTTGATAGCGCCTCACCAGGCGTTACTTTACGAGAAATTATGAGTTCATGACCAGCTCTCAGTAAGCAATGACAAACTTATGGAACATATCATATAAACTTAGGGAAGGCCCATAACAGATATTCTATAAAAAGTCAGACACGAAAATCTATTCTTTAAAGACAGTTATAATATGTAAACTAAACTGAGATACGTTCCTCGTTTCACTATCAGAAATCGAAACAATTGGTTATTTTCCTGAAATACTGACAATTGCTATAGTGATAATGAATTGACTAATAGATTTGCGATTTATCGAGTTATGCCAAGATAAATGAAATAATATTTATTTGTTTAACAGACTTGATTGCGAAGAGATTTCAACCTTAAGATGAATATGAACGAATTAATTTTGCTCTCTTGCGTCAGCTTTCTTGGCTTGATCGTCATCATGTCTGGCATGTCTGGCACCTTCCAAGTGTCCGCTCAAGGTACAGGCTGCTAAAATTTACTTTATGAAGTTTGGACAATCACCCATAAAACATCAAGTTCAACGCCAATATACACATGGTAGTAGTAGGAAAGTTGAAGGCAAGAAAAGTTATAACTGTCTGTAGTATCAAAACAAGTGTTTCCCAAACTTTTCAAAGAGGAAATACAGCGGGTAAATCGAGTTTAATAATTTCTTGAAGCAGTTTTTACAATTACCAAGTGGGAGCAGTTTATTAGTTCGCAATTTTTTAAAAAAGGGTGGGGAACAATTTTAAATTAAAGCGAGCTAAAGAATATTAGGAATACGTAGATTTCTTCTTCGTGAAATATTTTATTTAACAGGTCATTTTCTGAACCTTTCTCTTTGAATTAAAAGGGGAGGAGTTGTAGAAACCGTCGAGTCACTATTAACGTCATGCATAATGTATTTGTAACCGCGTATCGCGTGATATTGACTTAGCTAACCACCCGCGCACCGACTAAAGCTTAGTTCCCACTTGACCGAAAAAACGACGGAAACACTGCTTAAGTACCTCTACGGCAAAACATCTTCCGCAGAACGCGGACAGAATTGGTGTTCTATTTTTGATGCAGAGGACGACGTAAAATTATTTTCATAACCAATCAATATTCGTTTCGGGATGAAGCTTCTGTTGACGTCATAATAGGGGAGTTTTTTATCGCCGCTTTGAGGTTTTTTTTAACTCGCCAGTCGCCATTGCCACATTTGCATGCTCTTAACTTTTGAGTCTGAATTCTCAAATTGGATTTGATCGCGAGTCGCTATTGCCGTGTTTGTATGTAATAAGACTTCGATTTGAATCTCTGACCTTAATTTGGTAAAAGAAAGCTCCTTAATTAAGATACCATCAAGGGAAAATCAAAAGCCAAGGCTTAAGTTCTTATGGCTCCGAGTCCCAATTCCAACTCATGCCACGTGTCGACCGCCCATTTCTGTCTGAATTCTGTCGTATGTGTGAACTGAACTAAAATCTTGCCGCCGAAGGGCTGCGTAAAACACAATTTTTTGCCACAGCGCTAAAGTTTTCGGTCGTCATTTTCGGTAAAGTGGGAACCTAGCTTAAGGCGACCTATAAGCGTCGAACCCGAATGCGAACAAGTTTTCTTTGCGTGTTCTCAACGAATGGACCTAGGGTCGAAGATTGTCCTATATGAATCAGAATCTTACTTCTATAAATTTGAACGAGGAATTTACATTTTACAGAATCATCTATCTGCAATGGAACGTAAGTAATATTAGAAAATAATATTCTTTGGTCAACTTGAAATTATTTATTTCCTCTTGGCAAGCCTACTTTTAGTCTCTAAATCGAAGCGAATAGTAGATATTTCGTATTTTCTCCACAATGAATTTGTCTGAACGCGCTATTCAAGATTAGTTAAAATAAAATTTTCCGCTAAATTAAAACTAATCTTCGTTACTCTCATGAAGGAGTCGAAATTACCATTTTCAACCCAGATAATTTCTTTAGTCCCGTAAATTTAGATGAATTAGGAATCACGCGTGTAATTACTTTAAAGCATAAGTTTATAAGATATGTTCCATAAGTATGACACTTCGTAGCGCTAGAGACTTACTGAGAGCTAGTTTGAGAACGACGCCAGAATTGACTACACGAGGTTTTGCAGTCCATCTTCCTATTTAGTTTGTACTTAGCCTTTTACAGACTCTATGACCTACGTCACTTCGTGACAAGCACTCAGTAATCATTGACAAACTTATGGAACACATATTACGAACTTACACTTTAAGCAAAAGTTTAATTCGAAGCCATGGGTACCTTCAGTAACCCTCTTTGCGATGTCAGATTTTCCCTACTGTACGCTTTTTCGTGTTTCCGGTTTTGACGTCATGATGTTCAGCGCTTGCCCTTCAAAAAAACCATCTAATCTATATGGTTTTTTTTGATGGCGTGACGTAGCGCTTGACTGTTGAACACTTGACAGACAAAAAGTTGGCGCGAGATTTAAAAATTAAATTCCTACAGTAATTGTATTAGTTTTCTTTACAAAACTACTTCTACCATTCAAACAGACATAATTTTCTTAAACAATTTCATTATTTGCGAGCTCGTTAATAATTGAATAAAGCCATTTGTGCTTCGTAACGTTTCGAGGGCCAGTAAGACGTTTCCCCAACTCCATTTTCAAAAACAGCGCTAACGTCAAAATGTCACTTTTCCGTACAACAACCGTTTACGTCACTGTGACGTCTCGAGCCCATCAACCAAACATCAAGAAAACAGCGATTTCCTTGAGATTTTCGTTACTGAACGTACCCCATATTTATGAGTTGCTGAATATTACCGCAAAAAGGAAAGCCCATTTTCGTATTGCTTTACAAAACGCAATTGCAAAAAGGCAAAATTTTTAGTTTTAAAAAAAGGAAGAGATTTTAGACGCACTAGAAAGTTTTCTAATAGTGCAATGAAATCTTGAAGGAGAAGAGAGGGATGGAGTGAAAATCCCCATAGCTGTAACGTTGCAGTCTGTACCCCCAACTAAGGAACGGCATCGAAGTCTTCCCAGCATGCTCAGCGTCGTACAGTACGGAATAGTAAAGGAAACCCACTCTGTCTTAGAAATAGAAGCTAGCTGTCTCGGCAGCACTTAACAATCGCCTACCGAAGAGTCGGGGCGTGCGCGAGGTACACTGCATTGAGGGTTTCGGCGCCCCAGGTCGCCCATTGTAATTTCCCCTCAATGTCACCTCTTCTCCCGATTTGGAATTCGCTTAAAAATATAAACACTCATTCAATAAAAAAAAATATTTTTAGGAACGTTACGCAATCATTTGACATCGCCATAGAATGCTTAATTGCAGCTCAAGGAGGTTCAGTGACAAATTTGGGGCCAGTTATCATTAGCGCCGTTCAGCAAGCTCGCCCTATAATTAAAAATCCAGAAATGCTAACTCCCCAACAGATCACTGATTTGATTACGAAAATCTTTATGCTTGTCACACAGTACATCGGTAATGGGAAGGCAGAAAAATGAAGTACTTTGACTATTTGAAAGGTGTTCAAGGAGAAGAATTAAAAAATAAAAGATATTAACTAATACTTAAATTCCGTCTCTGTTTCTTTCTCTTTGTCCCTGACAATTCAAAACAACTTATTTTGAAGCGGATGCTGTTTGATATTGAAATGCCTCTCTACAAAGATCAAACTTAACGAATCTATTAATATATCTTTTTATGCATTGCTACAGAATTTTAGGGGGATACGAGCAGTTTTTTGGTGGGGTTCACGGATTATTTTGAGGGGGCCAAGTTTGAAAAAGGCCTAGCGTCGCCGCTGTCAACTATTAACGTAAAACAACGCGATTTTAAATAAAGTTTTTTCAAAATTAATAATCATTAGAAATACCTTTCGGCTAGAGTCTGCTTTCTCCGAAACGCCTTGTGGCGACGCATTACCGTGTTGCGAAATTATGAGACAGGATATTAAATTTCGATTAAAGATAGGGTGAAGTAGAAAATCAAGTGATTTTTTGTCGATTCTTCTACTAATTATAAGACCAGTCTGCATACTGAAACATTCAGGAAATACTTCCGAATGATTTTAAAATTCAAATTAGGTTCAGATTTTAAGGATAATTTTAAAGAAGGACCTCCGTCCAATCGCGTAACGCCCTGCCTATTTGTTAACAAAATTCTCAAGCATTTTGATTTACATGCTTTTAAAAATATATTTTCAGATATAACTTGAAAGTGTTCAGATTTTCGTTAAGCCTAATGTTTCAAACTTTTGCTAAGACTAATTTTATAAATATGTGTTTGGCCTAATTATTCAAATATGTGTTAAGCCTTTATTGCAGTCATTGTTTTCACGATATCAAAGACTAACGTTTTTGACAGAAAAAATACCTTTACTGGCTTTGGGTGTACGTTTCGATTTAAAATTAAATCCCTGGAATGTGACCCATCTCCATACTGTATTTCATACTTGGTGGTTGCGAATTAAGACTCGCCCCTAAGTACTACAGTACGCGGGGGCCACGGATACATTAGCAAGGTCGTATGGCACTGCTGTGCTCTCTGGGTGTCTTTCCCACCCTCTAGAGCCTTCTGTTGCCTTAACCTCTCGCTCAGTCTTGAACGCGGGGGTGTTTATCCTATATGATTTCACCCGTTGTTCATTATTCCCACTGAGCGTATAGTCAAGTTAAGATTGGAAAGGCAGCGCCATAATGGTAATCCGGTTGGCGCGCTTTGCAAATCTACAGACATTCTTGTAAGTGAGCCTACGACAAGCGAGAATTGACTACACTCAGTGGTTAATATTGCAGGAATTCCATCTTCCTATTTAGTCTGTACTAAGCTTTTCACAGCGTCTCACCAGGGCTGCGTTCAGTAATACTCATCAGGAAAAACATCGATGTTTGGAAAAATGAAATCGGTGTTCGTTTGACGTCATGATGACGTTGCAGTTGTTGAACGGCACAATTTTGGGTAATCGATGCTTTTCAAAATGGCGACGATATTATGATAACGTTATGGCAGAGGCTTAAATAATAAAACTGAACTATTTACAAAGATATTGTACTTCAATTCATCAATTATGTCAAAACGCCTACGTCTTAAAACTGTCATAATCCTTTTTTTACCGAAATAATGTATTGATTTTTAGTATTATTATCTATAAGAATAATATTTGTAAATTCTTCATTATTTAAAATGACGAAATTTATGTCATGAATCTGATGCTCATCTAAAAAACCTCCTCTCACAGCTCATTTTTCGGGGCGTACTATTAGCGTCGAAAAGATTAGCATCGAATGAGAATAGCGTCGAAAATTTTATGTTGGAGCAATAGCACCGAATGGAAGTGAATCGAAAATCTTAGCATCGAATAGAATAGTGTCGAAAGGAAAAGCATCGAGGGCGTCAAGCCTGCCATTGGAATAGTGTCGAAAATATTTTATAAAATTAGGATTAATGGCGAAAGGAATATCGTCGAATTTATGTGATTGAGATTAGTATCGAAAAGATTTGTATTTAAGTAAGCCAATACTTGACATTTGCTCATCAATGAAAAATAAGCTTTTACGACCACTCTCCGATTCAATTTTCCAGCGTAAAAATCCCCTCTGTGCAGGGTTTTACAATACCTTGGGCCAATGTGTACCTCTTTGGTAGGATTTTAACACAACCAACACTTGATTCTGATTAATTAGACCACGGGGAGTTCGACAAAAATTGTGAAAATATTCTAAACCCTACGCAAGTTGGTCAAAAATGTTTTGGAAAATTTGAAAATTGCATATTATTATTGAGACCGTTGACCGCCCAAACGCGTTCTGCACGCAATCTTGAAAAATTACTAGGGGAAAAACATAATAACAAGGGCTCGCGACGGAAATATAGCTATGAAATTTTAAACACCGCTGAAAAATTTACAATTCTTATATCAGGATAGAAAAATATTTTGAAGAAAACTCCACTTTGAAAAGTAAACAATATTTTGAAGAAAACTCCACTTTGAAAAGTAAACAATATTTTGGAGAGACGTAATATTAATTCGAAACGTAAATGAAGATAACAATATTTTGGAAAAGGCATAATATTATTCGGAAAACTAACTCAATGTAAACATCCATATTTAGGAAAAGGCATAATATTATTTGGGAAATAAATGAAGATAATCAAAAATATTTTGGAAAAGGCGTAATATTGTTTCGAAATAAATGAAGATAAACCACAATATTTTGGAAAAGGCGTAATATTATTTCGAAATAAATGAAGATAAACCACAATATTTTGGAAAAGGCGTAATATTATTTGGGAAATATATGAAGATAAACAACAGTATTTTGGAAAAGGTGTAATATTATTTTGGAAACTAAATAAATGAATATATCAAATTTTTGGAAAAGGTATAACAATATTTGGGAAGTAATTGAAGAGAAACAACATAAAATTTTGGAAAAGGCGTAATATTATTTCAAAACGTACATGAAGATAAACAACAATATTTTGGAAAAGGCGTAACATAATTTGGGAAGAAAATTAAGGTAACCAATATTTTGGAAAAGGCGTAATATTATTAGGGAAATATATGAAGATAAACAACAATATTTTGCAAAAGGCGTATTATTATTTGGGAAATATATGAAGATAAACAACAATATTTTGGAAAAGGCGTAATATTATTTAGGAAGCTAAATAAATGAAATTATCAAATTTTGGAAAAGGTATAATATTATTTGGGAAATATATGAAGATAAACCACAATATTTTGGAAAAGGCGTAATATTATTTAGGAAACTAAATAAATGAATATATCAAATTTTTGGAAAAGGTATAACAATATTTGGGAAGTAATTGAAGAGAAACAACATAAAATTTTGGAAAAGGCGTAAAACGTACATGAAGATAAACAACAATATTTTGGAAAAGGCGTAACATAATTTGGGAAGTAAATTAAGGTAAACAATATTTTGGAAAAGGCGTAATATTATTGGGAAAATATATGAAGATAAACAACAATATTTTGGAAAAGGTGTAATATTATTTTGGAAACTAAATAAATGAAATTATCAAATTTTGGAAAAGGTATAATATTATTTGGGAAATATATGAAGATAAACAACAATATTTTGGAAAAGGCGTAATATTGTTTAGGAAACTAAATAAATGAAAATATCAAATTTTGGAAAAGGTATAATATTATTTAGGAAACTAAATAAATGATAATATCAAATTTTGGAAAAGGTATAATATTATTTTGGAAGTAAATGAAGATCAGAAAAAATTTTGGAAAAGGCGTGATATTATTTCGAAACGTACATGAAGATAAACAACAATATTTTGGAATAGGCGAAACATAATTTGGGAAATAAATTAAGATAAACATCAATATTTTACAAAAGGCATAATATTGTTTGGGAAGTAATTGAAACATTTTTCTGAAATATTTTTCCAAAATAAAATTACACCTTTTTCAAAATTTTCTTGTTTATCTTCATTTACTTTTCGAAATAATATTACGCCTTTGCAAAATTTTGTTGTTTATTTTCATTTCCTTTCAAAATATTTTACGCAGGTGTTTAAAATTTCATAGATTTATTTCCGTCGCGAATCTGTTGTTATTATGTTTACCCCCTAGAATTTTTCAAGATTGAGAGCAGAACGCATTTAGGCGCTCAGCGGTCTTAATGGTGGTAAGTACATGCAATTTTGAAATTTCAAAACGTTTTTGATCAACTTTCGGCCAGTTTAGAATTTGTTCGCTTCGTTTTTCGAACTCCTCGTGGTCTAATTAATCAGAATGAAGTAAAATCCTACCAATTCTTGGTCTAATTACGTCACTTTTTAAGGTAATTTAGTCAAGCTTTCATTTGTTTAATGAGGACTCAACGTCATTATTGAGAATAAATAACTTGAACCTAACCTCACCTCATCTGAAACTAACCGAACCAAGCCTAACCTCAACCTAACCAAACCTAATAAGCCACTTACCCACCACAAGCTACGTTTCGACTATAATGACGTTCGACATAGTTCCGTGTCGACCGTATTCCGATTTTGTTATTTTCATCCTCATTCCATTCGATACTAATCAAATTTGTCAAAATGTGGTTCGCTGCTAATCCTAAGAAAGCGAATGTTTTCGACTTTAAGGACGTTCGATACAATTCCTTTCGACTCTAGGTTAAATTAGTAAATTGAAGGAGCAACTCTCTATTCGACATTAATCAATTCGATACTATTATGCGACCCCCATTTTTCTGATGGGCATCCGATGAGCATCATGACGTCACGCCCAAAGACGCGAAAAACCGTTCAGTAAGACATCGATGTCATCTTTTAGTCATCGATGTTTTTGATGCCGGTTACTGAGCGCAGCCCAGGCTTCACTTTATGAGAATCTATGACCTACGTCACTTCATGACAAGCTCTCAGTAACCAGTGACAAACTTATGGAACATACTTATGAACTTATGTTTTTAATTGATAGAGCACTGAGCTTTAATATAAGAGTTAAGAATTAAGAAACATTAAATTATGCCTTAAAAAACGGCCCTTTTCTAAATATAAAAGGAAAAATATAAAACATAAATAAATGATCTCTTATTACAAATTAATTAGCATTTATTTCGTCTTAAAAACGAGGACTACTGCGCCATCCCCCATTGGTTTAGTGGCGTCTGCTATATAGAACCAAGCTCTTACCCCTACCTCTCTAAGCCTGGGAAAATTCAACCACTTCCTTTAGGGCAAAGTGCTTCGCTTTAGCAGACGACACTAAACCAATGTCGGTTTAAACTAATTAAATGCTAATTATCTATATCAAAGTCCTGACTGACTGATTGACAGACTGACTGGTAATCAACGCCCAGCCCAAACCGCTTGCCCTAGAAGGCTGAAAATTTGCAGGAACGTTACTCATAAGTAGTACGCATACTAAGAAAGATTTTTCCAATCCGTCGCCATCTTAAAAAATGGCGCCCAGATATGTAAAAAATCTTCTCTATGCAACAAAGTCCACGCGTTTCAACCGATTTCCCAAATATTTAGTACACTGGTTTCCTTTAACCTATAGATGGGCTGAATGGTCTTTCGGGTTCGATTTTTTGCCATCTTTATAAATAGCGGCCAGAAACTTGAAAACCCTTCTTTATGGAATAATGTCCGCGTGAAAAGTAATAAAAAATGTCCCGACGGGCTGACGGGCATCGCCGAGTGCCTTCGCTCCTAGGGTGCTTCAAAACTATTAGTCATCAGTAAAATCTACCCATTCTTTATATCATTTTGATGGAAGTTCTTATTATACGCGAGCGACTCCGCGGGTAACAGCTATAGTTTTGTAATAAGAGAACATTTATTTGTATAATGATTTTGATTCAGGCCATTAAATACCCATATAACGTTTAGTTTTAAATTTTCATCATTTATTCTTTTTATTTAATATTTTTCCTTTTATATAAGAAAAGAACATTAGTAAAAAAATGAAAAAGAGAAATTTCAGCGATAATTATGTTTCTATTCGACAATGTCATCAAATACTTTAACATGTCATTTACTCATAATTATTTCTTATCCTTGAAATCCATCTGGCGTATAATTTAAAAATTTTTCCAAAAACCCTTTCCCTAATTTGTCGAATTTCGCGCAAAATTTCTGCTAAACTTAATTATCTCCTGGGGTGAAAATGACAGAAAAAAGGCGTAATCTCTTATGGTTTTAGATTAAAATAAGTTTTTCGGTTGATAAAGAATTTCAAATATGAAATATTTCATTCTGGAGCGAGAACGACACGCGTTATCGCTACGACATAATTTTACTGGAAACTTAACTTGTTTATTGCAAATAAGTAAATGCAAATTTGATTCTCTGAAAAGGATCAATCAAAATTAAAGTAAAAGATGAAATTTGATATTAAGTTCCTCGTTAAAATTTTGGAAAACGTTTTGGAGATCGCATTTTACGCCGTGACTTTTGTCTACGATTTTATCGCGTCGATTCCGAATAACATTAAAATTTACAATTCCATGAAGTCGATACCCAAATTGGGTCTTGGCTACGCCAGCACCTTTCAACTGCTACGCTTTCTAAGATTCCACAAGAGAGATGTCCCCAGTACTGTCAGTGAGTAACTATTTTGATCTGTCTGATACGACAAAGAACGTAGAAATATTTGGAGAATATAGTTTCAGGACGTAAGGTTGGTACTAGTAACAGTGAACACTTATAACAATTCTTTGTATAACTTCAGTTCCGGTAACGTTAGGCACTTTCAGGATTCGAAATATGAGTCTTTAGACACAATCCACTATGTTTTCAGATTCTTAACTCTTTTAAATTTCCCAAACCCCTTAGAGGACCCCAGATGTTAACAATCTCTGGTAAATGTGAACACCCTGCCCCAAAATATTGAACATTGGACACAAATGTGAACACCAATGTTAATCAACGGGGAGGAATAATTTTTTTTATTTCTCTCCTATATGGTTAACTTAGTGTTCACATTTGTGTCCAATAATAGTTGATTTTTACCTCTCCGAGTGATGATGACGTCACGGAGAGGTATAACACTGGACGTGTCTGTGTTTCTGTCACCGCGTTCGCAATTGGCAAATCAGAGTAAATGTGTTCGCATAAAGCAATTTTTGGCTTCTACTCCCATCGTTTGGATTGAGAAGTACGCGGCGATGGGCTTGGGTTGCGATAACCGTCTAGCATCCCAATGGCAGGGCTTCCACCAATGGTTCACGCAAATAAAAGTCCTAAAAAAACTGAAAATTTTAATTACTTTTACTTCGGGCATTTTTGTACACTTATCTTTTACTTTTTCGCATCTTTGTCTGCAAAGACAGGTTTTATTAATTCACTTTGTAATAACGTTAATTGGCTTAACCTTGTCGGCTAGCCAAAGTGTTAATTTTGTTGTGACGAGAATAGTTGTTAGCTGATTTTCAATTTCAGTGTACCTCGAGGCTATTCGCGGTGGTGCCATTTTGGAGAAAAAGGGAATTCTCTTAACGAGCTTCTTTTTCAAGCCTGTTGTGCTTCTATCCAAAGTCTCTACGGCTCAGGTAAAAGATAAGAAATAGCAGCAAAGGGACTTGCCATTGACCGCCAGGACATCGGGATAATACCCTCTTAGCTAATAACTTATCGACCCTTTGGCTTTTGTTAGCCAACACCAGGGTTCAAATTAAAAAACCTATCACTATGGGCACGGCCAACTTAGATACTCGACAAGCTCGCCAATGAGGCCAGCCAAGTTTGATCGCCCTCTATGTTAACGAACGTATGAAAAAAAACCTGAAAAAAATATGAAGCCGGGACAAAAAGAGACGAGCTAAAATTTTTTTATAATGTTAATCCTATGGGGCATGGTCCCGAGAGTGGATTCTATCAGCAATTAAGAGTCCTTTTTAAAATGTTTCCAATTTTTGACAACTCTGGGTATTTTATGAGGCGTGAAGTAAGTTTTGAGCTTCATTTTGAACCTAATTTCATAATTTTACATAAATTATTTCGCTTTCAATAAATTATTGTTCCTAAGCCTTGGTCATGTTTTTGTTTAAGCAAGCCGGGACAACTCGGGACGAGCTAAAATAAGATTCTAATGCTATTCCTATGGAAAATGGTTTCGAAACTGGATTCTACCTTTAATTAGGAGTCGTTTTCAAAATGTTCCCGATTTTTATCAACTCTGGGGATTTTATAAGGCGTGAATCATATTTTGGGCTTCATTTTGAACCTAATTTAAAAAATTTATATCCATTGTTTCACTCCCAATAATTTTCTGAACTTGAACTTCAATTTGAAGGCAAGTAATTATGAAGCCTGGCTTCATTTCCCGCGAAATTTGAATTTGTAAATATTGCAATGTCAAAACTCAATAAATTTGAAAAATAATTTTTTTGCCGTTTTATTTTATCACAAAAATTCATCTTATGTGTAATTTAATAATATAAATACTTGTCAAGCTTCTAAAGGAAATCTTCGGTACCCAAGCAGAACTTTTGTAGCGAACCTTCAAAATTATGTTGAAGCTACAATACCAGACTTGCCAAAATAAGAATCCTGCCAAAAGTAAAGTCTCTGTTACTTCTCAAGCTTGAAGACTGCGGCAATCAGCAACACATCCAGAAAATGGCATAACATTTCCCAAAAAATTTAAATGTTACCAAAGACCTCACGAATAAACCCATTAGTCGTAAAGTTTTGAAATTCTAACTACGAGTCATATGACAAACATTCAGTTTAAACATTGTTTATTTAAATGCAATGCACTATTTAACATCCACAATACATACATTTAATATAATATTAAATCTTATTCCATAAAACCAACAATTCCGTAATGTAATATTTTAAAATAACACAGAGACGAGCCAAGGTCCAAGTTCAGAAAATTATTGGGAGTGAAACAATGGATATAAATTTTTTAAATTAGGTTCAAAATGAAGCCCAAAATATGATTCACGCCTTATAAAATCCCCAGAGTTGATAAAAATCGGGAACATTTTGAAAACGACTCCTAATTAAAGGTAGAATCCAGTTTCGAAACCATTTTCCATAGGAATAGCATTAGAATCTTATTTTAGCTCGTCCCGAGTTGTCCCGGCTTGCTTAAACAAAAACATGACCAAGGCTTAGGAACAATAATTTATTGAAAGCGAAATAATTTATGTAAAATTATGAAATTAGGTTCAAAATGAAGCTCAAAACTTACTTCACGCCTCATAAAATACCCAGAGTTGTCAAAAATTGGAAACATTTTAAAAAGGACTCTTAATTGCTGATAGAATCCACTCTCGGGACCATGCCCCATAGGATTAACATTATAAAAAAATTTTAGCTCGTCTCTTTTTGTCCCGGCTTCATATTTTTTTCAGGTTTTTTTTCATACGCTCGTTAACATAGAGGGCGATCAAACTTGGCTGGCCTCATTGGCGAGCTTGTCGAGTATCTAAGTTGGCCGTGCTATGGGCTTCAATTTTGATGAATTTGAATGCTTGAATAATTTCATTTTAAAGATAGTTTAAGATATATATTGTTGCAACTTCAAAAGTATAAAATAATATATAAAACTTTTTTGAAACATTTTGAGGCTTCTTTTAATAAGAAATGACAACTGCTAGAGATAAAACCCCCACAAAAACCCAATAAAACCCCGTTTTTCTAACCCCGTCCAACACCCAAATCGACAGGTTAGAAGGGGTATAGCATAAGGAGGTATAGTCATTGGTTTGACGGCTTTAATGTATAATAGATTCTTGTTATGACAGAGTTGCGAGTTATTCTTCAAGGTGTTTTTATTCTTTCAGAGTCTTTTGTCCAGCAAGGAAAATGTTGAGAAGTCATTCGTTTACCATTTCATAAAACCATGGCTTCGAAACGGGCTGTTTACCAGGTAAGAAGATGTATAATATCTTTTTGACAAGTTGAAATTGAATGCCACTTTTGTAGTCGGAAGGAATTGTGGCGAGATCGCAGGAAGAAGATAGTGCCATCATTGCATCCGAAAATGGTCAACTCTTACTTGCCTATTTTCCAGGAATGCGCCCTGACTCTAGTGAACAAATTAGCTAAAACACAGGGTCAAGAAGTGGACATTCTGCCTCTTCTTAGCTACTGCGCACTCGACGTCGTCATAGGTATTAAATTTCAGCGCCAGTTCAAGGGTTCCTAACAAGCACACTGATTTAACGTGACAAAAATTCTTTCTCCATATTCTCGCGAATCTGATGCCGTAAAATTCGAATACCACAACGATTCACCTTCCCTTCTTTCGATTCTTGAGCAAATCCTGGATATCCAATACATTAATTCTTTGACAAATTTACCTCTAAGAAACCTGGCAAGTTGAAAAGCTAATTTAAAAGATACATTTTATTTTGCAGAAAGTACGATGGGAGTTAAATTGGGAATTCAGAAGAACGAGGACTCTGAGTACTTGGAAAGCATTCACTTGTAAGTTTAGGTGGTCAACATTGAACAGTAAGGGTTGCACTGTTCGGTGGTAAGCGCTCGCGGGGAACTTACTATTTTAAAAACCACTAGATTGAGCAGTGCCTTGGGAATTCGGTTTTTAAATCCGCTTTGCTTGATCGATTGGATTTTCAAACTCTGCCCAATGGGTAAACGATACTTTAAAGCCCTCGACTACGCCAGGAATTTGACAATGACGGTTAGTGTACGATGTATTGTTTTAACTATTGATTGGACTTAATATTCATTCATTCATTGTCAGATTATTGAGCAACGAAAGTCCGTGTTCTTGGCGTTGAAGAAAGAAGTTCCTAAAGGGGTTCCCGAATATAAAGAAAAGGTTTCGATTTTGGATTTCCTTTTGGAGATGCATCTTAGCGACGACAACTTCCGGTTAGAAGACGTTCAAGACGAAGTCGAAATTGCCTTGTTCGGGGTAAAATCTTTACTTAATTCAGAAGCATCTGATTTAATGTCAGGCATGTCTTTAGGGTCACGACACGGTGGCACTCAATATGAGTTGGGTGTTGTTTTTGTTGGGACAAAACGAGTCAGCACAAATGAAAGTGCACCAAGAACTGGACGAAGTGCTTGGTTCATACAACGAATCTCCCATTGAGCTGGATGACCTCAAAAGACTACCCTACTTAGACTGCGTCATCAAAGTACGTGTAGTAAAGATTTGATTTTATTTTTAGCAAAAATAGTTGACACGAGTAAATAAATAGCATAGCCGTCACTGCTGAGCCAAGGTTATTGTTCTAAAACTGTTTCTATTGTGCTCAATAAATATTGGATAATTTATACAGGAGTATTACCATTTGTTTCATTTTTGGCAGGAAGCAGCTCGGCTGTACACTCCGGCAACGGGATTTGCAAGACGTTTGGACGAAGACTTAATGATTGGTATTTCGTATTACCACTTGGACATCCAAAAACAGTTAATCTTAAAGGGTTCTGTTTTTAAATTATAGATGACGTGATGATACCGAAGGGAACCGATTGTTTCGTAGTTGCGGACATAATACACCGTGATCTGGATGTCTACTCCGACCCCGAGTTATTTTTGCCCGAACGCTTTCTGCCCAACGCCGAAAAATCCGTGAACCCTTTCGCCTTTCTCGCCTTTTCATCGGGACCCAGAGGATGCCCAGGTATTGATTTGTTGACTTTCGTAAATTATTTATCAATCTCCAATTTTCTAAGAAGTGTTCTAAGATATTGCTACGGACCATAGTTATAATTGCTCCTTTTAACTTTATCAAATATGCCTTGAAGCGTATTGTCGGCGACACAGTGTTTGGGAAAAACTGCCTTTGAACCATGACCTAACTCTAAATGACGCAAAGCATTATGGGTTGCAGTATTGGAACTAGGCAAACATGTTACCTCCATAGGTTTAAAATCTTCCTAGGACGCGAGGGGTCGGACGAATTTTCAAACTTTAGAGCTCTGGCAATTTAAAACTTAAAATGTGATGGACAACAGTGTCGTCATAAACCTAACATGAATTACGAAAACAACGTTATTTGATAATAAAACACTGGCCCTTCTTTTCACAGGATACCGCTTCGCCTTGTTGGAAATGAAAGTGGTGTTGAGCACGATTCTAAGACGCTTCACTGTAAAATCAACGCTACCACGTGACAAAATTCTTTTATCCTTTGAAATGGTTCAAAAACCGATTGGTGGACTGCCCGTCACCTTTCTGCCTCGATAGAGTAATCTTTTCTTTAATCGTATATCTAATTTCCGACTCAGCTTTTCTTAAGTTACTTCCCTGTATTTCGCGACAAACACGGGACTGTCAAAATTTAAAAAAAAACTCCACTCCGAATGTACATACAATCATGAATCTATACAACATTGAATATCCCTCCGAAACTCTAGATTTGATTTGGGTGTTGTCTACCTAGTCCATGACTTGTGTTGCGTCGTTCAAAAAATCAATCATAAGACAGGAGGATGGTGCCTATTGAGTGTTATGGCTTCCGTTCCTAGAAGCGCCTCGTGTTGCAAGTTGGGTAAGAAGCTACCACCACGAGGTTGATGTCCTCTTTAACTAAGTCCCAGTCAAATCTTAAAGAGAGATTAGAAGGGACACATTCATTGTTTTATAAACTCATGGTACAACGCCTAATCGTATACAGAATATTACTGTTTAAGAATGCAATATATGTAAAGGTTTGTGGCGTATTTAAATTCGTTTAACATTACAAACTGGTATCAGGTATACAAGGGTCTACCGGGCCTATAGAATTCTTTCAATTCTCAACTAAACTCGCATTATACTTCATACGTAGCAACTAGTCTGTCAAACGAAAGAAGAGCCCTGACAAATTTGTCCAAATTGGTGTCGCCACCATCGACCCCATAGTACTTTATCAACTTGTTTTGTTTTGTCAATAGTCGTCTGTAATATAGTCTGCTATAAACAGATAGGCTTAATCGCAATAGAATAAATACATTTTGCAGTATATATTTCATATGTTTATGTTTCATGATTTTTTAGGATCATCGAGTATTAAAGAATAAAAAACAAAATTAACGACAAGACACCAGTTTTATCTTTGTTGAACTAGCATTGCAATATATTTTAATGACATAAGTTAAAGTACTTGTCCATAAGTAGTTCAGCAACAAAGCGTCTTCAGTCCACGTTTTCATCAGAGTCTTCGCTGTCTTCTTGCATATTAATTTTAAGAGGTTCAATTGTGGTTTCGATGATGGGATCTTTTTCCCAATACTCATGCATTATATTCTCGACGTGCTCTATTGCCTTACGCCAATTCTCTGGTGTCACACGTTCAATGGCCCTCAATGTTGCATCTTTGACCGTCGAGCGTTTGAAACCAGAATTCTGCTTCGCAACGTCGTTCTTCACTTCATATTAGTTCAATCGGGTTAAACTGGCAATGGTACGGTGGAATCCTCACTACCGTGTGACCTCTACTTTTAGCAACCTCGTCAATTTCGTACTTCAGGGTTCTGGTCTGGACTTGTGATGCTTTATTATTTCATAAAGTTCACGTCGAGAATATAATGCATGAGTATTGGGACAAAGATTCCATCATCGAAACCACAATTGAACCTCTTAAAATTAATATGCAAGAAGACAGCGAAGACTCTGATGAAGATGTGGACTGAAGACGCTTTGATGCTGAACTACTTACTACTTAGACTTATGGACAAGTACTTTAACTTAAGCCATTAAAATATATTGCAATGCTAGTTCAACAAAGATAAAACTGGTGTCTTGTCGTTTATTTTTTTTTATATTCTTTAATACTCGATGATCGTAAAAAACCATGAAACATAAACATATTAAATATATATAGCAAAATTTATTGGTTCTATTGCGATTAAGCCTATCTGTTTATAGCAGACTATATTACAGACGACTATTGACAAAACAAAACAAGTTGATAAAGTACTATGGGGTCGATGGTGGCGACACCAATTTGGACAAATTTCTCAGGGCTCTTCTTTCGTTTGACAGACTATAATTATAATATTAATCCTGGCTTTATTTTAATTGTTGTCACTGCAAGTTCATAACAAAACATTATTTATGAACATTTTATATAAGGCATTATGCTATTTTGAAATTCAATAAGAGTTTAGATATTAAGAAAAAATACCGAAAGTGACATTTTTTTAGACTTAGATCGTAATTGACATAATATACCAGTAGCAAATCCTAATGAAGCAGCTACTTACGTAATTTGTATAAATTGTTTTCGATTCGCAAAAATTATGGCAAGAAAAATACTGATCGTTTAAATCGTTTTAAGTACTCTTTATTTGAAAACCGAAGAGTCGTTTACTAAAGCTATGTTTGAAGCTAAAAGCATTTAAGAAACTTTGCTATATTTTGCAATATCTTTCTGGCGAAATTCAATAATAATATTTTACATTTAATGATATAAATAATTCATATTCCTAGTTTCGTTTAATATTTAAAAGTGTTATTTGGTACGTTTGAGTTAGGTGAAATTAAGTTTTCAAATAGGCAAAATGTTTTACATGTTAAATACCTAAAACATTGAGGAATTGAAACTCGGGGTTTCCTACATGGTGCTACGTTCGAAAAGTCAGTTAAAAGTAGTAAACATTTTTTCATTTGTAGTATTAATGTTTTAGTACTATTATTTACAAATTCAAAACAAAACTTCATATGAAGCTGATGAAAAGTGTACTGTGGATTCACATTTACTGCTTAACAGATTTACCAGAAAGAGAACCTGCTGTTTAAACAAAGTAGATACCCATTGGTTCTTGTTTAAACAAAGAATGGTTAAAGAAGACTTACTTTCCAAAGTGTTACATTTCATGATTATGAATGAAAATGAAAAAGTAGACAGCTTCTAGAATCTTGACGACGATCGACGTAAAGATTCCGTAGAACCACAGAACAAAGACTGGCAACAAAAATTCCATTTTCAAGACGATGACCTCATTCAATTGCGGTTTTTCGAAGGACATTGCCTCTCTTCGTTTAAAAGCGCTGTATCTTATGGTTTGAGCTTTCTGATCAGTCTCAACGTATCTTGTTGAACTAGAGAGAAAAAGTTGTACTTCTTTTTAAATGAATCAAAAATAATAAAAAAACTATTATCAAATTAATTTCGAAATGAAACTGTCTACAGGAGTATATTAATCAATTGATTGCTTTCTTGGTAATTATAAAGACAAAGAACTGAATGCGGTGGAAGAAATTACCCTTATTTTTCCATATATACATATATAAACATAAGTTCATTATATGTGTTACGTAAGTTTGTCACTGGTTACTGAGAGCTTGTCATGAAATGATGTACGTGAAGCGTCATAGATTCTCGTAAAGCCATGCCTGTTGAGGCCCTGTCAAAGACTTAGTACAGACTAAATAAGACGATAGACTGCAAAACGGAGTGTATTCAATTATCGCGTCGTTCTCAAACTAGCTCACAGTAGGCTCCGGCACAGAGGCGTCGGAAGTGTTTTGAAGTTGGGGGGCTCGGGCTCCGATGAAGACCAAGGAGGATGTATGGGATGACGCCCCAAACCTGCTCCGGAGCTGTTTCTTAGACATTGTTCTGTGCAGGCGCGTAGGAACGTTTCGAATTTAGGGGGGTACAGTCTAAACATGGATTTGGGCTCCCCCTCCCCAAAGACAAGAAAAATGTCGAAAAATACATTGAACACGGTTGAAACATTGTACTTTAATCACAATGAAATGGTGAATTATTATGATTTTCCAAAAATCGGTGTCCGATAGGTGTTGGTTGTGGAAAATGTTCTGCACATGAAATTTTATTCAATCTTATCAATCCTCTCTGGATATGTTTAGATAATTGCTAAGTGATTTAGTTTTTTTCAAGTCATTCTTGCCCGTAGTCAGGGCACAAACACTTTAAGAGAATTTTTAATATGAAAAATATGATTCCCATTGTAAAATTAAAGGATTTTATAGGACCAGGAGTTCATAATAACCCCCCTGATAGGACTCATAAGTGATAACACCTGAATTGTGGATGATTCTATTTCAGTGTGAACGTAAGATTCCTGAAAGTGCGTTACATCGCACTTTATCTAATTAAATACTGAAGGGCTCACGCAGAAGGCAAATAGGCTAATAATTAAAAAACCATAAACAAAAAAGACTTAAAAGTGACTGAAAATTACCAAATCAAGCTATTTAAAAGGGTCAGGTAGGAAGAAAGATTTTTCACTGAAAACCGATTTTTATAATGAAAGATATTGTAAAGGTCTGTGAACTTAAAGCATAGCGCGGCTCCTGTGGATCCCCTACAAGGGGACTTTCCTCCTGAGCTCTGGGTTTGGCTTGGCAAAGGCTAGTGGGCGGGATTTATACATGCACGTATAAATCCCGCCCACAAATGCCTCCTGCCTTCGCCAAGCCAAAACTGGAGTTCGCAAGGAAAGTCAACTTGTAGGGGATCCACAGGAGCCGCGCTGTGAGCTTTGACATTTCAGATGAAAAATCTCAGGCGAAATTAAATTGAAGTGCAGCTCAGAATTCAAAGTAATTGCTATCATTTCAAATAAAATCTCCAAAAATTCTTTAAATTTAATTATGCCAAAATGGAAGGCAAAAATCTCCTGAGCGAGCGAAGCGAGCTCCGCGATTTTTTTATCTGACCAAATGAGATGTCGCTAATTCTGCGTTTCAAACGTCATACAGCTGGGATTATAAATAATTATTCCAAAATCCCCAAAACATAGGAAGATTAGTGAAATTATAGGATAAAATGGGATACTTTCTAAAATATTCTCAATTCAGTATCATTTTGGCGCCCTTTGAATATAAATTTGGCGCCCTTTCTGACCTATTTAGGCGCCCTAGTAGAATTTTAGTAGAACTAAACCAACATGTATAACGGTGTAACGGATTTTGACAATTTGGCTACAGGCTAGTTCCAGTTTTCAGGGGATATTCACCGGGGATGAGGCATGAGAGTGTAAGGGGATATTCACCGGGGATGAGGCATGAGACTGTAAGGGGATATTAACCTGGAATGAGACTATGCATAAGGTATTTCTCAAGGGGTGAGACTACTATTAAAGAAATTCAGAAAGTATAGCTAAAATATGCTTTAAAATTTTTTGTTATGCAGTATGTCTTAAAATATAGAATTTTTTTATTTTTATCAAAAATTTAATACCTAAATGAATACAAACTAAGAAAATTAAAAACCAAATGTGAGGGGGCTGCGCCCCCTCACATTTCGTTATAGCAGGGGCTTGAGCCCTCCCTGCCCCCCCGGTTCCGACGCCACTGCTCCGGCATTACACAGCATGGGCAGTGTCATAATTATGGAAAATATCTTATAAACTTATGATGTAAATCAGTCAGGCTATACTTCATGACGTAATCTTTTTCCTCTCTCCAAAGAACATGAATCGGCTTTTCAGGCATTCGGAGAGTTTTTGTTTCTTGTTCATGATACATTTCATAGTGGATTTAGGTCAGAGTAAAAGTGAATCACAAGTCGCTTATCTTAATGTTATTTGTATTTGTATTTGTATGTTACTTTCTTTTCAAACGATACTAAAGCCGCGTTTACACGAGACACTTTGAAACCGTTTTAAACCGTTTTGGAATGTACAAAAAAGAATATTAAGTTGATAAAACCAGAGATCTTTCACGAGAAAATGCAAATATTATTTTTTAAAAAGTGTTAGGCCTTTCCAAAACGGTTCAAAACGGTTTCAAAGTGTCTCATGTAAACACGGCTTAAGTACGCTTGGATCTACAGCAATCAAGGCTCTTAGTAAATAGATTCAGGAAAAAGGGGTCAAAATCTCTTCCGCCCAGGGCAATGAAGGCTTAAGTTTTACAGCATCTATAACAAGTAAAATACCAGCTTGAATGAATCACGTACAGATAATCAAGGAGTTCCTTCATGTGGTGAGGCAATCTTCTACTAAATAACAAATGAGTGCTTCCAAAGGCATACTTTTCGGTTCCAGTGTAAACAACTCTATCTTTGCTCAACTCTGTGAGAGAATTCCACTGGATTTCACCTCTTTGAATCAAGGAAACTTCCCCAGAGTAAAACTCTTCTCTTATATTAAGAATTTCACCAAAATACAATCCGTTTTTTTCCATTCGATCTTGCATTTTGACATATATAGGAGAAGAATCTCCCTGCGAAATACAAATTCGCAATGTGTTATACGAAAAACGTGATGAGCAAACTGCAGGGTAAATAAGAAAAGAATGACTAAAATAAAGTGACCAAATTCAAAACTGCCGTTTTAGAAATAGCGGCTGCTGTTTTTCACGGGAAATAGCAGTTTTTAGCTTGAGTTTTGAACATTTCTTAACCATGCAGTTTGCCTTACCTATTGAAGAAGATCATCATCATACGCTAACTTAACAGTCAATACCTAAACCAAACGAAGCCAAACCTAACCTCATCTAAGACTTTTGTGATACAAGTAACAAAGTTTAACGAGACTTAATTATGTTTAACTAACAACACCTACACCATCATAAACGACTATCGTATTTCACTTCTCGGTTGCCCTGCTCTTTTAGAAACTGCTGTAACCGTACGCCGCATTTACGAGAACCGCTGGTTAGGGCAGGGCCGGATTAAGGGGGGGCAGAGGGGGCACCTGCCCCCGGGCGCCAGCAAAATAGGGGCGCCCAAGATGTCTGGTGATACCCAAATCTGAGCGATTGTTTTATTAAATTTTCGAAAAACTCAAAAACATGACGTTAGTTTTGAATGATTACGGGACTGTTTTTCGTTTTTAAATAGGTATATTAGCTATCGAGACCAATTTATTACACCAAATTAGTTGGGAGGAGACGATAAATAGATTTTCCGAGTCTAAATCTAGAAAAGCCTATTCAAAGACATAGGCAGGGCTGATACTAAGTCACTTTTTTCAAATTCGGTTACTTAAAGTCACTTTTCCAAAAATTAGTTACTATTTGTCACTTTTTTTGGATTTTTGAGTCTTTCGGTGTTATTTATCTTCTCGACCACAAGGTTAAACGTAATATATTTGACTGTATGACGGTTTAAACGCAAAAACAGCGAGATTACAGTTGATCAAACCCAAAAAATTGTGGAGCTCGCTTCGCTCGCTCATCAAATATTTAACTTAATATTTATAATCAGTCCAATTCAAATGAATGTTTTAGTTTTGATTTAAAACGACATCAATTACTTTGCATTCTGAGCTGTGCTCCAAAATGGTTTAATTCAATTTCGCCGTAGAAATTTTATGATTGGACCTTTCCTTTGACTGGAAATATCTAAGCCCATAGATTGGCACCGACCTTTAAAATATCTTTAACTACTGAAAATAATTATGAAAATCGATCATGTCTGAAAACATTTCATTTAAAGTGTCCTTATTTTATAGCTTAATTTGCCCTTATTTAGTCACTTTTTGCTTACTATTTTTAAATTTATTAGTCACTTATTCAACTAAAATTGAGCGTATGAGTGAGTATCAGCCATGCATAGGGATACTTTTCACTTAACAAAATTACAATAGGGAGCTAACAGCTGGCTAGGGGGAAGAGATAGTCTGACGTCACGCAGCCGCCCTCTGGTTGGCATTTTTGCGCGTAGAATACTGTTGCCAACCGTTAGGGGGGATGAAACTCCAGTAAGAGATAGAAGGGTGTGACGTTTCAGGGTCAGAACTGTTAGCTCCCTATATTTCTAATAAAAACAAAATTGTTAAAATTTCTAGCTGGTTTTTATAAATTATGGGGCCAAGGGAGGGGGCGCCCATCGAGCCACTGCCCCGGGCGAAAATCTTCTTAATCCGGCCCTGGGTTAGGGAACTGCCCTTAACGGGTAAACTGCGTTTTCGGGGAACCGCTATTTGGGGAACCGTTGATATGAGGACCGCTATTATGGGATCAGCTCATAAGGAACTGCTTATATGTGGGCTTCTTAATTAAGACAGTAAGATATTTCATTTTAAATGTCACCTCAAAAAGGTTCTAGGGCGATATTCATTTGAGTCATTTCGAAGCAAAAAGAAGTTTCAATTTGGTTATTTTCATAATCCAGGTTAAAATTTATTGAGCGAGCTTAGAGATTTTGGGGTCTGTAGAAATGTAATCTCTAATTCAGCGTTTAAATCAGAGTCCCATAAGTTATTGAATTATATTATATTTGTAATTGTCAAGGCTCAAAAAACAAAAATGTTCTAAACAATATTTTTAGCAATGAAATTTTTGTAACTGAAAAAAAAAGTTTTTAGTAAGTAGACGTATTGAAGAAAAGCAAGGGCATATTAAAAAAGGTTCAGGCTAGCTCACACATCAAAGGAAAAGGCACGATAAATGACGCATTAGATGCAAAGGCAGGGGCAAACTATGAATACAATTTCAGTGTGTTATAATTATTTAAACCACAAGCCCTACCAAAAATATAGAGAAGAATTGCGTTTGAGTGCAAATAGCGGGAAGAATACTCGGTTTCTTCAAGATGTCTTCAAACGAGTTAATGTAATCAGACTTTGAAATCATTAGTTCGCTTTTCAAATTCCCAGAAAATGCTTTCATTAAAACATTAGATGACAAACCAAAGGCTCCGTATATGAAATATCCTCGGAACGTTCGACCCAAATCACCTTGCGCTGAAAAATGAAACAATTTCGGAAAGCAAGAATTTGAAGAAGAATATTTTTGTCTGATATTACGATTTTGTAGCAGATCAGACAGGAGAACCCAGATAAAATGCATAAAGGAATCCTTCTTTTTAGTTCCCATTATTTTGTATTGTAAACGATTGATTATAAAGGCGCAGAGCGGAAGGAGAACAATTGTGAGGGCAGTTGCGATCCAAACAGCTGGACTTAATCCTAGTATATTATAGCGATCCGACCCTGAACTCAGACGAGATACGACAGTGTAGATTTGAGCCATCGAAACTTCCACAACAGGTGAGATGTGCATTTCCATTGTGCGGCTCTCATCTAGTCCCATTGGATACAATAACCCGTCTATTAGCTAGGGTAAAAGCGTAATGTAAATTAGACTACGGACAATTTAAGGTCGACATCGATGGGTAGGACAATTTAAGGTCGACATCGAGGGGTCGGACGTTTTTGAAAAGGTTTACGGGATTTCGAAATTCAATTCGATTTCTTCGGATTTCATTTGATTTCGTTGGATTTCATTTGATTTCGTTGGATTTCATTTGATTTCAAAATTTGGTAAAATCCAACGGATTTCGTCGAATTTTGAGATTTCTCCCGTGATTCCGTCGGATTTTGCTATTTTTCCCGTGATTTTAACGGGTTTTGCGAATTCCCTTGATTTCGTGATTTTTACCGTGATTTCGTTTGATTTTGTGATTTCTTTTGATTTTGGATTTCGAGAATTTTGTAATGGATTTCGCAATTTCTTTACTGATTTTGTTTCTGATTTTATGATTTTTTTGTTGATTTTGTGATTTATTTACTGATTTTGCGATTTTTTTATTGTTTTTGTGATGTCTTTACTGATTTTGTGATTTCGTTACTGATTTCGGATTTTTTATGGGATTTCGAAATCAGCATTGATTTTGGATTTCTAAAATTGGATTTCGCGGTTAGCGTACGGGATTTCGTGAATGACCGACCCCTCGGTCAACATGTATGATGAAAAAGCAGGAACGATAAAAGAAATACACCAAAATTACCCCACGTTTTGTAGCTTCAATTGAATTGAAAAAATAATTCGTTCTGGTAAAGTCGGAACTATTGAGAAGTTCATGTACACGCTCAGGAGTTACATAGATCAATCTAATGAAAGAGAGGCCACGAGCAACGTAACAATATTTAGTATGACACTTTTTAATGCCAATGCTTTTCTTAAGTCAGGTTTTCCCACCATATTATAGATAATAGTATAGAATGAAAATAAAATAGGAAATTTCCGGACAACTCCATAGATTTTTGGTCAAAATATTGTTTGGTGTGTCATCAAATACACATTGACTACTACCAAAAGTGGATGAGAGGAAAAGTATGAAAATGGACAAAAGTCGTGAGTCATCAGAGTTTCGCCGTAGTTCACCGTTTTATTGGCGTAGCTATACTGGGCCTGTTCACTCCCTTAAAATAGGTCTTGTGTTAATTCGCGGTTACGCGGTTACCGTCGTCTGCTATTGTGTATGCTAGAACTTCCTCGATTTGCCTTTGTAGTCAGGACAGAGTAGCTGGTAATATTTTAAAAGGTATTTGAAGGTATAATATGGATTTAAGTAAGGTTATCAAAGCAATAGAAGAGCACATAAAACTAGATACGTTTAAAACAAATCTCGGTAATTTAGCTATAGCGCGAGCAGCTTGCGTCGTGATGCGCGTGATCGAGTGGGCTATGGTTAAACCCAGGAGCATAAATGTCTGAACTACTTTCAGTCGGGAGTTTGCAAGTCCATCAGTCACTAGTAGGATAAATAGTTATTGGCAAAACTTTGATGTCCGCGTTTTTCAACACATGCTCTATGGCCATTGTCATACTTTCCCTCTCATCCACATTTGCTAGTACTTGAATAGGTAAATCAACTTGGTTCTACTTTTATACGCATAGTGCATGGTGAAAAGAACAATTCAAAGGTATCGAAATTTATGTCGTTACACCGATCTGACACTCAAATGATATATTTTCAACGTGATTCTAAAAAGTACGAAACAATTCAAAATTGGGGTAAAACCACTTATGACGGTTTTGCCCCAGGCTTTTTTCTAAGTAATCTCAAATATCCTATTTCATCTGATAGAATTCGGAATAATTAGGTGATCCACTCTGATATTTAAACATAATTCAGTGGTTTTTGATAGACCAAATCAGAAAACTGAAATTCGCAAACATACGTAGTATTGAGAAGGTTACAATAGACGAATTTTCCAAACAGAAATACTGTTCCTTGTTCAGGTAAGTAATAATGTGTGCAAATATTGAAATCACTCTCGTGTCTCTGGAATGAATAATTACGACAAAAAATCAGATTGTATATTTTTGAAAATAAACTGCCCAAAACTGAAAAAAGCAGATTTAAGTATTTTGTACTTACAGTTGGAATGTTATATTTAAAATCGTACGTCGTAGCCAGATTTGACATGTTTGTGTAGATTCACAAATTTTTGGTTCTTGAAAATATACTGACAAATTTTTAGTTCTTGGAACTAAACTGACAATTTTTTGTTTCTTGGAAATAGGAGCACGTCAATTGGTTGATAGACATTTGAGTGACGACAACTTGGAGTCCAACAATTGGATGGCAATGAAACCGACAGAGCGTCAATAGGGTGAAAAAAATGTATTTTCTTAAGTTACATATCTCTTAAAACCACAAAATTCGGATAGTCAAAACTCTATGTTCTGTGAGGTGAAGTCAGGTTAGGTTTGGTTCAGTTAGGTCAAGCTGGGTTAGGTCGGGTTCATTAGGTCAAATCAGGTTAGGTTTGTTTTCAGTTAGGTCAAATCAGGTTAGGTTTGTTTTCAGTTAGGTCAAATCAGGTTAGCTCTGATTCAGTTAGGTCAAATCAGGTTAGCTCTGATTCAGTTGGGTCAGGTGGGGTTAGGTTTGGTTCAGTTCAGTTTGATCAGGTGATGTTAGGTTTTGTTCAGTCCAGCTAAGTTAGGTTAGATTAGATTAGGTTTAATGAGATCAGGTTAGGTTAGGTTTAGTGAGATCAGGCTAGGTATGGTTTAGTGAGATCAGGCTAGGTAAGGTTTAGTGAGATAAGGTTATGCCAGGTTAGGTATAGTGGAATTAGGTTGGGTTAGGTTTAGTGATATCAGGTTGGGATAGGTTTAGTGATATTAGGTTGGGTTAGGTTTAGTGAGATCAGGCTAGGTAAGGTTTAGTGAGATCAGGCTAGGTATGGTTTAGTGAGATCAGGCTAGGTAAGGTTTAGTGAGATAAGGTTATGCCAGGTTAGGTATAGTGATATTAGGTTGGGTTAGGTTTAGTGATATTAGGTTGGGTTAGGTTTAGTGATATTAGGTTGGGTTAGGTTTAGTGATATTAGGTTGGGTTAGGCTTAGTGATATTAGGTTAACAAGCTTTTGGATTCTTGAATTTATAGTTTGACAATTTTTTGGGTCTTGAAAATATAGATTCAAATTTATATTTTAGTAAATTAAATTATCCAAGCTTCAATGAAAAATATTAAAAAAATATAAGGTGTATGGTGACTTCCGTAACTCTGCCTTCCTTCACCTCCAATTCAAACCTCATCCAAATAAATCCTGAAATTGAGAAAACGGCAAGACTTGCGTTGAAGAGTACGAAGTAGTATCTAGGCCTATTCGAATGTTTCACTGAACTGTCTTAATGACAGTATGCCAATGAAGAAAATGAATCGAATAACTTCCTGGTCGAGGGGTGTCACGGAGATCAGTGTTTTGGAGACAATGTGTTGTCACGGTAACAAAACCATGTATTTGAACTTTCATATTTCGTGTCCAATTGTAATACTTTATATACTTGTGAAACTCAAGTAATGTATTTTGAATTAACATAAGTTTTAGAACTTGTGGTAATGATGAAAATAAATCGGAAACCTCCGGTTTGATGCGTTGTCACGGAGATCAGAGTGTTTTGTATCTTTAAAAGGCAGCCAAAGTGTTGTCACGGTAACGAAACAATATATTTGAACTATGTGTTCATTAGTAATTCGTTATAATGATGTGAAACCCAAGTAGTTTATCTAAATTTAACTGTAAGAGCAAATTATAAAAGTTTTACAAAGTAATTGGCATAAGTTATCAGTAGTAAATCCTAATGCGTTTTGTTGCAGCTCTTAGCGGATATATTAACTTGGGATGTACCGAAATACCGATATGGGTACAGCCGCATATATCGGCCAATATTATCGGCCCATAAAATTAAAAAAAAAATAATATTTCTCCATGAATATCGTTTCCAAGGGTAGAATCAGCATTATTTTGGAGCATTTACCTTTTTACTTTGTTTTATTAGAGACATGTGTCACATCTCTTTCGTTTAATGTGTTACCGATACATATTTAGCCTTAACCCTTTTCCTTAAAGAATGGTATGGTCTAAGTTAAATCCATGCTTGATTTTTAGTAAAAATGCAGCTCCTTTCCTTGTTCAACATGAAGTAGCGTTATAAGCAAACTTAGGGACCACAAGTGAAAAGTTCAAAGTGTATTAGTGACACCAAACACATTTGAGAGTGCCAGTGTCGACTTTGATTGTTTGCGGGAGGTATGGGAAACTAGGGAAATTACTTTCTCATAGTCGTGAACAACGGGATAAAACTGAGATTGTGGTAAACCCTGCATTTTTAAAGGGAAATGTTAAACTGTGGGAATAAATTTGTGTGATGTGTTTCAATTAGTATTGAGTACTTTATTTCTTGTCAAATTTTTCCCGGAAATATCGGTTTACATGAAGCCGATATTGGCCGATACCAGAAGTGAGATGAGACTAGAAGTGAAGGGCTCTAGCATTGGTAATAGATCCTGGCATTAGTGAACAAATTTGAGGATTTTACGCCGCTTCATGCAATCGCGCCTACGCTAGAGAGAAAAAAATTGGTCGAGTTCCAAAAAAACTTTCTTACCCCCTTCCCCTCAACCTAAAGCGGCGAAACACGGACCCGGGTGCTTGAATCTAGTTCGGCCATCTACCACCGCGAGCGTCTCACGTTTTGGAGGGGAAATTCTGAAACCGCCACTAGAGGGCCAACCGTTGGTGTGTTATCAAGAATATTCACTTTCGCCGAGTGAAGAATTTGGTTAGCTCAGTACTTCTAGTCTCATCTCACTTCTGCCGATACCGATAAGAAAAACATGGGCCGATATATCGGTGCATCCCTATATTAACTTGGGTTCGCAAAATTATATCGAATCTGACAACAGTCGACTTGAAACATATTGTCAAAGTCTTACTAATCTTTGGGACTTAGTAAATAAAACCAATACTTTAAAAATACGGGTAACGAAACAATGTATTTGAACTTTCCTATTTCGTGTCCAATAGTAATACTTTATATAGTTTTGAAACTCGAGTAATTCATTTTGAATTAACTACAAAAGCATATTTTCTGTCGAAATGTCGAGATATATAAGTTTTAGAACTTGTGGTAATGATGAAAATAAATCGAAAACCTCCGTTTTGACGCGTTGTCACGGAGATCAGAGTGTTTTGTATCTTTAAAAGGCAGCCAAAGTGTTCTCACGGTAACGAAACAATATATTTGAACTATGTGTTCATTAGTAATTCGTTATAATGATGTGAAACCCAAGTAGTTTATCTAAAATTAACTGTAAGAGCAAATCATAGAAGTTTTACAAAGTAATTGGCATAAGTTACCAGTAGTAAATCCAGAAATTGATGACTTCTTATCCTGGGAAGTATTGGACACTAAGGCATTATATAGTATCCATCCCTGCTAGTCAAAATTGCCTATGGCAATCGTAAAAGAGGGTCGAAAGTTTCCTCCCCACTAGGAAAACTATCTAATCTACTGAAAAATATCCCACGCCGAGAGGCTGTGGCACTCAAACTGTGGGGCGTGTTCAAAACTTCTTCAGCGCCAATCGCTGAAAAGCCGTCTGGCTAGAACTCTATGAAAATCCATTACAATCCGTGGGCCTAGGACCTAACTCTAGTTTGACCGGAATTTCTAGCAGTCTATTAAAACAGCTGTTCTTGTCACCGTTTCTGATTCGTTACCTCAAACCACAGGACACACCTTAAACTTTCGTTTCTTGCCCGCTGCTGGCGCGCAAATCAGCCTGCCAACTCAAAATGAGGGAAATGCCGTAGGTGATCGGACCTAATAAGAAGTTGGTTAACAGAGATGGTTCCGGATATGGTTAGAGTCCAATACTTCCCAGGATAAGAAGTCATAAACTTCTGGTAAATCCTAATGCGTCTTTGTTGCAGCTCTTAACAAATATATTATCTTGGGTTCGCAAAACTCTATCGAATCTGATAACAGTCGACTTGAAACATATGGTCAAAGTCGTACTAATCTTTGGGACATAGTAATGAAAACGAATAATTAAAAAATACGGGTGTATATGCATTTGACATCCGTGAAGAAAAATGTGTTTTAATTGTATTGTAAATATTCTGGGAATATTAAAAGTTCTAGCAAAATCCTAATATTTGATTTTACAAAATAATTCCGGATAACGCTTTTTTCAGTTTCTGTTCAATGTAAATTATATCAAATTTTATAGTGTCATAATAAAAGTGTTATTTAGTATTCACACCACACCATTGCAGTTTTCAATGGTTAATCTTTCAATCACATGGAAAACCCTTAATTTGTATTTTGCGAAAATAATATAGCTTGCATACTACTCTTGATACATTATTGACAATTTTGCAATTAAAGGAACAACCTGTAACCTTGAGAAAAACGATCTCCGAATGATTCCTTTTCGAAATATTTTCCAAGGCTAAATAAATTACACCCTAATCTTGATCTCGTCAAATAAATATTCCCATAGTCAAACCAGGCAGATGTACAGCGCAATAAAGCGATTTATATTTTTGTCTCCAATGTAACGGGATTGCGGGGAAAACCCAGCTTTCCCCATTAGAGCTAACCTGACAAAGGCTTAAAAGAATCAATGAGATTTCCGCTTATTTTTAAAGGCGGGTTCATCTTCAGGGAAGACTGTTTGATTAGAGATAGGTCACCGTTCAAACTATGTAAGGAAAACATCGATTTTTCCTTTCCTAAAATCTACAAAGTTCCTCCTGAAGTTTTTATTAGTATTTATAAGTTAAACCTCCAGAGAGCATTAAGAAATACATTAAACATATTTAGTTTGAGATTGTAATCAAGATTCTTTTATATTCCATAAGGGAATGTATACATAAAATTAAAATAGTAGATTAAAAAGAAAACGCAACATATTTATCGATTCTTTACTTTTCATGCAGTATTTCCTGCATGATTCACTATGCGGATGATGTTTAAATTAGAACTATAATCGATAGAAAATCACTTGGTTTTCCTTTTCATCCCCCCTTGAAGCAAAATAAAAGAGTAAAACTTACAGAGTTTTCGATTTCATTAATTTAAATTATTCAAGCAAACACATCCTTATACCTGGTCGATATGACAATTTAATATGTTACCAAGAAGTGATGTCTAGTTTATTAGGGAGAAGGTATAAATTCGCCACATTTCCAGCTTTATCTCTAGTCCAAACGTAGACGTGTCCTGAGTTAATCCCCTCCGCCTCTAAATTACAACCAGCATCTCATTGGTTCTTAAAAACTCACGTCAGCGCGACGCGAATGACGAAAATTACGTATTTTCCGACTGAGGGGAGGCGAAATAGCCCGGCCTCCTTTTACGTCCCGCCTTGTATTTTGAAAGGGGGACTGGAACTATGGCGCGCGAATACTTAAACATCTTATTCCTTCTACCTAATAAACTAGATATCACTTCTTGATGTTACTGTGTTCACCATGCAAATACGAGCTTTGTGTTCGCAAAACTATAGTAAAAATAGAAACAAGACCAACGAAAATTTTCCTTCACTGTAAGTGAGCTTTTTTAAGTATTACCGGAAAAATTATACTAAATATTTCAAAGCAAAGAAACCTTTAATCTGCGTCGATATCGAAATTTAAAATATTGTACTGTGTTTCGCGCTATGATAATCAAGAAAATGCGTCACTATTGATCCCAGAAAGGGTTAAAATTACAGTAGAAGGCGAACAAATGAAACATTTGCTTTACTCCAAGTGCAAGAATCAAAAGCATTGAATTTCATTTTTATCTGAAAAATAATACTTAAAACACTCAGGGGAGCAAAAAACGCCTTTTACAAGTAACGAAGTCCGCGGAGATTGGTCAATGGATTTTTTGCTCAAGTCAGTAGGATTATGACAAATTTCAATACTGATTTATACGAATTCAAAATTAACGTTCCTAGAGTGAGTCAAAAAAAGTGTCAAAACCATACCATAGGTAATTCCATTATTGTCATATGAGAAGAATCATCAAAAATAATTATTATTTCCCTCACGCCAAGAAGCATCGCAAGAGGCAGTGCGAGTTGGCAAGCCTCTCGCGTGTAGTGAGCTCGGACTCCGCCAGCAATTGCCTCTCGGCACTAGGGAAATAACCCTCGATGACAGCCCGTCCCTTTGCGCTGGTTTACCTGCAAGTATTTTTGGAATTGTCTATTCATTTTTTATTATCGAACCGTAGGATGATACCGAAGACATCTGCAGCTCTGCACCCAAATACTACGCATCATACAAATATGGGTACTTTGTATACTGTAACATCTTCAACACGAAGTGAGTTTGCAAATAATTAACATTCATTATGATTAATTGCTTATACAGAAATAACTATTTTTTTATTGTGCTTTATGTTACTCCGAATCGTATTATCGAACTTCTCAACGAGACAGGCCGACAAATTACTGAAAATCCAAACTATGATTCAATTCTAATCCTTCCGTTCTGCGCCTTAATAATCAACCGTCTTAATGAAAGCATTTTCTGGCAACTTAAAAAGTGAACTGATGATTTCGAAGGCGGACTACATTAACTCCATCGAAGACATACTTAGTGTTATAGCTTTGGCTAGATGGCACCACTAAATTAGTATTTTGTAATGTACGGGTTTACTACTGTCAGAAGCTAGGAAGCTAGCCAGTATAGCTTGTTGTAATTAGAGTAACTGCATATTAAAGTATTATTATTATTTGAGTAAATAATCAAGGAACCTTCTTATTAATGATAAATAAGCGACATAACAATTGGCGACGGAATTCCTCTGGATCTACGCGTCCGTTTTCTTTCTCGGTGGACGGAAATTGTTGAGATATTTTATTGCGCACTTCGCCAAGGCTTAGCTGCACCTCTTTTGACTGTGTTCCAGTTTGACAGGCGGTCGAGTTTTTTTTGGTGTTCTACTGCGCACTGAAGACAATGCCTACATACGGAACAATAACGCCATTTGGTGAAGCACTGGAGCCTTTTCAGAGGTATTCCTCACGCTTAGCGCAATATTTTCTTGCAAATGACATTCAGGATGTTGGCAAACAAAAGTCAATATTTTTAACGTCAGCCGGACCGCATATATTCAATTTATTGCATGACTTACTTGCGCCGGACACGCCCGACAGTGCAACAGCTACCTACACAAAAATTATTGATGCCCTGAAAGCTCATTTTAGCCCTACGCCCTCGGAAATTGTAGAAAGCTACAAATTCCACGCTGCTCACCAAGAACTAAACGAGTCTCTTCCAACCTATATTGCTCGCTTGAGAAGACTAGCTGCTACTTGCAACTTCGACACGTTTTTGGACCGCGAATTGCGCGACCAGTTGGTGATTGGGGTACAAGATAAGAGAATTCAAGAACGATTATTTGAAGAAACTTCCTCAATAACGTTTGAAAGAGCTATTGCTCTTGCGACATCAATTTCAGCAGCTTCCCACAACGCTCTCTCATTACAAGGTCCCTCATGGAGGCAACGCTACGTCATCTCAAGTCAATGCACTGACAACGTCGAATAAGCCACCACGAAGGAACAAGAAAGGTAAACCAGCACCTCCAAAGCCAAGTACTGGCCGTTCTGATCAGAATGGCAAGAAGCAAGAGTCTCAGGAATGCTCAAGATGTGGACGCACAAATCATGCAGCTCCTAACTGCCCATACATTAATACGCAATGCGGAAAATGTAAGCTTATGGGTCATTTGGCGAAGAAATGTTTCACCGATAAACTAAGGACGAAACCCAACTCGGATCGCGCCAATAACCTCAGTGGGACAGTACCAACCGTGTATCCGGAGTATACATTGATGCACATCAGTTCCATGACTCCAGCGCCGAAACCAATAGTAGTAAAAGTTCTACTTAACGGCTTGCCAACTGATCTTGAACTTGACACGGGTGCTGCTTATACCCTAATCTCATGGAGCAAATGGAGCAACCTTAATCTTCCGGATTGTGATTTGCAACCAATAGCATCCAATCTAAGGTCTTTTACGGGTCAACTCATTCAAGGTCTCAAAATGACTAGAGTCAAGGTTACATTGCAGAACCGCATTGAGGAGTTGGATTTGCTGGTTTCACCGGAAGAATGCCCAAACATTTGCGGAAGAAACTGGATATATTCTAGATTACAAATCTTACCTATGGCTGCTATTGCCCATATTTCCACGTCTCAGATACCAGAACCAACACAAGATAAGCGACTAACTGCGATATTAGCGGAATTTCCGGATCTTTTCAAGCCTGAACTAGGTAAAATGAAGAATTTTACTGCGCACTTGGATCTCAAGGCCGACGCCACTCCCAAATATTTGGCAGCTAGGCCTGTACCTTATGCTTTGCGAGAACTCGTTGAGCATGAGTTAGAGAGATTGCAAGCATCGGGAGTTATCGAACCAGTTCGGCATTCTGAATATGCTACTCCGACCGTAAATATTCTCAAGAAAGATCGTAAAGAGGTTCGTATCTGTGGCGACTTTAAGACTACCGTAAATCCCAACTTGGATACGGAACGTTACCCGCTACCCCGGGTGGACGATATATTTGCTAGCCTGGCCGGAGGTCAGAACTTCACAAAGCTGGATTTGAAAGACGCTTTCAACCAGCTAGAATTGGATGAAGATTCGAAAAATATTGTGGTTCTAAACACCCATAAGGGACTGTTCCGCTATACCCGATTACCTTTCGGTATCGCCTCTTCACCTGCAATATTCCAGCGAGCAATTGAGTAACTAATCAAGGGCATTCCGTTCAGTACAAATTTTGAAGACGACATAGTCACGTCCGGTAAGGATGACTCTGAACACCTGATGAACTTGAGAGAAATGTTACGACGACTAGACGCCGCAGGGTTACGATTAAGATTGGATAAATGCCAATTTTTTAAGGATTCGATCGAACACTTAGGACACCGCATCGACCGGGAAGGGTTACACCCTCTCGCTTCGAAGCTCGACGCCATCACAAAAGCCCCAGCTCCAACTTCCGTCGAACAGTTGCGCTCGTTCATCGGCCTCTTTTCATACTACGGTACATTCGTACCTAATCAAGCGATGCTCCTCGCGCCCTTGTATAAACTCCTGCGCAAAGATGTTGCATGGTCTTGGGACGACGAACAAGCATCCGCGTTTGCAAAGGCTAAAGCCACCTTGCTGTCTTCATCGCTCTTGGTCTATTACGACCCCCGGAAGGAACTTATCCTCGCGTGCGATGCATCTCCGTATGGTTTGGGAGCTGTCTTGTCACACCCTGATTCGACAGGTGTAGATCAACCGATCACCTTTGCATCCCGGTCCTTGACCCCTGCTGAGAAAAATTATTCTCACCTGGAGAAGGAAGCGCTAGCATTAATCTTTGGAGTGGTCAAGTTTCGCGACTACCTCCTTAGACGCTCGTTTACGCTCCTGACGGATCACCAACCTCTGGTCTCGTTGCAGGGTTGGCAAGTTTTTGCCAGGGGTGGAAAAAACCGCGGTTTTTACCTGGTAAAAACCGGGTGGCAAAAACTAATTTTTCCGCGGTTTTTACCGCGCGGTTTAAACCAGGTTAAAACCGGTGGCAAAAACCATTTTTTCCGCGGTTTTTTCCACTTTTTAAGGTTTTTTCCAGTTGCTATGTGAAGTATTTGACTAATTATTCGTTAAATATTCGCGAAAAACATGGCAAATTTGAATACTAAAAATTTAATAGAGTAATAACGACCTCAAATTTAAAAATTAAAAATACTATTGTTATTTTTCTAACATAACAATAACAAACATCTCGAAAATGCACTTAAAACTCGCTAGTTTACCACTTTGTAACCATGAATTTAGTTTTTGCCGGTTTTTTCCGTTTTTGCCGGTTTTTACCGGTTTTTTCCACGTGTCCCGGCAAAAACTAGTTTTTCCCGGGTTTTTGCCAACCCTGTCTCGTTGCTTTCGGAAAAGAAGCAAATCCCGCGAACGGCAGCTTCACGCATACAACGCTGGGCCCTGATGCTAGCAGCTTATACTTATACGATCAAATACCGCAAGGGTACGCAAAACGGTAACGCAGACGCGTTAAGTCGTTTACCTTTGGAAACTTCAGCGAATGATCCACCAGTTCCGGAAGACTTGGTATTGTTAATGCAATCCTTTTCGGACAAAGATTCACCAGTCACCGCCGGGGACATTCGATTGGAAACAAGTAGTCATCCGCTATTGCGTCAAGTCTTGACATATGTTCAAAACGGTTGGCCAAAGAAGCTGCCTAAAGAGGCGTCTGAAGAGATGCGCTTCTATTGGATGAAACGCCACGACCTTTCCTTACTGAATGGTGTGCTGTTGTGGGGAGCAAGAGTTGTAGTACCACCCGCACTCCAGAGTAAATTGCTTGACGAATTGCATAGCACGCATCAAGGTATGACCCGGATGAAAGGTCTTGCAAGGAATAAAATGTGGTGGCCGCAAATCGACACCCAAATAGAGAACATGGTGAAAACTTGTCACCGTTGTCAACAACATGCCCCAAAAACGGATTTATGTGAGAAGAACGTTGAAGGTAGCAAATTCACTACCCATCCTCGCATACTTTATTGAGAAACTTCGTCTGCTTATATTTTGACTCCACCCACAAATTCTGTATATAACTACTTCTAGAGATCGAATTTGTGGGTGGAGTCAAAATATAAGCAGACGAAGTTTCTCAATAAAGTATACGAGGATGGTACCAGAGGCTAAAGCTATGATCCCACGTTCTTAGTGCATAAATCCGTTTTTGCATGCCCCTATGCCTCCTGCCAACGTGTATTCTCCGTGGCCTGTAGCTACGACGCCTTCGGAGAGGGTGCATATGGATTATGGGGGACCGATACACGGCCAAATGATTCTCATAGTCACGGTCCGGATTCCTTCTCGAATTGGATTGAAGCAATAGTGGTCAAAGCAGCTACAGCAGCATCTACCACTGCCGAACTGCGGGAGCTATTCGCACGATTCGGTCTGCCTCAGACAATCGTATCCGACAATGGTACGCCATTCACGGGCTCGGAAACAGTACAGTTCCTGCAACGGAACGGAGTCAAACAGATGTTCACGGCTCCGTATCACCCGGCTTCGAATGGCATCGCAGAACGGGCTGTACGAACGATGAAAACTGCCATTTCCAAATTAACGGCTGGCGACTTACGAACACAACTGAACCGCGTACTCTTCAACTATCGGCGAACTCCACTTACCAACGAGGGCCTTTCTCCAGCGGACATGATATTGAAATATTCAATCAGAACCAGATTGGACCTTATCAAACCAAGACTCCCCGAGAAAACGACACCACAAGTTGGACTGGACAAACCATCAAAGTTTCACGTGGGCCAGTCAGTATTTGCCCGAAACTTTGGAGTTGGATTGCCATGGTTACATGGTGAAATAGCTGGCAGCCGTGGCAACGCTATGTTCGACATCCAAACGCCGCTTGGTAGTATCAGAAGACACCGGGATCAAATTCGCGTGCGTACGCCGACAATGGAAGAAGACCGCGCGCCCTTGCCTTCCCAGGACGTGCGTACTCGCGTAACCAACCAACAAGCACCAGAAGTGGTACAGCCACTCAGTCCAGCTATATCACAAAACGTAGAATCGGAACCTGTTGAAGCCAACTGCGAAGCGATCTCTACCGCACCGTATCAGGCTAACTCTCCATTACGTCGCTCTACGCGAACAAGGAAACCTCGTATTATTCTGGACTTGTAAACTATTGTTTTATTTCAAAAAAAAGGTGGTGTTATAGCTTTGGCTAGATGGCACCACTAAATTAGTATTTTGTAATGTACGGGTTTACTACTGTCAGAAGCTAGGAAGCTAGCCAGTATAGCTTGTTGTAATTAGAGTAACTGCATATTAAAGTATTATTATTATTTGAGTAAATAATCAAGGAACCTTCTTATTAATGATAAATAAGAGACATAACACTTAGGAAACCGAAAATAATCCTAGCCATTTGCACCGAGACGGGTTTCTTCAAGAAATTTATGGTAGGTTGATTACAAGCGTGTATTCTACGTCCGTTGTTGTACTTTAGCATGAGTGAATCATATACTAGCTCCCTATAAGTTACTCAGCCACACTGGCCTAATGTATCCAGCATTTTCTTCCCGCTGAAAAAGTGTTACCTATATGCGACTCCCAGTGAGAGAAAATAACACTACTCTCGGCACTTACGTATTTCCAGTAAAAAACCGGAAAAGTGGATCAACCAATGAAACTTTGAACTGAAAGGTAGTTAGTATAAGCAGACGACGCTTCAGAAATGTTGTGATTGTTTGCGGACGGTTCACAGTCGTATTTTATCTTCGAAATTATTTTAATGGGTTAAGGTTGGCCCAATAGGAAGTTTTATTTTTTCGCATTAAAATTGCAGAATTTTGGATATTTTTGACTAAGCCCAAATGAAAGAAACTCTTTTAAATTCAGAGGCAGGAACTATTCATTAAAAAATTAGAGCTAAACAACAATTTAATAGTTATCTCGAAAACCTTACTAAACTTTTTAATAATGCGTCTAAAGAACTAATAGAAAAACTTAAAGAAAGGCCCAACCCATTTTTAACGAAGCCTGTTGTGAAACCCAAATTATTTTTAAATTAGCAAAGGAATGAATGTGACGCAAAGAAACCGAAACCGTTAATACCATTTGGAACTACCATCACTTTCAAGTTCTCGATGTATTAATTTCAAAGCCCTAAGAGAGGGCGCCGTCTACTATCACTTTCACCCGCCTCCCCTCCTCCCGAGTATTTGGAAGAAAATGCTGGATACATTAGGCCAGTGTGACTGAGTAACTTATAGGGAGCTAGTATATGATTCACTCATGACCTTAGATATAACTCATCATAAGTCGCTTCTGACGGCCGTTTCAATAGTGTATGTATACGTCATTGAAAACGATCGATAAATAGCAATAGTGTCAGTGGCGCCGCCAGAGGTAATCGCGGTAAGCGACTGCTTACTTCAAATTTTGAAGGGGGCCTAATTTTGGAGGAAGGGCCTCATTTACAAAAATACGATTTTACTGAAAATATTCAAAATTTAGTCCTGGAGTCGCAGGTGGAATACCGCGGTGGCTTTTACAGGTTTGGCCGACTTTTATCGCTATCATAATGGGATCGGGTTAGGTTAGTAAAGAATGCGCTTTGGGGATGGGGACCTTAAGTCCTACCGGGCCTAGAAGTGAGAGGCGAAAATACTTTCACTTGATCGAAACCTCCTTCTGGTATGAATTTATTGGAAGCGAAAGAGGTAGCTAAACCGAGCACTTTTCACTTCGACCAGCTCTATTGTGTTACTTTTTGTGTACTGATAAGGATCGTCAACGGGACGGCGCTGACTCGAGGATTATTATTAGAGAGTTTATGCTGCACTACTTTTAGGCTTCTACGGTGCATTTGTCCAATGCACTGTAGAACCTTACACGTATTGCAACTTAAACTCTCTACTGTTACTTCTTATTTCGAAATAGTAAATACGAAGAGGAGAGAAAGAGGGAGATAGAAACGCGCTTTATAAAATCCGCCGAAAAATGGGAAAATAGGGGGTAGTAAAAAGAATTTTCGGTACGTTTAGTTTTAGGACGCACATCCTTTGCGCAGGGGGGATTGACCTCCTCGCCCTATCTCTGTCATCCTCTACGTCAACTGTGCGCGAGAAAGCAGCGCTCAGGCACCGCGGTGCACCTTAGATTTACCCCCGTTTTCACCACGCATGGATCACGGCTGGGTAGGGGGCCCATACACAAAATACCGCTTACCCCGCAAAAGTTTCTAGCGGCGCCACTGAATAGTGTGGGGTAAAATAAGCATCGACGAATACCTAATAATAAAAAATTGATTGATGCTTATTAAACGCAGGAGACTATTATAATCCCTATACTTTTAAAATACAGGAACCAAAAATATCACCTGACCACAGTTCTCTCTCATTTACTCTCCCTTGAATGACGAAACGAAAAATTTTAATCTGCCATAGGCTGTACTGTGACACCCCCACTACGACAACAACAACAAGACAGGTCAAACTAAGAGCCTCATCGTAGATGTACATCATACGATGTGGCTAAAAATTCAAAATGACAGCTGGCTGCTATGCTTTAAAAATAGTTATTTTATTCATTTTTTAAATTTGGTTACATTTCTTAAGGTCCATATTTGGACGAATTGATGAGACACGAGCAGCTGGATGGTAGTTTGAATATATCAATCTTGAAGGGATAGTAATGGTTCCAAGGGTCAAAGGTCAATAGTCGTTGGTAGACGTGCTTTTGAACGCAAGATGTCGGAAAACATGGGGGGATCATAGAACAAGGTTTACCCAATGATCTGTTATCGTAAATTATAAAATATATTAATATTAGTTAAAGGGAGGGTGAAGTGGAAAATCAAGTGAATCTTAGATATGTTCTTAAACAGTTTTAGCAGAAGTCCATTAAATTAGCCTAGGAAGTAAACAATTAAAATATCGTACGTCTCTGTTGGGGTAAGAACACCTTTTAACTCCATGGATGGGGGTTTCGTTTTTCGACCTTTCTTAAACCTGTTTGAAATTTCGAGCTCCTCTCTTGGAAGTCTTTCTTCACGAGAGTGGGGCGTGACTCCTTCAGCCCATGAACGCTGCATCTCTAAAGGATCTGGAAAAAGGGTAGATTCCACTCTTTATGTAAAATAAAGAGTCACAAAAGACCGAATGGCCTTGACTGTTCCCAATTCACAGCCCCCATCCCTTCCTCCGATGCTTGCTATGCTAGAGAGAACTCGGTTTGTACAGTGGGAGGCGGGCGTTTCCCTGTCCCTTTAGAGATCAAGAGTTCATGCTCAGCCAATAGCTGATTCTCTCGCAATAAGGTAGATTTTGGCGTACCTAAACCGGAGGTCTGAGAAAAGTTATCACGGGGTGGCGAATGTTTCGCCCTTCTTCAGTATTGCTGCACAAGAGAGGGGAGTCCCAAACCCTTCTTTTGGTTACTTCCTTGGCTAATTTAAAGGACTTTGCTTTTAGGGAGATTGTTACAACTACTTACTCGCATGTCTCTATTCTTATTGATTGAGTGAACTGCTCGATGTTAACTATGATCTTCCATAGTCCATCAGAGTTTCTGGCTCGCAAAGGCTTCCAATATCGTACTTTGCTTGGACATATGTATGTTTCTTGCACTTGGCTTTTTAAACCATCCACCGAATTAGCAGTGTTAAGTCCGTTGACATCGGAGTACATGGTTACAAACGTCGAGTACCGAGCTTGTATATAAGCTTTCAACTGGCCGCTAGAATTACCCATTGTTAATATGTTAATACGAATGACCAGAAGGGGTTAATAGAAGAAGTGTGACTCTCTGTATCCTCTTAATACTTTAGTTATGTAACATGGTTCTTCCCAAGCGAGGGAGCTCCTTTTGTTTGCTCTCCCGCTCATCAAACTTCAAATTGGCAACTATCGCAACGTGCTAGGGTGAATTCTATAATTGTATGGTATTTACTAAATCCTGAGCAAACAACCCACTATTGTTATTTGGCCTATTTTTGATTCCGTTATTAGGTCTACTCTTGGCACAGATATTTGGCCCATTTTTGGTGCAGATATTTGGCCTATTTTTTGTTCATCTATTTGGCCTAATATTGGTTCATCTATTTGGCCTGATTTTGGTTCATATATTTGGCCTATTTTTGGTTCATATGTTTAGCCTATTTTTGGTTCATATATTTAGCCTATTATTGGTGCCGTTATTAGGTATATTTCAGCCTGAATTAGGTCTTCTCTTGAGCCCGAGATGAACCCGCGAAAGATATTAGAGAGAGCTTGAGCTCGAGCTTAGCCCATCAAAGTTATGTGAATGAACCCAAGCCCGAGGTGAGTTCAGTTATAAAAACTAACTAAGCTTGAGCTCACATTGAGCTCTTAGTAAAGATTGTTCCAATTTCAAATATTAGGCCTATTTTTGGTTCAGACGTCATGACGTGGGACAAAAATTAATCCACAAGCGCATGCGCCTTGGCAAATAGTTAAGCAGCGCTAATAGAGTAATAATGAGGGAATATTTTACACGGTTTAGGTTTAGTAACCTTGTGAACTCCAAATGTTAATAAGATGATGTTGGAAAGAAAGACGTTACAATTACCCCGCTCGCTTTGTGGTTATATACTTCTGGTTTCACCATAAGTTTATAAGTCTTATGTTCCTTCCATAAGTATGACATTTCCTATACTTCGTAATGCTTACTGAGAGAATTACAGCTCGAGATAACTAGTTCGAGAATGACAAACGAGAATTGAAGTCCTACACTCGGTGGTTAAGGCTTAGTAATGCAGACTAAAAAGGACCTATGATAGAAGTCCTGCAAAATGAATTAACCTTCGAGTGTATGACTTCAATTCTCGCTTCCGTCGTTCTCGAACTAGTTATCTCGAGTTGTAAGTCTCTCGGTAAGCATTACGAAATATAGGATTGTCATTCTTATGGAAAGAACATATCACTTATAAACTTATGGTAATATTCATTACCTGGGGTAATCTGGATCACTTGTACAGAGGTGAAGACCACTGTAGTTGCCATAGACGCAAATTGGAGCGTTGGAGTCGATCTGTACCGCGTTACCACCATCGCCACCATTACCATTAGTGCCATCTCCTGTGGGTCCATTTGTGCCTGGAACCAAGCTCGACTCTTGATCAGAATCTATTGCCGGTGACACACCGTCTTCCGGTGCTGGGTAGTTGTCATCATTCGTGGTAGTACCGGGATCATTTTCAGCGTTGCTGTCGTATCCTCCTTGGTTAGAACCTGGTGTTTTTCCGTCACCATTTGGGGCTTCGCTTTCGGGCATATCTATTTCAGTGGGTTCATCTGGCGTAGTGCCAGTATGGACGTCGGTATCGGTTGGGGTGTCAGACACTGATTCAGGACGTGCATCTAGGCCTACATTTAGTAAATTATTTATCAGTTCTAGTATGACCAGGTGAGTAGACACATTTATCAAGAGGAATAGGAACTTAAGCCAAGGCGTTATAAAAAGGCACCCTAGAGTTTTAGAGAACTACAATACATCTGGGCAAAAGTGTATAGATATAAAAACAAATAGTAAACTTCATTCAAAATTCTCTAGCTGCCTTTGGTTAACTGTAAACGACTTGTAAACTGAAATAAGCAAACTACCCTCCTCTAAATTAACCGCCTACACGAATTAACCAATCAGCGAAGAGATTCTTGACGTCATAAGTTTATAAAAAATAGTACATGATGCTGGTGATCTAAACGTAATTTTTGGTACTACTTTATGAGCCTATTCACGGGACGGCTTGTTCCCTGAAATCTCCTTAAAATCTCTCTTTCAAATTCGAAAATCTCACTTCGAAATCCAAAAATCTCACTGCCAAATCCCAAAATCTCACTTTAAAATCCGACAACTTACTCTACAATCCCAAAATCTCACTTTAAAATCCGACAACTTACTCTACAATCCCAAAATCTCACTTTAAGGTCCCAAAATCTGGCTTCAAAATCCCAAAATCTCACTGCCAAATCTCTAAATCTCAATTCAAAATCCCAAAATCTCACTTTAAAATCCGACAATTTACTCTACAATCCCAAAATCTCACTTTAAAATCCCAAAATCTGGCTTCAAAATCCTAAAATCTCACTTCAAAATCTTAACATACAGGGTGTAAACCCAAAATCTTGAGATCTCGATTAGACCAACAAAACTTTAGCTCATACTTATCTTTCGAAGCGGTTTGAATCGTTTAGATTTGCTTTCCTAAATAATATTGGTCGACTGCCCCTTGTCCACCGGAGGTGACTTCACCCCCACCTCCCAAGTAACCCGCATTCACAGCATGATTAATCACGTCATGAAACCTGACTAACTGCATACATCCTTACTGAGGACCCTTATAGGGACCCAATTTGCATAGACACCTAACTGGAAACTAAAACCAGAAATCCGTTAAATTAGCCTAGGAAGTAAACATAGTTGGTATAGAGTACATCTCTGCTGAGGTTACAACTCCTTTTAACTCGTTGTTAGTTCCCCCCCCCCCTTTCCTAACCCTGTTTGAAATCTCGAGCTCCTCTCTTGAAAATCTTTCTTCGCATGAAGGGAGCGTGACTTCATCAGACCATGAACGCTGCATCTCTAAAGGGACCGGAAAACGGGGGAGATTCCTCTCTATAGCACGTTTGCTTTATAAAAAAAGAATCACGAAAGACCGAATGGCCTTGATTGTTATCAAATTCACAGCCCCCATCCCTTCCCCTGATGCTATGCTAGAGAGAACTCGGTTTGTAAAATTGGAGGCGGGCGTTTTCCGGTCCCTTTAGAGATTCAGAGTTCATGTTCAGCCAAAAGCTGTTTTGTCTCCCAATAGGGCAAATTTTGGCGTACGAGTCGCGCCTAGACTGGAGGTCTGAGAAAGTTGTCGCGAAGTGGCGAATGTGTCGCCCTTCTTCAGTATTACTACACAAGAGAGGGGAGTCCCAAACCCTTCTTTTCGTTACTTCCTAGGCTAATTTAATGGACTTCTGCTAAAACCAAAAACCTATGGACTTTCCACAACTTCTACTCCTCTTGCTAAATATAAACATCCCTGGTTTCGGTAATACCTTCTGACGATGTACTTGAGTCTCCACCTCGACCAGGTGTGGTACCTCCTGAACCATTTTGTCCCGACGTTGTACCATTGAATCCTCCAGAACTAATTGGTGTTTGAGCCACTCCTGGTTTGCCAAAGGCAGGCCTTCCATTCATGGGTATCGATGGGAATAAAGGGGTTAAAAGGTCAGGAAAAGGTTCAAAAATCGGGAACTGAGGGTGTGGTAGGGAAATATGGACCAGGTTAAATTCGCCCTTTTGATTGGTGCCTGGTGCTGGGTGTTTGGTAAAGAGACGGTATCCGAAGCCCTTAAACGGCTGTGGGATGTTTTTGTTGCCTTCACATGTAGTTATGAAATAGAAAAGAGATACCTGTAAAAGTTTATGAAAGATATTGTACAACGATGGAATTATAATATTAGCAAAAGTATAGAGATAGAAAAAAAGTATCCTACACTTCATTAATTGTAACTTGTAGGTGCCGTGTATATGAGAAGCACTAACTCCTTAATCCCAGCCAAAATAGTGTCAACCCCCCCCCCCCTCTACCGCGTATGATTACCTTCCCGGCTGTGGCAAGGGAACAAGCCGTCCCGTGAATAGGCTCACAAAGTATAGAAGATGCTAGTTCTAGTACCAAAGATTAACGATCGCCAGCATCGTGTTCTACTTTTTATAAACTTATGACGTCATGAATAGGCTCATAAAGTAGCAGATTTATAATTCCTATAAAATCCTATTTCCTTTAAACGGTTAGATAAAATCCTATATTTTTGAAACTATCCTATAAAATCCTATATTTTTGAAACTATCCTATAAAATCCTATATTTTTGAAACTATCCTATAAAATCCTATATTTTTAAAACTGTCCTATAAAGTCCTATATTTTTAAAACTGTCCTATAAAATCCTATATTTTTAAAACTCTTCTTTAAAATCCTATATTTTTAAAACTGTACTATAAAATCCTATATTTTTAAAACTGTCCTATAAAAATCCTATATTTTAAAACTGTCCTATAAAATCCTATATTTTTAAAACTAAAATCCTATATTTTTAAAACTGTCCTATAAAATCCTATATTTTTAAAATTGTCCTATGTAAACCGATATTTTTAAAATTGTCCTATATATACCGATATTTTTAAAACTGTCCTATAAAATCCAATATTTTTAAAACTGTCCTATAAAATCCTATATTTTTCGCAAAGTCATCAAAAATCCTATATTTTTAAAACTGTCCAATAAAATCCTGTTTTTGGCCAAATTCGTCCTATAATTTTGCAATTTGTGCGAATTTTAAGCAACCCATCGGTTAAACCAACAGGACTCCGGTCTTAAAAAAACCATAAAATGTGGCCGGTTTCCCTAAAAATTATGGCTTGACTAATTCCTCGGTGTATATGTATTATGGTTCTGAGAACTGAACGTTCAGTGCCGACCACCGCGGACTGAGCTTTTCCAAGTGTGGTCAGACAGCCAATAGGAAGGAATCTATTAGTTGTCGTCTGCTAGATCAAAAAAAGGCGGGAAATAATGGCGCCGAGAAACGGAAAAATCTTCTCTATGCAACAAAGTCCGCGCGTTTCAACCGATTTCGCAAATATTTAGTACACTGGTTTCCTTTAACCTATAGACGGTCTGAATGGTCTTTTGGGTTCGTTTTGTTTCCATCTTTTTAAATGGCGGCCAAAAACTTAAAAACCCTTCTTTATGGAATAATGTCCGCGTGAAAAGTAATAAAAAATGTCTCTCCGGGCTGACGGACAATGCCGAGTGCCTTCGCTCCAAAGGTGCTACAAAAATATTTGTCATAGGCAAAATCTACCCATTCTTTATATCATTTTCATGGAAGTTCTTATTACACGCGAGCGAAGCCGCGGGTATCAGCTAGTATAAAATATGAAAAGATTTACCGTTAGAAGAAGACTGAATCGAATGGAACTATGGGACGCCATCCTGCTATGACACAAGCTAAACAGATTATGGTTAAACTACTGAACTAGAATCCGTTCTTATATACAAGAAGCTTAAATGAAAGGCGCCCCTAAGACGTGGGGAGGGTTGGTTACATTGTCATACAAAATGTCTCTTGTTTAAATTCTACTAATTTTGCAAATATTGCTAAGAAATCTTTTAGTGCTTATGGGCTTATGGGGCTTTCACAAGGTAATAATCCAACTACAAGAGACTAACTCATTTTCGCCATAGGCCAGTGTGTGAAGATGACGTGACGAATGTGTTTGTGTGCGTGTGTGTGTCTGTCACCGCGTTCGCATGCATTTGGCAAATCGGAGCAAACATTTTCGCAGAAAGCAATTTTTTGCTTATACTCCATTTTCATCGTTAGGGTTAAGAAGCACGGGGCTGTCGTCTAGGGCTACGATAAACGTCTAGCCTCCTCCCAATTGCAGCTAGGGTTTTCACCTAAGAGTCACGCAATTGCGGCTTTTCTCATCATTTGTAGTGAACTAATCGCCTTATATATCCTAAATTTACAAAACTGTTAAAGAGGCATACGCTTGAATTCGAACGTCAACAATAGCTATGTTTAAAGTGATTTTAGGAATATAGTTTCTTAAAACGCCTGAACAAGAATTAAGGTAAGTTACTGCCGATTAAAATAATTAATATCAATTATATTTATTTAATTATTTAAGAAAAACCTCTTAATTGCGTCTCGACTCGGAGAGGTTTGTTTTGGTTTCCCTAGTTGTCATACACACTCGAATCTGACAAGCCGTAGTTATTTTGAATTATTCAAGTTAATTCAGTAAAATGATTGAAATCGCACAAAAAAAATTTATGATATTGATTTTAAAATTTACAGTTGGTCCCTTGGATTTTGATTATTCCCGTGTGATCTTTTTTAAAACGTTTTCAAGTTTCTATACGGTCCATTGGTTTTCAATGTTTCTATCGGAACCAGGTTTTTCGGAAGAGGGGTGCTTGTCTCGTTTTACAATTAACAATATAGCTTGTTAAAAATGTTTGCTTTCACTTTTATAATTTACAAAGTGCTTAATTGATTTAAGACTTTCACAATCGACAAAATTAAAGATTTTTAAAGTCTCGGGTTTTCTTACCTTTGGACGAGGGGATGGACACGAGCGTATTCCGGTGTACACTTAGTACGTAACAGGACTCCCAGCCTAATTTCGAAAATATTTATAGGTATTATAGGTATTTTTTCAGGAAAATATAGGATTTTATAGGACCTTCGTCTGAAATTTTGATTTACCCAGTGATTTTAAAATATTTTTTAAGTTTTCAAAGACACTATATATGCATTTTTTTAAAACAATAATGATAATTTGGGGTAGAACTTCAGGGTTCGTACGATTTCCCTGATAAGTCAGGGGTATGAGAAATAAGCTGGAAAAAGTCAGGGATTTGAAGTTTCTTCCTAAAAAGTCAGGGATAGGTTTTGTATATCAAACCATGATTACTTTGAGCAATGCTAAGTATGGGCTAATAGGGTTATTTGGGAAAATGGTGGTAAATTACGCTGTCGTAATTTTCAGCGTAAATTACGACCGTTCAAGGTAATTTACCAAAATTTAAAAATAAATTATATTGATAGTTTTTAAGCTAAATGATGAAAAATGCATGCACTTTTTAAAGCATATTTTTATTTCCCATTTCAAGTCTATTCGCATGCGCGGGTAGAGTATAATTGTTAAGTGTATTACACGATTTAAAACATGGAGGCTTAAAGGGAATGAGAAGCTTCGTTTGGAAAACGTCTGATTTATATAACAAAAGATAGAATTAATTTCTGTGAATTCAAAAATATCAAGCTTTTAATTTTCCGATTTCTGGTTATTTGGCCGCAATATGCATTTGAAAATGCTTCATATGAAATTATTTGAAATCCACTTTTTATGAAAGGCTAAAACGTTTCCCATTGGGTGACGTCACAGATATATTTTTCACGTGAGATGGTGCCACTCTCTCCGCTATCAGACCCAGAGTTTAGACTGGAGAGAAGCTCGAGAGGCGTATAGGATTCCCGAGATTTTTTCCCTCACGTCATAGTGATGTCATCAAACGGGCGAACAAGCTCGACAAGACAAAATCATTGATACATCGAAACTAAGTGTTCGTGATTTTTCAATGGATTTTAAAAATAGAAACTTCGGTTTAATTGTATTAAAAACTGGATATTTTGAAAGTAGAGACTTGAAAGTGTAACATAATACCACTTTCGTGGTAAAATATGATATGAAATTGTAAATTCGCCTTCCCTTTAACATAGACCATTTTCCAGACGAAAGAAATAAGAATTCGGTGGTGGTAAATTACAAGGTAATGACCATTTTCGAAATTTACCCGAGGAAATTGAAAATTACAGTTACCCTGGTAAATTACCAGGGTAACCCTAGCCAGGTTTAATTATGTAGTGGGCTCTCGTAAACACGTATTTAAAATGGTCAGCGATAACGTATCGCCGATAAGCTGGAAAAGTCAGGGATTTTCAATATAAAAATTTCGTAAGAATCATATATTTGGAACATAACTTTATAAGTCATATGTTCCGTTTCATAAGTATGGCACTTCCTATACTTCGTAATGCTTACTGAGAGACACATCTCGAGATAACTAGTTCGAGAACGACGGAAGCGAGTCAATTGAAGTCCAACACTCTGTGGTTAATTACTTTTGCAGGACTTCTTTCTAGGTCTTATTTAGTCTGCATTACTAAGCCTTTGACAGCAGCGCCAGACCACCAGGCTTATGTCGTTTTACCTCGAATCTATGGCCTACTTCAATCACTTCACGACAAGCTCTCTCCAGTTTGTAACCAGCGACAAACTTATAGATGTAACATATCTTATCAAGTTATGTTGGAATTAAAAGTGATGATAGCAATTGCGGATTGGATATTTAATTTATTTTATTTATTTTTGGCAGCTGACAAAGGGTTAACTTTGAGCTAAACGCCTATATAGAGATAAAATACAAGTCAAGCAATTCATAACTATCGTTAATTTTTATAGTACAATTGTTTAACACACTTTAAAACTATTCCAATCCCAACTTTTGCGGACGATTTGAAATAGTTGACATGGAAAATACGCTTAGATTATTTAACATTAAAATAAAAGAATATAATACAAATACATTAAGAAATTCTACATTGAATTCCATTGTTAGTTTATTTGTTTTTGGAAGACATACCATTTTTTTTTAAGAAGTTCATTTCGTAATATATGTTGAGATTCATCGCGTGTGACAAAACTGTTCACTCGCGATAAACGCTTATATTTTTGAGCCGTGAGTGAGGGGTCCGACAATTACACGGAATGTCGTACGCTTCTCTCGAAATCTTTCACGCAAAATCACGAAATCAAAGAAGAAATCACGAAATTGCGAAATCAAAAAGGAAATTCCGAAATCTTTGGGGGAATCGTGAAATCAAATAAGAAATCACGAAATATTTCCAACAAAATTGCGAAATCTTTCAAGAATTCACGAAGTTACGAAATGAAAGATGAAATCACGAAATCTTTGGTGAAATCCACGAAAAATCACGAATTGTTTGGTGAAATCGCGAAATCTTTGATGAAATCAACGAAAAATCACGAATCTTTTGGTGAAATCGCGAAATTTTGATGAAATCAACGAAAAATCACGAATCTTTTGGTGAAATCGCGAAATCTTTGATGAAATCAACGAAAAATCACGAATCTTTTGGTGAAATCGCGAAATCTTTGATGAAATCAACGAAAAATCACGAATCTTTTGGCGAAATCGCGAAATCTTTGATGAAATCAACGAAAAATCACGAATCTTTTGGTGAAATCGCGAAATCTTTGATGAAATCAACGAAAAATCACGAATCTTTTGGTGAAATCACGAAATAAATCAACGAAGAAATCACGAAATGGGGAAATCGTGAAATCAAAGAAGAAATCGCGAAATCGTTGGTGAATCGCGAAATCAGAGAAGAAATGACGAAATTGTTGGTGAAATCGCGAAATCTTTGGCGAATCACGAAATCCAGTACGCTTTTAGGGAATGCCGGACCCCTCGGCCGTGAGTCCTTCAATTTGAAGATATGAAGACAAACCGGTTTAGATTTGTCCCACTGTTGTTTGTATTTAATTGGAAATAAATTAATTGGTTAGAAACCATTTTTTAATACATCGTTTTAAATCTTGCTAAGAAAACGTCAAATCGTTAATTCTTTCAGCGTCTATTTTTATCGTTCGTAGCATGAAGTTATATACCATCAGAAGTATATAATATCTCTCTTCGAGAGAAGCGTACAACCACAAAGCGTGGTAATTGTACCATGATTCTTCCCAACATCAGCCAAAAAATTTGGAGTGCACAAGTTTACTAAACCGAATCACATACGCCATGTAAATAGTTCCCTCATCATTACTCTATTAGCGCTTAACTATTGCCAATGCGCATGCGCTAGTGTGCTTTTGTCCCAGCCATGTCAAGACAATCAAGGTTTGTACCTACTTGATTGCTGGGGATTTATAAATACCAAACTGTCCAAACAGTTATAGAATTGACCCTAGTAGTTTGGTGAGCGGAAGAGCAAACAAAAAGGGCTCCCTCGCCTGGGAAGAATCATGTTACAAAACTAAAGTATTAAGATAATACAGAGTGTCATCCTTCTTCTATTATTCCCTTCTGATTTCACGTATTTGACATAGTTGTTTTTTTTTTCACAAAGATTCAAATCAAACGCGTAAAAGATTTCCAATATAAGATTGCACGATAAGTCTTTGCCCTGATATTGTATTCAAAAATGTATTGAATGGAAATTAAGTTACTCTATTGTCATAAACTACATGATTTAATCTAATTAAATCAGTTAAACCATACTTTAATCATGATTTAATCTTATTAAATCAGTTAAATCATGCTTTATTCATCATTTGATCTTATTGAATCAGTTAAATCATGCTTTATTCATAATTTAATTTTATTGAATCAGTTAAATCATGATTTATTCATCATTTAATCTTATTGAATCAATGAAATCATGCTTTATTATCATTTAATCTAATGAAGTCAGTTAAATCATGGTTTATTCATCATTTTATCAAATTAAATCAGTTAAACCATGCTTTAATTATGATTTAATCTAATTAAATCAGTTAAATCATGCTTAAATCATGGTTTAACCTAATGAAATCAGTTAAATCTCGCTTAAATCATGGTTTGATCTGATGAAATCAGTTAAATCACGCTTTAGTCATGATTTATCAAACGAAATCAGTTAAATCATGTTTTATTTATGATTTAATCTTGTTAAATCCTTTAAATCATGCTTTATTCATCATTTAATCTGACAAGATTCAAATTATGATGATTAAGTCTGACCAAATTTAAATTATAATGATACAATCTGGTAAAATTCAAATTATCCTGATTTAATCTTACAAAAATTCAATTTACCATGGTTTAATTTGTTCCTTAAATTTTACTGGATAGTATAAACTTCGTCTCCGTACAATCCTTAATCAACGAGACTTGAATTGAACTGATATTTTAAAGTTCACTTTTTCCCTTTATTTAAAATATTACCAGGGATCCATGTAATTTGAGAAGCAGGAATAGAGAACGGTTAGTCTTTACTTCAGTCCGACTCATAGCCCAGTATCAGAGAGAATTTTACACATAAGGAGTGGAAGACGAAGCCTTTGACAGTGCATTTGAGAAGTGTGGCTATTTTTTTGAGGTTCCTAGTTCCGGTTGTCAGTAATTGGCTGAAATACAAAGTCACTGATTGGATAATAATTTTTTTGTCGTCTGCTTTATGATTAGGGCATGTTAACTACTTTCTCGGCAAGTTTTGTTTTGAAAACTATACTGTTAAGGGCGTTTAATTAATCAGTAGGTATTAATCGACGATTATAAAGGAAATAATACTCGTTTTGGATCACTAAACTAGCCAAATTTAAGTCAAATAAGGAAAATATTGTTGTTTAATTATATGAATTGAGGAAGGAGAAGAGCTCTTGAGCAAAGGCTTAATGTTCTCAGGTCTGTTAGTAATTGGTTATTGTACATACATTCTAGCAAAAATTATCAGTTTTTAATTAGTTTGAATATATATAATTAAATTAAAACATTAGGTGAGTAACCGTTAGTTAAATTAAGACATTACAAACCTTCACAGGCTTCGGAACCAAGGCTATCGCGGACATAGCTTTCAACCGACCAAAAAAAACTGCATAAGGAGACGACAGAGATGACGTCAAGCCGCCGGAAATAGAAAGTCAAAAATTATAGGCACTCTAGAAAACCTAGTCTTCCACTGCTTATGTGCAAAATTCTCTATGCCAGTATAGAGGTCCTCCCTTCAACACGTAACAAAAATTTAAAATTATCTTATTGGCTCACTTAGACTACGTTATGATAAGGTTGCTGAATTCCTGCTATGATATTCAAAAATAAGGGGAATATATTTGTATTAAACTATTTCTTACTGAGATGAATTATTTTATTAACTGGAATTAAATACCCGTAAAGAGGAATAGTTGAGCTGATAAATAATTTCAAAAGTTCACAAACATGTAAAAAAAAAAAAGTATACTTTGTTCAAAGTTTCCGGCCTTTGGCCAGGGATATTAGATATTTTAAGAGGGATTGGAAGGGAGAGGGAAATTGTGGGAGCGTTATCGGCCGGCGTGCCATGCGCAGTAGGACCGTCTAGCGGATTTCTAGTTTTTAATAGTACCGTTCAAGGACAAATGAAGGATGATGGGAACTGGAGGATGCGAAATCTGAAAGAAATAAGGGCGCGCGCTAACTATGGAACGGCTTAGGTCCGGTGGGACGCAACAAAATGGGGGAGGAATACTCGGAATACGACGCGTTTTAGACTCTCGCAGGGGCGTCGGAATGTAGGTGAAAAGGCTCGAGTTGCTTTTCCCTCTTACACAGGGTTCGTATACGCCACCTGGATAACCTGCAGGGTTGGAAATAAGCCCAGAACACTCACTGGACATTATCCAGTAATATTTTAAAATGTCCCATGTTTTTTTTTAACGAAGGGGGTTACTGAACATTTTGACCAATAAATTTTTGATAGTTTGACTGTGAAGATATGACACTATTTTTGCACACTCTAGTGGACAATGTCCAATTAATTTTCCAGTCAAATGTGAGAGAGGGTCACTGGACATATGCCCTATAAGGATTTTGTCTTATTTCCGGCCCTGATAACCTGGATAAGTAAGGGATTTGGAAAATTGAGGGATAGATCAGGGATTTCGTTTGATATATCAAACCATGATTGCTTCGAGCAATGATAATAATGGGCTGCAAGTGTGACCATGAAATGGGCTCTCGTAAACACCTTTAAAATTATCAGGGATATTGGCAAAATTTGGTCAGGCATAAGCTGGTTTCAAATGTCAGGGATAGGTCAGGGATTTTGTTTGGTATATCAAACCATGTTTCGAGCAATGCTAATTATGAGCTGCAGGTGTGACCATGAAATGGTCTCTGGTAAACACCTTAAAATGGACCTCAGGGATATTGGCAAAATTTGGTCATCAGGGATATTGGGCAAAATTTGGTCAACAGGGATATTGGGCAAAATTTGGTCATCAGGGATATTGGACAAAATTTGGTCATCAGGGATATTGGGCAAAATTTGGTCATCAGGGATATTGGGCAAAACTTGGTCATCAGGGATATTGGGCAAAATTTGGTTATCAGGGATATTAGTAAAATTTGATTATTATGGATATTGGCAAAATTTGGTCAGGGATAAGCAGCTGGAAAAGTCAGGGATTTTCAATGGAAAAATTTAGTCCGAACCCTTATAACCCTCCGCGGAATGTACGTGAAAAGAGTCGAGCTACTCATCCCTCTTAAAACATCTAATATCCCTGCCCCCAATTACACGTAACCCAATCAAAAGCAGTCCTTTGGTGACGCATACGCGGAAACAATCCTTCACACGCAGCCATTAACAGTCTTTAACCCATTAGAAACATCTACTGTCTCACCCTCGGTTCTAGGGGGAATTTCGGCTGGTTTAACAGCCAAATTATAATTCTCCGAATGTTTCTTCAACTCATCTCCAAATGCAACTAAGCCTAACTGGGAATGCGAGGCCTCGCTTAAAGCACGTGACCTCAAACACGCCCGATGTTGTTCGACAGATAGATCAGGGTCGCACTTCTTCTCGTGCCAAACGTGGAAAATCCCGGGATCAGTGGCTCTAATAACCATTACGGGACTTCTGACGTATTTCCTGTACAACATAACATCCTCGCCTCCCCATCCAACTATGTCTTCGTCGAAACCTTTTATTCCTAAGAAGTCACTCCTGTATTGACACGTCATACCGTATCCGAAGTCTCTCCAGAACCCCGTATCTCGCGAAATGACCAATTGGTCTAATTCGCGTGGGATTTCTTTGCCTTGTAAAGAGTAGACGATGTTTGGGTTGTAGAGACTAAAAACAATTGGGTAGTAGACCTTTTTTCCGGGGGAGGTATGTAACCGACAACGTTCTAGAAATTTCGCCGAGAAGATGACGTCAACGTCGCATAGAAATAGAAGTACCTCGCCTTTATTCCAATGTTGGGCCCCAATTTGTAAGCCTTTTCCTCGTGAAAATGTTTCGTTTAACGTTAACAATTTAATATTCCTGAATTTGGCCTCCCTTGACATTTTGGTAAGGATTAGTCTGACGTCCTGTAAGCCATCCTCGCCGAAGTACACGACTGTTAGATATATTCGTCTGTCGTACCGAGCCGCGACTTTAACGAATTTATCCATAAAACTTCGAAATGTGTTCAATCTTCCTGATAATGGTAGGATGATGTTAATTAATTCCCGCATGGTTTTGGGGCCTTCTTCACTGACGGTGTGAACTGAACCGAACGGTCTAATCATTGATAGTTTTCGATACGAACGCGTGACGTTTTTCTCTTTAAAATACAGCTCGTAGTGTGTACCGGAAGTCGGTTCCAACCTATAAATGCCTTCCACAAAATCGTCAACAGTGAACCGATTCTTACCCTGACGATTTTTGTTAATTACTTCCAAAGCGCGAGAAAATATTTCAAGTAGATCTTTTCGTTTATACCCAATTGGTTTCTCGACGACACGTTTACCCAATGCTAAATCAACGGGGTATACGCGACTAAATGTGAAATGGTTAAATGGAATGATTTCGTATTCGTTATTAAGTTGTACTCCTTTGGTTATCTCGGCGGTTTCGATTTTTTTCATGACGTAATCGTTGCAATCGTCAATATTGTCGTCAGCCATGTCCTCTAATTTAGTAGCACCATCGACTGGGATTGGTAAAATTACATCGGACATTTTTTGGTATTCGTTTAATCTTCGTCGTAAATCCCGGATTTCTGAGCGGAGCTTATCAGTTTCTTTACGCTGTTGTCGTAGTAGTTCGGTGTAGTAGTAGGTGGGTTGTTGTCCTCCGGAACTGGCTGGATCCGGTGGTGATACCGGGCCTGATAACAGCGCCTCAGCACCTTTAAGTTCTTCTTCAAGACGTAGTCCACATTTTCCCACGAATATTAGAGATGCTAGAGAGAGAGCGAATAGGAGAAGTAGAATCCGGGTCAAGAGACGCATGCTCAGACAATGGTGTGAGGAAGCCGTTTTCGAGCTAGCTTCTTATCGCAGCACCAGAAAAAAGTGCTACAAAAAGAACGTAATATCTGTATTGGAATGTAACCCTAACAACAGATGTGTTAAAAATTATATTGAAACTAACACTATCGTGCATAAGTTCATAAGTGATATGTTCATTCCATAACTTTGTCACTAGTTACAAACTGGAGCTTGTCATCAAGTGATGGAAGTAGGTCATAGATTCCAGGTAAAGCGACTTAGGCCTGGTTAGACGCTGCTGTCAAAGGCTTAGCAATGCACACTAAATAGGACCTAGATGGAAGTCCCCTGCAAAAATAATTAACCACTTCAATTCTCGAACTAGTTATCTCGAGCTGTAAGTCTCTCAGTAGCATTACAAAGTATAGAAAGTGTCATACTTATGGAAGGAACATATCACTTATAACCTTATGTTTTTTTTAATAACGCACGGAAAAGAAAAGTGCCCCATTTTTGGAAACCTCAAACACGTGGCGATTCCAGTCTGACGTCATGCTTACTAGTTCCGCTATTGGCGACTTCATTAAGTCACCCGACTCCCCTCCCCTCAATCATTGACGTCAGCAGCTGAAGTCAGACCCTTTGAATGCTCTTTGTTTCTTTAAAATATATAATTCCAAGAGCCTATAGTTTAAAAAGAGTCTGCCTCTCTGCGGTTAGCGCGCGCCATGAAAACTAACAACATCTCCCTTACATTGGCTTTCAATCTATTTGACCAAGCGCTCCCAACGGGTCTCTCTCTCCGGATTTCTCAGCGATCCAGTTGGTGTGGCTAGTGGGGTCCCACAGGGTAGCGTTTTGGGCCCACTCTTATTCTTACTCTACATCAATGACATGCCCACTGAAATACTCAGTCCGATAGCCCTTTACGCTGATGATGTTAAGATGTTTCGGGTGATCACATCGTACGAGGATGTTAAAACTATGCAAGATGACCTAGCTCGTTTACACGTATGGGTCTCCTTAAACGGCCTATCTTTCAATTGTTCTAAATCTTACCATCTCAAACTCTCCCCGTCATCATCGCCATCACCCGGTTCGTGCTCCCCTTATTTCCTGAATGGTTCCAGGTTAGAACGCATTAGTGACCATCGGGACCTAGGCGTCATTGTTTCTTCTGACCTATCCGCCACCGAACAGTGCGCCACGCTTGCGTCCCGCGCCAGTAGCGTTGTCGGGGCTCTTAGCCGAAATTTCTCGTACCTCGACCAGTCCTCCCTTACCCTCCTCTACAACCAATTTGTGCGACCCATATTTGACTACTGCTCCCCGATTTGGCGACCACATCTCGTTAAGGATTATTCATCCCTAGTCTCCATCCAATCTCGTGCCACCAAGATCCTCCCTGCCCTGCGTGGGGTTCCCCGCGACCTTCGACTTGAAGAGTTGGGCTGGCCTTCCATCCACTCTCGCTGGGATACCATTGACCTCATCCTCCTATTTAATATCCTCTCCGATCCCACCCAACCTTACTTTGAAGCTAATCATTCCTCCACGCGCGGTCACTCTCGAAAACTTTACATTAAACGTCCACGACTCAACGTCGTTCAACAGTCATTTTTTTACCGGGTTGTTCCCTTATGGAATTCCCTTCCCAATGATATTATAAATTCGACCTCTGTAAAATCATTTAAACTTAAGCTAAAAAACCACCTCTCAAATATGTAACTGTTCTTAACTCTGATGTATACTTTAATTTTTCAATCTGGCCCATACCTACCAAATATGTCCCTGTTTCCCTGATACTATTATAGTCTAATTTTAAACATGCCTCAAGGAGTTGCTATGGCCTGCGCCCTAGCTCCACAAAAAACCAGAAAAAGAAAAGAAAAAGCCTACCCCTTCTTGAGCTGAGTGCCATAGCACATTGAAAAGTGCGTTATTCGGCCGCGAAAAGTGGTTCTGCTAGTATACTTTATACAAGTCTTTAAACGTTATATATGCATTGTACTGAGTAGATTGATTTTTACATTTCGGCCGAATTTTCTTACCCGACATTTTGAAAGATGTTAAATTCACTCTTAAATCTTGATAACAATGAAGTACGAACTTGGTATTAAGAGTTAAACACAGTTGAAACCGACTTTATGGTGAAAAAATTGAAAAGTAGGCAAACAAAGCTAAGCCTAGGATTCGAAACAAAGCGCTTCATCCTACAGCCGCTTCCAAAGACCCAAATAATAAAGCAGACGATTTTTCTTGAGCTTGACAAAGATTCTACAGGCGTCGCTGATGTCGAGGTACTACTTTTCCAAAAAAATCAATATCTGTTTCCCCTTATTTGATTGGCTAGCTTTTATAGGGGGTAAGGGGGTAGATAGCGAAGATGCTAGTTTTCAAGAAACCTATGGTAGAAGGTACGAAAAAGCGTTTGAGACAGACTCTTTTTAAACTATAGGCTCTTGATAATTCCAATCCGTTTAAAATACACGAACAAAAATATCACCTCACCACAATTCTCTCCCATTCACTCTCCCTTCAATGACGAACGAAAAACTTTATACTGCCAAAGGAGGTACTCTGGCACGCCGCCGACTACAACAGGACCGATGAAACTAATACTCATATCGTAGGTGTCCATCAAACGATGTGGCTAAAATTCACGGAAAAAATTATTGCCAGTATACAAGTGTACAGGCTAGTATATATACGATGTGGCTAAAAAGCAGGGTTTAAAAAAACCCAGCCCACCGGGGTTTATTGGGTTTTTCTGGGTTTCATTGGGTTTTTTTCTGAGTTTCGTTGAGTTTTTTCTGAGTTTCATTGGTTTTTTTCCGTGTTTTATTGGGGTTTTTCTGGGTTTTATTGGGGTTTTATTTGGGTTTTGGGTTTTATTGGTTTTATTTGGGTTTTGGGTTTTATTGGTTTCTTGGGGGTTTTATGGTTTTTTGGGGGGTTTTATGGTTTTTTGGGGGGTTTTATGGGTTTTTTGGGGTGTTATTGGGTTTTTTGTCTTCAGCAGTTGCGTGCATGGTAGAAATTGTCATTCCAAAGTAAATGCTTAATATAAAAAAGTCTTAAAATGTTTTATTAAAAAATAATAAATATTATTAAATAATACTTTGCAAGAATAATTTTATTTTAAAGACATTTTTTGTTTCAACTTCAAAAGTACTATTTAAAAATATTTATTATTTTTAATGTAACATTTAAGGACTTTTTTATTAAGAAGTTACTATTGAATGACAATTTCTAACTGTCAAAGGTATAAAACTCCAAATCCCAATAAAACCCAAAAATATTCAGGAAAACCCAATAAAACCCAAAAAAAAGCCCCGAAAAAAATCCATTAAACCCAGAAAAAATCAATAAAGCCCCGAAGAAAATCCATTAAACCCTAGAAATAAAACCGAGAAAAACCCCAGAAAAACCCGTTTAAACCCAGAAAAAACCAATAAAGCCCCGAAGAAAATCCATTAAACTCGGGGGGATTTGAACCCAGCTAAAAAGTTCCAAAAACACTATTGCTTACCGAAAAGGTCCTTTTTTCGTGGTTCATTTTCCGTGGAATTAAAATCCATCTCAGGAACATCAAGATTGGCTTGAGCAGTTGATGTATCCGTAACGGAAGTTGAGCTTGGGTCATCGCAAATTTTAGTGAGCTAGTTTAGTGCGGGAATATGGACGGTAGGGCTTGGTGATAATCAAATCCAATGGTATTGATATTTTATAGTTAAGACCTTGTATTACAAGATGAATGTCGTTAAGCAAGTCATGTGACTGCTCGTGGTCCCTAGTACGAGGGGTGGTTCCTCAAATCCCCACGTTTCGTAATTGGTTGAGAGAAAACGTGACGCAGATGTCTAAAGAGAGTTAATTATAAACAAAGAAAAATTCATAAATATTTCAAATCATCATCTCTTCTCAAATTTATTTACTAACATCTTAAGTTCATAAGTGATATGTTCATTCCTTAAGTTTGTCACTAGTTACTAACTGGAGCTTGTCATGAATTAATCGAAGTAGGTCATAGATTCGTTATAAAGCGAGCGACATACGCCTGGTGACTGGGGCACTGCTGTCAGGGCTTATAGTAATGAAGACTAAATAGGACCTAGATAGAAGTCCTGCAAAATTAATTAACCACCGAGTGTAGGACTTCAATTCTCGAACTAGTTATCTCGAGCTGTAAGTCTCTCAGTAAGCATTACGAAGTATAGGAAGTGTCTTGGAAAGAAACATATCACTTATAAACTTATTCTATCATGAAATTTTAACAGAGTTATCCTAGGTCATAGCCCTCTTAAATACTGCACTCGCTAACGCAAGATGCTCAGCCACCAGTCAGACTTCCTCATGTCCAAAACCAGTATATTAATTGCTTGGACTTGTTATTAAATTTAAGAAACGGGGGTTACAGGTCCTCGAGACCAGTTTATTAAATGAAAATCTATAGGAGAACAAAGGCGGGGACCAGTCCGGAGACCAGTTTATTATTTTGGTCAGTAGGGGGGGGGTTACTGGTCCCAAGGACCAGTTAAGAAAATATTCTTATTTATCAGACTGCAGCCTACATTTGGCACAGTGAGCGCAAATGGAAAGGAGAGTCAAAGATAGAAGGGGAGAGGTAACTATAACAGGAGGCCAACATGGCTCTCACGCGCACCTACCTTGGCGCACACCCGATGAGTAAGACGTCACGTCATCGCTTGAGAAGGAAATTCAAAAAGGGTAAAGACGAAAATACGGTTAGAGGCTCACACCTCAGCCGTAATACTGGCCGAAACGTAGACAAACTTCTCTGATTTTTTAATCCCTATCCTTTGTGTCGATTGCGCATGTGCGGCAATCTCTTAGAGAGCCCCAGCACCGGTAGCGTTTTTGAAAGGGGGGGGGGATGACGGGGAATTTGGTCTTTCCGACTCTCCTTTCTATTTGTGCTCACTGATTTTTCAGGACCAGCTTGCGTATGTGAGCACCATATTCGAGTTCGCAATGTTGTCTGCTAAAATGAACCGAAAGACACGTTCAAATGCCAAGCTTTGCTTCTTATACTCTTGGGAGCTCAGCGCTGGAGACATCTTGTTTTTTGGTAGTTTCGGATAGTTCAAATTTCAAGCAAAGTATATATAATCAATTTAAAATATACTGGCCGCCGTAAAGCAAATTTGAATAAGAAAAATAGTAAGGTTTCTACTAGCAAGTTTTTAAGTGATATGTTCTTTCCATAAGTATGACACTTTCTATACTTCGTAATGCTTACTGAGAGACTTACAGCTCGAGATAACTAGTTCTAGCAGAACGACGGAAGCCAGAAGAGATGGTTTTATAAAATAGGAGGTGCTTATAGAGAAAATGTGGCCCTCGACGTCATTTTCTACGTCATCTCGCAAGAGCCAATGAAACGCGACGATTTCCACGTTTTCTGCTCGAGTAATAAATGTGAGCGAGGGGACTATGCTTATTTCCGGTTAGCAGATTGTCTACTCTTCGCGATCCAGCGATCAGTGTAGGAAACCGTTAAACCTTGGCCAACTATGTTTATTCACATTCATTTTAATATTTAAATAAGTTGATGAATGTCAATCGGTGCTCAATTTAGTATTACAGTTAATTTATAAAAGATTAAATATCTTGCTGTGCTAAGTGTGGCGCCTTCCAAAAACTCGACGACCAAGGCTTAGAAACAATCAAATCGACTGGCCTCAAATATTTTTTTTGGAAAGAAAAATACCACCCTAGCTCCTATTTAGTCTGTATTACTAAGCCTTTGACAGCAGCGCCCAGTCACCAGGCGTATGTCGCTTTACCTCGAATCTATGACCTACTTCTATCACTTCATGACCAAGCTCTCTCCAGTTTGTAACCAGTGACAAACTTAAATGGAACATATTTTATGAACTTATGGTCATACGAACGTTAAGCGTCATTTGAATTGTCTGAAAATTACATAGGGGACATTTTGATGCAAATCATTTCTCTGAAAAACATAGCCTTTGACGTATTTTACAGCACGGAGTTCAGTGCAACCGTAAGTTAAAAAGATATGTTCCATCCATAAGTTAGTCACTGGTTACAAACTGTAGCTGGTCATGAAGTGATTGAAGTAGGTCATAGATTCGAGGTAAAGCGACATACACCTTGTGGTGAGGCGCTGCTGTCAAAGGCTTAGTAATGCTGACCAAATAGGACCTAGATGGAAGTCCTGCAAAATTAACTACCGAGTGTAGGACTTCAATTGACTCGCTTCCGTCGTTCTGCATGCTAGAACTAGTTTTTTTCGAGCTGTATGTCTCTCAGAAGCATTACGAAGTATAGGTACTGTCATACTTATGGAAGGAACATATCACTTATGGTAAACCAATATTGGAATTTCTGAAAACTGTCATTCATAATATACATAGAATGTGTGATGTGGGCTTTAGTCGTTAGTTTGACAAATCGTTCTACAAGTTATTCCGCCATAAAGGCATGGCGTCTTAAATCAATTATATAAAAACGTCTTGGTTTGGACCAAGGCCGAAAAAACAAACGATATGTGTGAGGTTTATCAATTGACTGAAGTTTCAGATATTGAAATTTTTTCTAGTTATTTTTATACACTCAATCCTTAATCAATATTTAATTCAATCAACTGATTTTACTGTTAATCGACCTAGTCCCTCTAAATTAATTGAAAAAATTACATATCTACGCTTTTTCAAGAACAATTACATTTTCCGAAAACATTCTATCGTGAAATTAATTTATCATGTTGAGGATACAGTATTGAATATTTGAAATGTTCTACTGGATGTCTAAAACAAGCAAGCGAACTTTGGCTTAACTCGAATGGAAAATGTAAATATTTGATCGTGGATGCCAAACAAGGGTGTTGCGCGAATTTATACATTTAATTTCGTATATCGAAATGCTACATTTCTATTGTCGCCTCTTTGATGGTAAAGTTGCACTGGAACTTCCTTTTCCGTACTTAAGAATTTCTTGGTCATAACTCAGTCTATGGTAATATTGGCTGAGTGTGTTGCGACGGCTCAGATGACCCATACACTGAAACCACTGGTGATTATAAAATGCCATATATTGGGAAAATAGAGGAAGGGAGGGGGTGTTGGAGTTAAATGTGACCTTCTTGGCATAACTAGTAATGAATGATTTGTTTAACCATATTATTTCCGCGGGAAATGAATATAACAAGTCTGAGAAGTATTTCTGTTTATGTGATCTTTACCCTTTACCACACAGGATAAACTTTGTTGCTTTGTCTTAAGTAGACGACATTCACTCTAAACGACAGTCTTATCAACAACTTAAAACAGATTTAAACTTCTTTTGGTGCAAACTTGAAAATTTGTCAAGCCAGCAACAATTAAAACTATGTCGGTCAAGATGCTCACAAGTTAGTGAGTATCGACACGAACTCCCTTCAAAATAATTAATTTCATGATAAAATGTTTTCGGAAAATGTAATTGTTCTTGAAAAAGCGTAGATATGTAATTTTTTCAATTAATTTAGAGGGACTAGGTCGATTAACAGTAAAATCAGTTGATTGAATTAAATATTGATTAAGGATTGAGTGTATAAAAATAACTAGAAAAAATTTCAATATCTGAAACTTCAGTCAATTGATAAACCTCACACATATCGTTTGTTTTTTCGGCCTTGGTCCAAACCAAGACGTTTTTATATAATATCTGTCGCTTCAGTCTTAATGTAATTAAATTTTGAGTAATTATGCTTTCTTTACCGCTTATTATTATGTCCAATTACGATGGTCAAAACATGTATCTAGCAGGGCCCAAACGTTGCACCTTCCGCGTGCTAGGCGGACGAGATAACCACTACACTACACATACCTGGTAATACTGAGATTCCTACGAGATCTAGCTTATTATTATGTCCAATCACGATGGTCAAAACATGTATCTACCAGGGCTCGAACCCAGGACCTTCCGCGTGTAAAGCGGACGTGATAACCACTACACAATGAATACTTGGTTATTCTGAGTTTTCGAAGAGATCTAGCTTATTATTGTGTCCAATAGCGATAGTCAAGTCATGTATCTACCAGGGCTCGAACCTGGGACCTTCCGAGTGTAAAGCGGACGTGATAACCACTACACCATAGATACTTGGTTATTTTGAGTTTTCGAAGAGCTCTAGCATTATTATTATGTCCAATCACGATGGTCGAAACAAGTACTTCTGTAATTAACTAAAATTAACATACTTAGACTTAATTGTTTCTGATTAGACTAGCCGATCGCACACCCTGAATACTTAATTGTTAAATTAAGAGTATTCCGAAAAGTAACTTCGCTCTAGTTTTTCAGTTAGAGGTGGTTAAATATCACGAAAAACCCCATGTTAATCTCCATAGGAAAATTGGTAAAAGCATGTGAATTTTGATTTAACGTTACAAAAGAGTATCAAGTCATATCTACAAGGGCCTACCGGCCCTGTAGAATTTTAGGTCTTTTTTGCTTCTGGAAGATTATTTACCGATCTAAATTTCCGCTACGTTTTTTTTTTATAAACTTTGTAAAAAATGATGATTTTTTTGCATTATACCAAAAGTATATAGGTTTAAAAACGAAAAGTATCCTACACTTCGTTAATTGAAACTTTCTGGCGCCGTGTAATATGAGATTACATTTTGTGATTTCTTTACTGATTTTATGATTTCGTATTTCTATGGGATTTCGAAATCGGCATTGATTTCGGGTCAGGGCCGGATTAACCACTAGGCAAGTTAGGCAAATGCCTAGGGCCCGGATATCTGAGGGGCCCGTAAACAGCTAGTTTTCAAAACTTGAGAAAATGAAAAACCAAAAAATATATTCCCCCTCTTTCTCTACCGAAACATAACGTCACTGACACCATGGAAAAGCCAGGTGAGATGTAACGTCAGCCTAATGTTGAAAAACCCGTTACCCAAAAACATTATGGCCACTTATAAAGGAAGAAAGGAAAAGACGAAAAGAAACTTAAAAATTCAATGGAAATGTATTTTGAGAAGTCGCAATCCTCGGAGAAAGAAATTTCATTTTGAATTCATGTTGTTACTGACCGTCATTAAACACTGGGGTTGAAAGAAATTTAACTATTGAGTTCAAAGAGAAATTTAAACATGCAGTTTAGTGTTAAGTCAATTAAAGATATAAAAATAGTATATCTCTTAGATTCTCTTAAACTGTGGTCTGTTGAGGGGCTGGGGGCCCGGAACTAAGGCTTTGCTTAGGGCCCAAAATATTGTTAATCCGGCCCTGTTTCGGGTTTCTTCAGTTGGATTTCTCGGGTTGCGTACGGGATTTCATGAATGACCGACCCCTCGGACCACGCCCAGGGACTAGTTTACTATTGAGGACGCTAAGAGGGTCACTGGTCCCTTGGACTACTTTCAAAAATATCCATATTTCCCAGACTTACTCTTAAGACAAATTAGTTTTCAAAATAACACTAACAACATAATTAAGAAGGCCACACATTTATTTATTAGAGATACTATGCAGGGATAGCCAAAAACCAAAGAAATTAGGTATAGCCAGAAGGGGATAATAGGAGAAGGATGACACTCTTTATCCTCTTAATACTTTAGTTATGTAAGGCGAGGGAACCCTTTTTGGTTGCTTTCCCGCTCATCAAACTTCAGATGGGTAACTATCGCACCGTGCTAGGGTGAATTCTATAACTGTTTGGTATGTACTAAATCCTCTGCAATCAAGTAGGCACAAACCTTGATTGTCTTGAGGTGGCTGGGACAAAAACACACAATCGCATGCGCCTTGGAAAATAGTTAAGCAGCGCTAATAGAGTGATGGTGAGGGACCTATTTACGTGACGTATATGTGCATGATTCGGTTTAGTAACCTTGTGCACTCCAAATGTTAATTCTGATGTTGAGAAGAATCATGTTACAAGTACCCCAGCCTCTTTGTGGTTGTACACTTTTCTCGAAAATATGTATTACATACTTCTGGTGTAGCTCGAGAAAACTTAGAGGAACCCCCTTTCTAACACATCTTTGGCAAAAGCTATCTTGCAATTCCACTGGATAGATTTTTTCTGAATATACTACGAAGACCATGAGAAGGGGTAACCACTTGCTTTAATTAGCGTACACCCTCTCTGTTGTGATTACGTAATCAGTAATCCTTGGTACTCATTCGTAATCATCCGAAATCATTTCTTTACTTCACCTGAACTTAACGTAATCGTACTGTAATCATTTCTTTACTTCACCTGAACTTAACGTAATCGTACTGTAATCATTTCTTTACTTCACCTGAACTTAACGTAATCGTACTGTAATCATTTCTTTACTTCACCTGAACTTAACGTAATCGTACTGTAATCATTTTGTACTCATCGTAATAATAGCCTAATCATTTCGTACTCATCGTATTCGTACCGTTATCATTTTGTACTCATCGTAAACGTACCGTTATCATTTTGTACTCATCGTAATCGCACCGTTATCATTTTGTACTCATCGCAATCGCACCGTAATCTATTTGTACTCATCGTAATCGTACCGTTATCATTTTGTACTCATCGTAATCGCACCGTTATCATTTTGTACTCATCGTAATCGCACCGTAATCATTTTGTGCTCATCGTAATCGTACCGTTATCATTTTGTACTCATACCGTAACAGGGTTCGTATGGATAAGTCAGGGATAAGCTAGTTTCAAAAGTCTGGGATATGTCAGGGATTTCGTTTGGTATATCAAACCATGATTGCGTCGAGCAATGCTAAAAATAGGCTGCAGGTGTAGTTATGAAGTGGGCTCTACAGGTAAACACCTTAAAATAGACATTAGGGACATTGGGAAAATTTGGTCAGGGATAAGCAGCTGGGAAAGTCAGGGATTTTCAATATAAAATCAGTGTACACAATCAAATTCTTAGTGGTTAGCCCCTTGTAAACGCCTTCAATTTCTCGACAGGGTTTACATTTTTAGTAAGGGAATCTTGTTTTTCGTTCAATTGATTTTTTGAATCAGCGGGACATAACGCAAAACCAACAACAAGCAAGACCAAAATCACCTGAAATCATTCGTTCGTTGATCACCCACCTCATTTTGAACTAGCGTAGCCTTGGTCCTCAAAAAGAGTATCTCGAATTGTCCAATATACCAACCATGTTTCTCTATTTCAAAATTATCGACGCCGTAATGTTCGTCATCCTAGTTAGTTGGAGAAGGGACTCGGCAATCGCCAAGGATTCTACGGAGAGATTCTGGCGAGCGATGCTTCGAGGAGACCTTGCGTCTTCGACGGTCGACAACCTCCGGCGTCCATCCAAACTGATCCTAAAACCTCCACCGAGCAGAGACTCTGAGACTGAAGAGGAAGGAGCGCCTGGAAGAGGATGCTTTCAGCCAGCCGGAGATCGACCCAGGGATACTAGATGTTTTAGGAGGGATTCGAAGTGAGCGTTATCGGCCGGCGCGTCTACCCAGTGAGCACAAATAGAAAGAAGAGTCAAAGAGAGAAGGGGGAAGGTAAATGTAACGGCCGGCCATCATGGCTCTCACGCGCACCTACCTCGGCGCACAGCCGAGGAGTAAGACGGTCACGTCATCCGTTAAGAAGGAAATTCATTGGCCGAAACGTAAACAAACTTCTCCGATTGTCTTCCCTCTCCGTTGCATGTGCTGCACTGGTCTTAGAGAGCCCCAGGACTGGTAACGTTTTTGAAAGGGGGGATGACAGAGAATTTTGTCTCTCCGACTCTCCTTTCTATTTCTGCTCTCTGGAGTCTGGAAGGATTCGAAGGGAGAAGGAAATTGTGGAGACGTTATCGGCCGGCGTGTCATGCGCAGTGGGACCGTCTACCGGATTTCTACTTTTTCGTAGTACCATTCAAGGCCAAATCAAGGATGATGGGGGACTGGAGGATGCGAAATTTGAGAGAAATAGGGACGGCAAGCCGCCAACTGTGGAAAGGCTTAGGTCCGGTGGGAAGCAACAAAATGAGGGAGGAATATTAAGTCGGAATACGACTTCAATTTGTACTTAAAAGGCGGAAAACAAACGAGAGGGCATGCGTTTTAGGCTCCCGTTAAATTATAAACCTCTGCCGCAGGGGCGTCGGAATGTAGGTGAAAAGGCACGAGCTTCTCATCCCTCTTAATACATCTAATATCCCTCATTGGGATGAGAGAATTTTGGTAGTGCTTGCTTTCTCCCCATTATTTTTTTCACTCATGTATCAGAGCTCTTCGATACACGCTGCGCTTCATAGAGATTGACCCTTTCATATACTCGTCTTAGTTTTAATTAAAAATGTAATTTTCATTATTCTGAAGTGCCATCGACTAGCATTTCGAAATTACGACACTCACATGAACGTATTTTTTTAAGATTAGGCCCTGAAATTGCGCCAAAACCTTTCAATGCGACCTACGATATTATGTTTCTTAAAGGTCGACTTCCAACTGAAAACCGAGCATCGAGACTAACAATGGCGCAACCGTGCGGATTTTCGAATCCCCGCTGGGGTAAAAGAGAAGGGTTCTAGCTAACTGAAAGCGTGCAATGCGGTTCTAGCTAACTGAAAGCCGTGCAATGTGGTTCTAGCTAACTGAAAGCCGTGCAATGTGGTTCTAGCTAACTGAAAGCCGTGCAATGTGGTTCTAGCTAACTGAAAAACGTGCAATGTGGTTCTAGTCAACTGAAAGCTGAGCATCGAGAATAACAATGGAGCCACCGTGCCGATTTTGGAATCCCCGCTGGGGTAAAAGATGGAAGGGTTCTAGCTAACTGAAAGCCGTGCAATGTGGTTCTAGCGAACTGAAGAGAATAGAGAATTTCCTTCAGGGGAAAGCAAAAACTTGGGAGGAAATAAATTTAAAAGGATTTCTATTGTTCATCTTCAGTTCGCTAGAGCCACATTGTACGGCTTTCAGTTAGGGAGAACCCTTCCAACCTTTGACCCAGCGGGGCTTTGAAAATCGGCACGGTCGCTTCATTGTTAGTCTCGATGCTCGGTTTCCAGTTCGCTGGAACCCTTTTCGATGGAAGTCGGCCTTTAAGTCAGAAATGCATTTATTTTTCCAGATGTCGAATTTTTAGCGTTTAAATTATGCTACTCCTTTCTACCACCAGGCGCCTGATATTTTTTACCTCTCCGAGTGACCATGACGCCGCGGAGGGGACGTGTCTGTCACTTCGTTCGCAGTTGGCAAATCCGAGCAAACGTGTGCGCAGAAAGTAGGCATACGCTTGAATTGAAACGTCATCAATAGCTATGTTTAAAATAATTTTAGAAATAAAATTTCTTAAAACGACTGAAATAGAATTAAGGTAAATTTCTGCCGATTAAAATAATTAATATCAATCATATTTATTTAATTATTTAAGAAAACCTCTTAATTGGTGTCTCGACTCGGAGAGGCTAGTTTTGGTTTCGCAACATCAGGGAGGAGGAATGTTGTAAAGGAGTGGTCTACGCACGTTGTAAAAAGAGAGAGAATTCTCGCAGATTCCGGGTTAGAGCTCTGAGACCTAACCAAGGCTTTTTTTTTCAGGTGCATGCGCGATTTTTTTCTCCGGACCGTCGGCCGCTAAAATTTACTCTCGCGTGAGTCTCGACGGCGCGGAATTTTTGATTTCCAGTCGAGTCTCTAGTATTGAAATTTTCCCTTATCGAGTATCGAGCCGAGTCTCGAGTACTCGAATAGTTGGAAAATTTGTTTCGAGTATTTATCGAGTAATTGGGACTTGATTTTGCAGTATTTCAGCACTTTTTGTTAATTTATCGCTCTCATAATAGACATTTAGTGTAATTTTGATCATCGACAACTACTTCAAATAATTCCCGGACGGTATTAGTCTTCTTCCCTTTTAATTTAACAAACTTAATTCCTAATTAATATGTTCTTCGCAATCTCATTCCTCAGAGAAGTCACTAGCCATTGTTATACTTCGAGCAAAGTCACAAACGAAAATTACTAAGCTGAATTGAAAAATAAATAAACAAAATAAGAACAATAATAATAGTCAACGCGCCTTTAACTGTATTTCACTACTTTTACTTCCACTGTTGAACCAGCTATAGGAGCTACTACCCCATTACATTACACTGGCATTATGATCTAAACTACCCAATCAGCACTGACTTGCGTCTGTTAACCATAAAGAGTGTCTTTCTAGTAGATTTTTATAGCTACTACATCCCATTTTCAAAGCTAAAGGCCTTCCAAAAGCAGGTTCGAGTATTTATCGAGCCTTGGTTTGATACTCGAAACTTTTTCGAGTCTCAGAAAATCTCTTATCGATCGAGTACTCGAGTCTTATCGAGTACTCGCACAGCACGAGTCTCTCCAGACCGCTAAATGGAGACCTCTCCGTAATACCTTTGGCCACTCCTCTACATTCCTCCTCCCTGGCAACATGTTTCAACGAACCTGTTTTTAGCGACACGCTTTTTCAAGAGAGGCCGATCTCTATTAAGTGTAGCGGAGACCTAACGTCTCTGGACATATTTCTCTTGGCAGAATGGTCTTTGGAGTAGTGGCGAGTATACGCAAATTGAAAGGGGGTAAGAAGCGGTACGTACATTCGAATGTACCCACTTCCCATCATCCCTCACTGCCTTCCCGTACACCAAGGAGGATGCGTGGACTCTCTTTTCAGCATCTCTCGCTTCGCTCGATTTGCACCAATTGGTAGCGTCCGAGGGGTTAGTCACTTGAATAATCAGGTGTACAAAACCGCAGAAATCGATTACTTGATTTCTAGAATTCTTAGAAAATCATCAGGAATCACAATCATTTTTGTGGGTAATCAAAGTTAATCAGAAATCCCCGATAATCAATGGAAATCAGGTGAAATCTTGAGAAAATCGGTAATGATCACATGATTTACTAGTAATCTTTCGTAATCACCTCGGTAATCACACCTTTCATGAAATAATCACGCATAATCGATCGAGGAATTCGAAAATCCAAAATAAAAGTCGTAAGCAGTTGAAATAGAAATAATCACTGCATTCATCGAAATTCACGAAGAATCCAGTGATAATCACGGCATTCACCAAGATAATCACCGGAATTCAAACAGAAATCAAGTAATCTGCGGCAATAACGGGAAATCAGTGTAAAGATTATAGAAATCATCGAAAATAATCGTAATCACAGAAATCAAGGAATTCGTTCAGTAATCAACAAAATTCACATAAAAATTCAGAAATCAGGTGTACAAAATTTTGGCGCATGACTAGCCCCTCGGTAGCGTCAGAGAGAATATAGCAGGAGGAGTGTAAGCTTAATCTTGAGAATGTGCCTGGGAAATTTTCTAGGCTTCGAAAATTGCGACCGTTCAAGGTAATTTACCAAAATTCCAAAATAAATTATATTGATAGGTTTCAAGTTAAATAATGAAAAATACGTTCACATTTAATAGCTTTTTTATTTCCAATTTCAAATAAGTATATAGAGCAAAATTTTATGTGTATAGAGTGATCTCGGTAGAGAGGGGAAAAACCAGTTTATCCCTACCTTTAGGTGCGCTTTTGTAAGAGGGAATACTGAGCGCGCTTGTTAGGGGAGATGACACGGAGCATGGAGAGTAGTATCGGCGCTACGTACAGCAACGTCACTCCCTTCTATCTCCAAGCTACGTGTCATCCCCCCTAACAAGCGCGCTCAGTATTCCCTCTTACAAAAGCGCGCCTAAAGGGAGGGATAAACTGGTTTTTCCCCTCTCTACCGAGATTACGCTATGGAGTGACGTTGCAATACGTAGCGCTGACATTACTCTATTACACGATTTTAGTTATGTGGTAATTATTTGTGCTCACTGATCACTCTTCAAACATCTAGTGTCCCTGGACAAAGCCAACAAACCGAAGGTAGATCTCTAAAGCTTCAATGCAGAATTTTAAAATGTGTTGGAAAATGGTAACTTTCTATCCTCTCATTATATTTTCTCTGGTTGGCTGTTTCACTCGGCAAGTCGATATTCATTCAGTGAAAATTGATCGCTCGCAGTTACGCCCACCAAAAAGGGGCGTTTCGAGGGGACTATCACTTGCACTATAAAATGCGACTTTTTATAAATAAATTAAAATCATCTTAAAAGGAATGAGAAGCTTCGTTTGAAAAACCTCTGATTTACATAACAAAAGATAGAATTAATTTCTGTGAATTCAAAAATATCAAGCTTTTAATTCTGCGATTTCTGGTTATTTGGCAATATGCATTTGAAAATGCTTCACATGAAATTATTTGAAATCCACTTTTCATGAAAGGCTAAAACGTTTCCAGTAGTTTGACGTCACAGATATATTTTTCACGTGAGATGGTGCCACTCTCTCCGCTATCAGACCCAGAGTTTAGACTGGCGAGAAGCTCGAGACGCGTATAGGATTCTCGCGCTTTTTTTCCTCACGTCATAGTGATGTCATCAAACGGGCAAACAAGCTCGACAAAACAAAATTGTTGATATATCGAAACTGAGTTTTCGTGATTTTTCAATGGATTTTAAAAATAGAAACTTTGGTTCAATTATGCTAAAAACTTGATACTTTGAAAGTAGAGACTTGAAAGTGTAACATAATACCACTTTCGTGGTAAAATATGATAAGAAATTGTAAATTCGCATTCCCTTTAAAGTCAAGATGGTTTTTCGTTTAAACATAGTAGTCATAGTTTAAACGATCACGAATTTATCCTGATTTAATGAAATAAAACCGTATTCAATAAATTTAAAGAAATTAAATCAGAAGGGGATAATAGAGGAAGTTAGAACACTCTGTATCTTCTTAATACTTTAGTTAGGTATCATGATTCTTCCCAGGCGAGGGAGCCCCTTTTGTTTGCTCTCCTGCTCATCACACTGTGAGGGTGAATTCTATAACTGTTAGCGTATGCGCATGATTCGGTTTAGTAACCTCCAAATGTTAATATGATGTTGGGAAGAATCATGTTACTTACCCCGCTCCCTTTGTGGTGGCACACTTCTCTGGAAGAGATGTATTCTATGCTTCGGATGAAATTTAATACATCTGAACACTATTTAATCTATCAAATCAAAGGTAATCGAGATTTATTTGAATTTAATCGAAATTAAATCATTCTTTAAAGTATTTAAATCATTTCATCGATCTTAACGAAATGTTAACAATCTTTCAAAATAAACCAATTTAAACTTTTAGTCTAAACACTGTTTAGAAAAAAACAGAAGTTTATAAGTGATATGTTCCGTTCCATAAGTATGAAACTACCTATGATTCGTAATGCTTACTGAGAGAATTACAGCTCGAGATAACTTGTTCGAGAATTGAAGTCCTACACCCACTCGGTGGTTAATTAATTTTGCAGGACTTCCATCTAGGTCCTATTTAGTCTGTATTACTAAGCCTTTGACAGCAGCGCCTGACCACCAGGCGTATGTCGCTTTACCTCGACATCTATATCCTACTTCAATCCCTCCAGTTTGTAACATATTACTTCTGACCTTATGGAAAAAATAAGTGATTTGCATCTCGTTTTCTTTCTAGCAACTATGTATCCCAGCTTTGACCTGAAACATATTTTTGTTTTCATTATTGAGTGACGGCGTCTGATTCTCTTTATTTTTTTATTCAGACATTTCATTTCGTACATATTTTTATCGCTTGCCCCACAAATGTTTTTACAGCCTTTTATTTAACATTGAATGTTAAGCCGCGTTCACACTTACGGGGGAAAGAAATATTATCCACAATGCCGGAAATAAGCACAGGACACTGGACATTGTCCAATAAAATTTTAAAATGTCCCATGTTTTTTTTAAAAAACTAAGGGGGTCACTGGACATTTTGACCAATAAATTTTCCAAAGTTTTGATGGTTTGACTATGAAGATGCGACACTATTTTTGCAAACTTCAGTGGACAATGTCCAGTAAATTTTACAGTCTAAGGGGGCATCATTAAACACGTGTCCTATAAGAAAATTTTCTTACTTCCGGCCCAGCATACGAAGTGATTCAAAACGCTTAGCGAGTCAAGTGTGAACAAGACTAATACGGTACACTTGTTATTCTTGAAGTGGGTTTCTAGTTGATGACATAAGTCATTGCCGCCTCTATTGTATACAAGTGAGCACAAATAGAAAGGAGAGTCAAAGAGAGAAGGGGGAAGGTAACTCTAACGGCCGGCCAAGATGGCTCTCACGCGCACCTACCTCGGCGCACAGCCGAGGAGTAAGACGTCACGTCATCCCTTCAGAAGGAAATTCAGAAAAGGGTAAAGACGAAAATACGGTTAGAGGCTCACACCTTAGCCATAATACCAAGGAATATGGAGATATTCCTTGATACTATTGGCCGAAACTCAAACTTCTCTGGTTTTTTAATCCCTCTCCTTTGCGCCGATTGCGCATGTGCGGCACGCTCTTAGAGAGCCGTTTTTGAAAGGGGTGAGGGGGGGGGGCTCTGACGGAGAATTTTTCTCTCCGACTCTCCTTTCTATTTGTGCTCACTGATGAGATTTTCATCTGTGATGAGACTAGTCTAGCGGACAGACTCATCTGGAATGATAGTGAGCCTCGGTGAGACGCTTGAGTCCCCTGAAAAGTATCTCAACTTCTCAAGCCCTTCCAAAAATTTCATAAAAGCTCCCCTTGATCTTCAATCCGGAAACTTTTAGTCTTGTCTTAGTTGTACCGGTATGTCTTTTTTTATTTAGCACATTGCCTGGGTTGGAGCAGAAGGGGATAATGTAAGAAGCGTGACACTCTGTATCCTCTTATGTAACATGATTCTTCCCAGGCGAGGGAACTCTTTTTGTTTCCTCTCCCGCTCATCAAACCAGTGATCAAACTTCAGATTGGTAACTATCGCACTTTGGACTGAATTCTATACAGGGGCGTTCCGAAGGGACTAGGCTTTGGGGGGGAGCCCACTTGATTTGTGCCAGATAGAAACCAAAATTTGCCAAGCGACACGTAGTAATGTAGAATCATGTTACTCAGGGTTCGTAAAAAAGTTTTGGAATGGAATTCCCTGACTTTTGAATGACGTTACACTTAGCCCAGCCACTTTGTGGTTGTACACTTCTCTCGAAGAGAAGTATTATATACTTCTGGTAATATGCATTAGAATTCCTAAAAGAAAATTTAATTCTTAATTTAGTCCTATACGATAAATATTTGGTTTGTTTCTGGGCGGGATAGTCTAGATATTAGTCAGTTTTAGGGTATTTTTCGAAATATCGATTGGCGGTTTTTGGGCTTGTTTCGAATTTTATTTTGGCGGGTTCAAGCCGCTATTCAATCTGGCATCCCTGTCGCTCAGTCTCCATTGAGAAAGGAATGTCTGCTCAAATTGATGGTTAGTCTTAGCTACTCCTAAATTCTAAACTGCTTACGAAATTTACATTTATTTAAATATGACATTAGCTTATTAAATTAAACTCTATTACAGGTGTAGATAATCTTTCACACGTTGAGATCGATGATATCACTGATGATGTCAAATCGAAGTAAGTTAATTTGGATTACGATTAGGGTATTACATTGATAGATGCCATGACAGGTGGAATTAACAAAGCGGATTAATGTTAAATATTGGTTAAATATTGCCCCCCAAGTATTGTAATTAATTTAAATAAAGCTATAATTGATTCATAATTAACTGTTACCTTTAAAAAGGCATTTCTCTGAGTCTTGGATGCCCATTCCCATTGAGTAGTGAAAAATAGATCCAAACCAATTGACCACCTCCCTTCAAAATAACAATTTTTCACCAAATTGGGCCCCTGATATCTTGAATAATTGAACTATTTCCAAGGACCAGTGCCCCTAAGCCCATGTCTTTAACTTAATTGGCATTATTTATGTAGTCCTTTGGATCAGATGGACAGTGTTTGAATTGAAAAATTGGTCCAAGATATTTGTAAACTTGTAAAAGCCAAAGATTTGTCTTGTTATGAAACTCAATGACAATCACCTAAACGCAACCTGAGGCATATCTAACCTAAGCTAAACCTGGAAAAACTCTTGGGAAATATGTAGTTAACAAAAATTTCAGTGAAAACTCAGGGAAATTTAGAATTTTCAGTTAAATTCAAGGAAATTTGTGAGGTTTGAGTAAGTTTCCTCCGAAGGAGTTGCTTCAACCACTCCTGTTTTTATTACTCCATGTATGGGAAAACCATGAAAAACTCAGGGAAATATTTGGGAAAAAACCTGGATAACTCGGGGAAATATATGGGAAGAAATCTGGGGAAACTCAAGGAAACATAAATGGGAAAAAACCTGGGGAAATATGGGAAAAAACCTGGGAAACTCAAGGAAATATATGGGAAAAAACTGGGGAAACTCAAGGAAATATATGGGAAAAAACTGGGGAAACTCAAGGAAATATATGGAAAAAACCTGGGGAAACTCAAGGAAATATATGGGAAAAGCCTGGGAAACTCAAGGAAATATATGGGAAAAAACTGGGGAAACTCAAGGAAATATATGGGAAAAAACTGGGGAAACTCAAGGAAATATATGGGAAAAAACCTGGGGAAACTCAAGGAAATATATGGGAAAAGCCTGGGAAACTCAAGGAAATATATGGGAAAAGCCTGGGAAACTCAAGGAAATATATGGGAAAAAACCTGGGGAAACTCAAGGAAATATATGGGAAAAAACTGGGGAAACTCAAGGAAATATATGGGAAAAAACCTGGGGAAACTCAAGGAAATATATGGGAAAAGCCTGGGAAACTCAAGGAAATATATGGGAAAAGCCTGGGAAACTCAAGGAAATATATGGGAAAAGCCTGGGAAACTCAAGGAAATATATGGGAAAAGCCTGGGAAACTCAAGGAAATATATGGGAAAAACCTGGGAAAACTCGGGGAAATATATGGGAAAAATACTGGGAAAACTCAGGGAAATATATGGGAAGAAACCTGCGGAAACCCAAGAAAATATATGGGAAAATACTGCGGAAACTCAAGGAAATATATGGGAAAAACCTGGGGAAACTCAAGGAAATATATGGGTAAAAACCTGGGGAAACTCAAGGAAATATATGGGTAAAAACCTGGGAAAACTCGGGGACATATATGGGGAAAACTAGGGGAAATATATGGGAAAAAACCTCGGAAATATATGGGGAAATGTATGGGAAAAAACCTAGGAAAAATCGGGGAAATATATGGGAAAAACCTGGGGAAACTCAAGGAAATATATGGGAAAAACCTGGGGAAACTCAAGGAAATATATAGGAAAAAACCTGGGAAAATTCGAGGAAATATGGGAAAAACCCTGAACAACTCGGGGAAATATATGGGGAAAAACCTGTGAAAACTCGGGGAAATATGGGAAAAACCTGGGGAAACTCGGGGAAATATATGGGAAAAATCCCCTGGAAAACTCAAGGAAATATATCGGAAATAACGTGGAAAACTCAAGGAAATATATCGGAAAGAACGTGGAAAACTCTGGGAAATATATCGGAAAGAACGTGGAAAACTCTGGGAAATATATGGGAAAAACCAGGGGAAACTCAAGGAAATATATGGGAAAAAACCCCCTGAAAAACTCAGGGAAATATATTGAAATTAAAGAACGTGGAAAATTCGGGAAATATATGGGAAAATAACCTGGAAAACTCAAGGAAGAAAAATAGTTGACAAAAAAACTCAGGGAGCTTTAGAAATTTACAGGAAATTTGTGTTTTGAGTAAGTTGTCTCGAAGGGGTTGCTTCAATGTATAGGAAAACTAAGGGGGGGGGGGGGCCTAGTCCTTAGGACCAGTTCATTATTTTAGACACGGGGGGGGGTAACTAGTCCAAGGACTATTTTAAAAAATATTGTGGTCATCACATTTCAAATTGAATTGTTAAATGCAAATTTACCTTTAGAGTAGGTGAGGCATATCTTTGATATCTAATAAGTTATTTTAAAAATTAGGAATAACGAGGACACCGTTTTCGATAATGTCATTGGGCACATTGAAGATATCATATTAGGTAAGCTTCTTATTTGATTTTTCGCTTTGCCAGGGCTAAAAAAAACCCTGCAGACCTGGTTTTACTGGGTTTTATTGTTTTTTTCTAGGTTTTATGGAGTTTTTTTTTCTGGGTTTTATGGTCGGAGGTTTTTTTCCGGGTTTTATGGAGGTTTTTTTCCGGGTTTTATGGAGGTTTTTTTTACGGGTTTTATGGTCGGAGGTTTTTTTCCGGGTTTTATGGAGGTTTTTACGGGTTTTATGGTCGGAGGTTTTTTTCCGGGTTTTATGGAGGTTTTTTTCCGCGTTTTATGGAGGTTTTTTTTACGGGTTTTTTTTTCTGGGTTTTATCGATTTTTTTTCTTCTAGGTTTTATGGAGTTTTTTCCGGGTTTTATGGGTTTTTTCGAGTTTTTTTTTCTAGGTTTTATAGTCCGCTACCACGAACTTTCTCGTGACGTCATACCCTCCTATCTCTTACCTCGGTTTTGGCTACCATATTGGAAGTCGTCAACTCAGGCCAAACAATTTAGACTACCAATATTGACGTCACGTACCGTAGCTCTTCCCCTCTCAGTACCACTCTATGGAGTTTTTTTCCGGGTTTTGTGGAATTTTTACCGCTTTGCCAGGGCTCAAAAAAACCCAGCCCACCTGGTTTTATTGGGTTTTTTGACTTTTTTCTGGGTTTTATTGTTTTCTCTAGGTTTTATGGAGTTTTTTTCCGGGTTTCATCGACTTTTTTTTTCTAGGTTTTGTCGAGTTTTTTTTCTAGGTTTTGTCGATTTTTTTTCCTAGGTTTTGTCGATTTTTTTTCTAGGTATTGTCGATTTTTTTTTCTAGGTTTTGTCGAGTTTTTTTCCGAGTTTTGTCGAGTTTTTTCCGCGTTTTATCGAGTTTTTTTCCGCGTTTTATCGAGTTTTTTTTCCTGAGTTTTATTGAGTTTTTTTTTCTGGGTTTTATCCAGATGTTCTTCTAGGTTTTATCGAGTTTTTTTCTAGGTTTTATCGAGTTTTTTCTAGGTTTTATCGAGTTTTTTTCGGGGTTTCATCGACTTTTTTTTTCTAGGTTTTGTCGAGTTTTTTTTCTAGGTTTTGTCGATTTTTTTTCTAGGTTTTGTCGATTTTTTTTTTCTAGGTTTTGTCGATTTTTTTTTTCTAGGTTTTGTCGATTTTTTTTCTAGGTTTTGTCGATTTTTTTTCTAGGTTTTGTCGATTTTTTTTTCTAGGTTTTGTCGAGTTTTTTTCCGCGTTTTATCGAGTTTTTTTCCGCGTTTTATCGAGTTTTTTTCCGCGTTTTATCGAGTTTTTTTTCCTGAGTTTTATTGAGTTTTTTTTCTGGGTTTTATCCAGATGTTCTTCTAGGTTTTATCGATTTTTTTCTAGGTTTTATCGAGTTTTTTTCTAGGTATTATCGAGTTTTTTTCTAGGTTTTATCGAGTTTTTTTCTAGGTTTTATCGAGTTTTTTTCTAGGTTTTATCGAGTTTTTTCTAGATTTTATCGAGTTTTTTTTCTAGGTTTTATCGAGTTTTTTTCTAGGTTTTATCGAGTTTTTTCTAGATTTTATCGAGTTTTTTTTCTAGGTTTTATCGAGTTTTTTCTAGGTTTTATCGAGTTTTTTCTAGATTTTATCGAGTTTTTTCTAGATTTTATCGAGTTTTTTCTAGATTTTATCGAGTTTTTTCTAGATTTTATCGAGTTTTTTCTAGATTTTATCGAGTTTTTTCTAGATTTTATCGAGTTTTTTCTAGATTTTATCGAGTTTTTTCTAGATTTTATCGAGTTTTTTCTAGATTTTATCGAGTTTTTTCTAGATTTTATCGAGTTTTTTCTAGATTTTATCGAGTTTTTTCTAGATTTTATCGAGTTTTTTCTAGATTTTATCGAGGTTTTTCTAGATTTTATCGAGGTTTTTCTAGATTTTATCGAGGTTTTTCTAGATTTTATCGAGTTTTTTCTAGATTTTATCGAGTTTTTTCTAGATTTTATCGAGTTTTTTCTAGATTTTATCGAGTTTTTTCTAGATTTTATCGAGTTTTTTCTAGATTTTATCGAGTTTTTTCTAGATTTTATCGAGTTTTTTCTAGATTTTATCGAGTTTTTTCTAGATTTTATCGAGGTTTTTCTAGATTTTATCGAGGTTTTTCTAGATTTTATCGAGGTTTTTCTAGATTTTATCGAGTTTTTTCTAGATTTTATCGAGTTTTTTCTAGATTTTATCGAGTTTTTTCTAGATTTTATCGAGTTTTTTCTAGATTTTATCGAGTTTTTTCTAGATTTTATCGAGTTTTTTTCTAGATTTTATCGAGTTTTTTCTAGATTTTATCGAGTTTTTTCTAGATTTTATCGAGTTTTTTCTAGATTTTATCGAGTTTTTTCTAGATTTTATCGAGGTTTTTCTAGATTTTATCGAGGTTTTTCTAGATTTTATCGAGGTTTTTCTAGATTTTATCGAGGTTTTTCTAGATTTTATCGAGGTTTTTCTAGATTTTATCGAGGTTTTTCTAGATTTTATCGAGGTTTTTCTAGATTTTATCGAGGTTTTTCTAGATTTTATCGAGGTTTTTCTAGATTTTATCGAGGTTTTTCTAGATTTTATCGAGGTTTTTCTAGATTTTATCGAGGTTTTTCTAGATTTTATCGAGGTTTTTCTAGATTTTATCGAATTTTTTCTAGATTTTATTGGGGGTTTTTCAGGGTTTTATCAGGGCTTTATTGTACTTTTTATGTTTAGCAGTTGCGCGTGCATGGTAGAAACTTTCATTCAAAAGTAACTGCTTAGTAAAAAAAGTCTTAAAACTTTTCATAAAAAATTATTAAGAAAATCCCGTCAGGGATTTTCTATTTATACACAATCCGAAATCGTAATGTTAAACTCTATGGAGCTTAACATTATGAGGTGGAAACATTTTCGCGACCAAGGGGGTACACTTTTTTCACAGCCTAACTTTACAGCACTAGCAAAGGCTGAAAAGGTATAGTATCTCATTTCTCGTAGTGTAAGGTTAACTTGGCCTTTTTGTATAGGTTTTAAAAATAAATATTTTAAACCACGCGCTAGCTCACGCGCCAGCACGCGCTGCATTTCAATTAAAGTTTCAATTCAAATCTCGCGCTTAATTTCACCATTTTGATTCTCTAATTAAGTTCACGTGATTTTTTTTAAAACTCTTTGGGCCTAATTTTTGTCTTTGTAAGCCTAACGTTAAATGATCACAAAGAAATAGTTGGAGAATTTTTATAATTTTCACATGGTTTCAACGATTATTTAGCATAGTGTGTTTTTATACAGTGCATTGTATTATCCGACCATTCCAATTTCCGAATGTAAGTTACGATTTAGTGAAATACTATATAATTAGTCTTAAAAAATTGGACGAATGAGTTTCACTATTCCAGAACTAATTTATTCCCAAATAACGTTTCTCCCCAAAAAGGGACAGATATTATTCAAAAACAAGTTTTGCTTCGCAGTCCTTAAAAAACTGCATTTATACACAATCCGCGGCACTTTTTCAAACCCACAAAGGGCCAGAAATTAGAAATTATTTTATGTATTGCAATTTGAAATTAAGTTTAATCGATATGAGAAATTTGGTTTTAATTGCGTAGTTCAAACATTTGTTATGATTAGAAATTTTACAACAAAAACGGGTATAAATGCGGCGTTTCGGAACAAAGAGCTAAATCAAGGACTATTATGACTCTAGTTCGAATTGAAGTTTAAAACTTATACAAGATGTAACAACACACATATGAACACCTTTTCTGAATGTATGATAAATGTCTGAAATACGACACTGCTTTTAAAACCACAAATCAGAATGAGGGACCTCATTTTAGGAGTAGTAAAGCGACATTTTACTCGAAATAAGTGTTCTTATCTCTTCCACCCTGAAAAACTAAAATGTTAAAAGCTCATTTTCTATTTTTTCGCCTTAATTATTTGACAGGGATAAGTTTTTAGGGGAACAGATTCTATATAATTTCCTACGTGAAAATCTAAGCTCCCTTTATCTCGAAACGCCGCATTTATACCCGTTTTTGTTGTAAAATTTCTAATCATAACAAATGTTTGAACTACGCAATTAAAACCAAATTTCTCATATCGATTAAACTTAATTTCAAATTGCAATACATAAAATAATTTATAATTTCTGGCCCTTTGTGGGTTTGAAAAAGTGCCGCGGATTGTGTATAAATGCAGTTTTTTAAGGACTGCGAAGCAAAACTTGTTTTTGTATAATAAATAAATAATACTTATGAATTTGAAAATATGAATATTTTTAAAATAAAATTATTCAAGCATTCAAATTCATCATCAAAATAGTAGATCTTAGTGATCAGGGTTTTATTAAGTGGGGTTTTTTATGGTGGCTAAAACCCAATAAAACCCGTGGTGTTATTTTGATTAGCTTTGCACATGATAAAGTAAATCATGTTTAAAATTAAAATTAAATATGTAGGTTCATTTCAATCTATTCAAATAAATTTCTTGGAAAAACACTACAGCGTTTTTGAGTGTCACGAAGAGAATAAATTGGAATACATGGAAATATTCAACGAATATGTAAGTTTTTAAAGTTGGTCGAGTCTAATCCCCCTTATTCAATATCGCCACCGGAAGTTAGGCTTATCTCGGGATTCATGGAGGGGAGTTAAGGGGATGAAATTCGTCTGTCGTCTGCTATGGAGGCCCAAAAAATGTACTATACTAGCAGTCTGGGAAATAAGGATATTTTATAAACTTGTCCTTGGGACCAGTGACCCCCCTAGTGTCCTAAATAATAAACTGGTCTCCGGACTGGTCCGAGACTTTAATCTCCAATAGATTTGCAATTAATAAACTGGTCCCGAGGACCAATAACTTCCACTTCTTGAAATAAAAAACTAGTCCAAGCAATTAATAAACTGGTCCCGTGGACCAGTGGAAGTGTGCTATTTCCCAGACTGTGTAACTGTAGCATTGACGTTGTGTAAGAATCGCGGGTTTAATTTGAAAATAGTTCAATTTGGTCGGGTTAGTGTAGAGATGGCGTCACCTCGTTAGCGCCTTTTCTTTAGCCATAGCTCACTCGATGATGACCAACTGAACATATCACGAATGAACGTGCAGAGGCAACGCGACGTCACAAGTATTTATAATTAAATAGGTTAATTATTTTTAATTTGTTAGGCTGAAGTTGTGGAGAAACACATTGAAAATGAGCTGAAGCAAAGATTACCCGGATTTCAAATGGAATCATTCCTTTCACAGATCAAGTAAGTCTATACGGCAGTCTGGGAAATAGCGCACTTCCTCTGGTCCTCGGGACCAGTTCATTAATTGCTTATTTATAAGTTCAGGACCAGTTAAATTGCTTGGAGTAGTTTTTAAATTCAAGAAGTGGGGGTTACTGGTCCTCGGAACCAGTTTAATTGCTTGAACTAGTTCTTAAATTCACAAAGTAAGGGTTGCTGGTTCTGGGGCCAGTTTAATTGCTTGGACTAGTTTTTAAATTGCAAATCTATAGGAAATTTGAGAAGGGACCAGTCCAACAAACTAGTTTACTATTGACGCTAGGGGGTTACTGGTCCTTGGGACCAGTTTATTAATTGCAAATCTATAGGAAATTTGAGAAGGGACCAGTCCCACAAACTAGTTTACTATTGACGCTAGGAGGTTACTGGTCCTTGGGACCAGTTTATTAATTGCAAATCTATAGGAAATTTGAGAAGGGACCAGTCCTTCAAACTAGTTTACTATTGACGCTAGGGGGTTACTGCTCCTTGGGACCAGTTTATTAATTGCAAATCTATAATACAACTAAGCGGGAACAAGTCCAGGGACAAGTATATTATTTTGGCCACTAAGGGGGTCACTGGCAGTCTGGGAAATACCACACTTCCTCTGGTCCAAAACCAGTTTATTAATTGCTTGGACTAGTTTTTAAATTCAAGAAGTGTGGGTTACTGGTCCTCGGGACCAGTATATTAATTGCAAATCTATGGGAGAATAAAGGCGGGGACCAGTCCGGAGACCAGTTTAATATTTCAGACACTAGGGTGTAGGGTCACTGGTCCCAAGGACTAGTTTAAAAAGTATTCTTATTTCCCAGACTGCTTGCATCGTGGTGCGCGTGATCGAGTGGGCTATGATTAAACTTAACCAGAGCCAAGACCAAAATATGGTTGCCTGCAGACTTAGAAATAAGGATAATTTTTAAACTAGTCCTTGGGACCAGTGACCCCCCTAGTGTCCTAAATAATAAACTGGTCTCCGGAGTGGTCCCAGCCAGACTCAGAAATAGCACACGTCCACTGGTCCAAAACCAGTTTATTAATTGCTTGGACTAGTTTTTTAATTCAAAAAGTGGGGGTTACTGGTCCTCGGGACCAGTTTATTAATTGCAAATCTATAGGAGAACAAAGGCTGGGACCACTCCGGAGACCACTTTATTATTTCGGAAGCTAGGGGGTCACTGGTCCCAAGGACTAGTTTAAAAGTTATCCTTATTTCTAAGTCTGGTCCCAGCCTTTGTTCTCCTATAGATTTGCAATTAATAAACTGGTCCCGAGGACCAGCAACCCACACTTCTTGAATTCAATGAATTAAAAAACTAGTCCAAGCAATTAATAAACTGGTTTTGGACCAGTGGACATGTGCTATTTCTAACTCTGGTTGCCTGACTATTTAATTGATTTAATTTAAATAAATTAAGATCGATACTTAATTTAGTTTTAAAATAATTATTTTTTAATTAGATTGAGGGAATCCGAATTGGATGGAGAGGTTTTTGAATTACTTCTCAGTTTCACCGATTTTCTATTATTTAAAGAACTCATGCTGGATTACAAACTTGTAAGTTTTATTGCAATTTCATGATCAAAAGTGTATAGATATAAAAACAAAAGTACACTTTATTAACAATGAGAAGAGGTAATCGGACTAATTTTAAAATTATAGGATTTTTGACAAATTTTGCCAAAAATATAGGATTTTATAGGACGGTTTTAAAAATATGGGATTTTAGAGGCCAGTTTCAAAAACATGGGAAATTAAAGGACGTTTTCAAAAACATGGGATTTTATAGGACGGTTTTGAAAATAGGGGATTTTATAGGACGGTTTCAAAAATACGGGATTTTATAAGGACAGATTTGAAAATACGGGATTTTATAGGACAGTTTTAAAAATATGGGATTTTATAAGACAGTTTTAAAAATATGGGATTTTATAAGACAGTTTTAAAAATATGGGATTTTATAGGACAGTTTTAAAAATATGGGATTTTATAGGACAGTTTTAAAAATATGGGATTTTATAGGACTGTTTTAAAATATATGGGATTTTATAGGACAGTTTTAAAAATATGGGATTTTATAGGACAGTTTTAAAATATATGGGATTTTATAGGACAGTTTCAAAAACTTGGAATTTTATAGGACAGTTTTGAAAATATATGGGATTTTATAGGACAGTTTTAAAATATATGGGATTTTATAGGACAGTTTCAAAAATATGGGATTTTATAGGACAGTTTCAAAAACATGGGATTTTACAGGACAGTTTGAAAAATATGGGATTTTATAGGACAGTTTTAAAATATATGGGATTTTATAGGACAGTTTCAAAAACATGGGATTTTACAGGACAGTTTGAAAAATATGGGATTTTATAGGACAGTTTGAAAAATATGGGATTTTATAGGACAGTTTCAAAAATATGGGATTTTATAGGACAGTTTCAAAAACATGGGATTTTATAGGACAGTTTCAAAAACATGGGATTTTATAGGACAGTTTCAAAAACATGGGATTTTATAGGACAGTTTTAAAAATATGGGATTTTAAAGGAGTTTTAAAAATATGGGATTTTATAGGACAGTTTCAAAAATATGGGATTTTATAGGACAGTTTCAAAAATATGGGATTTTATAGGACAGTTTCAAAAATATGGGATTTTATAGGACAGTTTCAAAAATATGGGATTTTATATATAAAGGACAGTTTGAAAAATATGGGATTTTATAGGACAGTTTGTAGGACATTTTTAAAAATACGGGATTTTATAGGACCGTTTTAAAAATTTAAGATTTTATAGGAATTATAGGACCTCTGGGGGCCCTGCATAAAACACATGTGAACACTGAGTAACTTATCTAGTTCATTACATCAAAAGTGAATAGCTATAGAAACAAAAAGTACCCTACACTTCATTAAACATTCCCCTGGATTAAGGTGGATTCCCTAGCTGCCTTTGGTTAACTGTAGACGACATGTAAACCGTCCTCTAAATTAACCCCCTACAGGAACTAATCAATCAGGGAAGAGCTTCTTGACAGAAATTGGTTTATAGAAAGTTGTGCATGATGCTGGTGATCCAAACGTTCGTTTTTGGTACTTTATGAGTCTATTCACGTTTTGTTCCACGTTCGGGAAGGTATGCATACGCGGCACAGGGGAAGGGGGTCTAAAATATTCTTGGGGGGATAAAGGAGTTATGGCTTCTCATATTACACATCGCCAGCAAGTTTCAATTGAAAGAAGAGTAGGAGACTTTTTGTTTTTATATCTATATACTTTTGGTATGAACTGCACTTCCAATTGTTGTAATCCCAAATTTGTTAAATGATCTCTTATTATAAAATAATTAGTCATAAAAGACTACTGTCCCTAGGAATTAACTGGTCCTTGGGACTAGTGCCCCCCCCCCCTTAGTGTCCGGAATATTAAACTGCTCTTCCTTTTAATGGGATAATGAAAGAGAAAAACCAGTTATATTTAGTCCATCTTATTCATTATCGCCACCGGAAGTTAGACTTATCTCGGGATTTGTGGTCCTTGTGGAGGGGATTTAGGGAAGAAATTCGTCTGTCGTCTGCTACAAAGGCCAAAAATATGTACTGTAATAGACGACAGACGAATTTCTTCCCGTTAGTCGTTACTCCCCATGACAGTCTGGGAAATACGAATATTTTATAAACTAGTCCTCGAGACCAGTGACCAAAATAATAAACTGGTCCTTGGACTTGTTCCCCCTTTGTTCTCCTATAGATTTGCAATTAATAAATTGGTCCCGAGGACCAGTAACCCCAACTTCTTGAATTTAAAAACTAGTCCAAGCAATTAATAAACTGGTATACGGACTGGTTCCCGCCTTGGTTCTCCTATAGATTTGCAATTAATAAACTGGTCCCATGGACCAGTAACCCCCAACTTATTGAATTTAAAAACTAGTCCAACCAATTAATAAACTGGTGTAAAGTCCAGAGGAAGTGTGCAATTTCCCAGAATGCTGCCCACCATTGTTTTAGGGTCGTCTGCTACCCAGATTCAAACTAATACCAATCCCGTTTGGGTTCTGGCTAGCAGACGCCTCTAATACTCCCGTTTAAATTTATTTTTCTTTTTCAGTCTAAGGAAGGCAAACATGACGATTTATCCCAAACTTTTTGTGTCCAATCACTGAAGAGCCATGATTAAGAAATTGAATTAAATGTGTTTTATAAATGCAATTAATGCACATTTTAATATAATTAAATTTGTAATTCAACACGAATTTGTACATTAAAGTATTTAACTAACCTTTAACTTATTTCACTGACATTCTGACTAATTTTACCTTGACAAGGTAGGAAGCAATTAGAAAGAACTGGTCCATTAGGGGGCGGAGCCAAAACTAGCATTTGCTAAGCCATAGCCCACTCAATCACGCGCGAGCAGCTTGCATAAGTGTGGGGATTAAGGGGGTGGCACAGGGCACCAGTTTAAATATTGCCTGTTCCAGTTTAAAAATTAGAAATGATGGCCGGGGGGTCAGTGGTCCACGGGACCACTAAAAAAATTCAAGGATAACCAGAACCCAAACATTGAAACTCAAATATTTGAATTATCCTCGATCACGCGCAACACGACGCAAGCTTCTCGGGCGGGCTATGGTTAAACACAAGCGATTGCAAAGGTAAGAAATTAAATTTAAAGGGAGGGTGAAATAGAAATTCAATCAAGTAACTTTTATTTGCTAGAATTCATTAAAAAATATTCAGATTTTTTAAATCCAGTACACGTTCTTGGTTACAACAATTTTCACGCCACTTCTGCGTGACGTCATTACTAGAAACTACTCTTTTTTTATTAAATATTTACAAATGTACTGTCATATATATGATCATTTGATGTTCATTTCTACCTTCCCTTTAAAGGGAAGGCAACTATTTATTAACATATTTAGCAATAAAAATACTTTTTAAAAGAGAACCGCAGATATGTTAACTTTAAAGGGAAGTTAACATATTTAGGAAAAAATATCTTTTAAAAGAAAAACTGAGATGTTACCCTCCCTTTAAATAGAAATTAACTTATTTGGAAAAAAAATACATTTATTAAAAGAAAACCGCAGATGTTACCCTTCCTTTAAAGGGAAATTAACATATTTAGCAAAATATAAACAATTATTTTTTAAAAGAAAACCGCAGATGTTATCCCCACCCCCATTAAATGGAAATTAACGTATTTAACAAAAAATAAACCATTATTTTTTAAAAGAAAACCGCAGATGTTACTCCCCCCTTTTTTTAAAGGGAAATCAACATAATTAGGAAAAAAACAAATTTTTAAGGAAAAACTGAGATGTTACCCTCCCTTTAAATAGACAACTTATCTAGGAAAAAAAATAAATTTTTAAAAGAAAACCGCAGATGTTACCCTTCCTTTAAAGGGAAATTAACATATTTAGCAAAATATAAATTTTTTTAAAAGAAAACCGCAGATGTTACCCCCACCCCCTTTAGCTGGAAATTAACGTATTTAAAATAAAAAAACCATTATTTTTTAAAAGAAAACTGCAGATGTTACCCTCCCTTTAAAGGGAAATTAACAAATTTGGAAGAAAGTATTTTATAATTAGCACGTTAATTTCTGAAACTTTTATAATGTATTTAAAATTAACGGAATGTAAAATTTAAGTTTTGTTAAATATTTCGTATATCAATTTAACGCGATTAAAAATGAATCAATTAATTTGGGTTTAAAGGGAGGGTGAAAGGTTTTGAAATTATTTTATCAATTTAACGCGATTATAACGCGATTAAAAATGAATCAATTAATTTGGGTTTAAAGGGAGGGTGAAAGGTTTTGAAATTATTTTATCAATTTAACGCGATTAAAAATGAATGTCTGGCCATTTCATAAATAATTAATTAGCGTTTAAAGGAAGAGTGAAAGGTTTTCAAATTATTTTATCAATTTAAAGCGATTAAAAATTAATGTCTGTTCATTTTGTTAATTATTTAATTTGCGTTTAAAGGGAGGGTAAAAAGCAAACTCAAGTGTCAGTGATTTTCCTTTGTGATTTCTTCTGATACATCCAGAAAATATCTCCGAATAATTTTAAAATTCAAATTAGTTTGAGTGAAGTTTTAGGGTAGCACCTTCCCTTCTTGTACAGAAGGTATTGTGGCACGGCTCCTATGATAAAAATTGCGTGTCAATTCCAAACTATCTAAGAAACCTGAAACTAATTTAAATTTTAAAATCACTCTGAGACTGTATTTCCTGGATAGGTATTGTCATAAGTTTATCATGCCTCTAAGTACACAAATATGGGCTACAACCGGGCATCTTACGCAGGCTACTGTGACGTCAGAACTCGTATAGCGCTAAGATCCGAAGACAGAAAATTTTGAAATTTCTGTCGCGGTGCAGCCACCAAGCGGTCGAGACGATTACTAAATGGGTCACGTGAAAAAATCATCCAATGGAATAAAGGAGATTTTTACGTTTCGTATAGGCAGGCATTGGGGGGGGGACGAATTTTACTTAAGCAACCCCAAAATCCCTCTCTCTCGTGAGATAGAGGCGGTTTCAGTCCTGAAACATTCTAAAATGGATAAAAGAAACGCTAGGCTAGGCAGTACAATTTCGTATTGAAGTTGAGGTGATAAATGATACGGAGAGAGTATAGGGTTTCATTAAAGGGAGCCAGACAAACACTATTGCCATAGGAGGAGCAGCCATATCTCTACTTTGAGACATGATAAACTTATGGTATTGTAATAAGATGAATAGTAGAATCAAAAGTTTATAGTCCTAGATATAAAAACAAAAAGTACACATCGTTGAAACTTGCTGGCACCGTGTCACATAAGCCTTGATTTATTGTCGGACCCCTCTGCGTATGATTACCTTCTCCACTGTTGCACAGGGAACAAGAGATTCCGTGAATAAAGTAGCATCTGCTAGCTTCGTGAAGGGGTTGAGCGGAGGGTAGTTAATTTCCTTCTCACTTTACATGTTGTTTACAGCCAAAGACAGGGAATCCAAGCCCTATCGCCGGAAGTTAGTCTTATATCGGTATTCGTAGAGGGGGGAGTAAGGGGGAGAAATTAGTCTGTCGTCTGCTACAGTACATATTTTTGGCCTTTGTTGCAGACGACAGACGAATTTCTTCCCGTTACTCCCCCCAACAAAGAGGGTAGAAAGAGGGGGAGTAGAAGGCTTGGCTGGAGTGTTCTCGCTTTTGAAAGTTTACCTCTAAGCTTCCGGTGCGCGCGCGCATCTTTCTCTGCCCTCTTATTGGTTGAAATACGGTGAACCGGATATTAGAAGGAAAATATAACAAATAAACAAAAAAGAAAAGCGAGAACACTCAAAATGCCTTGCCAAAGCAGCTAGCTTCTACTCCCCCTCTTTCTACCCTCTTTGTCTCCAAGAAAGAATCCCGAGATAAGCCTAACTTCCGATGGCGATAGGGAATAACGCGGATTGTTAATGAAATGTACTTTTTCTTTCTATAACTATATACTTTTGGTAAAAAATAATAAAAAGAAGCACTTGATTTTATATTTCAGCATACTTTTTATTATTTTACAAATGAACCTAAAACTATTAACAAAAATTAATGAATGTGTGTCGTTTAAGATAAGCCTAACTTCCGGTGGCGATAGGGAATAAGGCGGATTGTTAAAGGGAGGGTGGAGTGGAAAATCAAGTGATTTTTTATCGATTCTTCTATTAATTATAAGACGATTCTGTATAGTGAAACATCTAGAACATACAGTTTTGATTTTATAATCACAATTAGGTTCTGATTTTAAGGATAATTTGAAATAGAGCTCGGCATTTTCTATCCATTATCCACAAATTGGTCGATAACCGATTATTTATAAACAAAGTTGTGGATTATAATTCGATTTAACATGTAAGTTTTGTGGATAATTTTCGAGTATGGATAAAGATAAAATGACGTGGACAATCGATAGATAATGCCGAGCTTTAATTTGAAATAAGGACCTCCGACCAATCGCAGTGGCATAACGCACTGCCTTCCTGTTAACAAGGTTTCCGTTGCACGCTCTACATCTCGCGCCACGATTGGCAGTTCACATCGCGCTCAAACTTTATCAAATCTTGCCCAAAATTTAATTTGGCATGAAGCATGCAGGCAACGAGAATTTTGTTAACAAGAAGGCGATTGGTCAGAGGTCCTTCTTTCAAATTATCCATAAAATCTGAACCTAATTTTAATTTTAAAATCATTCGGAAACTGTATTTCCTGAATATTTCACTGTGCAGACTGGTCTTATAATATGTAGAAGAATCGATAAAAAAATCACTTGATTTTTCCACTTCACCCTCCCTTTAATCAAGTATACTTTTTGGTTTTACCATAAGAAAATAATATATAGCTCCCTATAAGTATGAAACGTAGTACATTTTCATACTACAGCATTTGCTCCCAAATTTGGCGCGCTTACGCTTTTACGCCCCGTGGGAGAATTTTCGGTACTACGAGTAAAAGGGGGGCGAAACCATCGCCGCCACCTAAGGTGTCCGCGAAAGGCACGATGGGCCGGGAAAATATCGCCGCGCCCATAGAGACGCAAGATGCTCCTTACCTCGTACCAGTGTAGGCGCTATCCTCGTTCGTCAAAATCTCGCGCCATCTATTAATTTATTATGATAATTTTGACATGTACTTAATCAGTTATAATTATCATAATAATAACTTCTAGACCTTTAAAGAGTTACTGCCATAATTTTTGTCATCCACAAACTTAAAATACGAAAAAAATCCTTGAAAAATCTAGTTTATTATGATATGTTTACTTTTGTATTTGGTTTCGTAGAAATTTATAAAATTGCAATCAAAGTTTTGTGTTTGGAAAAGGCTTAGCTAAATTTTGTTTCGTTTGATGACGTAGTAAGGAGAAATTTTCTCTCTTGATGTCGCTCACGTGACGCCTGTTAGTGTCTCAGCGCCGCGTTAAGCCTAATTTATTCAGATTCGCGCGGCATTAGTAGGCTCCGAGAGTCTCGGGCGCGCGCGCTTGGCTTTTCCGCGAGATGCCGTGAGTGACGTAGCGAGGAGAAAAACCCGCCAAATATCTTCTCCGCAAATTTGCTTTTGCCCCCAAATTTCAAGTTTTCGAAGTGTTTTTTCTGCGTTTTCCCTCATATTTAAATATTTATCAAGCATATTTTTGGAATCAGAAGAGTTTAAACTCTCAAAAAAGTAAGGTTTTCTTTAGATTTGAGATAGTTTTTAAATCAGTTCAGTATTCCTTTAACTATTTAATTACAATATAAAATTTGAAAATTTTCTAAACAAATATTTCATCTTTTTAACGCCAAAAACTCTTAATAGGTGGCGTTAGAAACTTTTTACAAATTTCAATGGAAGAAAATGGAGAGTTTCATACTTATAGGGAGCTATATATAATTTTCTTATGGTTTTACTTCTATACACTTTTGGTGAAAAATAAAAAAGCAAGTTTATTTTTCATTTCATCATCGCTTTAATTTTTAATTATCAATCAATCTAAAACAATTAAACAAAAATTAAATCAAGAGTACAATTAATTGATAGCAAATACATAGTTAACATATTATCTGTTCATTTCATCCATTAATAAAATTGGGCATTATCATAAGTCCTACGGCACTATTCTTTTTCTTCCTCCGATCTCCATCGCACGAACCTTTCTTAATATGCGAATTCAAATTAGACTTCTGATTGAAACCTTTCCCGCAATTCTGGCATGTAAACGGCTTCTCATCGCGATGTATATTTTCATGTGCCTTTAAATTATTAGTCTGCGCGAACGCCTTTCCGCACGTAGCACATTTATGCGGGCGTTCTAACGTATGCACTTTCATATGCCTTCGTAAGCTACTTTTCTCGGTAAAAACGCGGCTACATTGATGACACGAATGTCGTTGGGCCTCGGCTTCGTTATGTTTATGCATATGTCTCTTCAATGCGCTCATACGCGGATAGCAACTGCCGCAAATATTGCAGACGTGTTTCTTAGGATCGTGTACGTCCCCGTGTAATTTTAAATTTGTTCTAGTTGAAAACCCGCGTCCGCAGATATCGCAGACATGGGGTTTATCCCCGGAATGGGTTTTAATATGCCTTTTAAGTTCACTGAGTAATTTAAACGCCTTGCTGCAAACGCTGCATTCGTAATTGCGCGTCTGCAAATGCGATTGACGATGCAGCCATAATGAGCTCCCGGTATTGAAGCATTTACCGCAGATTAAGCACGCGTGATTACGCTCATTTTTATGCCTGGCCAAATGCTCGTTATACCCCGTTATCGATTTAAGCACTTTACCACATAAATCGCATAGGAAGTTTTTTTCTCGAGGTTTTTTTGACAGTTTTTTACTACGTTTGTTTAAAGTTTTGGGTTTTTCGTTATCGTTAGCGCTGCTTTCAGCGTCGTCTGCTTCTTCTTCTTCTTCTTCTTCCGTAGCGTCGTCCGATTCCTTGTCTTTCTGATCACGTGATGATTCGCTGGAATTGCCGTTATCAGGGACCGTAATATCAAGATCAAGATCGTCTTGGGGGGAATCACATTTTTCTAAGTCGCTACTAGCGTTTTGAATAAGGGTCTCTGATTCTATTTCAGTCATTGTTGCAATTGGTTTGAACTGCAATTGTTGCGTTTTTGGGTAAATTTACTACAATTCTACAGCAGAAGGTCGCGGTTGTTGTGGTAATGAAACTGCAATTATTTCGTTACCGTTGCTGTGGCAATCAAACTGAAGTTATTTCGTTACCGTTGCTGTGGCAATAAAACTGCAGTTATTTCATTACCATTGCTGTGGCAATCAAACTGCAATTATTTCGTTTTATCGATCGTAAAGTTGCTGCTTGTTTTAATTCTACACCAAAATGACCGCTGCTGTGCAATGAAACTGCAATTATTCGTTTTATTGTTCAAGTTGTCGTTAAGTTGCTTTTTTTGGTTAAATCTACTGCATTTCTACACCAAAAAGGCTGTTGTTGTGGCAATGAAACTGTAATTATTTCGTTTTATTTATCTTGAAGTTGCTTTTTTGGTTAAATCTACTGCAATTCTACACCAAAATGGCCGCTGCTGTGTCAATCAAAAACTGCAATTATAGAGTTTTATTAATCTTCAAGTTTCAATTATACAACAGAGATGGCGCTGCTGTGGCAATGAAACTGCAATTATTTAGTTTTATATATTGTTGCCTTTCACCATATTTAAGGGAGGGTTACTCCAGGGGTTAAGGTAGAATAGAGGATTAACACCCTTCCCTATCTATAAAAGGGTCGAGTCTTTTTTAACTCCGTTTATTTGTTGATGATAATTGGTCAGTTATTCTCCGCTATTAAGATGTAGTAGGTCCCTTGAGCTAAGGGTCCTTGACAAAGATCGATGTCGCTGGTGTGGCAATGAAACTGCAATTATTTAGTTTTATACATCTTTAAGTTGCTTTGATTCAATTCTGCAATAAGGTAGTCTGCGCTGCGGCAATTGATGTTGCGTTAATTTTATTATTGCCGAAACTGCAATTACGTCTTCGTTTTAATTGCCGTTCAAAGTGCTGTTTGATTCAATTCGTGCTGTGGCAATAGGTGTTTCGTTAACCTTACTATTCCCGAAACTGCAATTATTGCGTTTTTTATGCGTGTTCAAATTGTTTTTTTGCTTATTGCCGAAACTGCAATTACTTCTTCGTTTTAATTACCGTTGAAATTGCTGTTTGATTCAATTCTGCAATAAAGTAGACTGTGCTGCGGCAATTGGTGTTGCGTTAACCTTATTATTCCCGAAACTGCAATTATTGCGTTTTTTATGCGTGTTCAAATTGCTTTTTTGGTTAAACCCGCGACCGCAAATATCGCAAGAATACGGTCGTTGACTGGAATGCGTATTTAAGTGATCCTTTAAATTATTAACTTGCGTAAATTTTTTTCCGCAAACCGAACAAACGAACGGTTTTTCGTTATTATGTATTCTAGAATGAATTTTCAAACCATTTTTATCAACGAAACCTTTAGAGCAGGTAGGGCAAATGAATTTTTTGCCGTTTTGCCGTTGTTTACTATGATACCGTCTGACGTGTCTTTTAACGGAATATTGATGCGGAAATTTTTTACCGCAAATTCCGCAGGCGAAATCGCATGACGCGGGGTCACTTCCAATTTGTTTTTTCTCGTGTACGGTAATTTGATGAATTTTCGCGTTACTAGCGGTGGTAAAACCTTTTTTGCAAACTTTGCAAAAATGTCTGCGTTCGGTTGCATGCGTACGCTTGTGTTTGTTCAAACCGCCGCAAGTGTGAAAGGCTTTAAAGCAATATAAACACTTGTAGCGTTTTTCTTTCGAATGTCGCTGTTTATGTTCGTAATGCTGCGAATATGTTTTGCTAACTTTACCGCATTCTTCGCAGAGATAGTCTTTCTTTTTTACCGGCTTACTGTTGCCGGATTCTAAACTACTCATTAGAATATTATTTAATTGGTAAAAATCTTAATGGTAAATCAAATTATCGCTTATTTACGCTACGTTTTACCGTTTGACTAAATTATTTTGCGTGAAATGGTTGGTAACAGTTTTACCGTTGCGTAATTTTTTAAATTAGACTAAATTATTTTCGTTGCGGAATTTTTCAAATTAGATGAAATTATTTTCAATGCGGAATTTTTCAAATTAGACTAAATAATTTTGGGTCAAATGGTAACAGTTTTACCGTTGCGGAATTTTTAAAATTAAACTAAATTATTTTCGTTTGGGAATTATTAAAATAGACTAAATTATTTTGCGTCAAACGGTAACAGTTTTACCGTCGCGGAATTGTTAAAATTATACCAAATTATTATGTCATCTGTAATTAATTTGCAAAGGCTTAAAATGGTTAATTTTACCATAAAATCGCGTCTATTTATAGTTTTTTTAATAATAATTAGAAAAAAATTGGGTCTCCGGTAAATGTTTCATATAATACAAGTATCGGTAAAAATGTTTATCTTTAAAATATTTCCGTTTAAGTGGCCAATATATTTTGCTAAATTTGGAATATTCTTTGTTTTACTAAGCAGATTATCTTTGCAAAATAATCTCAATTATAGTAGTAATATTGCAAATATGTTTTGCAAAATAATTTTAATGTTAACTGTTAACGTCTCCTTATTTCTCTTCAACTTTGTTATTTTACTAATATGTTTTGTTAAATCCAGAATATTCTGTCTTTTTAAGCTGCTCTAATCTTTGCAAAAGCACCTCGATTACAATCGTAATGTTTTGCAAAATAACTTTACCGCAGTATAATCGGTAAATTAGCTGATTTATCCTTATAATATTTCTGTTTAAGTTTGTTATTTTGCCAATGTTTTACTAAGTCTAGAATATTCCGTGTTATTTAGCAGCTTTCCTTTGCAAATACAAATCAACTATAGTAATAATGTTGCAATTATGTTTTGCAAAATAACTTTAAATGATAAATTAGCTGAGTATTTGGTAAATCTTATTTTGTCAACATGTTTGGCTAAATTTAAAATATTCTGTCTTATTTAGCAGCCTACTTTTGCAAACGCATACCAATTATAGTAGTAATGTTGCAAGTATGTTTTGCAAACTGATAAATCGTTTACCCTTATAAGGTTCCTGTTAGAGTTTGTTATGTTGCCAGTATGTTTTGCAAAATCTAGAATATTCTGTCTTATTTAGCAACTTATCTTTGCAAACGTAATTCAATTATAGTCCCAATGTTGCAAACACGTTTTGCAAACTAATAAAAATGTTGCAAACACGTTTTGCAAAATAACTTTGACTACTTATGGCGCAACCACTTTTCTTTCTATGCGTATTTAAATTACTCTTTTGATTGAAACCCTAGGATTTAGCAAACGTATCTCAATAATAGTCCCAATGTTGCAAACACGTTTTGCAAAATAACTTTAACTACTTATGGCGCAACCACTTTTCTTTCTATGCGTATTTAAATTACTCTTTTGATTGAAACCCTTATTGCAAACATCGCATCTAAAAGGTTTCTGATTCGAATGCGTATTTTCGTGCGCTTTCAAATTTCCGCTTTGCGCAAATGCCTTACCGCAAATACGGCAAACGTAAGGTTTTTCGTTATTATGCAATTTTGAATGCCTTAGAAGACTATCTTTCGAGGCAAAATTCTTGCCACATGTAGCGCAAGGAACCGTAGTATCGTCGGTAAAATGTTCTTTATGCGCGGTTTTCAAATGATAAAGTAACGAACGTTTTCGTTTATAGAGAGAAGGGCAATACTGGCATTTAACGTGTGGTTTACGTAAATGAGCTGAATTTATATGTCTTTCTAGTAAATAAGGGTGGTTATAGCTGCGATTGCAATGCGGACACGGTAACGATTCGGCGTTTTCGGTAAAATCACCGTGAGCGGTGAGTTCGTGAGCTTTTAAACAATCTAGTACTCGATACGCCTTATCGCATTGGCTACACTTATGGGGTTTATTACGGTAAAATCGCTTGCGTTGGAGACCAGTATGACTCTTACGGTGACGACATAGCTTACTACAAGTATTAAAACTGGCACCGCATATTAAACAGACGTAACGTTTATCGGTACGATGGTTTTGCGTATGGACATAATGAGATTGGTACGAACTCAATATTTTACCACATTGTTCGCATAAGAAGGATTTTTTCTTATCAGATTTGTTTTTCGTCATAAGGAATTAAGATCATGGTAGTTAATTTAACTACCGTTAGTTAAATTAATTAATTAATTACCAGAATCTTTACTTTAATTCCCGTTAGTTTCACCAAGTACGCACGTTTAACACGCGGTAATATTACCATACCACACTACGATGCTCAAATGTTAAGTTTTCAAGATTGATAATCGTTCACTAACGATTAAAAATTACTAAAACACATTTTTAAAGATATTACCTTCGCGAATTAACAGCGCATTATTATTGTTAGAAAACAATTGAGGCAGGGACACAATCACAATGGCGTAGCGTTGTGCCACGGCTCACTCGATCACTCATCATCACAGTGTTGCCGAACCACATGTAGAGTTCTCATTAGTCTCATCCCTGTCTATCTAAACCCTATGTATTACTCAAAAATCCCCCTTCATCTTCGTAAATTACCACGTGGGGCGCGATTATCTGCTTTAAATTGGTCACCTCTCGCATCCCGACGTACTTACCTAGATCTAGTTAGCTTATTTCGTATTCTTTCCCGTGAAGATCAAATTTTTTTTAGGTATCCTCCTTCAGCAACTCACAATACCCGAGGGCATAGGCGTAAACTTTTCCTACCCTCATCCTGTAAAGACCCCATGAAGTACTCCTTTTTTCGGCGGGTTATTCCCATCTAGAACTCTCTCCCCTCTGATCTGGTTTTGGCCCCCTCATTACCTGCTTTAAAACTAGGACTAAGAAAATTCCTCAAAATTTAATATTAAATACTTAGTCCCGAACCCTCCTCCCTTCATGTCCAACTACTATTACCCGGAGCTGTAAGGTTTATTGTAAACCCTAGCTCGTCATCCCACACGGAGCAAAAAAAAAAAAAAATATGGCCGATACTTAATCACTCATTCTAAACGATATATGTATTCTTGGTATAGATGACCATGTTATGTCTAAGTTCCTAATAAATACAACTTACATTTGATTATTATTCAGCCAACCTGTCATTATTAAACTTCTCACCAGAAACTGCCACTATCGGCAGATATCACCTCAAAAATCGGTAGACAGAAAAAATCAGTATGGCACGCAAGGCCTATTTAGCCGTCGGAGCAGGCTAGGAAATAAGCCTGGTTTACTGGTCAAAAACCACTTTATTAATTGCTTGGACCAGTTTTTTTCTAAAAAAAAAAAGTGAGGTCCCCTCCCTGGTCCCAATCAATGAGATGATATATATATATTCTATCTCATTGGTCCCAATCACTAGTTTATTAATGCCCACCTTTATTAAAAATTGATATGAGGACCACTTTAATTATTTTAACGTAAATTTCGACTCCAGTAGTCCAATTGTGTATTTTTGTATACACTCCTTGGCTGAAAGATTTTGAACAGAGACCACGTGGTCTCGGAGTTCTCTAGGAGTTTAGGGAGTCGGGAGTGGGAACAGTAGAAAAACAAATAGGGAAAGGGTCACTGGTCGTGGGGCCAGTTTAGAAATAAACCTTATATCCAATATTGCTACCAGGGAGCCCATTCCCCGCCTTTTCAGGGGGTGGGTACTGACTATTTACCCTGAAAAATTCAGATGCGATGAGTACTTTCCCCTGTAACGAAAGTTATTTGATGCTTTTGAATCAACACCTGGCTCACAAGGCAGCCTAGGGTACCCAAAAATTGTGCATTAAGGATGGGGGTGCTCCGTGCTCCGTGAAAATTATCAGTATTTATAAGTCTGATGCCATGCCAGCATATTTCCTTAGCTAAGCGTGATCGAGTGGTCTGTGATTATACACATCAGGATTTTTATTTTTTTTTCAATGGTGCTTGTGGTCTTGAGGCTTTGCGTACCAGGTGTAGCTCTTGGCTGTAGATCCCTTAAAAACAAACCATGTTTACTTGTTTCTCAGCCTATCGCGTGATCGAGTTAGCTATCGTAATCCAAGGGGCTTTGGCTTAACCCTCTCGATTACGCGCGAGCAGCAGCTTATTTCGTGGAGCTCGTGATCGAGTGGGCTATGAGCCTATGACCTAGCAGACGACAATTTTCTCCGGTGTCCAAGTTCCAACGCGGTACTTGTCATGAAACTATTCTATGATTTTTATCATGCTGTCAACTGAGTCAACAGAACAGTGTAAACAGTAGTTTAGTCTCGGCAGTTCATCTTTTTTAATAGTTCTAAAAAATGGATTCAAGAAAAGACTCGTATAGTGAAAATCTACGAAAGATAATGAATAGGGTAAGATATTACTTAATTTAACCAAACACTTGTTTTTGATTAAAATGCAACCTAGTTGTTCAATTAAATAATTAATTAATAATTGATTTTCGCAATTACAGAAAAAGCCCTTAAAAACGGTATACATTGGGGTAATCAACATTATATGCGCTGTCATATTGATGGTGTGGTGTCAGGCAACTAACAGCTTGGGTAAGCTTTTAGTTTTCAAGCGTTGCCTACGTTAATCAAGGCCTGTGCGCGGCGCCGATTTTTATTTTTCGTTTTGGCAATTTAAGTTGCCAAATTCTCTCACCTGAGGCGCTATTAGCTGGACCTAAATAATTTGAAATGTTTATTTTTTCGCGCTTGGAATTTGAAATACTCATTTTCTCGCGCTTGGAATTTGAAAATCTTTTTTTCGCGTGTTGCAAACGGAATCTTTCCAGATCTTAGGGAGAGGGCCTCGTGGAGCTGCAGCTAATATCGGCAGGCTAATCCACCTTATTCCCTTTCGCCGGAAGTTAGGCTTAGCTCGGAATTCATGGGGGTGAGTAACGGGAAGAAATTCGTCTGTCGTCTGCTACAAAAGCCAAAAATATGTACTGTAGCGGACGACAGACGAATTTCCTTACTCCCTTTTGCTGGAAGTTAGGTTTAGCTCGGGATTCATGGGTGTGAGTTACGGGAAGAAATGTCTGTCGTCTGCTACAAAAGCCAAAAATATGTACTGTAGCGGACGACAGACGAATTTCCTTAATCCTTACTCCCTTTCGCCGGAAGTTAGGCTTAGCTCGGGATTCATGGGGGTGATTGAGTAAAGGGAAGAAATTCGTCTGTCGTCTGCTACAAAAGCCAAAAATATGTACTGTAGCGGACGACAGACCAATTTCTTCCCTTTACTCAATCACCCCCATGAATCCCGAGCTAAGCCTAACTTCCGGCGAAAGGGAATAAGGTGGATTAATGGGTAAGCTATAGTTTTAAATCCAAATATGATAAATAATTTTATAGAAATGTTTTAGAATTGAGGTTACTGCCATAGATATATATACGGGTCTAGATACCCTACTGAATCGGGGAAAATACGGAGATGACAGCTAGCAGTCGACGCGATTTTCCCGGGGGAAGATACCTAGTGCGCCATCTATCGCTGAACTTTGAAAGCTAAAAAATTGGATAAATAACTTTTGCCAACGGGCGTGCTGATGCTTTGCAGTAACAGCTGATATTTAAAGAGATTTAAGCGAATGTTTGTTCAAAGTAAAACTATTTCCTAATCTGAAGGGGAGGTCCTCTTATTCTGTTCGTAAGCAAATCATTTTGTAAATAAGAACAACTGTTAACCATCTTTAATGCCTTATTTCACTAACATTTCATTAAAAACACTACTTCTTTTACATAAAAACTATTTATTTCACTTAAGAACATAATTACACGTATAAAGGAGATCAGAAATACGTAAAGCTATTTGAAAAGTTAAGCCTAATTTGAATTTCCCGCTCTTTTCATATTCGAATTTCCCGCGCTTTCCATATTCGAATTTTTCGTTTTTTTGTTTCTTGAAACTCTCAATAGATGGCGTTTGGATCTAATTCCCAATAGACGTTCCCGTATTTCGGTCCAGCTAACAACGCCATCTCGCAGTAAAATAGGGAGAAAATAAGAAGTCGCGTTTCTTAAAAGTCGCCCCCTTCGAAGCCACCGCGCACAGGCCTTGATTAACGTAGGCAACGCTCTAAGCCTTTTTCTAAAAATAACAGGAAAATTATTAAAAAAAAAATGGTTAAATTAAATGAGAATCTTATAACGAAATAATTAGCATTTAGTTAGTCTTAAAAATAACCAACTACTACAGCGCCATCCACCATAATGCCAGTGGTTTAGTGGCGTCTGCTAAATTAAAACAATTAGGGCCGTTACTCAATTCCATGAATCCCAATATAAGCCTGTAACCGATTCGCAGGCCTAAATGTAGCTGTCTGCTACAAGCCCAACGGGAAGAAATTCGTCCGTCGTCTGCTATTGTATGTATTACAGTGACTGGGTAATAGTAAGTTTACTGGCGTGGAGGATTCATACCATTTGCACAAGGAGACCAAGCGACTTAGAGTGTAAAATAGCAGACGATTTTACGCTCTAAGTCGCTTGGTCTCCTTGTGTTAATGGTAGGAATCCTGCATGCCTGTAAACTATCTATAAGGATATTTTTTAAACTAGTCCTTGGGACCAGTGACCCCCTAGTGTCCGAAATAATAAACTGGTCTCCGGAGTGGTCCCATTCTTTGTTCTCCTATAGATTTGGAATTAATAAACTGGTCCCGAGGACCAGTAACCCCCACTTGAATTAAAAACTGGTCCAAGCAATTAATAAACTGGTTTTGGACCAGAGGAAGTGCACTGCTATTTCCCAGACTGATTATGAACCTTTTTAGTAGACCACAGGCAAATTTCTTCCAGTTACTCCCCTTCACCAGGGTGGGAAATAAGGTTTTTTTTTAAACTGGACACTAGGCCAGAAGGCAGGGAGTTGCGGGATTGGCCAGATCTCATCATTTCAAACGGAGCCTACGTTAATAAAGGCCCGCGCATACTGGCTTTCCAGGATTTTTTTTTTGGCATTTTGGTTCGCCGCGTGTCTCCGCTTGGTGCGCTCTTAAGAGTACGGTTTTAAATTTAAAATTGGTTTTCGCGGGCGATTGCAACGCGTGTCGCAATCCAAATCCCGTTTCGTATGGTGCAGAGAGCCGAGAGAGAGAGAGAGCAGAAGCATAAGTGCTGGGTTGGAGCCGCTGGATCTTTCCAATAAGAATTATAAATTTTATCTTTACAATAAGACTTATAAAATTTATCTTTCCAATAAGAATTATAAAATTTATCTTTCCAATAAGAATTATAAAATTTATCTTTCCAATAAGAATTATAAAATTTATCTTTCCAATAAGAATTATAAAATTTATCTTTCTAACTATAAATATAAAATTGATCTTTCTAACTATAATTATAATATTTATCTTTCTAACTATAATTATAATATTTATCTTTCTATAATATCTTTCTAATTATAATAATATATAATGAATATTTGCGACTCCAACATTAAAATAAAAATTTCAATCGGAGCATACGTTATTATAAATTTTATCTTTATAATAATAATTATTATAAATTTTATCTTTCTAATAATAATAATTATAATGATATACAAGAAATGCATGCGTTTCCTTATATAAAAAATATTTTAGTCAAATCAATTTTATGCATGATCCCTCTAATCTTCCCGCTCTACAAATTCAAATAAATGGAAGATCCCTTAACATTTACTATCTAAAAGCGCCCCTTTCGAGAATCAAGCGCAAAAAACAAGCTGGCGCGTCCTTTCAATGCCGCCCATAGCCAGAAGGCTATGCGCGGGCCTTGATTAACGTAGGCTACGTTTCAAATAATCCATAAAATCTGAACCTAATTTTAATTTTAAAAACTGTATTTCCTGGATGTTTTACTAAGCAGGCAGACTGGTCTTATAATTAGTAGAAGAATCGATAAAAAAATCACTTGATTTTCCACTTCACCCTCCCTTTAAGATATAATGTTACGTTAGCTGTCCTTTCCCTTTAAATAATCATAATTTAAGATAACGATTTCAGTTTAATATTTTAGGTCTTTCTGCGTATTATTTGCTAACAATATTGGATGGTCTAAAGTAAGTGGTTTGAAATATTTTTGGTGTAGCAGGATTTAATCATAGCCCACTCGATCGTCGTGGAGCGCTTGACCGAGTGGGCTCTGGTTTAATCATCAGACATCAGCTCAACGACGAGCAGCTTGCGTCGCGGAGCGCGTGATCGAGTGGGCTCTGTTTTATAGCTGCTCGTCGTGAAGCGCGTGATCGAGTGGGCTCTGGTTTAAAGCTCGTCGCGGAGCGCGTGATTGAGTGGGCTCTGGTTTAAAGCTGCTCGTCGTGGAGCGCCTGATCGAGTGGGCTCTGATTTAAAGCTGCTCGTCGTGGAGCGCCTAATCGAGTGGGCTCTGGTTTAAAGCCGCTCGTCGTGGAGCGCCTGATCGAGTGGGCTCTGGTTTAAAGCCGCTCGTCGTGGAGCGCCTGATCGAGTGGGCTCTAGTTTAAAGCTGCTCGTCGTGGAGCACGTGATCGAGTGGGCTCTCGTTTAAAGCTCCTCGTCGTGGAGCGCCTGATCGAGTGGGCTCTCGTTTAAAGCTCCTCGTCGTGGAGCGCCTGATCGAGTGGGCTCTCGTTTAAAGCTCCTCGTCGTGGAGCGCCTGATCGAGTGGGCTCTGGTTTAAAGCTGCTCGTCGTGGAGCGCCTGATCGAGTGGGCTCTGGCTTAAAGCTGCTCGTCGTGGAGCGCCTGATCGAGTGGGCTCTGGTTTAACCATCAGCTCCACTACGAGCAGCTTGCGTCGTGGAGTGCTTGATCGAGGGGGCTATGGTTTAATCATCAAACGCAACTAGATACTCCCATAGAGCCATTTCAGTGGGGGAAAAATTTCGTCTGCTACGAAAATTGGACCTGCCTTTGAGTGTAGGGCGGACATTTTGTGAGGGTTTTCTCTATGGGCAAATAGCATTGGTGACGTAGCCATTACCCCTCTGAAATAGCTCTATAGTCAAAGGGTGGAGTAACTTCGCAGGGTCGCGAAAAGCAGACGATCTGCTAACCGGAAATATGCGTGGCCCACTCGCTCACGCTTGTTACTCGATCAGTCAACGTGATCGATTAGGTTATGCTTTAAGGAAATAGCCGCCTTTTGATGTCGAGGGCAATATTTTCTCTATAAGCTTATCGTATTTTATAAAACCTTAGACAGAGCTATCTCAGAAGCCTTAGTGTGACGTCAGCCATGTTATTTGCCCATAGAACCAAAGCGGTACCAAGCATGGCCGCCCACTGGCATAACTAAGTCACTGACGTCACAACTGAGATAGCGCTATTGGCAGCAGAGAGAATTTATCATAGGGAGTGGAAACTGAGGAAAATTATGTAGCTCAAAAATCACGTGATCAACAAAACTGGCCAGGTCTATTTCCGGTGCTATTTTTTGTGGCCCCTCCCTCTAGGGTGGGTCCAGAATGTTGCGGGAGGGTCTAGGGGAGATGGACACTACCTTTTTGGGGAAAGGGAAACGTCTGACTTAAAATGACTCCAAATGGCGCCAGTCGCACTCGAAATCGCGAACCCTTATTGGGTAATTGTACAACCAACAGTGATTGAGGGCTAACTTTAAAATTAAAGGAGTCATGTGACCGGAAATTTACCTGGCCAGTTTTAGCGTCGCAGCCTACTTGTTCGAGCTACATAGTATTTAGCACTGTCAAGGGCAAGAGCTTCACTCCCTATTATAAATTCTCTTTGTTGGCAGTCTTGCCAATTCCATGAATAATTTGTAAGAAATTTTTAAAACAACACGTGATCTAATTTTTAGCATTCTAACATCACTTCTTAACATATGGTTTGAACATAAACGTCCAGATGCCTCATTTACATTTGGCTATGAACAATTTGGAGTTCTGGCTGTATTTGCTTCCACTATATTGATTCAGTTCTGTTCTATGATCATTCTTAAGGAATGGTCAGTCTTTTAAAACATTCAACCAGTGTTTCCCAAATGTTAAAATGCTTTTTCCCTGATTTATAGATCAAATTTGATAAATTTTTAGTCAAAAACGTAAATAGTATCAAAAGTATATAGATATAAAAGCAAAAAGTATCCTGCACTTCGTTTAAATGCTTTTTCACTGATTTATAGATCAACTTTGATCTATTTTGAGTCAAAAACGTAAATTGTATCAAAAGTATATAGATATAAAAGCAAAAAGTATCCTACACTTTGTTCAATTGAAACTTGCAGGCGATGTGTAATATGAGTAGCCCTAACTCCTTTATCCTAGCCAAAATAGTGTTGACCCCCTTCCCCTCTGCCGCGTATGATTACTTTCACACTGCGTGCCACAGGGAACAAGCCGCCAAGGCTCATAAAGTAGTACCAAAAATGAACGTTTTGAATTTTTGATCGCCAGCATCATGTTATTTACTACGTTCTATAAACCTATGACGTCAAGAACAGGCTGAGAAATAAGGCGGGGGCCCTGGAATAATTAGCTGGACCAGTTTAAAAATTCAATTCATGTGGGTCTACTGGCCCTATGGCCACTTAATTTATTAAAAACTTTCCAAATTAAATCGGAGGGGGGTCAGTGGTCCACGGGACCACTAAGAAAATTCAAGGGTAGCCAGAGTCCGGACATTATCTCAACTATTTTAATCATCCACTTCTTTAGTTTAGCAGACGACGCGCCCTGGTCAATGGTCCTGGACCAGTTTATTTATTTCAGAACAGGGGGGTCCTTGGCCCAATGTCCAGTTTTAAAAAATCCCTATTTCCGCCAAAAAGCTCTTCCCTGATTGGTTAATTCCTGTAGGTGGTTAATTTATGAGGGTAGATATTTTGCTTATTTCAGTTTACATGTCGTCTACAGTTAACCAAAAGAAGCTAGGGGAATGGTTAATGAAGTGTACTTTTTGTTTTTATATCTATATACTTTTGCTACAACCCTTTATATTATTAATTATTATATAAAAACGTGTCGTTTTAAGTCTATTATTGACCTACGAAAGGTTATTGGCTGACTGTCTCTTGGATAATGGCATCGCAATCGCAAATTTAATTTTAAACTTTGGGAAACACTGCCCTAATTTAGTTGGTGACGCGTACATAACGAAACGTGTTTAATTCCAGCATCGAGCGTTTCATTCAACAGCCAGAAATTCACACGTAAGTAATCAACTTTTGGGGACTTTATATTCTATTCTACACTTCCTATAATTCCTATAAAATCCTATATTTTTAAAACTGGCCTATAAAATCCTATATTTTTAAAACTGGCCTATAAAATCCTATATTTTTCAAATTGGCCTATAAAATCCTATATTTTTCAAATTGGCCTATAAAATCCTATATTTTTCATATTGGCCTATAAAATCCTATATTTTTCAAATTGGCCTATAAAATCCTATATTTTTCAAATTGGCCTATAAAATCCTATATTTTTAAAATTGGCCTATAAAATCCTATATTTTTAAAATTGGCCTATAAAATCCTATATTTTTGGCAAAATTCGTCAAAAATCCTATGAAATCCTATATTTTTGGCAAAATTCGTCAAAAATCCTATGAAATTCTATATTTTAGGCAAAATTCGTCAAAAATCCTATGAAATCCTACATTTTAGGCAAAATTCGTCAAAAATCCTATGAAATCCTACATTTTTGGCAAAATTCGTCAAAAATCCTATGAAATCCTATATTTTTGGCAAAATTCGTCAAAAATCCTATGAAATCCTATATTTTTGGCAAAATTCGTCAAAAATCCTATGAAATCCTATATTTTTGGCAAAATTGGTCAACAATCCTATGAAATCCTATATTTTTGGCAAAATTCGTCAAAAATCCTATTAAATCCTATAATTTTGAAATTTGCGGGAGTTTTATGGAACCCCTCGGTTAAAATAGGGCCCCAGAGGTTCTATAATTCCTATGAAATCCTATATTTTTCGCAAAATTCGTCAAAAATCCTATGAAATCCTATATTTTTGGCAAAATTCGTCAAAAATCCTATGAAATCCTATATTTTTGGCAAAATTCGTCAAAAATCCTATGAAATCCTATATTTTTGGCAAAATTCGTCAAAAATCCTATGAAATCCTATATTTTTGGCAAAATTCGTCAAAAATCCTATGAAATCCTATATTTTTGGCAAAATTCGTCAAAAATCCTATGAAATCCTATATTTTTGGCAAAATTCGTCAAAAATCCTATGAAATCCTATATTTTTGGCAAAATTCGTCAAAAATCCTATAAAATCCTATAATTTTGAAATTTGCGGGAGTTTTATGGAACCCCTCGGTTAAAATAGGGCCCCAGAGGTTCTATAATTCCTATGAAATCCTATATTTTTGGCAAAATTCGTCAAAAATCCTATGAAATCCTATATTTTTGGCAAAATTCGTCAAAAATCCTATGAAATTCTATATTTTAGGCAAAATTCGTCAAAAATCCTATGAAATTCTATATTTTAGGCAAAATTCGTCAAAAATCCTATGAAATCCTACATTTTTGGCAAAATTCGTCAAAAATCCTATGAAATCCTACATTTTTGGCAAAATTCGTCAAAAATCCTATGAAATCCTATATTTTTGGCAAAATTCGTCAAAAATCCTATGAAATCCTATATTTTTGGCAAAATTCGTCAAAAATCCTATGAAATCCTATATTTTTGGCAAAATTCGTCAAAAATCCTATGAAATCCTATATTTTTGGCAAAATTCGTCAAAAATCCTATGAAATCCTATATTTTTGGCAAAATTCGTCAACAATCCTATGAAATCCTATATTTGTGGCAAAATTCGTCAAAAATCCTATGAAATCCTATATTTTTGGCAAAATTCGTCAAAAATCCTATGAAATCCTATATTTTTGGCAAAATTCGTCAAAAATCCTATTAAATCCTATAATTTTGAAATTTGCGGGAGTTTTATGGAACCCCTCGGTTAAAATAGGGCCCCAGAGGTTCTATAATTCCTATGAAATCCTATATTTTTCGCAAAATTCGTCAAAAATCCTATGAAATCCTATATTTTTGGCAAAATTCGTCAAAAATCCTATTAAATCCTATAATTTTGGCAAAATTCGTCAAAAATCCTATGAAATCCTATATTTTTGGCAAAATTCGTCAAAAATCCTATGAAATCCTATATTTTTGGCAAAATTCGTCAAAAATCCTATGAAATCCTATATTTTTGGCAAAATTCGTCAAAAATCCTATGAAATCCTATAATTTTGAAATTTGCGGGAGTTTTATGGAACCCCTCGGTTAAAATAGGGCCCCAGAGGTTCTATAATTCCTATGAAATCCTATATTTTTCGCAAAATTCGTCAACAATCCTATGAAATCCTATATTTGTGGCAAAATTCGTCAAAAATCCTATGAAATCCTATATTTTTGGCAAAATTCGTCAAAAATCCTATGAAATCCTATATTTTTGGCAAAATTCGTCAAAAATCCTATGAAATCCTATATTTTTGGCAAAATTCGTCAAAAATCCTATGAAATCCTATATTTTTGGCAAAATTCGTCAAAAATCCTATGAAATCCTATAATTTTGAAATTTGCGGGAGTTTTATGGAACCCCTCGGTTAAAATAGGGCCCCAGAGGTTCTATAATTCCTATGAAATCCTATATTTTTCGCAAAATTCGTCAAAAATCCTATGAAATCCTATATTTTTGGCAAAATTCGTCAAAAATCCTATGAAATCCTATATTTTTGGCAAAATTCGTCAAAAATCCTATGAAATCCTATATTTTTGGCAAAATTCGTCAAAAATCCTATGAAATCCTATATTTTTGGCAAAATTCGTCAAAAATCCTATGAAATCCTATAATTTTGAAATTTGCGGGAGTTTTATGGAACCCCTCGGTTAAAATAGGGCCCCAGAGGTTCTATAATTCCTATGAAATCCTATATTTTTGGCAAAATTCGTCAAAAATCCTATGAAATCCTATATTTTTGGCAAAATTCGTCAAAAATCCTATGAAATTCTATATTTTAGGCAAAATTCGTCAAAAATCCTATGAAATCCTACATTTTTGGCAAAATTCGTCAAAAATCCTATGAAATCCTATATTTTTGGCAAAATTCGTCAAAAATCCTATTAAATCCTATAATTTTGAAATTTGCGGGAGTTTTATGGAACCCCTCGGTTAAAATAGGGCCCCAGAGGTTCTATAATTCCTATGAAATCCTATATTTTTCGCAAAATTCGTCAAAAATCCTATGAAATCCTATATTTTTGGCAAAATTCGTCAAAAATCCTATTAAATCCTATAATTTTGAAATTTGCGGGAGTTTTATGGAACCCCTCGGTTAAAATAGGGCCCCAGAGGTTCTATAATTCCTATGAAATCCTATATTTTTCGCAAAATTCGTCAAAAATCCTATGAAATCCTATATTTTTGGCAAAATTCGTCAAAAATCCTATGAAATCCTATATTTTTGGCAAAATTCGTCAAAAATCCTATGAAATCCTATATTTTTGGCAAAATTCGTCAAAAATCCTATGAAATCCTATATTTTTGGCAAAATTCGTCAAAAATCCTATGAAATCCTATATTTTTGGCAAAATTCGTCAAAAATCCTATGAAATCCTATATTTTTGGCAAAATTCGTCAAAAATCCTATGAAATCCTATAATTTTGAAATTTGCGGGAGTTTTATGGAACCCCTCGGTTAAAATAGGGCCCCAGAGGTTCTATAATTCCTATGAAATCCTATATTTTTGGCAAAATTCGTCAAAAATCCTATGAAATCCTATATTTTTGGCAAAATTCGTCAAAAATCCTATGAAATTCTATATTTTAGGCAAAATTCGTCAAAAATCCTATGAAATCCTACATTTTTGGCAAAATTCGTCAAAAATCCTATGAAATCCTATATTTTTGGCAAAATTCGTCAAAAATCCTATGAAATCCTATATTTTTGGCAAAATTCGTCAAAAATCCTATGAAATCCTATATTTTTGGCAAAATTCGTCAAAAATCCTATGAAATCCTATATTTTTGGCAAAATTCGTCAAAAATCCTATGAAATCCTATATTTTTGGCAAAATTCGTCAAAAATCCTATGAAATCCTATATTTTTGGCAAAATTCGTCAAAAATCCTATGAAATCCTATATTTTTTGGCAAAATTCGTCAAAAATCCTATGAAATCCTATATTTTTGGCAAAATTCGTCAACAATCCTATGAAATCCTATATTTTTGGCAAAATTCGTCAACAATCCTATGAAATCCTATATTTTTGGCAAAATTCGTCAAAAATCCTATGAAATCCTATATTTTTGGCAAAATTCGTCAAAAATCCTATGAAATCCTATATTTTTGGCAAAATTCGTCAAAAATCCTATTAAATCCTATAATTTTGAAATTTGCGGGAGTTTTATGGAACCCCTCGGTTAAAATAGGGCCCCAGAGGTTCTATAATTCCTATGAAATCCTATATTTTTTGCAAAATTCGTCAAAAATCCTATGAAATCCTATAATTTTGAAATTTGCGGGAGTTTTATGGAACCCCTCGGTTAAAATAGGTCCCCAGAGGTTCTATAATTCCTATGAAATCCTATATTTTTGGCAAAATTCCTCAAAAATCCTATTAAAACCTATATTTTTGGCAAAATTTGTCAAAATTTGTCAAAAATCCTATAATTTTGAAATTTGCGCGAATTTTAAGCAAACCCATCGGTTAAAATAGGGTCCCCGAGAGGTCCTATAATTCCTATAAAATCCTATATCCTTAATTTTTGTCAAAATACGTCAAAAATCCTATAATAATTTTGAAATTTATTACCTATATTACACAGCCCCTACAAGTTTCTATTAACGAAGTGCATTATACTTTTTGTATCTACAACTATATACTTTTGATTATACTGAATTTCCAGTGGCCGATATTTGCCGGGAGTGGTTCTTACATTCGCGTTACACTTGGTAGTGACGTATGGTGTTGAAAACCGAGCCTTGTCGTCGGTAGCCGCGGCTTGTAGTTCCAGTTGGCTTCAAGAACATATGGCGGATTTAAGTCATTCATTGTGCGGAGTTATACCTGGCTTAGGGACTATTTTATTGCCACGTGTTAACCCTTTTCTGCTTCTCGGATGGGCGGGAGCCGCCGTTTTGTGGCTGACGGGCTTTCTTATTGAACATTTGTGAGTATGGTATATTCTACTTTTTAAAGGGAGGGTGAAATTCAAAATTTATCGTTTATTCTACTAATTATAAGACCAATTAGCGTAGTGAAACATACAGGAAATACAGTCTCCGAATGGTTTTAAAATTAAAATTAGGTTCAGATTTTATGGATAATAATAAGCCTCTCCGACCAATGGCGTAACAACATCCTGCAGGGTTCATACAAACCTGGAAAACAGGGAAAACCTGGAAAAATCAGGGAAATAAATAGTTGACAAAAACCTCAGGGAAAACTCAGGGAAATTTAGAATTTTTAGTAAAATTCAGGGAAATCAGGGAAATTTGCGACGAACAGGGACCGAGTAATTAAGCAAAATGTTCGTGAACATCCCCTCCATAGGATTAACATTACACTATATTTTGGAGGCTCATAACTCTGGTTCTACTAGAGATACGGGGATGTCCTTTGAGTATGTTATAGTCCAATTAGTCCCCCATCCAACCATACTAAAAACTTAGGGTTGCGACAAACAGGGGCCGAGGAATTAAGCAAAATGTCCGTAAATATACCCTCCATAGGATTAACATTACACTATACTTTGGAGGCTCATAACTCTTGTTATATTAGAGATACGGGGATGTCCTTTGAGTATGTTATAGTCCTATTTGCCCTCCATCCAACCATACTAAAAACTACGACAAACAGGGGCCGAGTAATTAAGCAAAATGATCATGAACATACCCTCCATAGGATGATAGGATTAACATTACACTATACTTTGGAGGCTCATAACTCTGGTTGTATTAGAGGTACGGGGATGCCCTTTGATTATTTGCCCCCCCCCATCCTTCGTTAACATTTGCTCCGTAGGATACTCCATATACGGGAAAAACCTGGAAAACCCAGGGAAATTTGTTTTCCAAAAGTTGTATGAACCCTGTGACCTGCCTTCCTGTTAGCAAAATTCCTGTGGCACATTGTGACACTCTATATCTCAAGGCACAATTATCAAATCTCGTGCTTGACTTCACGCGACATGATGTGTGCCGCGGGAATTTTGTTAACAAGAAGGCGGGGCGTTACGCGATTGGTCAGAGGACCTTATTTCAAATTATCAATGAAATTTTAATTATAAAATCATTCGGAGATTGTTTTTCCTGAATGGTCTTATAATATGTAGAAGAGTCGATAAAAAAATCACTTCATTTTCCATTTCACCCTCCCTTTAATCAAAAATAAATAGGGGAAAGTGTCGGACTGCCAAATTTTCCTGCCTTTACCTTAGCTTGACATGCATTTCGAGACGCTCGAGCGCGCGAAATGGTATCAACCAATCAGATTTGTAGTTGATGATGTCATTCTTCCCGAAAATAACGCTCGTACGCCACCAAACGGGAGAATTTGGCATAGGCGTATCTCAAGGAAGAGTCACAACCTGCGCGCTCTGTTCTATTTTCTTTAGTGATTTTTTCGCGTTTGAACGAGGTTAAAGTTTGTTTAAATCGCTAGCACGCCGAAATTAAATTAAAAATGCCCCAGATGTTCTTGAATCATCATTTAATTCAAAAATACTCATCGTTAAAATCCTTTAGAATTTCGTTTAAACTTGGGCCCTGGGTTGTCATTATAAGCTAAAACGTTTTTCTATTAGTAAATAACATCAATATTGTTACGTACGAATTAGTACCGAGACGGAGTTTCTAACTTTAACTTTACAATTTTATTAACGATAAGCGGAAAATATACAATGACAATAGGCCGTAGGAAACTAAGCCTTGGACGGACGGAGATGTTCCACCCGTGAACGCGACGGTACGCGGAGAGCTCCCGTACGGAGGAGACTTCGCTAGGGGCAAGAGCATTTCGTTCTCGGTACCCTGGCTTAGTCTAAGGGATTAGGAGCTGGCTTTTTCAGCTGGCGATCCTACCCCGAATTGGTAAATAACATCTATATTAACAAACTAAATTAATACAATCATGTACATCATCAAATTAAATTGTGGCGATAAAGTGCAGTGGCCACGGTTAGCCTATGTCAAAAGCAGCTAATGTAAAATAAAACCGCACTATTTCTTCACGCGCAATATCACAAATTGTCTTAGGTACGTGGTGAATGGGCGAGGGGGATGAAACAGATTTCGCGAGTATGCATTCACCCCTCCAAATGCATGTCACAGACGAAGGAGAGAGTCCGACACTTTCCCCTATTTATTTTTGCTTTAATGTACTGAAAGACAATACGATCATATCTTGACATCACATTTCATTCTCCCTTTAATTATAATTGGTTAATTAGCAATTACTTAGTGGCGGATACCCTAGCTGGTCTGGTGATTGTTTTGATGGTTGCCATAACAGTATTTCCAATGAGTGTATTCAGTGGGAAAGTACTGTTGCAGACGACGCCATCGCACGTCATTGGACAGCTAGATAAATGCTTAAGAGAGGCCTCGACCCTTGATGGCGTTTTGGAATTTCGACATGAAAAATTTTGGACGGAGACATTCGGGAAATTGGTAAGTTCAGGAGGATGTAAAGATGAGGAGTAGAAAGCTGGACTGAAAGTTCTACTCCTCTTATTTCACCTTCCAGTTGGTACATAGAGAATATTAGGGGTGTGCCAATACCTCTTTTTGGGTTTTGAACCCGTTTCCGAAAATCAAAGTATTTCCTTATCAAATATCGAATTGAATAACGAATAGTTAGGCCTTGGTCAATCTTTTGCTACCCTGTTAATCGCGAATAGTTAGGCCTAGTGTTCGCGAATAGTTGAGGCTAATACTCGCGAATAGTTGAGGCTAATACTCGCGAATAGTTGAGGCTGGTAATACTCGCCAATAGACCTGTTCACATTAAGGGCCGCGCATGAGAAGTTGCAATGTTTGGGGGCATGTGTTATAGCGCTTCTATGGAGTTAAACGTGTAAACTAAACTACGATGGACGTATGGGAGACCTTTTGAAATTTAATATTAAAATAAAATGCCTAGTATTTAAAACCGAGATAGTACAATTAAAACCATGTTAAGAAACAAAGTGTTTAAGTTCTAATGGAAACGGTGCAAAGATATTAGTAGGCCGCTATAACTCACTAAGCCTTGGCGACGATACGGGATCATTGCTTCATCGGCGAATAGACGGCGATGTCCGCCGATGCCGTGCCGAAAGCGCTGTGTATATATGCCCGTAAGCCCGGCGCCCAATTTTGTGAGTAGAATTTCATTAAATGCCCTAATTTTACGTCTATCAATTGAATTTGATAAAATTTCACCTCGGAAGTTCAATTAATACTTTTACAACAAGTAATACAACACTGTTTTATAAAAATAAACTCAAATGCGTAGCAAATAAGGCAAAAGGAATGGTTACAAAATACGGCACTGCCCCCAAACATTCTTTCTACGCATGCTCACCTCTCGAAATTTTTCCCCCTTTTCACCCCCGCTCTACCGGTGAAAAGGTCTATAGTTGAGGCTAATAGTCGCGAATAGTTGAGGCTGGTAATACTCGAGCCAATAGTTGAGGCTGGTAATACTCGAGCCAATAGTTGAGGCTGGTAATACTCGAGCCAATAGTTGAGGCTGGTAATACTCGCGCCAATAGTTGGGCCTAGTAATACTCGCGCCAATAGTTGGGCCTAGTAATACTCGCGCCAATAGTTGGGCCTAGTAATACTCGTGCCAATAGTTGGGCCTAGTAATACTCGCGCCAATAGTTGGGCCTAGTAATACTCGCGCCAATAGTTGGGCCTAGTAATACTCGCGCCAATAGTTGGGCCTAGTAATACTCGCGCCAATAGTTGGGCCTGGCAATACTCGCGCCAATAGTTGGGCCTAGTAATACTCGCGCCAATAGTTGGGCCTAGTAATACTCGCGCCAATAGTTGGGCCTAGTAATACTCGCGCCAATAGTTGGGCCTAGTAATACTCGCGCCAATAGTTGGGCCTAGTAATACTCGCGCCAATAGTTGGGCCTAGTAATACTCGCGCCAATAGTTGGGCCTAGTAATACTCGCGCCAATAGTTGGGCCTAGTAATACTCGCGCCAATAGTTGGGCCTGGCAATACTCGCGCCAATAGTTGGGCCTAGTAATACTCGCGCCAATAGTTGGGCCTAGTAATACTCGCGCCAATAGTTGGGCCTAGTAATACTCGTGCCAATAGTTGGGCCTAGTAATACTCGAGCCAATAGTTGAGGCTGGTAATACTCGCGCCAATAGTTGGGCCTAGTAATACTCGCGCCAATAGTTGGGCCTAGTAATACTCGCGCCAATAGTTGGGCCTAGTAATACTCGCGCCAATAGTTGGGCCTAGTAATACTCGCGCCAATAGTTGGGCCTAGTAATACTCGCGCCAATAGTTGGGCCTAGTAATACTCGCGCCAATAGTTGGGCCTGGCAATACTCGCCAATAGTTGGGCCTGGCAATACTCGCCAATAGTTGGGCCTGGTAATACTCGCCAATAGTTGAGCCTAATACTGGCTTATATAGCTTAAATATCCAAGAGCTGTTGAAGAGGCATACGCTGAAATTCAAACGTCAACAATAGCTATGTTTAAAATGATTTTAGGAATAACATTTATTAAAACAATTTAACCAGAATTAAAGTAAATCACTGGCGATTAAAATAATTAATATCTACTATATTTATTTATTTAATTATTTAAGAAAAACCAATTAATTGCGTCTCGACTCGGAGAGGTTTATTTTGGTTTCTTTTCTATCTTTAGACTGGTTCGATTCACGTTCGAATAGGAAGAGACGCCAATGAACAACTTGTTCTAGCACATCTTGTGGACCGATTGTCCAATCTCGTTTCAAATTTAACAATTCAGGTTAGTAAACTGATTGTACTATTATTATTATTATTATTATTATTATTATTAAAGGGATAGTAGAGTAGAATTTTGAGATTGCGAGATACGTTTTTTGAGAAACTTGTGATTAAGAGGGAAAGACGCGGGTGGTAAAACCATGGGTAAAGAATGCGCGTGAGGAAATTCGTTTTCACGACGCTACAGGATAGGCAACTCCCTATCTCGAGCGACAGCTTATTCTGTATATACTCCGTTACAACATCGGTTGTCAGCACGTGAAAACCTAGGTCTCTACGTCACCTAGCCTTGTGCGTGCTTACAAGAGACGAAAAACTTCAGGATTTAAAATATCCGCGAGTTTTTTAGCTCGAGTGCACGGACCTTAGTTTCAAATATGTGTAGTAGGTTGTAGGCAATTTCAAACGTATTTGAAATTAAGGCCTAGTATTTCCTCACGCGCATTCTTTATCCATGGTGAAACATTCAGGGAATACAGTCTCCGAATGATTTTAAAATTAAAAAAAAGTTAGGTTCAGATTTTAAGGATAATTTGAAATAAGCCCCTCTGACCAATCGCGCAACGCCCTGCCTTCCTGTTAACAAAATTCGCGTTGCACGCTCTACATCTCGCGCCACGATTGGCAGTTCACATCGCGCGCAAATTTTATCAAATCTCGTGATGGATTTCATTCGGCACGGAGTCTGCGTGCCACGAGAATTTTGTTAACAGGAAGGCAGGGCGTTACGCGATTGGTCAGAGGGGCTTATTTCAAATTATCAATGAAATCTAATTTAACTAATTTTAATATTAAAATCATTCGGAGACTGTATTTCCTGGATGTTTCACTGTATCGATAAAAATATCACTTGATTCTTCCTTTCACCCTCCCTTTAAAGTAGTCAAAATTAAAGGCTAGGATACTTTCCTATTTAATTTAATAAATTAAATTTTGATTGAATTTTAATTAAAGACGTAATATTGTTTTAATTCTCCCTTTAAGAGACATTCTTTAATAATTCAATAAAATCAATCATTTACAAAACTTGTCAACTTCCCTTTAAATATAAAGGGAGGGTGAAGTAGAAAATCAAGTGATTTTTTATCGATTCTTCTACTAATTATAAGACCCGTCTGCATAGTGAAACATTCAGGAAATACTTCCGAATGATTTTAAAATTCAAATTAGGTTCAGATTTTAAGGATAATTTTAAAGAAGGACTGCCGACCAATCGCGTAACGCCCTGCCTTTTCATTAACAAAATTCTCGTGGCACGTTCTGTGTTGAATGAAATGTATCGCGAGATTTGATAAAATTTGCGCGCGACGTGACAATCGTGGCGCGAGACATGGAGCGTGCCACGAGAATTTTGGTAATAAAAAGGCAAGGCGTTACGCGATTGGTCGGAGGTCCTTCTTTAAAATTATCATTGAAATCTGAACCTAATTGAATTTTAAAATCATTCGGAGTCTGTATTTCCTGAATTTTTGACTATGCAGACTGGTCTTATAATTAGTAGAAGAATCGATAAAAAATCACTTGATTTTCTACTTCACCCTCCCTTTAAAGTGGATAGGATACTTCCCTTTTTAATATAATATAATTTAATTTAATAAATTAAATCTTCGTTTTATTTTAATTAAAGACTTGATATTATTTTAATTATGTAATTGTAGGTGTTTAAAGATGAGTGGGTTTGGAATTCGGCGACGATCAGTTTGTTACAAGAATCATCGTTGCGGTTCCCTTCAAGGGAAATCAATCAAAGTACACCTAAGGTGATTTCAGAACACTCGAATGATGTGAAATTATCTGTTCCTAAGCCTACTTATTCTTCTTATACAATTAAATATTAATAAATAAATTAATTTATTAATAAAGTAGGCTTAGAATAATTTATTGGAGTGTATATAGTGGGGTCAATAAAAGTTTTAAAATTAAGGTACAGGATTTTGTGACTGACCGACCCCTCGGAGGTTGGTCATTCCAAACATCGTGGAAAATGGTTTGTATAATTTTATATGAATTATGTTTTTAAAGTTGAGGCGATAAGCATAATAGCGATCCTATAATATCCTATAGTTTCTATAAAATCCTATAATTCCATAAAACGTTCTTTAAAATCCTGTTATTTCATGAAATAGCGCTATAAAATTCCATATTTTCGTGAGAGGTCCTGTAAAATGCTATATTCTCGTGAAAGGACCTATAAAATCCTATATTTTCGTGAGAGAATCCTACATTTCTACATTTTCACGAGAGTTACTATAAAATTCTATATTTTCCACGAAAGGGCCTATAAAATCCTACATTTTCATGAGAGTTCCTATAAAATTATATATTTTCATGACAGGTCCTATAAAATCCTATAATTTCATGACAGGTCCTATAAAATCCTATTTTCTCACGAAAGGACCTATAAATCCTATATTTTCACGAGATTTCCTATAAAATTCTATATTTTCCACGAAAAATCCTATACTGAGAATTTCTTTAAAATCCCATATTTTCACGACAGGTCCTATAAAATCCTATAGTTTCATGAAAGGTTCTATAAAATCCTATAATTTCACGACGCGTCTTTAAAATCCTATAATTTCACGACGCGTCTTTAAAATTGTATAATTTCACGACGCGTCTTTAAAATCGTATAATTTCACGACAGGTTCTTAAAAATCCTATAATTTCACGAAGGATTCTATTAAATCCTATAATTTCACGAAGGGTTCTATTAAATCCAATAATTTCACAAGAGGTCCTATAAAATCATATTTTCGTGAGAGGTCCAATAAAAACATATAATTTCGTGAGAGCTTCTATAAAAACATATAATTTCGTGAGAGCTTCTATAAAATCCCGTATGTTCGTGAGAGGTTCTGTAATATCAAGAAGTTATATCTAGTATCTCAGAGAGAAGGTATAAATTCGCCAGATTTCCAGCTTTATCTCCAGTCCAAACGTAGGTCCGGAGTCAATCCCCGTCTCTTAATTACAACCAGCATCTCATTGGTTCTTGAAAACTCACGTCAGCGCGACGACGCTAGTGACGAAAATTACAGTCATATTTGCCGACTGAATAGCCCGGCGCCTCCTTTTACGTCCCCCCCCTTGTATTTTGAAAGGGGGACTGGGACTATGGCGCGCGAATACAAAGGCACCTTCTCTCTGAGATACTGATATAACTTCTTGATAATATCACAAACTTCAGGATCTTCAGGATTTAAAATATCCGCTTGTTCTTTAGCTCGAGTGCGCGGACCTCTGGGCTTTCGTTTCAAATACGTGTAGTAGCCTGTAGGCAATTTCACAAGTATTTGAAACTAAGGCCTAGAGGTCTCATCTCGGAGAAAAAAGTTTCCATATGAGGTCAGTTTGGTTAGGGGACTCTAGGCCATGACTACATGTTGATTTTTGGGAAGATCGAGTATTGAGCACCTACACGGAAATTTAATTCCTACAAGATATCCGTATGAGTTTAATAAACTTTGTCAGTCATTTCTTTTCACCTTATCAAGTTGTCAAACAACATGTTTTTCTTCCAAAATACTGAACAAAGAGCGAACAATTTCATCACACCAAACCGCCGCCATTTTGATTTAAAAATGAACCTTTAAAAAATAACGAGACCTCAGCTCTCAAAACACTTTAAACCGTACTATGGGCAAATAACATGTGTGACGTCACACCAAGGCACTATAGTATTTTTTATGTTAAGAGTATGAAAGAATTGATTGAACACATAATAGATATAGCCACTAATTTATTTTTCAAAACAGTACTAATAAAATCGAATGAATTGACAAATCACGTTACAAGTTCATAATAGTTTTTTCCGCCCCCCCCCCCGACCGACTTGGTTTTTCTCTTGAATGAAGTTAATTTATTAATTAGTGAATGTTGCATAGTTTAATTTGGGGGGAAATTAAGATTAACGCGGGGCGCGATTAACCAAAATTAATTAAATCCATCGCTGACAACTGATGTGACACAAAATAAAGAAGAATATGTACAGACTGAAGTCCTGCGCTATTTGACGCATAAACGTCAATTGTTGAGAGATTTTTTCCGCCACTGACGCTTTAACCCGACACAGAATTAGAATACCACCAATCAATGAATTACTATTTCGAACAACCTGAAATTAAATTAATTAATTAAATTAAGTACTAATATCAAAATTATATCAAATATGGAAAACTCGGGGAAATATATGGGGGAAAAAACCTGCAAAACTCGGGGAAATATATGGGGGAAAAAACCTGCAAAACTCGGGGTAATATATGGGGGAAAAAACCTGCAAAACTCGGGGTAATATATGGGGGAAAAAACCTGCAAAACTCGGGGTAATATATGGGGGAAAAAACCTGCAAAACTCGGGGAAATATATGGGGGAAAAAACCTGCAAAACTCGGGGAAATATATGGGGATTAAAACGTGCAAAACTCGGGGAAATATATGGGATTAAAACGTGCAAAACTCGGGGAAATATATGGGATTAAAACGTGCAAAACTCGGGGAAATATATGGGGGAAAAAACATGGTAAACTCGGGGTAATATATGGGGGAAAAAACATGGTAAACTCGGGGTAATATATGGGGGAAAAAACATGGTAAACTCGGGGTAATATATGGGGGAAAAAACATGGTAAACTCGGGGTAATATATGGGGAAAAAAACATGGTAAACTCGGGGAAATATATGGGGAATAAAACATGGAAAATACAGGCAAATAGATTTTCCAAAAGCTGTATGAACCCTGTGTAAACTGAGAAGCAAACAACCCTCCTCTAAACTAACCCCCTCCTTGACCTCGTAGGTTTATAAATGATATTAGGTACTAATATCAAAAGTATATAGATATAAATACAAAAAGTGCACATCATTAAAAATTCCCTGGCTGCCTTTGGTTAACTGTAGACGACATGTAATCAGGGTTCATACAAACCTGGAAAACTCGGGGGAAATATAGGAGACAAAAAAACAGGGAAAAGTCGGGGAAATCTGCTTTCCAAAAGTTGTATGAACCCTGTGCAAACTGAGAAGCAAACTACCCTCCTCTAAATTAACCGCCTACAGGAACTAGCCAATCAGGGAAGAGCTCTTTGACGTCATAGGTTTATAGAAAATAGTTAGTACATAATGCTGGCGATCCAAACGTTCATTTTTGGCACTAGAGATAGCATCTGAGCACTACTTTATGAGCCTATTCACGGAACGGCTTGTTCCCTTTGCCACGCAGAGCGAAGGTAATCATACGCATTGGGGGGCGGGGGTCGACACTGTTCTTGTTGGGATAAAGGAGTTAGGGCTTCTCAAATTACAAGAGCGCCAGGCCGCCAGCAAGTTTCAATTAAGGAATTGTAGGATACTTTTGGTTTTTAAATTCTAATGCTTTTGATAGAACCCGCTGTATTTCGGCCCGGGCTTCTCATATTACACATCGCCAGAAAATTTCAATTAAGGAAGTGTAGGATACTTTTTGTTTTTATAGCTATATACTTTTGATTTTTACTGTATTTCGGCCCGACCACCCTTTTGAAGTAAGTAGCCTACCTTTTTGTTGAGCTGTGAATAACATAAAATCCAAATTTCCACAGTGAAAAATGGTATTAGGATGGACTGCAAATATTAAGTTAATAATTAAGTATTTAAAGAGAGGTTGAAACCAAGAAGTGATATCTAGTTTACTAGGGAGAAAGTTTAAGATGCCAAAGTATACGCGCGCCATAGTCCCAGTCCCCCTTTCAAAATACAAGGGGGGACGTAAAAGGAGGCCGGGCTATTTCGCCTCTCCTCAGTCGAAAAATGCGGAATTTTCGTCATTCGCGTCGCGCTGACGTGAGTTTTCAAGAACCAATGAAATGCTGGTTGTTATTTAGAGGGGGCGGGGATTAACGCCGGACCTACGTTTGGGCTGGAGATAAAGCTAGAAATGTGGCGAATTTATACCTTCTCCCTAATAAACTAGATATCACTTCTTGGTGAAACAATATACACTTTTCTATAAATTAACAGCATAAGTTTATAAGTGATATGTTCCATCCATAAGTTTGTCACTGGTTATATTTTCCTCTTTAAAGTTTCGTTAAAATCTCTAGATTTCAGAACTGAATATAAGTATTTCTTTGAAATTTTGTTAAGGACCAGTTTTGGAAATTAAGATATTTTTAAAACTTGTCCTTGGGACAGTAACCCCTAGTGTCCATAATACTAAACTGGTCCTTACCGACTAATCCCATTCTTAATTTTAATATAAATCCGCAATTATAAAAGACCAGCTACCCCAACTTTGTAGAATTTAAAAATGGGTCCAATCAATTAAACTGGTCCTAAGTATCAGTTACCCCATTTTGTAAGTTTAAAAATTGGTCCAATCATTTAAAAACTGGTAATAAAGATCAGTGATCACACTTTGCGAACTTAGAAATTGGTCCTTTCAATTAAAAAACTCGTCCTAAGGATCAGTAAACCCACTTTGTAAGTGTAAAAAATTGGTCCAATCATTTAAAAACTGGTCCTAAAGATCAGTGATCCAAACTTTGAGAACTTAAAACTGGTCCTAAAGATCAGTGATCCAAACTTTGAGAACTTAAAACTGGTCCTAAAGATCAGTGATCCAAACTTTGAGAACTTAAAACTGGTCCTAAAGATCAGTGATCCAAACTTTGAGAACTTAAAAACTGGCCCTAAAGATCAGTGATCCACACTTTTAGAACTTAAAAACTGGTCCTAGAGATCAGTGATCCACACTTTTAGAACTTAAAACTGGCCCTAAAGATCAGTGATCCAAACTTTTAGAACTTAAAAACTGGTCCTAGAGATCAGTGATCCACACTTTTAGAACTTAAAAACTGGTCCTAGAGATCAGTGATCCACACTTTTAGAACTTAAAACTGGCCCTAGAGATCAGTGATCCACACTTTTAGAACTTAAAAACTGGTCCTAGAGATCAGTGATCCAAACTTTGAGAACTTAAAACTGGTCCTAAAGATCAGTGATCCAAACTTTGAGAACTTAAAACTGGTCCTAAAGATCAGTGATCCAAACTTTGAGAACTTAAAACTGGTCCTAAAGATCAGTGATCCAAACTTTGAGAACTTAAAACTGGTCCTAAAGATCAGTGATCCAAACTTTGAGAACTTAAAACTGGTCCTAAAGATCAGTGATCCAAACTTTGAGAACTTAAAACTGGTCCTAAAGATCAGTGATCCAAACTTTGAGAACTTAAAACTGGTCCTAAAGATCAGTGATCCAAACTTTGAGAACTTAAAACTGGTCCTAAAGATCAGTGATCCAAACTTTGAGAACTTAAAACTGGTCCTAGAGATCAGTGATCCACACTTTTAGAACTTAAAAACTGGTCCTAGAGATCAGTGATCCACACTTTTAGAACTTAAAAACTGGTCCAAGAGATCAGTGATCCACACTTTTAGAACTTAAAAACTGGTCCTAGAGATCAGTGATCCACACTTTTAGAACTTAAAAACTGGTCCTAGAGATCAGTGATCCACACTTTTAGAACTTAAAAACTGGTCCTAGAGATCAGTGATCCACACTTTTAGAACTTAAAAACTGGTCCTAGAGATCAGTGATCCACACTTTTAGAACTTAAAAACTGGTCCTAGAGATCAGTGATCCACACTTTTAGAACTTAAAAACTGGTCCTAAAGATCAGTGATCCAAACTTTGAGAACTTAAAAACTGATCCTAAAGATCAGGTTTTTTCAACTGCGTTTTTTATGTGTGGTAAAACCTGTGCGTTTTTTCAACTGCGTTTTTTACGTGTGGTAAAACCCCATGGGTTTTTAAGAATGAACACGTAAAACCCAATAAAACCCGTGGGTTTTTTTAATTTGAACCCTGATATTTAACTTTTGATATATAGACTGTACCTGATAAAAAAGTGTGCCATTATCGAGTGCCATCCAACACCTGGTGATGACGGCGAGTAAAATGACCAACCACGTTCTTACGATAGGTAGACTAAGTTCGTAAATTTGTAAAGTATCCATGACAATTTGCGTGCAACTATTTCTTCGATGGCAATCTGACTTTGAACGACAATAAGAACGGCTTTCCGTATCCGACACCTTTTTGGGGAATTCATAATCACGGAGATTTGAAACCGACGTCGATTTGACCTCTCCGTTGACGTTTGACCCCTGTAAAGTCCAAGGGAATACAAATAAATAATACTCATAGCATGGGCCCTGCCAAATTTCGAAAATATTTATAAGAATTATAGGTATTTTTTTAAATGAAACTATAGGATTTTATAGGACGTTTTTTCCAGAGTTATAGCAGAAGTAAGATGAGACTAGAAGTGAAGGGCTCTAGCATTGATAGTAGATCCTGGCACTAGTGAACAAATTTGAGGATTTTATGCCGCTTCCCACGCGCCTACACTAGAGAGAAAAAAATTGGTCGAGTTCCAAAAACATTTCCTACCCCCTTCCCCTCAATCTAAAGCCGCGAAACACGGACGCGGCTCCTTGAATCTAGTTCCGCCGTCTACCGCCACGAGCGTCTCACGTTTTGGAGGGAAAATTCTGAAACCGCTATTAGAGGGCCAACCGTTGGTGTGTTATCAAGAATATTCATTTTCGCCAAGTGAAGAATTTGGTTAACTCGATACTTCTAGTCTCATCTCACTTCTGGTTATAGGTATGATTATATAGGACACTAAACTATTATTTTTCCTTCTTTTTTAAGGAACAGTCCGGTACTGCAGGGGCCCCAGCCGAAATCCAAAAATATTTATAGGAATTATAGGTATTTTTTTATGAAAATATAGGATTTTATAGGACGTTTTCCCACAATTATAGGATTTTATAGGACACAAAAATATTAATTTCGTTCGCTTTTTAAAGTCCTGGTTAAACCAATGTGTTGCTTAAAATTCGAGCAAATTTCAAAATTATAGAACTATTTTTACAAATATAGGATTATACTGGACTGTTTTCAAAAATATAGGATTATACAGGACTGTTTTCAAAAATATAGGATGATACAGGACTGTTTTAAAAAATAGGATTATACAGGACTGTTTTAAAAAAATAGGATTATACAGGACTGTTTTAAAAATATAGGATTATACAGGACTGTTTTAAAAATATAGGATTATACAGGACTGTTTTAAAAATATAGGATTATACAGGACTTTTTTCAAAAATATAGGATCATACGGGACTTTTTTCAAAAATATAGGATTATACAGGACTGTTTTCAAAAATATAGGATGATACAGGACTGTTTTAAAAAATAGGATTATACAGGACTGTTTTAAAAAAATAGGATTATACAGGACTGTTTTAAAAATATAGGATTATACAGGACTGTTTTAAAAATATAGGATTATACAGGACTGTTTTAAAAATATAGGATTATACAGGACTTTTTTCAAAAATATAGGATCATACGGGACTTTTTTCAAAAATATAGGATCATACGGGACTATTTTCAAAAATATAGGATCATACGGGACTGTTTTCAAAAATATAGGATCATACGGGACTGTTTTCAAAAATATACGATCATACGGGACTGTTTTCAAAAATATAGGATCATACGGGACTGTTTTTAAAAATATAGGATCATACGGGACTGTTTTTAAAAATATAGGATCATACGGGACTGTTTTTAAAAATATAGGATCATACGGGACTGTTTTTAAAAATATAGGATCATACGGGACTGTTTTTAAAAATATAGGATTATACGGGACTGTTTTTAAAAATATAGGATCATACGGGACTGTTTTTAAAAATATAGGATCATACGGGACTGTTTTTAAAAATATAGGATTCTACGGGACTGTTTTTAAAAATATAGGATCATACGGGACTGTTTTTAAAAATATAGGATCATACGGGACTGTTTTTAAAAATATAGGATCATACGGGACTGTTTTTAAAAATATAGGATAATACGGGACTGTTTTTAAAAATATAGGATTATACGGGACTGTTTTTAAAAATATAGGATTATACGGGACTGTTTTTAAAAATATAGGATTATACGGGACTGTTTTTAAAAATATAGGATTATACGGGACTGTTTTTAAAAATATAGGATTATACGGGACTGGTTTTAAAAATATAGGATTATACGGGACTGTTTTTAAAAATATAGGATTATACGGGACTGTTTTTAAAAATATAGGATTATACGGGACTGTTTTTAAAAATATAGGATTATACGGGACTGTTTTTAAAAATATAGGATTATACGGGACTGTTTTTAAAAATATAGGATTATACGGGACTGTTTTTAAAAATATAGGATTATACGGGACTGTTTTTAAAAATATAGGATTATACGGGACTGTTTTTAAAAATATAGGATTATACGGGACTGTTTTTAAAAATATAGGATTATACGGGACTGTTTTTAAAAATATAGGATTATACGGGACTGTTTTTAAAAATATAGGATTATACGGGACTGTTTTTAAAAATATAGGATCATACGGGACTGTTTTTAAAAATATAGGATTATACGGGACTGTTTTTAAAAATATAGGATTATACGGGACTGTTTTTAAAAATATAGAATTATACGGGACGGTTTTTAAAAATATAGGATTATACGGGACTGTTTTTAAAAATATAGGATTATACGGGACTGTTTTTAAAAATATAGGATTATACGGGACTGTTTTTAAAAATATAGGATTATACGGGACTGTTTTTAAAAATATAGGATTATACGGGACTGTTTTTAAAAATATAGGATTATACGGGACTGTTTTTAAAAATATACGATTACACGGGACTGTTTTTAAAAATATAGGATTACACGGGACTGTTTTTAAAAATATAGGATTATACGGGACTGTTTTTAAAAATATAGGATTATACGGGACTGTTTTTAAAAATATAGGATTATATGGGACTGTTTTTAAAAATATAGGATTATACAGGGCTGTTTTTAAAAATATAGGATTATACAGGGCTGTTTTTAAAAATATAGGATTATACAGGGCTGTTTTTAAAAATATAGGATTATACAGGACTGTTTTTAAAAATATAGGATTATACAGGACCGTTTTAAAAATATAGGATTTTATCAGACAGTTGAAAAACATAGGATTTTATAGGAATCATAAGACCTCTGGGGGCCCTACTTTTTATGATGAAGTTGAAGCGCTAACTCACCAAGACACCCCTTGGCCAATGTTCCTCGCTGGAGAATTCCAGTGGGTTCGATACTCGACTCGTTTCGCAGTCTGTATTCTGATTGATACCATTTCCAACGTAATCATTTAATTCATCATCGTCACAGAGCAAATCTGATAGAATCGATTTTTCTGGCACCGTTTCCACAACTGTCTTCAGGTTACCATTGCCTTAACAAAAGATAGTTTTCATTAGTCTGTTAATATCGATACCGGTATTGAAGTTTTACCAAAGCTGATTTTAACTGACAATTTAAACTTGGCGAGATAACCCATTATTTCACCCAATGAAACTGATATTGTCCGATTACCGAGCGATATCGACCGATTACCGAGCGATATCGACCGATTACCGAGCGATATCGACCGATTACCGAGCGATATCGACCGATTACCGAGCGATATCGACCGATTATAAAGCGATATCGACCGATTATAAAGCGATATCGACCGATTATAAAGCGATATCGACCGATTATAAAGCGATATCGACCGATTATAAAGCGATATCGACCGATTATAAAGCGATATCGACCGATTATAAAGCGATATCGACCGATTATAAAGCGATATCGACCGATTATAAAGCGATATCGACCGATTATAAAGCGATATCGACCGATTATAAAGCGATATCGATCGATTACCGAGCGATATCGGCCGATTACCGAGCGATATCGGCCGATTACCGAGCGATATCGGCCGATTACCGAGCGATATCGGCCTATTACCGAGCGATATCGGCCTATTACCGAGCGATATCGGCCTATTATCGAGCGATATCGGCCTATTATCGAGCGACATCGGCCCATTATCGACCGATATCGGCCCATTATCGACCGATAGCGGCCCATTATCGACCGATAGCGGCCTATTATCAACTGATTAATCGGTAAATTAAGCTTGAACCTATAGATAGTTTTCAAACATGGAAGATTCATACCATTTACACCAGGAAGCCGGGCTATCTGGAGGACAAAAGCAGACGGGTTTTTGTCCGCCAGATAGCCCGGCCTCCTGGTGTAAATGGTATGAATCCTCCATGTGTGAAAACTATCTATAGGGTGGAATTGAGAGGGGAGGAGCTAGGGGGACGTGACGTCAATATTGGTAGTCTAAATTGTAGGGCATGAGCTGAAACCTTCCAAAATGATCGCCACAACCGATGGAAGAGATAGGGGGGTGACGTGAGGAGAAAGTTTTAAGTAGCAGACTGTATATTGGTTAAAGTGCCATATCATCACCAATACCATATTTTCCTCCAAACTAGGGACCCCAGGTGTCTTGAATAATTAAACTTAATTAATAACTAAATAACCAATTCACTCATTGGTTAATTCGTGTAGGGGGTTAATTTAGAGGTGGGTAGTTTGCTTATTTCAGTTTACATGTGGTCTACAGTTAACCAAAGGCAGCTAGGGAATTGCTAATGAAGTGTACTTTTTGTATTTAGATCTATATACTTTTGCTTGTGGAAAATAGAGGTTGCGTGACGTAATACTGCCAAATCCCTATAAAACTGAAAGTAATCAAACCTTAACCTAACCAATTTCAACAAAAATAAATATAACCTAACCAAAACACAAATGAATATAACCTAAACCTCGTAGATCAAAATCAGATTGTGGACTGGTCAGGCATATCTGTCAATTTTCAACAATTAAATTTAACTAACCTAATCAGCACATATTAATTGCCCATTTTATAAATTTTAATCTGCAATACTCAATCAAAATCAGATGGATTTAACTGTATATTTTCAATTTCTCGAGGAAATTCATTAAGCCTTGGCCTCGTGTCATATAATGTTTCGTATATTTTTACACAGCGATTGAATATGGGAAAATGAACGGTTTTTTAAAGGATTTTAACATACCAAAAATTTTCTTTAATCGTGCTTCTGAATTGTCCAATATTTTTCGTCTACGAATTTCTCTTCTCAGAGCTGCACTTTCTGCCATCGTAGTCTCGTACTCTTACCTGATGATGAGACTGATATCTTCTGCATTGCTGCCAGATTGAAAATGAAAACCTAGAACCGGCCGCCAAAATAAAATTGTAAACAAGCCCAAAAACCGCCAACCAATATTTCGAAAACAGGGTGGGAAATAAGACGGTGGCAAAGGGCAAATGACTAGTTTAAAAATTGCCTGGTCCAGTTTAAAAGTTAAATTGGAGGGGGTCAGGGGTCCTCGGGACAACTAATTAAAAACAAGGGTAACCAGAGTTCGGACATTACTCCACTTCTGGTCCAGACTTGTAAATAGTGGGTACCAGGGAGCCTGTGACACCCAAGAAAAATCACAGGACACCCTGGAAAAAAATATTTTTAGGGGGGGGGGGGTCGGGTACCACCCGGGTACCCTGAAAAATTCGGGGCGATGAGAACTCTCCCCCATAACGACAGACCAAATCAGCTCTGAAAATAGAGAAAAAAAATAAATTCCCTCAAAACGGTCGCAGTAAAGCCCGGAATGCATCCTTCCCTCCCTCACATTTGTTTTGGGCTTGCTCCCTTACTCCCTAGCCTCTGTTCCCTTCCCTCCCTTTAGGCGAGTGTGACGCGGTTTCTAGGATCAAGAGTTCAAGACTCAAAAGTGAAAGTAAAAGTTAAAAATTTGCAGCTTTTCCTCGACACCAAAATAGTTGTATGCCTCAGTATGATATTCAAGTTTTTTTTATTTATTTACCCTTGTCCACTAGGGAGCCCCGGGTACCCAAGAAAATTGGATTTTGGGGGCGGGGGTCGGGAGCCCGCAAGGCTCCCGATGAAATTATCAATATTTACAAGTCTGTTCTGTTCTGGTCCATGACCATTGACCAGGTCGCGCCGTCTGCTAAACTAAAATACTTGATCCTGGCTGAAGCTGAAGGGGGCTACGGGCCGGGAGTGTGGCGCACTCCTGTAAGCCAAGCTTCTGGGCGGCAAAGTTTGAGGGAATAAGACACATGTCGGCGATCCTCACCTATAGGTGCCGACTGCCCCGTGTCCGCCGGAGGTTACTTGACCCCCACACCCCGTCCGTCACCTCCCAATTAAACCTCATTTCCTTCCCCTGCTTACACACATAATGAAACCTGAATAATCTCATCCTTGCCGCGGTCCTCTGACCCACATCGCATTGAAACATCAAAAAAAAACCAAAAAAAAACAAAGGGGGCTACGGAGTACGGATCCATTTTCACCTCCATTTTCGGTGCCATTGTGAGTGAGTGATCGAGTGGGCTATGTTCATAGCAAAAAAAAATTTAAGAGCAGACAATCGGAAATTGGGAAATGGCACTCAGAGTTGAGAGTAGAGTTTAATATTCAGACAAGATCCGAGTGATAATACTATTGTGGAAAGTTTAAAACTGATGCATAATGTCGTTCTTGAAGTGATTAATACGTAAAGTTGCGAATATGAAGCAGTGTATGTACTCACTGTGCCGAAATACTACTACATACGCTAAGCCTCACGAGAAACCCGTTAAATACTACCCATTTCCGAGACCAAAAAAAGACTTGGACAAGTGCTTAAGGTGGATATCGGCTTGTAACAGATACGATGAAAAATTGAGTGTTGAAAGACTTAAAAAACAAACATTATACATATGCTCTAACCACTTTGTTGGTGGTAATGGGCCAACAACAGAGCACCCAGATCCCATAGTCTGCCAAGAAACTGGAGAAACATTGGATTTAATGGTAGGCTATTTTTTCTTTAAGTTCATACATAGCCCACTCGATCACGCGCGTCACGACGCTAGCAGCTTGCGGCGTGACGCGCGTGATCGAGTGGGCTATGGCTCATACCAAGGTATGTTCCATACATAAGTTTGTCACTGGTTACAAACTGGTCTGGAGTAGGTCATTGATTCGTGGTAAAGCGACATACCCCTGATGGTCAGACGCTGCTGTCAAAGGCTTAGTAATGCAGGCTAAATAGGACCTAGATCATATAGTCCTGCAAAATTAACCCTAGGTAGTGTCTTACTTATGGAAGGAACATATCTTATAAACTTGGTGGTGCTGTGTAATATGAGAAGCCCAAGCTCCTTTATCCCCTCCCCCGAATAGTGTCGACCCCCTCCCCTCTGCTGAGTATGATTACCTTCCATCTGCGTGGCACAGGGAACAAGCCGTTCCGTGAATAAGCTCATAAAGTAGTGCTCAGGTGCTCGCTCTAGTACCAAAAATAAATGTTTCAATCGCCAGAATCATGTTACTACCAAAAGTGGATGAGAGGAAAAGTATGAAAATGGCCAAAAGTCGCGAGTCATCAGAGTTTCGCCGTAGTTGACCGTTTTATTGGCGTAGCTATACTGGGCCTGTTCACTCCCTTAAAATAGGTCTTGTGTTAATTCGCGGTTACGCGGTTACCGTCGTCTGCTATTGTGTATGCTAGAACTTCCTCGATTTGTGTTTGTAGTCAGAACAGAGTAGCTGGTAATGTTTTAAAAGGTATTTGAATGTATAAAAAGTTTTTAAGTAAGGTTATCGAAGCAATAGAAAAGCACATAAAACTAGATACGTTTAAACCAAATCTCGGTAATTTAGCTATAGCGCGAGCAGCTTGCGTCGTGATGCGCGTGATCGAGTGGGCTATGGTTAAACCAAGGAGCATAAATGTCTGAACTACTTTCAGTCGCGAGTTTGCAAGTCCACCAGTCACTAGTAAACTAAATAGTTATTGGCGAAACTTTGATGTGCACGTTTTTCAACACAGGCTCTATGGCACTTGTCATACTTTCCCTCTCATCCACATTTGCTACTACTTTCTATAAACCTATGACGTCAAGAAGCTCTTCCCTGATTGGTCAGTTCCTGTAGGCAGTTAATTTAGAGGAGGGTAGTTAATTTGCTTATTTCAGTTTACATGTCGTTTTCGGTTAACCAAAGGCAGCTATGGAATTGTTAATGAAGCGTACTTTTCGTTTTTATATCTATACACTTTTGAGGATAGCATGCATTTATACTCCTCATATTACGAAGGGAGAGCGTATTTTGGGGAATTCACTGGTCCCAATGAATGGTCCCTTATTTGTTTTCCTATAGATTCACAATTAATAAAATGGTCCAAGGACCAGTAACCCCCTAGCGTCCCCAATTGTAAACAAGTCCGAAGGAATGGTCCCTTAGCCTTCCTTGCTATTAAGAAACTGGTCCCAAGGACCAGTAACCCCCCCCCCCTAGCGTCGTCAAAAGTAAACTGGTTTTTAGGACTGGTCCCTTCTTAAATTTCCTATACATTTTGCAATTAATAAACTGGTCCCGATAACCAGTGACCCCCTAGCGTCCTGAATAGTAAACTAGTTTGTAGGGCTGGTCCCTTCTTAAATTTCCTGTAGATTTAATAAACTGGTCCCAAGGACCAGTAACCCCACTTCATGAATTTTAAAACTGGTCCAAGACAAACGTTCTTTCGCTATCCTGAATGTGTTCCTGATAATTAAAACGTATATACATATATTAACAGAAGTATATAATACTTCTATTCGAGAGAAGTGTACAACCACAAAGCGGGCGGGGTAATTGTAACATGATTCTTCCCAACATCAGATTAACATTTGGAGTGCACTAGGTTACTAAACCGAATCACATACGCCACGTAAATAGTTCCCTCATCATTACTCTATTATCGCTGACTATTTGCCAAGGCGAATGCGCTTGTGGATTAATTTTTGTCCCGCGTCAATATGTGTGCCAAGAGAAGACCTAATTCAGGCTGAAATAAACTTAATAACGGAACCAAGAATAGGCCTTATATCTGGACCAAAATAGGCCAAATAAGAAAAATTTACATAATATCTGAATCAAAAGAAGGCCAAATATCTGTGCCAAGAGAAGACCTAATAACGGAATAAAAAGTAGGTCTAATATCTGAACCAAAAATAGGCCCAATATCTGAACCGAAAATAGGACCAGTATCTGAACCAAAAGTAGGCCTAATACTGTGCCAAAAGAAGACCTAATAACGGAATCAAAAATAGACCAAATATCTGAACCAAAAATAGAGCAAATAACAAAAATGGGTTGATTGCTGGACATTTAGTAAATACATACCAAACAATTGTAGAATTCACCCTAGCACAGTGTGATAGTTACCCATCTGAATTAAGTTTGATGAGCCGGAGAGCAAACAAAAAGGGTTCCCTCGCCTGGGAAGAATCATGTTACATAACTTCAGTATTAATAGGATACGGAGTGTCACACTTCTTCTATTAACCCCTTCCGCTTATATTAATTTTTTAAATTATCTTTATTAAATAGTATCAAAGCTACGAGCCACCAAAAGCCACCGCCATTGGTCGCAACAAAGAGAGGAACCAGCTGAGCATTACATCGGTGACAAGATTAGCTGACGGAATTCACCAATTCGGCCCTACAATTGAAACCCAGAATATCTGTTACTCTAGTTATGGCAACACCGATGTGCGACTAATTAAGCAAGAACCGGAAGTAGACTTTTTTATCGAAAACGATTTGAGGGAAAATTCAAACGAAGCGATATTGCCTTTGATAAATGAACCGGAAATAGACCAAAGCGAAGATAATTTATCTTGTTCGAATTACGACGACAATTATGTTAAATTAATTAAGCAAGAACCAGCTTCGGATGAAAATAGCACTGAGACCATACTACCTTCTATAATATCTGAATCAGAAATAGACCTAATATCTGCACCAGAAATAGGCCTAAAATGTGAATCAGGAATAGGCCTAATATGTGGATCAAAAGTAGGCCAAATATCCGCACCAGAAATTGGCCAAATAACAAAAATAGGACTAATATCTGAACCAAGAGAAGACACAATTCAGACTGAAATAGATCTAATATCGGAATCAACAAGATGGCCCAAGGGTTGGGCCTTAATAGTAATTTTACACGGCTCACGTGGCCACCCATATAGTTGATCTCTCTATTCATACTTATTTTGTTACTTATGATTTAATGTACACAAAAGACACGCGAACCCGACAGGCGCTTGGGCCCTTTCTTAAATTTTGTGACACGCGAACCTCCGAACAAGGATTATTTAAAATGTCTAAGGATAAAACGCAGAGAAGGAAATATCGAAGGTAGATGTTCCAAACGGTACCTAGCGGGCACAATCGGCAAACCGGAAAGCCAATATTTTTAAGCGTCAACACGTGACCGGGTTCTTGAAAGTTTTGTCGCTCTCTGTCTGCTCTAGCAGATCTACCAAAACCTAAGCCTTGCCTATTAAACTAAATTATTGTAAACTCACCTCGTATATTCTTGAACTGAATGTTAGCTTTAATCAAGGATTATTGCTTTAATCTATTATTAAAATTAAATTATGATTTTTAGGAACTAACCTCATTCTTGAATCTTAAACTAAATGTTCTTAACGACCGTTGACAATTCGAAAAAGAACTCTAAACAGCATGCTTTCGCGAAAATAAGATAGGTGGCGCCATATTTATATTTCTTTTCCGTTTGACGCACCAAAACAGCAGGTGGAGAAGAGGGGGATGGGTTAAAATTTCGGAACAACTAGAGAACATTCCCTTACTATAGAAATCTGTGTGTGCGTTTTATCCTTAGGCATTTTAAATAATCCTTGGTCTGATCCTAGACAAACTTAGAACCAAAACTTCTTGGAGGGGTAAAAGCTGAGACCATGGAGGAATTAGGGGAAGGGTTTGCCGCCTTCTCTTTTTTCTCTCTCTCTCTCATGAAATGGGGCTTTTTTTAAAGAAATTATGAAACTAAAAGCTTTATTCACTAGCCTAAACCAACACGAATGCCAGTACAAGAAAAGTTAATGAAATTATATATTTATTTTTATATTGTGGGAAGGCTTGCGAAATTAAATTATGCTTCTAATTCTTCTGAGTTCCTATCGAGTGGTGCCTCGTCTAAACTTTTAAAGGGTCCGAGCTCTTTTCGAGTGGTGCCTCGTCTAAACTCTCAGAGTCCTTTTCCTGTGGTGCCTCGTTTAAAGGCTCCGAGTTGTTTATGAATGGTGCGTCCTTTAAAGGCTCCGAGCCCTTTTCGAGTGACTAGTTTAAAAGTCAGTTAATAAGTTTTACTAGATTGATTAATTATATTGACATTTCAAATTGAGATTGTTTCCCGAAGAAATAAATTAGCTAGAAATTACACTGACAATTTGAGCTTCAACCGGCTTTCATCCAAGTCATCATTCAAAATTTCTTCGTTGTCGTCCTAACCCTAAGAAAGGAAATCAATATGAGTAACATCTATGAGGAACTCATTTTATTTATTAAGAGGCTTATGGTTAAAATGCATGTTAAATTGTGTATGATTTTAATTTTTTAAAGTATTTTTATAAATATTTCATGTGATACGCGTCCTTTGCTAAAACATTAATTATTTTAAATCATAATGTAATAAAATAGTTACATGGATGGCGAGTCCTCAATTTGCGGTCTTTTAACCGTCATTCCTAAGAAACAAATAAAGATGAGTAATCTGATTATGGAAGAAAAGTATGGAAGGTCGACTCAGCCTTTGGCTAGTGAAAACCAGTTTTAGAACGAAGATGCTAAATTTTACCGGAATAAAATTCCGTGTAAAATTAAAAATTGGGGAAAAAATTCAGTCCTTTATTGTTTAACTTGTTTATCATCAGTTCGCTAGAACCCTAGAACAAGCCTAGAACCCGCTTTGCACCACTTTCAGTTTGCAAGAATCGGGGGGGTCGGACGCTAGTCAAAATCCCGTACACTTTTATCGAAATCCCAAAATCTCTAAATATGTCCTAATGAGAATAAACATTGTCATTTTCAAATCCCTCCTAATAATTGCGTTGAAATTCAAAAATCTCTCAAATTCGCCTATTCTTTCAAAAAGTAAAATTTGGCTTTGAAAGGGTGAGATTTTCTATGTTCAGGCTTAATATTTTCCCTTGAAAGGTACTGTACTAAAAACTAAGGAATCCGTTAGACGCTACTACGCATGCTTCTGAAAAGAGGCATACCTTTTTTGGGCGTTGAAGTCCTCATAGACGACTCAACAGCCGGAAAAATATCAAACTTTTCTTTCACCCTATAAATAAAAGCAATTCAGATTTTAAATGCGATATCGGAAATTTCTTGAATTCAAGCACTTTAAAAGCACACTTTGACAGTTGAAGTTGCGAATTAATTACATTTAGCTCAAAAAATATAGTGCAAAGAGGTATTGTTCCGCCTTTTTAAAAAAGAAATAATTTAAAAGTTGCTTACCATTCTTTTTCCAAGTTTAAAAATTTTCCAAGCCGTACGTGAAAACTATACACGGTTCTTCGCAAGTCTCTGCTCGAGTTCCACGCGAAATAAATAGCCATCACGGCTGCTGACACGTCTGAAAAATAATGGCCGACTTTCGTGAACATCAACGCGCCTATTAGCGTGGTTTCACGCGCGCCGTTTAAATGCCCGAACGCGCAAATTTTCACTAAATGGTCATTGTTTTTCGTCAAGGGTTTTTTCCAAAATAAATCCCTAATGGAATTTGGCCAGGTGCGCAGGTCGCCAATTTCTAGTTCAAGTTCACCCCAAGCGTTTTTAGCGTAAATTGTTTGAGTGGTTTTATCAGTCATCTTGGAGAAAATTGCTTACTGGAGAGCAAGAACGAAAATGAATCTCTAGCCTTAATAACGACACCGCAAGTTATAATTTAACAAGACGGCCCAAGGGCTCGTAATAGTAGCCATATCGTACGAGTGAATAGCCCCTCTATACCCTACCCTAATGAGTGGATAACCCCTCTATACCTTACCCTAATGAGTGAATAGCGCTATCTTTTTCTATGCTTAATTGATTTACCGTGCATAAAATCAGAGTTAATAGCCCCTCTATTCCCTACTCAAAACAGTGATTAAATTATAACCGTATAAATTTACTTATGCTGTAATTCTAATATTCCGGCGAATCGAAGAACAGATAGTTTTTAGTGATAATCCCCTCGATGAGTTTACAACATAGACTTATGCCGATGCACACTTATCGCATCTTATAAATTTCTAACAAGGACTTATGCCCAGAAACTTTTGAAAGAGAAAGTTTAGTTATAGTGATTACGCATTTTAGTGATTATCCCCTCGAATTACCTTTAGCAATGCTAAAATGATCAAACGCATAACGCTCATTTAACACTATGTTAGCTCTATCTAAACCCACATTTGAATTAACCGCCAAAACGTTCCAGTCAAACATAACATAGATGATGATAGCTACCGAACGAGAACGAAACACATGAGGAGCGCGGTAGGAAACGGGGAAAATCGTTATCTATTTAATTATCACATAAATAAAAGGAAATAAATATAATAACCCCAAACATTTAAATTCATAAGTATCCGACCCCACAGATAAAAATTCAAAAGTTTCCGACCCCACAGATTAAGAGGTACCCTACCCCACATCACCCCGACATTTTAGAGAAAAAATAAATAATAAAAAACTCGGAGTTTCTACCAAGTCTTTATGGTTTAGTGGTTAGAATGTCTGTCTACTGCGCCAGCGACCCGGGTTCGATTCCCGGGTCTGACCTTAAAAAAGTTTAATTAAAATTAAATCTCTAACCGAGCCCAGTAACCCCTATGGGTGGGTTGTGGTAATATAAAGTTCCTTTTAAGCTAAAATCTGACGATAACGAAGCGACAACCCCGGCCACTACTACTACGGACGGCTCGGGTCAAACTAAGAGCCTGTCGTATACTACGATATGGCTAAAAATGGACACGAGGTGGCGGTTTAGAAAGGGCATAGAAAATGGTACTTTTCCATAAAACACTCCAAAAACCAGAGAAAAGCCAATGATGTCATACAATAGGACATTTTAGCGGTAGAAGGGGGTAAGCCACCCAGGTTACGGAGCCGCTACTGCCATTATATTCATAAAGAAGAATTCCTCGATAGAGGGGGGAAAGAAAACTGTTTGTTCATCCCATGAGTCTCCTAAAGGATTATGGTAAAAGCTACCACGACGAATCTACAGATCAGAGGAAGGAAACAACCCCGACCTGTCCATCCCAACTAGGCGCCAACCCTTATCTCGTGCCATTATCACGTCCAGCATGACAAATGTATCAGTAGAAATGGGTATAGCGAAAGACTAGCTTACTATACATAGTTTACAGGCGTAGAGGATTCCTATCATTAACACCAGGAGACCAAGCGACTTAGAGTGTAAAATCGTCTGCTACTTTACACTCTAAGTTGCCAGGTCTCCTTGTGCAAATGGTATGAATCCTCCACGCCTGTAAACTATGTATTGAGTTTTACAAAGGGAAACTTTCTAAACCCTTGAGCGTAACGAAATATTTAAGCTTGAATATAAATGTTTAGGTTTTTGGATCGGTTGCACCATTTCCGGGCAATACTTGTAGAGTAGCTTCGTATTTACTCTTTTTCTCCGTATATGGCCCCCATCAATTTACATGTCAATCTGACTTCTTAGAATCAAGGAATCACAATGTAAAAACTGTATATCGTCTTTTCGTACTGGAAAATAAAGGGTCTTTCGGTTTTGAATCTCTTAAGAGTAAACTTGCTCTCCTTCCTTCACCCGAAGTCCCCTAGTAAATAATTCCAAGTCAGCTCAACGAAATTTATGCCTGGGCCGCTCGCGAAATTGAATTTGCTCATGAAACCTTGGCACAGAATAATTCCAAGTCAGCTCAACGAAATTTATGCCTGGGCTGACGAATGTCAGTCGAAACTCATTAAGGCGTGAAAACAAAGAAGTATGACATATAACCATAATCATGACACTTATTTTGATAATTTATAGTGATTGTCAGTATGCATTATGTTAATTATGTATGCATTATGCTAATTATGTATGCATTATGTTGATTATGTATGCATTATGTTAATTATTTATGATTATATTAATTATCCAATATGAATGCTTCAATTTGTAGATAATTAAATTGGTTGGCGCGTGTCTTTTGTATACATTATATCATAAGTAACATAATAACCATAAGTATGACACTTCCCCAATATGAATGATTGGGTGGTTTGGTCTATGAATTAGCATTGAAATGTAAAACTAATAGCCATAAGTATGACACTTATTTTGATAATTTATAGCGATTGTCAGTATGCATTATGTTAATTATTTATGATTATATTAATTATCCAATATGAATGCTTCAATTTGTAGATAATGAAATTGGTCGGCGCGTGTCTTTTGTATACATTAAATCATAAGTAACATAATACCCATAAGTATGACACTTCCCCAATATGAATGCTTGGGTGGTTTGGTCTATAAATTAGCATTGAAAGAATAGATGTGATTAAACATTTAAGATAATGGATAATGCTTAAAATAGTATTTTGATAATTTATAGCGAATGTCAGACTCGGAACAGAAAAATCAGAATCTCTATGAGAGAAACCGTAAAAGAATTGCATTGAAGCGCCAAAATCCTGAATATCGCGAGCGAGAAAATGCAAAAAGGAGAGAACGAAATTCATTAAGGCGCCAAAATCCTGAATATCGCGAGCGAGAAAATGCAAAAAGGAGAGAAAGTTACAAAAAACGAAGGGAATTTGCTTATGGAACTATACCTCCACCGTCTCGCGAAATTGTACTCGAAACTGAGCATGATAAATCCCTCGAAATTGCAAATGAAACTTTACCTTCACCGTCTCGCGAAATTGAATTTGCTCATGAAACCGAGCATGAAACTTTGGCTCCATCGACTTGCGAAATCGAACAGAATAAATCCCTGGAATTCGCTACTGAAATTATGCCTGGGCCGTCTCGCGAAATTATACCCGGGACTCAACAGAATAAATCCAAGTCAGCTCAACGAAATTCATTAAGGCGCCAAAATCCTGAATATCGCGAGCGAGAAAATGCAAAAAGGAGAGAAAGTTACAAAAAACGAAGGGAATTTGCTTATGGAACTATACCTCCACCGTCTCGCGAAATTGTACTCGAAACTGAGGCACTGAGCATGATAAATCCCTCGAAATTGCAAATGAAACTTTAACTTCACCGTCTCGCGAAATTGAATTTGCTCATGAAACTTTGGCTCCATCGTCTCGCGAAATCATACAGAATAAATCCCTGGAATTCGCTAATGAAATTATGCCTGGGCCGTCTCGCGAAATTATACCCGGGACTCAACAGAATAAATCCAAGTCAGCTCAACGAAATTCATTAAGGCGTGAAAACACAGCAGTAAGACTGTATGAAAATCGTTGCAGAGCTATCAAAAGACAAGACGAAGCAATCAGGCAAGCGGAAAATTCTGCCAAGAGAGCGCGACTTCAAAACGAAGAAATTAGGCAAGCAGAAAATCAAGCCAGAGCCGCTAGAAGTCAAAATGAAGCAATCAGGCAAGCGGAAAATTCTGCCAAGAGAGCGCGACTTCAAAACGAAGAAATTAGGCAAGCGGAAAATCAAGCCAGAGCCGCTAGAAGTCAAAATGAAGCACTCAGGCACGCGGAAAATTCTGTCAAGAGAGCGCGACTTCAAAACGAAGAAATTAGGCAAGCGGAAAATCAAGCCAGAGCCGCTAGAAGTCAAAATGAAGCACTCAGGCACGCGGAAAATTCTGTCAAGAGAGCGCGACTTCAAAACTGTTATGTTCGTTACACGAAGTAATAACACTAAGATAAAATCAATAAGTTTAATATAGTTTAATAAACAGTCCGTAGTTAAGATTCTAATGTTTACAAAGGAAGCCCGTACATGAAGTGATTAATATCTCTTTAGCTACCTCAACATGTCAACTCGTATTCTGACGTCATCTATTTTATCTCAGAGCTCCTTCTTACGGTTGGGTCAAGGCTAACTGTTTTATACAGTGTGGAAGAGATCAGAGCAACACCTATCTTTGTGGAAAACCCCCAAAACCCCTGACGGACTACTTCACTGCAGTACATTTTCGAGCTCGTATACAGGGTGTGACATGTGTCATTGTATGCAAATGAGAACGTGCAACAAGTATCATAGTTAATATCGTTTAATGATACGCACTTTGAAACGTTAAAGACCTAAGATTAAGCTTAGGAACTAAGGCATCACACTACAAATTAAAGGGCTGTTTGGTAAACCCATCAGCGTAAATGTTCGATGTGCCTACCGTCGTGGTGTAGGCACTCTTCAAGACGATTGTCCATGCCTTGTATTACGTTTTCTAGCATTTGAGGAGTGATTCGTTCAATTGCGCTTCGAATTCTGGCCTTCAAGTCGTCTACATTTAAAGGTTCTGTTGCAAACACCTTCCCCTTAACATATCCCCATAAGAAGAAATCAAGTGGGGTTAGGTCAGGGGATCTTGCTGGCCACGGAATTGGTCCACCTCTACCGATCCAACGGTTTGGAAAGTGCTCAGTAAGCCATTGGCGAACATTGACCGCTCAATGTGGTGGCGCACCATCCTGCTGGAACCACAGGTCCCGCATCACTGCTAATGGTAATGCGTCTATCGCATCACTAAACTCGTGGCTTTGGCCTACTAAGATAAGGAATCCATTCGAGGTTACGAAGGTCAGAATTTTCCGCGGCACTGAGAATTCGGCACATTATTCAATCAAACGTACGCGTCGTTACTAGCAGCTTGGTTCGTATAAACGTTGTAAGTCCTGTGTCGTAGACGAATGGCAGCCTACTCCAACCGAGAAAAATTGGACATGACGTTTATTTTGGGTGAATATCGCGGTAACGTTCAACAAGCGGCATTGCTTTATGCCGAACGCTTCCCAAACCGACGAAGGCCGGTTCGAAGAACCTTCACGAACATTAGAGACAACCTACGAGATTTCGGCAGTTTCGTCGTGCAAGACCGTCAACTTAGAAGAGACCGTATAATTGGTAATCATGATAGGGAAGTCGACATTCTAGCACGTTTTGAAGCCAATCCTCATACTAGTAGTAGAGCGGTCGGAGAAGAGGTTGGTCTAAGCCATTCAACCGTTCTTGCCATTTTACATCGGCATCACTACCGGCCCTATCATATCCACCTCCATCAAGCCTTAACGGACGATGACTACCTAAGACGTCAAGACTTCTGTCTTACCATGCGCGAGCTAATTGAAGCCGATCCATTGTTCTTAAGAAAGGTTCTTTTTTCTGATGAGGCGACATTTCACAGAGATGGTACGGTAAACCGACATAACTTACATTACTGGACCCAACGAAATCCATACTGGTTACGGCAACATTACCATCAAATTCGATGGAAGATGAATGTTTGGTGTGGCATTCTGGGGAACAGAATCATCGCACCTTTCTTCTTCGAGGACAACATTACTGGTGACAGGTATTTGCACTTCCTGCGCCACGAGTTTAGTGATGCGATAGACGTATTACCATTAGCAGTGATGCGGGACCAGTGGTTTCAGCAGGATGGTGCGCCACCACATTGGGCGGTCAATGTTCGCCAATGGCTAACTGAGCACTTTCCAAACCGTAGGATCGGTAGAGGTGGACCAATTCCGTGGCCAGCAAGATCCCCTGACCTAACCCCACTTGATTTCTTCTTATGGGGATATGTTAAGGGGAAGGTGTTTGCAACAGAACCTTTAAATGTAGAAGACTTGAAGGCCAGAATTCGAAGCGAAAGTGAACGAATCACTCCTCAAATGCTAGAAAACGTAATACAAGGCATGGACAATCGTCTTGAAGAGTGCCTACACCACGACGGTAGGCAAATCGAACATTTACGCTGATGGGTTTACCAAACAGCCCTTTAATTTGTAGTGTGATGCCTTAGTTCCTAAGCTTAATCGTAGGTCTTTAACGTTTCAAAGTGCGTATCATTAAACGATATTCACTATGATACTTCTTGCACGTTCTCAATTGCATACAATGACACATGTCACACCCTGTATACGAGCTCGAAAATGTACTGCAGTGAAGTAGCCCGTCAGGGGTTTTGGGGGTTTTCCACAAAGGTAGGTGTTGCTCTGATCTCTTCCACACTGTATTCTATGAGAGCGGTAGCTCTCTTAGATAAGACTTCATACTGCTCTTAATGTATAAGGAGGGTTTTTTGTTTGGATGTAGTTTTTTTTGTATTGTACTAATTGGTTCCAAAAAAATCCACTGAACTACAATTCGGACTCTTAATATGTGGTTAAAATTTCAAAGAGATCCATTAATTAGTTTATTTTATAAAAAATAAAGTTGCTAAGGGTGGTTTTCATTTCCATAAAATTAATCACAGATTTTGACGAAAAAGTGGAAATTTCCCATAGAAATAACATGGGAAATTTTCCAAAGTTACAAATTTTGTCCATACCCTTACAAAAATAACTATACGTCAGATAGATTTGAAAACGGTCTTAAATGAAAGCCCCATATCCATAGTTGGCGCCTATTTTTTTTCATCAAGAAAAATTAAGTTTAAGTACTGTTTTTCATAGTTTTAATTACTTGCTCCGACTTACGTGGTTTACCCTGAAACTATGGAACCTGCGACATTTTAGCATGAGTAATGTAGTGTATGAAGCGAGTTTGGTCGTTTTACCGCGGTTATAGTCAAATTCTTAGAACAAATAGCTAGCTTAATGGACATTTTATCTTTTCTCTGTTTGGGTTAAAGCTATTTAAACTTGATTACCTTGTGGGTACTTGTGGGTGCATGTAGGTACTTGTAGGTACTTGTGGGTACTTGTGGGTACTTGTAGGTACTTGTGGGTACTTGTAGGTACTTGTGGGTACTTGTGGGTGCTTGTGGGTACTTGTGGGTACTTGTAGGTACTTGTGGGTACTTGTGGGTACTTGTGGGTACTTGTAGGTACTTGTGGGTACTTGTAGGCACTTGTGGGTACTTGTGGGTACTTGTGGGTACTTGTAGGTACTTGTGGGTACTTATAGGTACTTATAGGTACTTGTTGGTACTTGTGGGTACTTGTTGGTACTTGTGGGTGCTTGTTGGTACTTGTGGGTGCTTGTTGGTACTTGTGGGTGCTTGTTGGTACTTGTGGGTGCTTGTTGGTACTTGTGGGTACTTGTGGGTACTTGTGGGTGCTTGTGGGTACTTGTGGGTACTTGTGGGTGCTTGTTGGTACTTGTGGGTGCTTGTGGGTACTTGTAGGTGCTTGTGGGTACTTGTAGGTACTTGTGGGTACTTGTAGGTACTTGTGGGTACTTGTAGGTACTTGTAGGTACTTGTGGGTGCTTGTGGGTGCTTGTGGGTGCTTGTGGGTACTTGTGGGTGCTTGTGGGTACTTGTGGGTACTTGTAGGTACTTGTGGGTACTTGTGGGTACTTGTGGGTGCTTGTGGGTACTTGTAGGTACTTGTGGGTGCTTGTGGGTACTTGTGGGTGCTTGTGGGTGCTTGTTGGTACTTGTGGGTTCTTGTGGGTACTTGTAGGCACTTGTGGGTACTTGTGGGTACTTGTGGGTACTTCTGGGTACTTGTGGGTACTTGTTGGTACTTCTGGATGCTTGTGGGTACTTGTAGGCACTTGTGGGTACTTGTGGGTGCTTGTGGGTACTTGTAGGCACTTGTGGGTACTTGTAAGTACTTGTAGGTACTTGTAAGTACTTGTAAGTACTTGTAGGTACTTATGGGTACTTGTAAGTACTTGTAGGTACTTGTAAGTACTTGTAGGTACTTGTGGGTACTTGTAGGTACTTGTGGGTACTTGTAGGTACTTGTAGGTACTTGTAGGTACTTATAGGTACTTGTGGGTACTTATGGGTACTTGTGGGTACTTGTAGGTACTTGTGGGTGCTTGTAGGTACTTGTGGGTGCTTGTAGGTACTTGTGGGTGCTTGTAGGTACTTGTGGGTGCTTGTAGGTACTTGTGGGTGCTTGTAGGTACTTGTGGGTGCTTGTGGGTACTTGTGGGTGCTTGTGGGTGCTTGTAGGTGCTTGTAGTTACTTGTGGGTGCTTGTAGTTACTTGTGGGTGCTTGTAGTTACTTGTGGGTGCTTGTAGTTACTTGTGGGTGCTTGTAGTTACTTGTGGGTGCTTGTAGTTACTTGTGGGTGCTTGTAGTTACTTGTGGGTGCTTGTAGTTACTTGTGGGTGCTTGTAGTTACTTGTGGGTGCTTGTAGTTACTTGTGGGTGCTTGTAGTTACTTGTGGGTACTTGTGGGTGTTTGAAGGTACTTGTGGGTACTTGTGGGTGTTTGTAGGTAATTGGTTATATTAGAGATACGGGGATATCCTTTGATTATGTAATAGTCCTATTTGCCCCTTCCCTCCTTCGTTAACATTTGCTCCATAGGATACTCCATATACGGGAAAAACCTGTTAAACTCAGGGAAGTATATGGGGAAAAGCCTGGAAATCTCAGGGAAATTTGTTTTCCAAAAGTTGTATGAACCTTGTTTTGGAAATAAACTCATGGTTTTAGATATATAAAATTTTACCAAGAAGCCATATCTAGTATACTAGGGAGAAGGAATAAGATGCCTAAGTATTCGCGCGCCATAGTCCCAGTCCCACTTTCAAAATACAAGGGGGGACGTAAAAGGAGGCCGGGCTCTTTCGCCTCTCGGATCGAGTTTATGAAGTTTTATGGATAACCAAATTTCATATTGTGCTTATGAAAATTTTGAGCTAAATGTTAAACGGACATAATCAGCATTTTTAAAAATTTTGTAAATTTGTCAATTTGGGCCTATTTCTGGAATATTTAGGGGTGCCTCGCGTTTCAATAAATGATTGTTAAAAATTGTATTATGTTAATTACAATAAGAATACACACTTTTATTGATTTAAGTTTTTTTTTGAAGTATCATTATAAATAAATGTCTGATTGAGCTAAAGTTGTGGTCCCCTTTATATATGTTTCTGCTTAGTGCAGATTTTGAAAATGTAAAACAGTTTCTTAACATTCTTAATTAAAATGAAGACTGAAGGAACAGATATTAATCAAAAATGTCTTGATTAGAATCAAGACCTAAAAAGTATCGATAAGACTGAGGTTATCACTTGTCTGAAGGATCAGATATTAATTTTTCTTTTTAATTGAATTTTAAATGCATGCTTAAGAAAAAACAACGTTCCATTACCGTTTTCCGTTGAAATAAATTATTTCACTGGTAATCAATTTCAAAAATTTACTTATCTCGGCTTTTCGACCACAATTCCATTCCCCGAAAACATTTTATCATTATATTAATTACTTTTGGGAGATAACGTGTTAAAATAACCTATAAAACAATAAAAAACTGTTATAGCGGTCTGTTTAGCCTTGACAACAACCTTTTAAAAGTTACAAGGACTATATAACCCTTTCGAGACTAACAGGACCTGAGCAAACTATAGCTTAACCTGCTACTAATACGACCAGGGAGAATTTATGTAAACTGGAGTTAAAATTTCATCATGTGCGACCTGCGGCCCTGAAACTCTCCCATAGTCCCAGTGTGTAGAACATAATTTTTTCGCTGTTATCTGCCAAAATCAATTTTTTCTAGGTAGTGCCGCCTCCTCACTTGAATTTTTCATGATATATTAAGGTTTGAACGAACAAAATTCTAGATTACTATTTTTACTACCATGTCCCTCTGCTAACTTGAAGCAAACTTTCCTCTCATTTTGCTGCTCATTACCGGTGCCATTCCCTTGACTTTCTGTTCGTTATAACTACGATCATGAGTTTATTTATTTCAAACCAAAATATAAAAAAAACGGATTCTTTTTTGCTTTTGTGCTACTTAGAATTTACAAATGTATATAACGTTGTGCCGTGCCATATCAAATAGTCTCTAACCATTGTTAGAAAATAGAGAGAGAAATTGGGCAGTAACACTGATCATGGCCTGAACTATGAGAAAGAACAATACGACGGTTGACTAAAGTACACTTGATATTACATCATTTTGCAAAACCGCGAGTAAAAATCTTACTGTCCCAATTGAATTTGGCGCCATTGGTTTTAGAATAATTAAAATGTTCCACTGCGAAGCGTGCCGGTCACGAATGGGGATGTAACGTCTTTAGGAACCTTTTAAAACCGAAAACCATACACGTACTCTCCCAAAAGTAATTAATGTAATGATAAAATGTTTTCGGGGAATGGAATTGTGGTCGAAAAGCCGAGATAAGTAAATTTTTGAAATTGATTACCAGTAAAATAATTTATTTCAACGGAAAACGGTAATGGAACGTTGTTTTTTCTTAAGCATGCATTTAAAATTCAATTAAAAAGAAAAATTAATATCTGATCCTTCAGACAAGTGATAACCTCAGTCTTATCGATACTTTTTAGGTCTTGATTCTAATCAAGACATTTTTGATTAATTTGTTCTAGGCCTGACATAAGCATTCTATCTATTATTATTTTACCGTACATGACAATACCTCCCCTTTTTTTTTTTTTTTACAATGTTTAACTCTAGAGCATACTTTACTACGAGAAAAAAACTGATACGTTTGATCTTGCTATACAGGAATTACTAAGATTTTAAGTTCATAGACCTTATTAAAATACTGTTTATACTTGAGTTCGTTAATGTTCATTTAACTTATGTGTAAAATCATAAAGGTTCCCTAGAGTTCATTAGTCACAATATCGACTCGGGCGTTTCTTCTCGCGTTGATGTCTCGGATGAGTAGTGACAATAGGGCGCTGTTCAGATACTGGTGCGGTGGATTCTAGGCAGGTTTGGGTTGTGCGAAGATGTCCATGGTCATTTGGGGTAGTAACCGCTGCTGTCGCTTGTGGAGCAGTCGTCTGGTTTAGCTCATTGGAAGATGGATCATGAATGGTCTCAGGTGTCCCGTGGGATGTTTCGTCGGATGCCTGACGGTCCTTGGTCGCTGTCTGGTTTGGGATAGCATTGGGAGCTGGATCAGGGACAGCTTCCGGTGTTCGACGAGATGTTTCAGCTGGTAGATGGTGATTTTCAGCAAGAGGTGATGGTTGATTTATTGACCCCCATAAAAGAAATTCGTTGTGATCATAGTCTACTGGCTTGGGTTTTATTACATGATCCGAGTGCGGGTGTTGTCGTATCTGATTCTTATGGCGTCGTAATAATCCATACTCTGTGTCGATTAGAAACATTGTGTGTCCAATGTGCCTGATGATGGTACCGTTTAGCCATTTGTTTCCTTTGCCGTAGACTGGGTAGTGTGGTTTAAATTTATTCTTGTTATGTGCTGCAGTTGTATTCGCCGATGTCACCTGGAATTTTGGATGGCAGAGATCCAAACTTGATACTATTTGCCGACCAAGCATTAGCTCAGCTGGCGATTTTCCTGACTCTGTGGGAGTTCGACGATATTGTAGCAAAATGTGTGCTATGCGTGTTTCGAGCGAATCCAGTTGTTGCGTAAAATTCAGTTCTTGATGTGATATTGTCCGTAAGTGATCTTTAACCGTGCGTACGGCCCTCTCAGCTAATCCGTTTGACGCCGGGTGGTACGGGGCTGAGGTAACATGTCGAATTCCATATCGCGAAGCGAAGGCTTCAAATTCGGCACTAGCGAAACATGGTCCGTTGTCGGATATGAGAGTCGGCATTATTCCAAAACGCGCTACTATGTCTCGTAAATGTGACAACACTGTCTGAGTCGTTTGTGATTTGGTGACAAATACTTCTAGCCATTTGGTATGACTGTCGATGAAAATGAGAAGATATTTGTTTTCGATCGGGCCGGCGAAATCGACGTGGACACGGCTCCAAGGTGTATTGGTGGGAGGCCACGGTGTGTATGTTCTGGGTGGTAATGATGCGTGTTCTTGACATGCCGCACAGTGTTGGGATGTCTTCTCTATGTCAGTATCAATTCCTGGCCACCAGATGCAATAACGTGAATTTGCCTTCATTCGGACAGTACCCATGTGCGAACGATGTAGCTCTCTGAGCATTGATTCCCGATACATGGTTGGTACAATGACGCGATTAGACATTAAGTAAATTCCGTTGAAATTGGATATGTCGGTTCTTCTGCGGAAATACGGTTGCAGTTCCTTTGGGATGGTATGTTTCGTAGGCCATCCATTTTTGAGGAAGTCTCCAAGAGAGCGCAACGTGTCGTCTTGACGAGTTACTTCATCGAGCTGACGCGCCGTTATAGGTGTATTGTCAGTGACGCTTCATACTGCGAAAACGTATTCTGCCCGTACAGGCGTCGTTGTGGTTAGCGTGGGTAGCGGTAAGCGACTTAGAGCGTCGGCGTTGGCATTCGCCGATCCCTTCCGGAACTTTAAGGTGTAGGAATACGCGGCCAAAATCAGTGACCAGCGTTGCAGCCGTGCCGCAGCCATTTGTGGTACAGGTTTGTGAGCCGCTAACAAGGTGACCAACGGTTGATGGTCAGTATAGAGCGTAAAATGAGTGCCATACAGATAGTCTTTAAATTTCTTGACGGCAAAAATGATTGCTAAGGCTTCTTTATCCAATTGAGAATAATTTTTTTCTGCGGACGTTAGGCTTCTTGAGGCGAAAGAAATCGGTTTTTCTTGTCCGTCAATGTGGTGGGATAAAACTGCCCCGATTCCAAACGGCGATGCGTCACAGGCCAGGGATATTTCTCGAGATGGATCGTAGTGGGCAAGGATATTAGACGATTTGAATGCGTCCTTAGCCGCCTGAAAAGCTTCCTGGTGGTTGTGGTCCCATGCCCAAGCAACATTTTTGTGTAGTAGTCCATAAAGAGGTGCAAGCCTTGTTGCATTATCCGGAAGAAAGTGTGCGTAGTAATTAATGAGACCCAAAAATGAGCGAAGGGCTTCAATATTTGTAGGTGCAGGTGCGTTCATTATTCCTTGAATTTTAGCTTCCTGCGGATGTATGCCGTTTTCGTCCAATCTGTGTCCCAAGAATTCTATGGATTTTTGCATGAAGCTACATTTCTCCTTTTTAAGCTTTAACCCGTGTGCTTCTAGTTTGGTGAGAACTGCGTCAAGAATCCTCAGATGATTTTCATATGATGAGCCTCCTACCAAGGTGTCGTCTTGGAAAGGATTAACGTTTTTAACATCCGAGAGAATCATTTCCATTATGCGTTGAAATATTGCTGAGGCTGACGCGACTCCAAATGGTAATCGGTTGAATTGGTACAACCCCAGTGGTGTGTTGATTACGGTGTACTTTTTCGAATCCTCTTCCAGTTCTATTTGGTTGTAGGCTTCCCGTAAGTCGAGTTTGGAGAATAATCGGCAGCCAGCGAGTTTTGTGAAGATGTCCTCGGAACGCGGTAATGGATACTTGTCTATATTTAGCTGAGGATTTAGAGTGGATTTGTAGTCAGCGCACACTCTTAATCCTCCATGGGGTTTCTGAACGATGACAATTGGAGATGCAAAATCCGAATAGGGAAGCTTGGTAATGATTCCTTCCCGTTCCATACGGCGTAGTTCGGTCGCTACAGCTTCTTGTCTAGCGTACGGGATTGTGCGTGCTTTACAGAAAACGGGCTTGACATGCTCTTTAACATACAATCTTGCCTTTATGCCGTGTAACTTTCCAAGTCCTGGTGTGAAGAGTGCAGAGTGTTTCTCCAGTAACTCTTTAAGCTGCTGGTCTCCTTGAGTCGCAACTTGATTCACTTCGCCAGTATTGCTTTGGTGAGCTTTAAACGAAGGTAGAATGTCCAGGACTGAGTAGAGCCATTTACGACCACACAAATTTGGTTTTGTGCTCCGTACGACTAGTAATGGCAGTTGAGCCTGACGACCTCGAAAAACAACAGAGACTACGGCTTGACCAACTACCTGGATGGTGTTTCCCGTGTATGATTCCAACTTGCCCGGAAATTGCGTTATATCGGATACGGAAGAGAGTGTTCGAAAATCCTGCTCCATAATCATGGTGAATCCGGATCCATTATCAATTTCAAAGGCAATTGGTGTGTTGTTAACTTCGAGCGTAACTGAATCGGGCGGTGGAATGCTTTCGTCAATGTTTGATGAGTTTACGACGCTGTGATCTCGGTCAGTCCTCAAAACGTCATCCACATGGTACACGTCTGGTAGATATTCATCGAGAGGGGTAGTGTCCAGTGGTGCCAAGGAGGGGTCATTGATATGATGATAACGATATGGTCTCCGCTGTTGCAATCTTGTGGAATGTGGATCAGGTGTATTGAGGCATGCTTTTGCAATGTGCCCTTTTCGTTGGCATTTTAGACACGTGGCTTGAAGGTAAGGACAGTCGGGACCCTTATGTCCTTCCGCAGATCTGGTGGTGTAAGATCTGGTTTGATCTTTGGTCGAACGCGGCTGTCTGAATGTGTAGACTGGTGACGCTTAGTTGAAGGTTTCTTGTGTCTTCCTGGTTTGCCATGCGATGGAGGTTTTCCAATGACTTGATGGACCTCGGATGTTAGTTCTCCTGTGGGTTCCGTCGTTTTCATTTCTCCCAGGCTTGTTTTAGCGCTTTCCATGGAGATCAAGATTGCCGTGGCTCTAGCTAGCGTGATTGACTTCTTTTCTTCTTCTTCTGCAATGAGTCTTTGTTGCATAGTATCGTTGTTGATACCGAAGATGAGTTTGTCAACTATCATCTCATCGCGATTCTGGAAGGCACAATGTTCCGTGAGGGCTTGTAATGCAGCAATGAATGTTCCAACTGACTCTCCGTTTAAGCGAGTACGGCGATAAAAGCGAAGTCGGGCGATGCATCGCAAGGGCGTTGGGTCAAAATGTGTGGTGAGAGCCGCGACTAATTCGTCATACGTTTTAGACGCGACGGTCGCTGGACGAATACGATCGCGTAGAAGACTATACGTGTCCGGACTAAGAACAGTTTGTAATATTGCGCGTTTGATGTTGGCGTCAGTAATATCGTTCGCGAGGAAATAAGCGTTTAGTCGCTCCGAATACTGCGACCATTGTTCAGTTTTATTGTCAAAAATGTTTAAATTACCGTAAGTCGTCATTTTGCGGTAGATGTGGGAAAACGTGACTTGATATTTTTCACTAAGTTGAGCGCGTATATCGATGTTACCACGGGGCAATGACTTCGTTAACGTGGCTTGATATTTTTCACTATATGTTCAGCGCGTATATCGATGTTGCCACGGGGCAAGGACTTCTTTGTGAAATTGCGGCGCTTCCTTCCGTTTAAGGCTTTAAGCTTGAAGAGCTAAGCCAAGGCTTAAACTACGGTATACGGGTTGAAGAAAAAGATGTTGTCTTTTAAAACGTTAGACGTATAACGCGAGTCTCGTACTCCGTCGCCATTTGTTATGTTCGTTACACGAAGTAATAACACTAAGATAAAATCAATAAGTTTAATATAGTTTAATAAACAGTCCGTAGTTAAGATTCTAATGTTTACAAATGAAGCCCGTACATGAAGTGATTAATATCTCTTTAGCTACCTCAACATGTCAACTCGTATTCTGACGTCATCTATTTTATCTCAGAGCTCCTTCTTACGGTTGGGTCAAGGCTAACTGTCTTATATTTGTTCTAGGCCTGACATAAGCATTCTATCTATTATTATTTTACCGTACATGACAAAAACGAAGAAATTAGGCAAGCGGAAAATAAAGCCAGAACCGCTAGAAGTCAAAATGAAGCAATCAGGCAAGCGGAAAATTCTGCCAAGAGAGCGCGACTTCAAAACGAAGAAATTAGGCAAGCGGAAAATCAAGCCAGAGCCGCTAGAAGTCAAAATGAAGCAATCAGGCAAGCGGAAAATTCTGCCAAGAGAGCGCGACTTCAAAACGAAGAAATTAGGCAAGCGGAAAATCAAGCCAGAGCCGCTAGAAGTCAAAATGAAGCAATCAGGCAAGCGGAAAATTCTGCCAAGAGAGCGCGACTTCAAAACGAAGAAATTAGGCAAGCGGAAAATCAAGCCAGAGCCGCTAGAAGTCAAAACGAAGCAATCCGCAAAGCGGAAAATTCTGCCATGTTTCATGTTGGAACCAGGAATGTATGGAGGGGCTGGAATGGCTAAGGAGGCTCTCGTTGTACCCTTGATAGTGGAAACATAAGGCGAATCCTTTTTTATTTTGAGAAGTGTAGCTCCTCCCCCTACGTCTGTTTAACTGTCTACCGAAGGCGAAAAATGTCATGACTTGTTAAAAAAGGTATGGCAGAAGCGACCTTTTAGATTTTTTAAAGTTAAATGCGCTGATTCGCCGCCGTTCGCGTTCATATTCGATTCTCTCATCCTAGCCAGAGGACCTAGGGTAGAGGGTGGAGAATTATAGCAAACAAGTTTTTTGGCAGCCAATGAATGAATGAAAATAATTTAAGTGGTAAATACGATTTTTACGTCAGGCTATGACGTCACTAGAGTAAATTAAGCCACGCCAGTTGTTTCCAAGATCATTTCACACCGATTTGTATTTGACCTTAGCCATTCCAACCCTTCCATACATTCCTGATCGAACATAAAAGAAGCTCCGACATGGAAGTGTGAAGGGTGTTCGTGTTTGAAATTCAAATCAAGTATTCGACCAATGAAAAAAGAAAAATATATTCAAGTTGTCGGAAACATTGTACGTGAAGCACCAGACAAAATAAATCTCTGTCACACATGCAACAAGGCCATTTGCAAAGGCAAACTCCCAAAATTTTCTCCAATGAATGGGTTCACTTTCCCAGAGATTCCAATGGTTTTGAAAAGATTGTCAAATTTGGAGCAAAGAATGGTCGCACCCAGAATTCCGTTCATGCAAATACGGAAACTTGGTTGCGACCAACAAAGAGGAATTAAAGGGAATTGTGTAAATGTACCAATAGGCATTGACAGCACAGTTTCGATATTGCCAAGGCTTCCTCCTGGAACACAAACCATACAAGTCAAGCTCATGCGTCGGATGGAATACGACCATGCTTTTTTTGCACGAGACAGTTCGACCAAAATATAACATAGAAGCTTTAAGGCTATTGGTTGCTTCACCTCTTTACGACAGGAATGGCGTAATACTAACAGAAAGTCTACTTCCTGTTGATAACGAAACTATGGATTTCGTGGTTAATGAAAATGACCGCAATCCCGATGTAATAAATGATCAGATTCAAGATAGTAGGAAGGATGACAAGTTAGTTCCGAGCGTACATCCGTTTAAAAATATTGATGGTGATTTGCATAGCCTTGACCATGAAATAAAAACAGGTGGAAAAAATAATGACTTTGATAGCGATGATGAATGGAATGAAGATCAAGAAGTTGCTATTGAAAATACCGGCCAAAATGATACTCTATTAATTTCCGATGAGGATTTCAATTTACCAAGTGGCATCACTATTCAATATGCCCCCGGCGAAGGTCAAAGGCCAGCCTCATTGTTGTTTGATAAAGACGCGGAAGAGCTTTCTTTTCCACGGATTTACGGGGGGGAAACCTAGGGCTTATAAAGTAGAATGTAGTTACCAAGATATTGCGAAATGGGAACTGACCAATTTTGATCGTAGATGCGCGTCGGATGTTTCAAAATTATTTTACACATTCCTTAAAATTGAAACGCTAAAAGTTAGCCAATCTATTCAAATTGCATTGCGTAAAACAATGAGTAAAGATGGGCGCTTAATCACTGCAGGAGTAGTAAGATCCGCAGGGGGATTGGAGACGCTAGTTAAGCACGATGATGCACTTGGAATATTAGCTTCAATAAGGTCGTCTCCAGCTTATTGGCAAAAACGCTCTAAACAGCTTTTGACAAAAGCTGTTGCGACAACTCGGAACCCCAACGCTCTTTTTTACGATATCGGCTGCAGAAACGAAGTGGCCAGAATTGATAAATGCGCTTTTGATTTCTTCTGGGCAAAATGCAAGAAGTGAAAGGCAAATTGAGCAGATGGGATTCCTTGAAAAGTCAAAGCTGATTCAAAATGACGCAGTTACTTGCGCAAGGTACTTTGGCCACAGATTTAGGGCTTTCTTAAAATACTTAAAAAGCAAGGCAGCACCACTTGGAACTGTTACGGATTACTATTTTCGTATGGAATTCCAGCACCGTGGGTTTCCCCCTTATGCACGCTTTAATTTGGATTGAAGGAGCACCAAAGCTTAAAGCTGATGGGTCAAATACGCCGGAAGTTATTGAATTTATCGATCGCATTATAACTTGTGAGAAACAAAACCAAGAGCAGTGGGCTGACTTGATAAAACTGCAGACGCACAAGCATTCGAGAACATGCAAGAAGAAACGAGACAAAAAAACAATTGTCGCTTTGGCATTCCTATTCCCCCTATGCCGAGAACAGTAATTCATGATCCAGAATTGAGACAATGGAGTGAAAGTTGGACAAAGTAGATTGGGAAAGAATATAGGAAAGTTCTTGATGCTATTGAAAATTTGAAGCCGGATAGCGCTCCAGAAACCTGCGACGAATTTATTAAACAACTCGGCTTAACAGAGTCAGTATATACAGATTGTGTTACTTACAAATTAAGCAAGAAGACCGTTCTGCTAAGAAGAAGTCCCAAAGAAATACGCATTAATGCCTACAACAAAACCGTGTTGCCTCTCTGGAAAGCGAACATGGATATACAGTATGTGCTGGATCCCTATGCATGCATTATGTATGTGGTTTCTTATATAGGGAAATCGCAGAGAGGCATTTCAAAATTACTCTTGGAGGCAATGAAAGATTCCAAACGACAGGGATCATCTATAAAGGAACGATTTAAAGTAGTAGCGAACAAATTTCTCTCGGGTCAGGAAATATCCGCTCAAGAAGCTGCCACCGGGTGTATACAAATACCTGTTTCTCGATCCAGTCGGGTCACGGAATACATCAATACAAGTCCCCCAGAAGAAAGATTACGAATTTTGAAATCTCCGTCGGAACTAGAAAATCTGTCAGAGAACAGCACGGATATATACGCATCAGGATTAATCGAAAGATATCCAATGAGACCAGACAATTTGGAAACGCTCTCACTTTCCGAATTTTGCGCTTGGTACGACTATCAAAAATCCAAACGAAAATCCCCAGCACCGACAAATATTAATGAAGATGAATTTGATATTGTCGAAGATGAGGGTGCAGAGTCTAAGAACTGGATTCCTCTCAATGAAGGGAAAGGATATATTCGTAAAAGAGGGAAACCCAAAATAATTAGATTTCGGCACTACAGCTTGGAGAAGGATGAAGCCAATTTTTACCGAGAGCAACTAATGTTATTTTAGCCATATAGAGACGAAATTGGGGATATTATAAACAAAAGCAGCGAAGAAATGTATAAATCAAATCTATCAGCGTTAACCGAAAAAAGAAAACAGTTTTTCCACGAATCTGATGAACAAGCTATAGCAGAAGCGATGGCTGACTTTCAGCTTAGTGAAGTTGTGGATGTTGAAAATACCCAGCCTCTTATGGAGCATCAAGACGCAAGAAATAAGACATTCACAATGGATGATCCTGATTTTGCTGTCGAGGCTTTGCAGACTGCTGTTGGAGACATCAGTAGGGATATATCGGATAACGGGACTGTAGACAACACTATCATCCAAAGAGTTTTATATTCAACGAACGAAGAATATACAAACTTAGTTAGAAGTCTCAATTTGAGGCAAAAGGAGGTTTTCAACTACATTTTGGGCCGTTTTAAGACGAACGAAGGAAAACCTCTGCGATTGTTTGTATCTGGGGGAGCTGGAGTTGGGAAAAGTGTTTTGATCAATGCTGTCTTTGAAGGAATTACAAAATATTTCCATAAGCAGCCTGGTGCGGACAACTCCAATCTTGTTGTTCTTAAAACAGCACCAACCGGGAAAGCGGCCTTTAAAATAGGGGGCTCTACACTACACAGCACTTTCAATCTACCCGTTAGTCAATACGGTGGGCAAATGGCCCGTTTGGAGGCAGAAAGCTTGAGTAAAATAAGGGTGGCGTTGACCGATTTGAAGTTGCTCATTATAGATGAAATATCCATGACGGGCGTAAAAATGTTAAATCAGATACATGCCAGACTTCAGCAAATAATGGGTTCCCAAGAACATTTTGGTGGAATTTCTGTATTAGTAGTAGGAGACTTTAATCAGTTACCCCCGGTTGGTGGTAACTTTGTTTTCCGGGCCCCTCGGCCCAGCGAAAATGTTTATGCGACATTGATCGACAGCCCGTTATGGGAAAAATTTTCCCTGTTTGAACTTTCGGAAATTATGCGTCAAAAAGAAGACAAAATTTTCGCATTGACTTTGAATCGAATGTCCGTACCTGAAGATGTGATATTTTTCGAAAATCGTCAGGTTAAGGAAGGCAATGAGCCCCCGTCAGACGCCATCAATTTATTTGAGAAAAACAAGGATGTGGACCGGTTCAACGAAGATCGCTTGATGCAGATGACAACCGAAACTTGCATTGCGTTAGCCTTCGATTGCGCTGGTGGAGACGTCCGGAACGATATAAAGAAAAAGGTTCTAGAAAACGCACATTTATGGAAAATTTCAGATACCTATGGCTTGCCACGAGAATTAAGACTCACAGTAGGAGCTAGATACATGATGACAAACAACTGCGATATAAATGACGGTTTGTGGTGCGACAGGTAGTCTTAGACGGATTGACTATGGAACAACTAAAAGAGGTACTAGAGTTCCGGTTAGGACGTGGGTAGAGTTTGATCATGATACTGTTGGAAAACAATCTCGTAAGACGTCGGCCGGGTTAATAGCTGCCACGAATGCGGATAAAACGTGGACTCCAATTGAAAAGATTGTTAGATCGTTTAATCGAAGATTTGACCAAAAAAATATACCCGTCACCAGGAAGCAATTTCCTTTGAGAGTAGCCGAGGCCATAACGGTACAGAGTCAAGGTGACACTTACTCGTCGGTTGTGGTGCACACTAAAAACAAACGTCTTCAACGTCCCAAATTGTACGTCGCTTGCAGTAGAGCAAAAACAGCGCAAGGCCTTTTTATAGATGGTGAATTTAAAATACCCAATAATCAGGCAGAAGATAAAGACTTGGTAAAAATAGAAATGGCCAGACTGAGAAGAGATGCAACCCTTGTCATACCAACACTGGTTTCTCAACCAGTTTTTCATTTCCAAAACGTTACATCATTGCGGAGTCATGCGGATGATTTGCGCTGTGACAATCTTATTATGAACGCCGAAATTATTTGTGTTGTTGAAACGTGGATGAAAAAGTCTGGTGGATTTTTGCATTTGGGTGGAATATTTTTGGATGAAGAAGTGTCTCAAAGAGTTGCCTTTGGTTCTTCTATATATGTTAAAAATAGTGTCAAAAACAGTACCCTTAATTCGCAATTTATGCACCCCTCGCTTCCCGCTGGAAGAGGTATTAACCGAAAAGCTCACCTTGAGCGTGTGTGGATGGAATTCGAATTTGAGAATGAAAAAATGGTTTTGGTATTGCTGTACAAATCGCCCAACGCTTCTTTAGCCTTAGTACTACAAAATCTACAGGCTTCATTCCGCGAGAAGTACAACAAAAACGTTCCTACTGTTGTAGTCGGCGACATAAACGTCGATTTCTTGAAGTCTAGCACCGCTTTGACGAAATTTTTTTCCAAATGGGATATTGAGTTAATGCCAAATCTGACTGGCAAATTTTCGACTGACTTTTTGGAAACAAATTATTCAACGAAAAGTATTGGGCGGACTATAGGGAGTCTTACTATTCCTATCACAAATCCATATGTTTTTTTCAAAAGGGTATACTGATGACTCTCCAGAATATTCGGAGTTGAGGTAAAAGAAAACTTTATAACTTGAAGCCAATCCACCTTCGCCAAATTTAATTAAATTTTTTTGTAGATATAACTGCCGCAACATTATACACTGCCTTTATAACCGAGATCAAGATATACGAAGAATAAATCCTCGTTTTAAATATGATTTATATTTCCAACCCCTCGGCGATAGAATTTTGCAATCTGAAATAAAACTGCGCTAGAGAAAGTTATTAACAACTGTTTTTAGTTTTTGTTAATAGTATTAATACAACACATGGTTATTTTTGTATTAAATTTAATTCAAGTTGGCAACCTCAAACAGCTGCATTCCTTTAGGTTAAGCCTATCTCCAAAGACATCCCTAGCCATTTTCATTTATTTTAATAATCTTCAGAGCCTCGCTCTACCCAATAGTGAATTACCGCGAGTTACCCGGACCTAAATTTGAGTAGGAACTCAGAAACCTAACCTAACCATCCAGCATAATCTGATGTATCACGCGCACAAAGTGCAGTAGTGCACGGAAATTATCATCTTGTTTCCTTCACAACAAAAAAGCCCGCGACTCCTCTCCGAGCGGGATGCCCCTCTCCCTCTAAACCGTCCCCTCTATTTTACGAAACCTAACCTAACCTAACCATCCAGCATAATCTCTGATGTATCACGCGCACAAAGTGCAGTAGTGCACGAAAATTATCATCTTGTTTCCCTTCACTCAAAAAAGCCCGCGAGATTTAAACTACCTTTCTTTCCTCTCTCTCCTCTCCGAGCGGAATGCCCCTCTCCCTCTTCCCCCTCTCACTAATATACCAGGCAGGCAGTTCTCTCTCTACGCGGTAGGGCCGTGCAGACTATTCGTTACTATTTGGTCGGACCAAATAATTTGGTCAAAATTGACGTTTACTATTCGCACCGACGAATCGAATAATGATTTTCAAAATTCTAGAATACCAAATAATGAGCTTCGAAAAACCGACTATTCTATAGCGGATAAAACAATTTGAAAGTGAATGTTTTTAACAGTCTATTGACCAAATTATTTGGTATTCGCAACCAGTTTTTGAATTTTTCTGTTGATTTTGTGAATTTGAGGGCGCTGTCATAGAGATAGAAACATAAATGTAATGCTCTTCTCCCTATGGGCGCTGTGAAAGTGTCCGCTGGACCGTGGCCTCATAGATGACGCGACTCGGCAGACACAGCCTTAAAATTCTGACGTGGCTACTGTTATTAAAAGTATTACCCGCGTTCACCGAGTCGCGTGATCTAGGAGGCAATAGCTGGAATCAGCCACTCAGTCTTTAGAAGTTCATAGACCAGGGATAAGGGAGTCAGATGGATTGGAAATGATGATGGGCGACCTGCGGCACCATATCTCTCCCAGTGTACCTCGCGCACGCCCCTACCCTTCCGTAGGCGATTGCTAAGTGCTGCCGCGTAGCGCCATTTTATTTGAATGAGAACTAGCTTCTATTTTTGAGATAGAGGGAGCGTCCTTTACAATTTCGTCCGGCACGACCCTACCTAACCGCTGGGGATGATGGGAGGACTATGGTGCCGTAGGTGGGGGTACAAAGTCAACGCTTATAAGGTATGGGGGTTTCCACTCCATTACTCTCTCTTTCAAGCATAGACAAGAATAAATCATTAAAGGTTTTAACTTAAAGGGTACTGGTTATTATCAACTTCTCGCTTCGGAGCTAACTATATTGAACTTCCTAATAATATGTCACTAAGGTATACCTATTAAAAAATATAGTATCATGAAAGAGGTCATACATTGCAAAGCGAGTAGAGATATATTGACAACTAACCTAATTTTGATTAAAATAAAACCTTTGATTCGTTCAAAAATAAGTTTTCAGCTGTTCAAAAGTACCTTTCCGTGTCCCATTATTTATAAATTTGAAATTTGGTAGAATAGTTTTATAGAAATTTAAATTTGGTCGAATTTTTGAACTTCACACTATTTGGTCAAATTATTTGGTCATTTTCCTATTCCGAGCCGAGAGATGGCTCCCAAAAACACTGCTATTTGGTATTCGACGAATACCTTAAAAAGTACTATTCGCACAGCCCTACTACGCGGAGCTTCGTATCGCCATCGCGTACGCTAGCGATCTCTCCCCCCCCGCACACTTTCGTTTTCCCTCTCTCTCTCAACGTAAGCGTTCGTTTCGCGGACGCGTCCGGCACAGGGACAGGGACAGGGGTTTGGTGCCCTTTCTTAAATTTTACAGGAATAAAATTCCGTGTAAATTTAAAAATGGGCCTAATATCTGAATCATCACCAAAAATAGGTCAAATAACGAAAGTCGGCCAAATATCTGCACCAGAAGTAGGTCAAATAACAAAAATAGGCTTAATATCAGAACCAGAAACAGGCCTAATATCTAAATCAAAAATAGTCCAAATAACAAAAATATGCTTAATATCAGAACCAGAAATAGGCCTAATGTTTATGCTGAACTTTCTGCCATCGTAGTCTCGTACTCTTACCTGATGATGAGACTGTAATCTTCAGCCTTGTTGCCAGATTGAAAATGAAAACCTAGAACCGGCCGCCAAAATAAAATTGTAAACAAGCCCAAAAACCGCCAACCAATATTTCGAAAACAGGGTGGGAAATAAGGCGGTGGCAAAGGCCCGCAAATGACCAGTTTAAAAATTGCCTGGTCCAGTTTAAAAGTTAAATTGGAGGGGGTCAGGGGTCCTCGGGACCTCTAAGAAAAAACAAGGGTAACCAGAGTTCAGACATTAAAACTCTAATATTTAAATTATCCACTTCTGGTCCATGACCATTGACCAGGTCGCGTCGTCTGCTAAACTAAAGGAGTGGTAAATTAAAATACCTGATCCTGGCCAGGCTGGGAAATAGCACACTTCCTCTGGTCCAAAACCAGTTTATTAATTGCTTGGACTAGTTTTTTAATTCAAGAAGTGGGGGTTACTGGTCCTCGGGACCAGTTTATTAATTGCAAATCTATTGGAGAGCAAAGGCTGGGACCAGTCCGGAGACCAGTAAATAATTTCAGACACTAGGGGGTCACTGGTCCAAAGGACTAGTTTAAAAAATATCCTTATTTCCCAGCCTGATCCTGGCTACGGAGTACGGATCCCTTTTCGGTGCCATTGTGAGTGAGTGATCGAGTGGGCTATGTTCATAGCAAAAAAAAAAAAATAAAAAAATTAAAGAGCAGACAATCGGAAATTGGGAAATGGCACTCAGTTGAGAGTAGAGTTTAATATTCAGACAAGATCCGGGTCATAATACTGTTGTTGAAAGTTTAAAACTGATGCATAATGTCGTTCTTGAAGTGATTAATACGTAAAGTTGCGAATATGAAGCAGTGTATGTACTCACTGTGCCGAAATACTACTACATACGCTAAGCCTCACGAGAAACCGGTTAAATACTACCCATTTCCGAGACCAAAAAAAGACTTGGACAAGTGCTTAAGGTGGATATCGGCTTGTAACAGATACGATGAAAAATTGAGTGTTGAAAGACTTAAAAAACAAACATTATACATATGCTCTAACCACTTTGTTGGTGGTAATGGGCCAACAACAGAGCACCCAGATCCCATAGTCTTCGAAGAAACTGGAGAAACATTGGATTTAATGGTAGGGTATTTTTTCTTTAAGTTCATACCAAGATATGTTACATCCATAAGTTTGTCACTGGTTACAAACTGGTCCGTAGTAGGTCATTGATTCGTGGTAAAGCGACATACGCCTGATGGTCAGAGTCAGACGCTGCTGTCAAAGGCTTAGTAATGCAGACTCAATAGGGACTTGGCAATTCGGGCTTAACTCCGCCCCCAGCGCCATTATGGTATGTTTTTTTAACAGAATGAAAGCTACATAAGCCCCTCCTCCTGGTATGTTTGTTAGCACTAGTGGAAGGTAGCCTGACGTTGCATGACGTAGTACTGCCAAGTCCCTATAGGACCTAGCTGGAAGTCCTGCCAAATTAACCCTAGGTAGTGTCATACTTATGGAAGGAACATATCTTATAAACTTATGAAACTATGTATACATAATAGAGTAATGTCAGGTCTACGTATGCAAACGTCATACCCTTCTATCTCTTAGCTCAGTGTCATCCCCCCTACCAGGCGCGTACAGTATCCTCTCTTACAAAAGCGCGCCTAGAGGGAGGGGTACACAGTCTACTCCCCTCTCTACCGACACTACTCTATAGAGCCATCTTAGTTGTGACGTCAGTGTCTAGGTAAAACTTCACGGCTTTAGGTTAGGCAGTGGGTAGCCATGTTTGGTACCTCTTTGGTTCTATGGGCAAATAGCATGGGTGACGTCACACTAAGCCTTCTGAGATAGCTCTATAGAGTGCTGTCAGAAACGCCGGTGTGACGTCACCCATGCTGTTTTCCCATAAAGAAAAAACGGTAACTGTCATGGCCGCCCATTGCTAAAGGCAGACTCGTGACGTTTAACCTTGGATCTGGCGTCACAACTGACAGCACTCTATAGAGCTATCTTAGTTGTGACGTCAGTGCCTAGGTAAAACGTCACGCGCTAAGGTTTGGCAGTGGGTGGCCATGTTTGGTACCACTTTGGTTCTATGGGCAAATAGCATGGGTGACGTCACACTAAGCCTTCTGAGATAGCTCTATAGAGCTATCTATGTTGCTTTGTACGTTGCCTACGTTAATCAAGGCCTGTGCACATTAATTTCGAAGGGGGGGGGGGACTTTTAAGAAACGCGACTCCTTATTTTCTGCCTATTTTTACCGCGAGACGGCATTGATAGCTGGACCAAAACGCGCGCGAAAAAGAGTATTTAAACTTCCAAGCATGAGAAAATGAACATTTCAAATTCCAAGCGCGAGAAAATGAACATTTCAAATTATTTAGGTCCAGCTAATAGCGCCTCAGCTGAGAGAATTTGGCAACTTAAATTGCCAAAATAAAAACAAAAATCGGCGCCGCGCAAGGCTTTGATTAACGTAGGCAACGCTTTGTACAATTTGGGCTGATATTTGGTTGTCAAGACAAAAATCCAGTTCATTTTGAATCAGTTCTTGAGCAACTTTACTTGACTCTCAGATGGGGTGGCAACACTGTATTGAGATTGAAGCAAAGAGAGGAAGGAATTTGTTATAGTGAAAATTTTATTGAACCACGAACATATTCAGGATAGCAAAAGTGTATAGATATAAAAACAAAAAGTACACTTCATACAAACTTGCTGGCACTGTGTAATATGAGAAGCCCTAACTACTTTATCCCCCCCCCGTAATCTGCTGAGTATGATTACCTTCCATCTGCGTGGCACAGGGAACAAGCCGTCAAGTGAATAGGCTCATAAAGTAGTGCTCAGGTGCTAACTCTAGTACCAAAAATGAATGTAGAGTTTCGCCGTAGTTGACCGTTTTATTGGCGTAGCTATACTGGGCCTGTTCACTCCCTTAAAATAGGTCTTGTGTAAGTTGTGTTAATTCGCGGTTACGCGGTTACCGTCGTCTGCTATTGTGTATGCTTGAACTTCCTCGATTTGTGTTTGTAGTCAGGACAGAGTAGCTGGTAATGTTTTAAAAGGTATTTGAAGGTATAATATGGATTGTAGTAAGGTTATCGAAGCAATAGAAGAGCGCATAAAACTAGATACGTTTAAAATAAATCTCGGTAATTTAGCTATAGCGCGAGCAGCTTGCGTCGTGATGCGCGTGATCGAGTGGGCTATGGTTAAACCAAGGAGCATAAATGTCTGAACTACTTTCAGTCGCGAGTTTGCAAATCCATCAGTCACTAGTAAACTACATAGTCATTGGCGAAACTTTGATGTCCGCGTTTTTCAACACAGGCTCTATGGCACTTGTCATACTTTCCCTCTCATCCACATACGCCACGTAAATAGTTCCCTCATCATTACTCTATTATCGCTGACTATTTGCCAAGGCGAATGCGCTTGTGGATTAATTTTTGTCCTGCGTTAAGACGTCTGAACCAAAAATAGGCCAAATATGTGTGCCAAGAGAAGACCTAATTCAGGCTGAAATAAACTTAATAACGGAACCAAGAATAGGCCCTATATCTGGACCAAAGTAGGCCAAATAAGAAAGATTTACATAATATCTGAATCAAAAGTAGGCCAAATATCTGAACCGAAAATAGGCCCAATATATCTGAATCAAAAGTAGGCCTAATACTGTGCCAAAAGAAGACCTAATAACGGAATCAAAAATAGACCAAATATCTGAACCAAAAATAGGGCAAATAACAAAAATGGCTTGATCGCTGGGCATTTAGTAAAGACATACCAAACAATTATAGAATTGACCCTTGCACAGTGCGATAGTTACCCATCTGAGTTAAGTTTGATGAGCGGGAGAGCAAACAAAAAGGGTTCCCTCGCCTGGGAAGAATCATGTAACATATCTTAAGTATTATGAGGATACAGAGTGTCACACTTCTTCTATTATCCCCTTCCGCTAATATTAATTTTTTCAAATTATCTTTATTAAATAGTATCAAAGCTACGAGCCACCAAAAGCCACCGCCATTGGTCGCAACAAAGAGAGGAACCAGCTGAGCATTACATCGGTGACAAGTTTATTAGCGGACGGAATTCACCAAATCGGCCCTACAATTGAAACCCAAAATATCTGTTACACGAGTTATGGCACTACCGATGTTCGACTAATCAAGCAAGAACCGGAAGTAGACTTTTTTATCCAAAACGATTCGAAGGAAAATTCAAACGAAGCGATATTGCCTTCCATAAGTGAACCGGAAATAGATCAAAGCGAACATAATTTATCTTATTCGAATTACGACGACAATTGCGTTAAATTAATTAAGCAAGAACCAGCTTCGGACGAAAATAGCAATGAGGCCATACTACCTTCTATAATATCTGAACCAGAAATAGGCCTAATATCTGAACCAGAAATAGGCCTAATATCTGAACCAAAAATAGGCCTAATATCTGAACCAAAAATAGGCCTAATAACTGTACCAGAAATAGGCCAAATAACTGTACCAAAAATAGGCCAAATATCTGAACTAGAAATAGACGAAATATCTGTGCCAAGAGAAGACCTAATAACTGAATCGAAAATGGGCGGCCTTAGCTCGCAATTACATCAAACTTTGGGTAATTATCCCATTCCCAATGGTTGGGTTGTCGGCCGTCTTGAAAACGGAGTCACGTGTTGTAAGCTTGATTTGAAAGCTGGACTCGTAATAACTTCGTTGATTGTCACGGACAATTCAACACGGGCTTTATTGAAAGTCTACGGTAAAGACGTCCCACTTGATCACGTGATATTCCAAGAACTTCCGTTAATCGAAAATGTATCATCGTTAATTTACGCTATGGCAGTGATAGATCTTTACAAAATTTGTAAAGGGATCAATTCCCAAGGACTAATTAAATATTTCGACGAAACTCCAAAGACGAAAGGATTTAAGGATAAGCAAACGAATGCGATTCACGCTTGCGATTGCGAAATTGTGGTAAAATCTACGAGAGAATGTCGCAAAAGGGAAACGGAGAATTTGTGTAATTGCTGTTTGAAATATCGAGCGTCTTTGTTAAAAAGCGCCGTTCGAGCCAATAAGAGACGACCTTTACAAATTGCAAATGGCGGCAGTTCAATTTCGAAAATGGATGATGAACTCTCGAACAGTTCAACTTCTAAAATAATGGTTGAACTCTCGAACAGTTCAACTTCTAAAATAATGGATGAACTCACGAACAATTCAACTACTAAAATTGAATTCATCTCAAATAGTTCAACTTCAAAAATGGGTTTTGAACCCGGTGGCAGTTCAACTTCTAAAATAATGGATGAACTCACGAACAGTTCAACTACTAGAATTGAATTGATCTCAAATAGTTCAACTTCTAAAATGGGTGATGAACTCGGTGGCAGTTCAACTGCAAGAATTGAAGACTGTACAGTTCGAGCCAATAAGAGACGTTTGCGAATAGAAAATGGCGGCAGTTCAATTTCGAAAATGGGTGATGAACTCTCGAACAGTTCAACTTCTAAAATTATGGATGAACTCTCGAACAGTTCAACTTCTAAAATAATGGATGAACTCTCGAACAGTTCAACTTCTAAAATAATGGATGAACTCTCGAACAGTTCAACTTCTAAAATTATGGATGAACTCTCGAACAGTTCAACTACTAGAACTGAATTGATCTCAAATAGTTCAACTTCTAAAGTGGGTGATGAACTCGGTGGCAGTTCAACTTCTAAAATGGATGATGAACTCTGTGGCAGTTCAAGTGCAAGAATTGAAGAATGTACAGTTCGAGCCAATAAGAGACGTTTACGAATAGAAAATGGTGGCAGTTCAACTTCGAAAATGGGTGATGAACTCTCGAATAGTTCAACTTCTAAAATAATGGATGAACTCTCGAACAGTTCAACTTCTAAAATAATGGATGAACTCTCGAACAGTTCAACTACTAGAATAGAATTGATCTCAAATAGTTCAACTACTAAAATGGAAGAATGTACAGTTCGAGCCAATAAGAGGCGTTTACAAAATGACGTTTACAGTTCAACTAATAAAATGGATGAACTCTCAAACAGTTCAACTACTACAAAAATGGATGAACTCTCAAACAATTCAACTACTACAAAAATGGACAAACTTTGTGATTTCAATTTGTTAAAGAAAAGATTAACGTGTGCGACGAGCTTTGAAGATTAATTCGTGTTTAGAGTGACGTTATTTATTATATTAAGCACGTCATCAATGACGTAGTAGTTGCTGGGTAATCAGTATTAACAAAGGTTCATAGGTGAAAACAAAAGTGTACTTCGTTCACAGTTTCCAGCCGGCTCAATGTAAAAGGAGAAGCTAGTGACCCTTCTCTCAGAGAATAGGCGTTTTCAAAGGGAATGAAAAGCTTCGTTTGAAAAACCTCTGATTTATATAACAAAAGATAGAATTAATTTCTGTGAATTCTAAAATATCAAACTTTTAATTCTCCGTTTTCTGGTTATTTGACAATATGCATTTCAAAATGCTTCATATGAATTTATTTGAAATCCACATTTTATGAAAAGTAGCCTATTATCGGCTACTATATTGGGCCTAATCCCGCGTGGGGAAGGTAATACTCAAAGGGAGGTCGACACTATTCTGATTGTAAAGGGGGGTTCTCGTATTACACGGCGGGGGAAGCTTCAGTGAAGTGTACTTTTGCTTTAATCTATAAGCTTTTGATGTTGAACGAAAAATAAAGGTTTTAAATATTTATCAACTTTTCTTAAAATTCCGAAAAAAAAAAATAAAACAGTATTTCCTCTAGGATATTTCCAGGTTTCAGGGCCCCCATAGATCCTATAATTCCTATAAGATCCTATATTTTTGGCAGAAATCCTACAAAATCGAGGGGTTAGTCACTTGAATAATAGGGTGTAGAAAACGCAGAAATCGATTACTTGATTTCTAGAATTCTTAGAAAATCATCAGGAATCACAATCATTTTTGTGGGTAATCAAAGAAATCTCCGATAATCACCGGAAATCACGTGAAATTTCGAGAAAATCAGAAATTATCACATGATTTACTAGTAATCTTTGTAATCACCTCGGTAATCACACCTCTCGTGAAATAATCACGCATAATCAATCGAATCGACGAATTCGAAAATCCAAAATAAAAATCGTAAGCAGTTGAAATAGAAATAATCGCTACATTCATCGTAATTCACGAAGAATCCGGTGGTAATCAAGGCATTCACCAACAAATCACCGGAATTCAAACAGAAATCACACGTAATCTGCGGCAATAGCGAGAACCATTCCAACTTTTGAAAATCGGCATGGTCGCTTCATTGTTAGTCTCGATGCTCGGTTTTCAGTTCGCTAGAACTATTACAGACTCATTCTAGAGTATAGACGCTAGCATGAGTTAATAATATGTTAGCTCCCTATAAGTTACTCAGGCAATTCATTTTTATACTCCAGCGTTTTCTCCCGCGCCGCCGGCTTCCAAATTATATGCGACGCTCTGCGGCCGCCACCTGAACGAAAATCTTATTTACTCTTCATTCCGGTTTTTCCCCGGAAGCGCGTGTAGTGGAAGCTAGCCAATGATATCGGAGCTATTTAAGCAGCCGAATATTTCGCTCAGTAGCCTCGGTTATGAAAACAGTTAAGTGGATTGCATTTAGCTTAGATGTATAATTTTCTGGTTTCAAGTCAAAATAACAACTCTTATCTTTAGCATTCTTTATCAATTTCGGCAAATTGCATTGAGTTCCTGCACTTTTTATTTTGTCTTAGTACTGACACAAACGCCATGATTTAATGTTAAATTGTTAAAACATAAACATTCACGACTAAAACACTTCCTTGGTGAAAAAGCAGCCGACGACTCGAGGTCGAAGAGCCGTACGAGCGGGATTTTTTTTTTTCGACAAGAGAGAGCGCAACATTCGGTTTTTTCCGCGCGGGCGAAATGGGAAGAAATCGCTGGATACATTACGCCTATGGAGCCTGAATAACTTATAGGGAGCTAACATATTATGAACTCATGACGCTAGTCAAGATCAAAAGTCAATAGACTCAAAGAATATACACGCTCCAGGAATGGAAGCTCGGGACTTTTTTGTCTCGACCTTTGCTTCCGGCTTAAGAACTTTGGAGTTTGGGAACGAACCGGAAATTGATATTTTATTTTCTTTCTGCTGCTTTGGCCATGGATTAACTAACGCTAGGGATTGTTCACTAACTGTGTTTCCCATGTAATGCTATCGCCAACTACATGTTCCGAATTATTCCTTGATTCCCCTCTTCATTCCCCCAATTTATTGGACCAAAACGAATGTAGATATAGCGCCATCTCTAGGCAAAATAAATCGTTTTTGCCCAATTTAGGCAGTATTTCAATTTTGACGTCATAGACCACGTGATATTTGGTCCAATTTTCTTATAACTTCCTGTTAGGGATAGTAGCTGCTGCTAGGGGGCGTTTGGAACATGCATACTTAATCTTTTTGGGGGAACGAACTATCCCTAGCGTTAGTTAATCCATGCTTCGGCTCAGCTGTTCGGCTTTGCTTCGGCGCAAAACTAAGGCTTAGCGCTAAGATTTCTTCGCTTTTGTTTTTGAGCACGGATAACATGAAAGGAAATTTGGACTCAAAAATGATATAAACATAATTTTGGATTTAGTTCGTGTTAATTACTACATAATATATGTTACTCTAATAGATTCGGTTTTGTCTGCATTGAAAAGCAGCTTAGCTACCATGGCTCAGCACATAAGTGATTATTCCGCGGGGTCGGTCATTCATGAAATCCCGTACGCTACCCGTGAAATCCAACTTAAGAAATCCGAAATCAATGCTGATTTCGAAATCAAATAAAAAATCCGAAATCAGCAACGAAATCACAAAATCAGTAAAGAAATCATAAAATCAGTAAAAAAATCACAAAATCAACAAAGAAATCACGAAATCAACATAGAAATCACGAAATCAGAAGCAAAATCAGTAAAGAAATCGTGAAATCCACTACAAAATTCACGAAATCCAAAATCAAAAGAAATCTCAAAATCCGACGATATCACGGGGAAAATCTCAAAATCCGAGGAAATCACGCTAAAAACCTCAAAATCCAACGAAATCAAGGGAAATATCGCAAAATCAGTCGAAATCACGGTAAAAATAGCAAAATCCGACGGAATCACGGGAAAAATCTCAAAATTCGATGAAATCCATTGGATTTTATCGAATTCTGAAATCAAACAAAATCCGATGAAATCAAACGTAATCCGATGAAATCCGATGAAATCAAACGTAATCCGATGAAATCCGACGAAATCAAACAAAATCCGATGAAATCAAACAAAATCCGATGAAATCAAACAAAATCCGATGAAATCAAACAAAATCCGATGAAATCAAACGTAATCCGATGAAATCCGACGAAATCAAACAAAATCCGATGAAATCAAACGTAATCCGATGAAATCCGACGAAATCAAACAAAATCCGATGAAATCAAACAAAATCCGATGAAATCAAACAAAATCCGATGAAATCAAACGTAATCCGATGAAATCCGACGAAATCAAACAAAATCCGATGAAATCAAACGTAATCCGATGAAATCCGACGAAATCAAACAAAATCCGATGAAATCAAACAAAATCCGATGAAATCAAACGTAATACGATGAAATCCGACGAAATCAAACAAAATCCGATGAAATCCGACGAAATCAAACAAAATCCGATGAAATCAAACGTAATCCGATGAAATCCGACGAAATCAAACAAAATCCGATGAAATCCGACGAAATCCGATGAAATCAAACGTAATCCGATGAAATCCGACGAAATCAAACAAAATCCGATGAAATCAAACGTAATCCGATGAAATCCGACGAAATCAAACAAAATCCGATGAAATCCGACGAAATCAAACAAAATCCGATGAAATCAAACGTAATCCGATGAAATCAAACAAAATCCGATGAAATCCGACGAAATCCGATGAAATCAAACGTAATCCGATGAAATCCGACGAAATCAAACAAAATCCGATGAAATCAAACGTAATCCGATGAAATCCGACGAAATCAAACAAAGTCCGAAGAAATCAAATTGGATTTCGAAATCCCGTACACTTTTTCCTAAACGTCCGACCCCTCGGATAATTATTCACATTTAGATGTTAATTTGTCCCTTTCAGTTTCTAAAAGACCCGTATCATTTAAATGAGGAGCTGTTGTTAGTCAAAATCTTTATGAGATTATTTCTGAAGATATTAAGAAGAGTAGGTAAAAGCCACGAAGATTATTGTTTTAAAACACACAAATTTTATTATGCTTAGATGTAATGATCAACGAAAAAGGTTTAAAGGAATATTATTGAATCATTTAAGCAGCGCGTAGTTTCATTTTCCGTAATGTTGCTCGGTAAACTTTACAGTGTGAGCAGCGTTTTTGGAGAGTCTTCAATTTCATAAAGCGCACACACCTTATACTATGTACAGATTTGAGTCTATCATTGTAGTAGCCTTTCTTTCTGCAAACTAGATCACCCTTTGAATTACGTCTTTTAAACAATTCTATCAAATCATTTTCCGTATTTCCAGCGCATAACTGAAATTCATCGATCTTGCTTAATAGTTTCATAATATCATCATTGCATTCTATATTCAATTCTGAGCGTATATTTTCAAAGGGAAACGTTTCACCCAAAATCTTCAGGCTATATTTCAAGCTCGCTTCAAAATCAACGATGCATTCTATAACTTTAAAATCATTTTGATGCTTGGAAAAGATCACGGCAGATTTCTCTATTTGCATTGCCCAACCGGGAGGAGGTAATAATTTGGAAGGTGTCACGCCACCTGGTACCTTTACATTTTAAAAGGCCAGTTAAATATTTATTGAAACTACGGAAATATAGAGCTATTTCAGTGGGGGAAAAATTTCGTCTGCTACGAAAATTGGGCCTGCCTAGCAGGCTGGGAAATAAGGATATTTTTTAAACTAGTCCTTTGGACCAGTGACCCCCTAGTGTCTGAAATAATTAACTGGTCTCCGGACTGGTCCCAGCCTTTGCTCTCCAATAGATTTGCAATTAATAAACTGGTCCCGAGGACCAGTAACCCCCACTTCTTGAATTAAAAAACTAGTCCAAGCAATTAATAAACTGGTTTTGGACCAGAGGAAGTGTGCTATTTCCCAGCCTGCTGCCTAGGACTGTTCACGCCGAGGGGGCCGTCGCTCCTTCAAATCTCGTACACCTGGTTTTTTAAATCATTTAAATTAGTGATGCCACGAATATTCGGTTACTATTCGGTATTCGGCCTATTCGGCCATCTTTTTCGTATTCGGTATTCGGCCGAATATTTCGTAATATTCGGCCGAATACCGAATATCCAATCATGAAGGAAAAAAACGGAAAAATTACTCAAAAAATTATTTATTTCAATAACAATTTTTACTTTAATATTTATAATTTATCAGTGGTAAGTTGTGATGAATAAAAAAAAGCATATAGGGAGAGGGCGTTTGTCAGGGAGGGAAAGAACATCCGACGTCGTTTTATACCTCTACTTAGGGGAGCGTTTGTAGGCGCGATACTGAAATTCCCCCGTTAGGGGGATGGAATCAAGGTAAGAGATATAAGCCTATGACGTGGCAAGAATGGGTTTGCCCTCTCCCTATAGTGACACGATCTACTCGCAAATGAACCAAAAACCTAAAGACGTTATAGACGGGTCCTATAGTGTTAAAGAGAGCGCGTTGAAAAATCGCCCTTTTCATTCCCTCCTTCCCGAGTTTATCACCAACGTTGAAAGCTTCCGCGCAGGCGCCCTGTAGCAGAGGCGTTAGAGAGCGGATCTAAACAGTGTATCCCTCTCTCTGCTTGCGCGCCAATATTGCGCAGAGCAGTAATCGCGTTACAGCTAGTGCCGAGAGGAGAGGAGAGTTTTCCCACGTGACCCTACATTTCGCCAAGGAATATGGAGATAGGGAAGTTTCGTGTAACGCTATAACTCCGGTCGCCCAAAAATCCCGTTTTCGGCGTGGATGTGCATGTGCGCACGCGCCGCACTTTTCTCGCGCATCGTGTTGAGGATACTCGGCACTACCGGTTTCCTGCGCAGTTCAAACTAACGCCGAATATAAGTCACGTGACCTGCTACATTTCGTGAAGAGAGATTCCTATACTGACCAAACTTCCCTATCTACATCTTCCTTGATTTCGCGTAGCCGTCTGCCTATTCACCTCACCATGAGACCTGTCCCATAGAGTGCTGTCAGAAGCGCCGGTGTGACGTCACCCATGCTGTTTTCCCATAAAGAAAAAACGCACACTGTCATGGCCGCCCATTGCTAAAGGCAGACTCATGACGTTTAACCTTGGATCTGACGTCACAACTGACAGCACTCTATTGCGGTCCGTGCGGGGGATGTACGTATTTCGCGGAACGGGTTACAGCTCATAACCGGTTTCGCGCGAGTTGCACATATCTCACGGCCGAATATTCGGTGGCCGAATATTCGGTGCTTCGGCCGAGAGCATGGCCGAATATTCGGTATTCGGCAAAATCAATATTCGCGGCATCACTAATTTAAATCACATAAATCACTTCCCAAATCTAGAAAATCACTAAAATCGCTATGAAATCAATCAAATCCTTCAAATCGCTGCACAAATCAGTGAAATCGCTAGTAAATCATTCAAATCAGTGAAATCAATCGTAAATCAGTCAAATCAAGAAATCATCAAATCAATCAAATCATTAGAATCACTATGAAATCACTAGCAAATCATTCAAATCACTAGCAAATCATTCGAATCACTAGCAAATCATTCAAATCACTAGCAAATCATTCAAATCACTAGCAAATCATTCAAATCACTAGCAAATCATTCAAATCACTAGCAAATCATTCAAATCACTAGCAAATCATTCAAATCACTAGCAAATCATTCAAATCACTAGCAAATCATTCAAATCACTAGCAAATCATTCGAATCACTAGCAAATCATTCAAATCACTAGCAAATCATTCAAATCACTAGCAAATCATTCAAATCACTAGCAAATCATTCAAATCACTAGCAAATCATTCAAATCACTAGCAAATCATTCAAATCACTAGCAAATCATTCGAATCACTAGCAAATCATTCAAATCACTAGCAAATCATTCAAATCACTAGCAAATCATTCAAATCACTAGCAAATCATTCGAATCACTAGCAAATCATTCAAATCACTAGCAAATCATTCAAATCACTAGCAAATCATTCAAATCACTAGCAAATCATTCAAATCACTAGCAAATCATTCGAATCACTAGCAAATCATTGAAATCCTCGACAAATCATTCAAATCGCACCAAATCATTCGAATCACTAGCAAATCATTCAAATCACTAGCAAATCATTCAAATCACTAGCAAATCATTCAAATCACTAGCAAATCATTCAAATCACTAGCAAATCATTCGAATCACTAGCAAATCATTGAAATCCTCGACAAATCATTCAAATCGCACCAAATCATTCAAATCACTACCAAATCAAGCAAATCGCACCAAATCATTCAAATCCTCGACAAATCATTCAAATCGCACCAAATCATTCAAATCACTACCAAATCAAGCAAATCGCACCAAATCATTCAAATCCTCGACAAATCATTAAAAGCCACATTAAGTCACCAGTCATTCAAATCGTACAAATCATTCAAATCATTTCCAAATCCTTCAAATCACATAAATCGAATCGAAATCATCGTAAAATCGTGAAAATCACTCCCAAATCATTCAAATCGGCTCCAAATCAGCAGCTCAGTCAAATCATTCTTAAATCATTGAAATCATCAAAATCGCGAAAGATTTCAAATCTCGTACGCTCTCATGAGTAATGAAGGCCCCCTCGGCTATTTCAGTGGGGGAAAAATTTCGTCTACTACGAAAATTGGGCCTGCCTAGGACTGTTCACGCGCTCGAGCCAGCTCGGGCTCGTGACGAGCCGAGCCGCCACTTTTGCGGCTCGATTAATTAACGAGCGAGCTTTTTTATTGTCGAGCCGAGCCGAGCCGACAGGCATCGAGCCTCTACGACTCGCGAGCTTAGTCACTGATATAGTGCTTTCCTTTTAGTCTTTATTCTCTCCACCAATAGCGTTCCGTTGTATTTTTAAATGAAATAAAGCGTGGGAAAAATCTCTCCTCTAACCTTGAGCATATGTTAAAGAGCGGGTTTTACTGAACCACTCACTACATTCCTAAACATAGGATGACATTTATAGTCATTCTCAAGTTTGACGTTGGTAGTAGCAATTTTTTTTAAACATGTATATATTAATCGAGCCAGCTCAGCTCGGCTCGATCATTTTCGAGCCGAGCCGAGCCGAGTCGAGCCTAGCCGCCGTTTTTTTGACTCGAGCCGAGCAAGGCTTTTAAAAAGCTCGCTCAGCTCAGCTCGGCTCGTGAACAGTCCTAGGCCTGCCTTTGAGTGTAGGGCGGCCATTTTAGGAGGGTTTTCTCTATGGGCAAATAGCATTGGTGACGTAGCCATTACCCCGAGGGGGCCGTCATTACTCATGAGAGCGTACGAGATTTGAAATCTTTCTCGATTTTGATGATTTCAAAGATTTAAGAATGATTTGACTGATTTGCTGATTTGGAGCCGATTTGAATGATTTGGGAGTGATTTTCACGATTTTACGATGATTTCGATTCGATTTATGTGATTTGAAGGATTTTGAAAATGATTTGAACGATTTGTACGATTTGAATGACTCGTGACTTAACGAGGATTTGAATGATTTGGTGCGATTTGAATGATTTGTCGAGGATTTCAATTATTTGATGCGATTTGAATGATTTGGTAGTGATTTGAATGATTTGGTAGTGATTTGAATGATTTGGTAGTGATTTGAATGATTTGTCGAGGATTTCAATGATTTGGTAGTGATTTGAATGATTTGGTAGTGATTTGAATGATTTGTCGAGGATTTCAATGATTTGGTAGTGATTTGAATGATTTGGTAGTGATTCGAGTGATTTAATGTTGATTTCATAGTGATTCTAATGATTTGATTGATTTGATGATTTCTTGATTTGACTGCTTTGTATAGTGATTTGACTGATTTACGATTGATTTCACTGATTTGAATGATTTGCAAGCGATTTCACTGATTTGTGCAGTGATTTGAAGGATTTGATTGATTTCAAAGCGATTTTAGTGATTTTCTAGATTTGGGAAGTGATTTATGTGATTTGAATGATTTAAAAAACGAGGTGTACGAGATTTGAAGGAGCGACGGCCCCCTCGCCTGCCTTTGAGTGTAGGGCGGCCATTTTGAGGGTTTTCTCTATGGGCAAAGCCGCAAATAGCATTGGTGACGTAGCCATTACCCCCCTCTGAAATAGCTCTATACTTAATCTTACAGTGTGTACTATCACCGCTGTTGGAGACATCACATCCAGGAAAGGAATGGGATCAGGAAATTCAGGGGTTGGACCTCGAAAGCCATGAAAATGTTTTGAGCAGATGTGACTCCATTGATTTATTTTAGCAATCGATAGGTCTTCTCTACCACAGGCCAAAACCCACCGCTCACACCTTTCCCTGTCAGTTTTAGGTGAAGGAAATTTAAAAAACATAATTCCCGGTGCTCCATTTACGCTTTTAGTTTTGGGATTCTGCCTAGAGTTGCATGGCCCATAATAGCACGTTTTCACCATAATTTCTATATGTAAACAACATAGATTACGTTTCACTACAGTATATTTCTTGTATCATATCAGTGACTAACATTAAAATAGGTATAGCTCACCTTTTGACAATTGATGAGCATATATCAATTATTGCACTTGCAACAAAAACGACTACGTAATATTAATTGATATAGTAATACTTAATTTAACAGAGTAAATAGATCATACTATAATAGGACGGCATTCACTAAATTACCGCCAACTTGAAATCTGCCGAAAATTGCCGAAAGGAAAAAACTCTACAATAGTACTTTTTCCACTATGCGTCGTCTGCTAGAAAACACCCTTTGGCTAGATTGACTTGGCTTTCGACTTAGGCGGTAAAATAGAGTATTAATTCGGCAAATCAAAAGACTAGGCGGTAAAATCCAAAAAGCCATGATTAAAGCTAAATATCGACTTCATTTGAATATAATAACGCAAGACCATTTAAATACGTTTAAATATTACAAATCAAAGTAATTAAAACGTTTTCTCTCAACAAAAAAGCCTGTGAAATAGTGGTGGTACAGTAGTGTGTTTATTTTCGTCATTTTTCGAAACCAAAAAAAATATTAAAGCTAATTATCGACTTAAACAAGTTTTAATTAATCTTATAAATGCTCTTTCAAAATTTTCGGACGTTTAAACTATACTTAAAATCCACTAAACTCCTCCATTGTCTAACGCAATGCCATTTAAACACGTTTAAATAATACTATAATCAACGTAAATTCGAAAGTTTACTCTCATAAAATAACAGCGCGAAAACTTAGCGGTAAAATTGTCTCTTCACTTTTGGCATTTTCCCAAAGAAAGAAAGAAAGAAAGAACACTAATTAAAACTTCTTTTGGTTCTATCCAACTATTTCACGCAAAAAAAAAAATTAAAGGAATAGCGACGTGATTTAAAAATTATCTCAAATCTAAAGAAAACCTTACTTTTTTGAGAGTTTAAACTCTTCTGATTCCAAAAATATGCTTGAAAAATATTTAATTATGAGGGAAAACACAGAAAAAACACTTTGAAAACTTGAAATTTGGGGGACCAAGGCAAATTTGCGGAGAAGATTTTTGGCGCGTTTTTCTCCCTGATACGTCACTCACAGCATCTCGCGGAAAAGCCAAGCGCGAGACTCCCGAGTCTACTAATGCGGCGCGCGCGCGAATCTGAATAAATTAGGCTTAACGCGGCGCGGCGAAACTAACAGGCGCGTCACGTGAGCGACATCTAGAGTGAAAATTTCTCCTTACTACGTCATCAAACGAAAGAAAATCTCAACTAGGCCTTTTCCAAACACAAAACTTTGATTGCAATTTAATAAATTGCTACGAAACCAAATGAAAAAGTAAACATATCATAATAAACTAGATTTTTCAAGGATTTTTTTCGCATTTTAAGTTTGAGGATGAGGAAAATTATGTCACTAACACTTTAAATTTGGGCAATTTCCAGAAAAACCCTAAACTACTTAAGATAATTGTTTTCAGATACCAAATCGTTTTGCTAGTTGTACCCCGAACCACGTAGCACATAAATTGACAACAATGACCATAAATATTACTTTACAATTAACTTTAATCATTCTCGGCGTATTAATATTCTAATTTAAACATCAATTAAGTAGAGAATTCCTTTAATGCTGATTACGTTCCATCATCGTCGCCTTTACACACCTTTAATCATTAATTACCAAAGTTAATTATACTTAAATGACTTCGTTACGATTTATCTCATTCAAATATCCCGCGACAAAAACATGGCTGTCTAAAACCAGCGGTAAATTAGAGTATGGATACTTCCATGAGTTAATAATATGTTAGCTCCCTATAAGTTACTCAGGCTCCATAGGAGTAATGTATAGAGCTATTTCAGAGGGGGTAATGGCTACGTCACCAATGCTATTTGCCCATAGAGAAACCCTCACAAAATGGCCGCCCTCTACACTCAAAGGCAAGCCCAATTTTCGTAGCAGACGAAATTTTTCCCCCACTGAAATAGCTCTATTCAGCGATTTCTTCTCATTTCGCCCGCGCGGGAAAAAATCCGAATGTTGCGCTCTCTCTTGTCGAAAAAAAAAAATCCCGCTCGTACGGCTCTTCGACCTCGAGTCTTTGGCTGCTTTTTCACCAAGGGAGTGTTTTAGTCGTGAATGTTTATGTTTTAACAATTTAACCGGAGCCTCCGAAATGAACTAGGCCCATGCATGTCAAATTTTATGTGGGGAAATATCCAGTTTGTTAGAGAAAATATTTTCACCATAGATGGCGCTAATTTTACCGTTGTGACAGGGCTCTTCCTTAAATTATCGTTGATATTTTAGGGGTCAGTCATAAAATTTTTATGATAGAGCAAAGTTTAATTCTAAAATTAACGTAAATGTTTTTGAGGCTATTCACTTTTTATTGAATTTTTCGGTCCGATGGCGGTAGGTGCAGGGCCGAAAATAAGCACAGGACACTGGACATTGTCCAATAAAATTTTTAAATGTCCTATAAATTTTTTCAAAACTAAGGGGGTCACTGGACAGTTTGACCAATAAATTTTCCTAAGTTTTTATAGCTTGAGTATGGAAAAGCGACACTATTTTTGCACACTCCTGTGGACAATGTCCTATAAATTTTCCAGTGAAACAGGGGGTCACTGGACACACGTCCTATAAGAAATTTTTCTTATTTCCGGCCCTGGGTAGGTGTGCGCTTGCCTTTAAATCGAAAGCAAATCAATCTAGCCCAAGGGTGTTTTCTAGCAGACGACGCATAGTGGGAAAAGTACTATTGTAGAGTTTTCTACTTTCGGTAATTTAGTGAATGCCGTCGCGAGTCGTTAGGCTTAGAAATTTGAAACTATGTTTTTTTTCACGTTTTAGTTATAATAATAATAGCTTTATTAGGGATATTTCCATTCAGAATGAATCTGGTTTACAAGGAAAATTAAATAGTTATATATAAAGTTAAAAATGCCTAAAACTAAGGCGTGTTATTACAAAGATTGCATGAACAATAGTCGCGCTATGCATCAAGAATATATGGAAGGGATATTTTTTATTCCATTCCCAAAACCCAAAAAACAGCTTGAAAAATGTAAACGTTGGATAAACGCGTGTGGTAGACCAGATTTTTTTACTATTGATAAGATAAAACCACATCATTTCATATGCTCGGAACATTTTGTCGGTAGTCAAGGTCCCACCCAAGAATATCCAGATCCAATGGTTTATCATCCTACCGAATATATGATTGTAAGTCAAATCATAAGAAAATAATATATAGCTCCCTATAAGTATGAAACGTAGTACATTTTCATACTACAGCATTTGCTCCCAAATTTGGCGTGCTTACGCTTTTACGCCCCGCGGGAGAAAGTTCGGTACTACGAGTAAAAGGGGGGGGGGCGAAACCGGCGCCGCCACCTAAGGCACTACTTCCTATATAAGTATCAAGGCCCGAGTATACTCCCTCGTCAGATGGGGATTTGAACTTGTATATAATTGTGCGGTTTCCCCGTGAGGTGGAGCTCGTTTCAGGATTTCTTATTTCAAATCACGCCCGTTCGCATTAGCACAATGACTTTGACTATTTGGCCAACATTGGTTAATTAGAACTATTTTATGTTTAATATTAATAGACTTAATTCAATACCAGTTTCATACTTTTAATTTATAATTATAGGCAAGCTTAAAAAACAGGTGTTATTAAAGTTGAAAAATAGTTTTATTAAAACTCAGTGCATCAGTTTTAATTTTAAACTTTTAATAAAAACAATATCTATTAAAATTCAAAATTATCTTATCAAATTTTTACTTTTAAATATCATTTAAATGAGTGAACTAAAACATCAACTTATCTTGTTTAAATAGTTATATTCAGGGAACCATTTTGAACCTGTTTTGAAATACTCTTAAGAAAGAATTGAAAATTTATTTCTACACTAGCTGTTACCCGCGGCGTCGCTCGCGTGTAATAAGAACTACCATCAAAATGATACAAAGAATGGGTAGATTTTACTGATGACTAATATTTTTGTAGCATCCTAGGCGCGAAGGCACTCGGCGTTGCCCGTCAGCCCGTCGGGACATTTTTTATTACTTTTCACGCGGACATTATTCTATAAAGAAGGGTTTTTTAGTTTTTGGCCGCCATTTAAAAAGATGGCAACAAATCGAACCCAAAAGAGCATTCAGTCTGTCTATAGGTTAAACGAAACCCGTGTACTCAATATCTGTGAAATCGGTTGAAACGCGCGGACTTTGTTGCATAGAGAAGAGTTTTTACATTTCTGGGCGCCATTTTTTAAGATGGCGGCGGATTGCAAAAATCTTTCTTAGTACGCGCCTACTACTTATGAGTAACGTTCCTGCAAATTTTCAGCCTTCTAGGGCAAGCGGTTTGGGCTGGGCGTTGATTATCAGTCAGTCTGTCAGTCAGTCAGGACTTTGATTTATATAGATATAGATTTCCTATTATGAAAATAGACCAAGGGTTAAATGCAACCTTCAAATTTTAATAATGCTTTTTAAGTCAATATTTAATACAAGTAAATCGATAATCAAATATTTAGTACTTCTTCAGTATTTTGAAAGAAAAAGTTAAAGAAATTACCTTAACCAAAAGTAATATAAGAAACATCCCTACGGGATGTTTCTTATATTATTTTTGCCTTAACGCATAATTCACAAATGTGACGAACAAAAAGTTCTCGAGCAGTCCCTCCCAATCCGCCAAGACAACCAAGAGAGCCTCTCGTCTGCTACAGACGTCACAAACACGTGATAGCTGTGACGTCAAAGTCTGGAAACGAGCGCCGCGCTGCGTCTAAATCCCGCGAATTAAAATGCCTCATTTCGAAGATAAAAAAATTCCCATACTCGGGCCTTGATACTTATATAGGAGGTAGTGCCTAAGGTGCCCGCGAAAGGCACGATGGGCCAGGGAAATATCGCCGCGCCCGTAGGGACACAAGTCTGCTCCTTACCTCGTAATAGTGTAGGCGCTAGCCTCGGTCGTCCAAACCTCGCGCCATCTATTAATTTATTGTGATAATTTTGACATGTACTTAATCAGTTATAATTATCATAATAATAACTTCTAGAGCTTTAACTATTTAATTACAATATAAATTTGAAAATTTTCTAAACAAATATTTCATCTTTTTAACGCCAAAAACTCTTAATAGGTGGCATTAGTAACTTTTTACAAATTCCAATTGAAGAGAATGCTGTTTACATGGCTTAAATGGAGAGTTTCATACTTATAGGGAGCTATATATTATTTTCTTATGATATTACTCTAAAGAAAATATTTCACGAGTATACCCTCGTAATACTATAATTATATCTATTAGGATCCAAGAAAGGCTGATTTAGATGATGGAATCAGTGCCTTAGTTGAAAATTCAGTGAGTAAACGCAATAACTCAACTGAAAATGTGCAAATGGAAATTAATTCCACGCGTCATGAACTTTTCACTGGACAAAATGCTTCCACAACGAATTCTGAAGAGTCCAGGGTTCATGCAAGCCTGGAAAACAGGGAAAACCTGGAAAAATCAGGGAAATAAATAGTTAACAAAAACCTCGGGGAAATTTAGAATTTTTACTAAAATTCAGGGAAATTTGCGACGAACAGGGACCGAGCAATTAAGGAAAATGTTCGTGAACATAGCCTCCATGGGATTAACATTAGACTATACTTTGGAGGCTCGTAACTCTGGTTCTACTAGAGATACAAGGATGCCCTTTGAGTATGTTATAGTCCTATTTGTCCCCCCCCCCCTTCCTTCGTTAACATTTGCTCGATATACGGGAAAAACCTGGGAAACTCAGGGAAGTATATGGGAAAAAACCTGGAAATCTCAGGGAAATTTGTTTTCCAAAAGTTGTATGAACCCTGGACCTGTTAGACGTTAATATTTGTTTTCCAAACCAACCCGATATTGAATTTTCCTCATTAGAAGAAATGTTTTCAGCATTTTGTCAATATCAGTTAGAAAATAATCCAAAGCTGTTTTGGGTCTTTTACCGAAAGCCAAATTCTCCGTGTTTAGTTGCAATTAGCGCAGAAAGATTTAACGAAGTTGGGTTCAGCATTGAAATTAATGAGTCCTTCATGTTCGAAATTAAAACATTTGGAAGAAACATTAATAGTGTGTTACCACGAACTTTGTAGTGACGTCTTACCTTATTTTCAGGCGACCATATTGGAAGTCGCGAGGCGTCGTCAGCTTGGGCAATACAAATTCGGGACCCAATATTGACGTCACAGTTTCCTCCCCCCAGCTTCGCGGTAGCACACTATAGTATGCCTAATTGCGAAAGAAAAATATTCGAAACTTTTCCCAAAATCAACTAGTTGATTTCCTAGTATTTTTGGATTCATATGAATCATGTGCTGGTAACGATGATGAAGCTTTCGTGTATTATTCAAAATCTGCTTTCAAGAATCCCTACACCAATGCATTACATTCGCCTAATTGCCTGGGGATCATTGTTTGTATTTGTAATAATAAACAGCGAAGATGCCATAACTGCATGCGTAGGATTACGAGCTCAGAATCCCTCAGATTGGGAAAAAAAAATATCAAGGGCTAAATTAAGGGATGGAATAAATAAGGGAATAAACAAATCACTACAGAAAAAATGAGAAAAATGAGAAATGAGAAAAGATCCCAAGAAGTAAAATCATAAGGAGATTATTTCTCTCTAAGGGCCCAAGCGCATCTATTAGCAAAAACATCTAGTTCTGCTAGATGTGACGTAGATTTTGTATTGGGGCTCCTTCCGAATTTTTCGTGAAATTCGCGGGAGAGAAAAATAATTTTCAAAATCAGCCGCGACCGATATCCTAAGCCGGTCGTGGTCTAGACGCGAGCTCTGAGATAACGCTCCCAAGCGGTTGGGAATCAAACTAAAACAGGCGGGGAGGCGAGTGGCGAGACGCGAGAGAGGAAGGACTGAGGGGAAAAAATAAGTAAGAGAATTTCCAGAATCCCCCAGCTCTCTCAGACACAAGAGGTAAATTCGCGCTTAGTAAAAATCACGAAGAGCTGTCGTGAGAAATCTTTGAAGGAGGGAAAATGTTCAATGCCGGGTTACTCTGCAGCGAATGCGCTCGGCCTCTGTTTAGGCTATACAATTATTATACCACTTGAGATGAGACGGATAGCTGACCAAATCGGACATACATACATTTCAACCGTAACATAGAATCTTGGGCCCTTAGAGAGATGATCTCCTTACGGTAAAATTTGTAAACTTCAGTGGAAAAATCAATGAATAAGCAGAAAGTTGAGGCATTTGGAGGCCTTTTCTCAGAAATGAAAACCCATTCTGTAGTAAGATCAACTTTTTGAAAATTCTAATTTCTAAACCCTTCATTTGTTAGGAACTTTAAACCACCCCTGCTAAGTAATTCTGTCCAATTTGAAAAAGAGTTTCCCGCCGATACTTGTTTACCAACGCAATTAGCAAAAATAACTGTTAATTCACATTCTTCAAATCGTTTCGATAGTTTTTTCATAATATATCCACCAATATGATAAATAGTCATTTCTTCTTTGCGCATAATTTCCCTGGTTGTTAAGAGTCGTGACTCATTCGACCCAAATTTCGTGAAACTAAACTCTGGCAGAGAATTGTCTGGCTTTAGCGAAACCAAATATGGATGAAAGGGAAAGTATCATGACAATGGCCATAGAACCTGTGTTAAAAAAAGCGGACATCAAAGTTTCGCCAATAACTATTTAGTTTACTAGTGACTGATGGACTTGCAAACTCGCGACTGAAAGTAGTTCAGACATTTATGCTCCTTGGTTTAACCATAGCCCACTCGATCACGCGCATCACGATGCAAGGTGATCGAGATTTGTTTTAAACGTATCTAGTTTTACGTGCTCTTCTATTGCTGCCATAACCTTACTAAAATCCATATTATACCTTCAAATGCCTTTTAAAACATTACCAGCTACTCTGTCCTGACTACAAACACAAATCGAGGAACTTCTAGCATACACAATAGCAGACGACGGTAACCGCGTAACCGCGAATTAACACAAGACCTATTTGAAGGGAGTGAACAGGCCCAGTATAGCTACGCCAATAAAACGGTCAACTACGGCGAAAATCTGATGACTCGCGACTTTTGGACATTTTCATACGCGAAACCCACTTACAGAGAGTTTCTTCTAAAAAAGATCTTATCCAGTTCGCAACGACTAGCTCCAGATTTTGCTCCGTTAGATTCTGAAGCATCTCCATCTTTTGAAAATTATTGAATAATTCGTCCAGAAGCTCAAAATCATTTCTTAAAACTCTAGCTTGAATCATGAATGTCGCCTTGTCTTTTACGTGCTTTGTGTTAAGTGAAGCTAGTTTTTCCAAAACATTGTCGCTTAACTTAAGAAAATCATTCTGGAACAAACTACTCAACTCGATGGGCAAGAAATGAGAGTTTTCCATATTTTGACGGGTCTTCTCAACAAGCTCCTTTTCATTAGTTTTGAAAAACTCTTTGTCAAAATCTGTGGGAAATAAATTTAATTTCCACTTTTTATGCCTTGCTTTTACTTGTTAAGTTCATTAATGATTTCCTACCATGTTGACCAAAGTTCTGGTCATTATAGAGTTTTGGCTTTTCAGGCTTTTTTGGGGTCTCAATTGGAATTTCAACAGCTTTTTTGACAGATAAATCTAACGGCGAATTTTCATCATTCTCCTAATAAGAAAATCCATTTTGAGCAACTACGTTAGAAATATTTGTACCTTAAAGGGGCTAACCGGCGCTGTTGGGGTGAAGTCCGCCCTTAGTTCAGGGGGAAAACACCCAGCTCTTTGGCTATAAGGAGTGGGCGGGTAAGCAATATGCTAACCAACAGGTTGACCCCCCCTTCACCCCAACAGCTCCGGCCAGCCCCTTTAAGGAAATATTTTACTTACATCAACAACACCAAAGTTAGCTGAGGGTTCTACACTCCCGTTAAATCAGGGTTCATACAAACCTGGAAAACAGGGAAAACCTGGAAAAATCAGGGAAATAAATAGTTGACAAAAACCTCAGGGAAATTTAAAATTTTTAGTAAAATTCAGGGAAATTTGCGTCAAACAGGGGCCGAGTAATTAAGCAAAATGTTCGTAAACATACCCCCCTCCATAGGATTAACATTACACTAATCTTTGGAGGCTCATAACTCTGGTTCTACTAGAGATACGGCGATATCCTTTGAGTATGTTATAGTCCTATTTGCCCCCCTCTTTCGTTAACATTTGCTCCATAGGATACTCCATATAAGGGAAAAACCTGGAAATCTCAGGGAAATTTGTTTTCCAAAAGTTGTATGAACCCTGTTAAAGTGCTCTGAACATATGTAGTGGCGCTTATTTATTTTTTCAGGCACCAAGTCACTTCTTCCAGTCGCCATAATCCACTTTTTACATTGTTCCAGTTTTGTTTTAGGTTTGGGAAACGGGTGGAAAGTAATGTTTTTACTATAGATGACCCACTAGCGTCCTAAATAGTAAACTAGTTTGTAGGACTGGTCCCTTCTTAAATTTCCTATACATTTTGCAATTAATAAACTGGTCCCGATGACCAGTGACCCCCTATCGTCCTCAATAGTAAACTAGTTTGTAGGACTGGTCCCTTCTTAAATTTCCTATACATTTTGCAATTAATAAACTGGTCCCGATGACCAGTGACCCCCTATCGTCCTCAATAGTAAACTAGTTTGTAGGACTGGTCCCGTCTTAAATTTCCTGTAGATTCGCATTTAATAAACTGGTCCCAAGGACCAGTAACCCCACTTCATGAATTTTAACACTGGTCCAAGACAAACTTTCTTTCGATATCCTGAATGTGTTCCTGATAATTAAAACGTATATTATATTAACAGAAGTATATAATACTTCTATTCGAGAGAAGTGTACAACCACAAAGCGGGCGGGGTAATTGTAACATGATTCTTCCCAACATCAGATTAACATTTGGAGTGCACTAGGTTACTAAACCGAATCACATACTCCACGTATATAGTTCCTTCATCATTACTCTATTATCGCTAACTATTTGCCAAGGCGAATGCGCTTGTGGATTAATAGAGCTATCTCAGAAGCCTTAGTGTGACGTCACTCATGCTAATTGCCCATAGAACCGAAGCGGTACCAAACATGGCCGCCCACTGTCAAAGCTAAGCCCGTGACGTTTTACCTAGGCACAGACGTCACAACTGAGATAGCTCTATTTTTGTCCCGCGTCAATAGGTCACATATGTGTGCCAAGAGAAGACCTAATTCAGGCTGAAATAAACTTAATAACGGAACCAAGAATAGGCCTTATATCTGGACCAAAGTAGGCCAAATAAGAAAAATTTACATAATATCTGAATCAAAAGTAGGCCAAATATCTGTGCCAAGAGAAGACCTAATTCAGACTGAAATAGACCTAATAACGTAACCAAAGTAGGCCAAATATCTGTACTTAAAATAGGCCAAATATCTGCATTTAAAATAGGCAAATTATATCTGCACCAAAAATAGGCCAAATATCTGCACCAAAAATAGGCCAAATATCTGGATTAAAAGTAGGCCTAATATCTGTTCCAAGAGAAGACCTAATATCTGAATCGAAAATGCGCCTAATATCTGAACCGAAAATAGGCCCAATATATCTGCACCGAAAATAGGCCCAATATATCTGCACCGAAAATAGGCCCAATATATATGAACCGAAAATAGGCCCAATATATCTGCACCGAAAATAGGCCCAATATATCTGCACCGAAAATAGGCCCAATATATCTGAACCGAAAATAGGCCAAATAAGAAAAATTTACATAATATCTGAATCAAAAGTAGGCGAAATATCTGTGCCAAGAGAAGACCTAATTCAGACTGAAATAGACCTAATAACGGAACCAAAAATAGGCCAATTGAAAAGTAGGCCTAGTATCTGAATCAAAAGGCCTAATATATGTGCCAAGAGAAGACCTAACAACGGAATAAAAAGTAGGTCTAATATCTGAACCAAGAATAGGCCTAATATCTGAATCAAAAGTAGGCTTAATATCCGTGCCAAGAGAAGATCTAATAACCGAACCAAAAAAAGGCCAAATATCTGTACTTAAAATAGGCCAAATATCTGCATTTAAAATAGGCCAAATATCTGCACCTAAAATAGGCCAAATATCTGAATCGAAAATAGGCCCAATATAACTGAACCGAAAATAGGCCCAATATATCTGAACCGAAAATAGGCCCAATATATCTGAACCGAAAATAGGCCTAATACTGTGCCAAACCAAAAATAGGGCAAATAACAAAAATGGCTTGATTGCTGGGCATTTAGTAAATACATACCAAGCAATTATAGAATTCGATCTAGCACAGTGTGATAGTTACCCATCTGAATTAAGTTTGATGAGCGGGAGAGCAAACAAAAAGGGTTCCCTCGCCTGGGAAGAATCATGTTACATAACTTAAGTATTATGAGGATACAGAGTGTCACACTTCTTCTATTATCCCCTTCCGCTAATATTAATTTTTTCAAATTATCTTTATTGAATAGTATCAAAGCTACGAGCCACCAAAAACCACCGCCATTGGTCGCAACAAAGAGAGGAACCAGCTGAGCATTACATCGGTGACAAGTTTATTAGCGGACGGAATTCACCAATTCGGCCCTACAATTGAAACCCAAAATATCTGTTACACAAGTTATGGCACTACCGATGTTCGACTAATCAAGCAAGAACCGGAAGTAGACTTTTTTATCCAAAACGATTCGAAGGAAAATTCAAACGAAGCTATATTGCCTTTGATAAGTGAACCCGAAATAGACCAAAGCGACGAGAATTTATCTTATTCGAATTACGACGACAATTACGTTAAATTAATTAAGCAAGAACCAGCTTCGGACGAAAATACCAATGAGGCCATACTACCTTCTATAGTGTCTGAATCAGAAATATACCTAATATCTGCACCAGAAATAGGTCTAAAATGTGATCCAGAAATAGGCCTAATATGTGAATCAAAAATAGGCCAAATATCTGCACCCAAAATTGGCCTAAAATGTGAACCAGAAATAGGCCTAATATCTGGATCAAAAATAGGCCCAATATCTGAACGAAAAATAGACCAAACATCTGTGCCAAGAGAAAACCTAATAACTGAATCGAAAATGGGCGGCCTTAGCTCGCAATTACATCAAACTTTGGGTAATTATCCCATTCCCAACGGTTGGGTTGTCGGCCATCTTGAAAACGGAGTCACGTGTTGTAAGCTTGATTTGAAAGCTGGACTCATAATAACTTCGTTGATTGTTACGGACGATTCAACACGGGCTTTATTGAAAGTCTACGGTAAAGACGTCCCACTTGATCACGTGATATTCCAAGAACTTCCGTTAATCGAGAATGTATCATCGTTAATTTACGCTATGGCAGTGATAGATTTTTACAAAATTTGTTACGGGATCAATTCCCAAGGACTAATTAAATATTTCGACGAAACTCCAAAGACGAAAGGATTTAAGGATAAGCAAACGAATGCGATTCACGCTTGCGATTGCGAAGTTTTGGTAAAATCTACTAGAGAATGTCGCAAAAGAGAAACGGAGAATTTGTGCAATTGCTGTTTGAAATATCGAGCGTCTTTGTTAAAAAGCGCCGTTCGAGCCAATAAGAGACGACCTTTACAAATAGCAAATGGCGGCAGTTCACCTTCGAAAATGGGTGATGAACTCTCGAACAGTTCAACTTCTAAAATAATGGATGAACTCTCGAACAGTTCAACTACTAGAATTGAATTGATCTCAAATAGTTCAACTTCGAAAATGGGTGATGAACTCTCGAACAGTTCAACTTCTATAATAATGGATGAACTCACGAACAGTTCAACTACTAGAATTGAATTGATCTCAAATGGTTCAACTATTAAAATGGATGAATGTACAGTTCGAGCCAATAAGAGACGTTCACAAAATGAAAATCGTGGCAGTTCGACTTCTAAAATAGATGAACTCTCTATCAGTTCAACTCCTAGAATTGAGGAGATCTCAAATAGTTCAACTACTACTAAAATGGAACAATGTACAGTTCGAGCCAATAAGAGACGTTTACAAAATGACGTTTACAGTAACGTCCCCTACAATAGTTCAACTAATAAAATGGATGAGCTCTCAAACAATTCAACTACTACAAAAATGGACGAACTTTGTGATTTCAATTTGTTAAAGAAAAGATTAACGTGTGGGACGAGCTTTGAAGATTAGTTCGTGTTTAGAGTGACGTTATTTATTATATTAAACACGTCATCAATGACGTAGCAGTTGCTGGGTAATCAGTATTAACAGAAGTTCATAGGGAAAACAAAAGTGTACTTCGTTCACAGTTTCCAGCCGACTCAATGTAAAAGGAGAAGCTAACGACCCTTCTCTCGTTAGGCTTTTTTAAGGTCTAAGGTTTGTAGAAAATAATACATGATGCTGGCGATACAAACGTTAATTTTTGGTTCTAAGCCTATTATCGGCTACTATATTGGGCCTAATCCCGCGTGGGAAAGGTAATCATACTCAAAGGGGGGTCGACACTATTCTGATTGTAAAGGGGGGTTCTCGACTTACACGGCGGGGGAAGCTTCAGTGAAGTGTACTTTTGCTTTTTATCTATAAGCTTTTGGTGTTGAACGAAAAATAAAGGTTTTTAATGTTTATCAACTTTTTCTTGAAGTTCCGAAAGAATAAAAACATTTCCTCCAGGATATTTCCAGGTCTCAGGGCCCCCATAGATCCTATAATTCCTATAAAATCCTATATTTTTGGCAGAAATCCTACAAAATTGAAGGGTTAGTCACTTGAATAATCAGGTGTAGAATTCTTAGGAAATAATCAGTAATCAAAAAATAATTTTTGTGGGTAATCAAAGGTAACCAGAAATATCCCATTATCACTGGAAATCACGTGAAATCTTGAAAAAATTAGAAATAATCACATGATTTACTAGTAATCTTTTGTAATCACCTCGGTAATCACACCTTTCGTGAAATAATCACACATAATCAATGGAGGAATTCGAAAATCCAATATAAAAATCGTAATCAGTTGAAATAGAAATAATCACTGCATTCATCGTAATTCACGAAGAATTCAGTGGTAATCGAGGCATTCACGAAAAAGTCACCGGGATTCATTGAAATTCAAACAGAAATCACAAGTAGTCTGCGGCAATAACGGGAAATCAGTGTAAAGACTATGGAAATCACCTAAAATAATCGTAATCACGGAAATCAGAAAATTCATTCAGTAATCAACGGAATTCACATAAAAATTCAGAAATAGTTAATCAGGCGTACAAAATTTTGGCGAATGACTAGCCCCTTGCTCTATTATTATCCAGTTGGCTATGGTTGCTATTTATACTTAATCTGAAATTTCAGAAAAATCTCTTTGGAGTTTAACATTACGAGTTCATTTTTTTGCCAGTTCGACCAAAGGTTTCCAGACACTACCTAACTTCATAGCACTTGCGAAGGCGGAAAAGGTATAGTATCTCAATTCTTGTAGTATGAAGTTAAGTTGAATAGGTTTATGAAAAACAAGTCGGGAAACCAAATAAAACCTCTCCGAGTCGAGACGCAATTAAGAGGTTTTTCTTAAATATTTAAATAAATATAATTGGTATTAATTATTTTAATCGTCATTAATTTACATTAATTATAGTTAAATCGTTTTAAGAAACTTTATTCCTAAAATCATTTTAAACATAGCTATTACTGACGTTTGAATTCAAGCGTACGCCTCTTTAAGAATTTTTGGAAGTTTAGGGTATGTAAGGCGATTGATTCCCGAGGACCAGTAACCCACTTTAGAGTCCTCAATAGTAAACAAGTCCGTAGGACTGGTCTCTTCTTAAATTTCCTATAGATTTGCAATTAAGAAACTGGTCCCAAGGACCAGTAACCCACTAGAGCAGGGTTGGAAATAAGCTGAATTTTGTTAGTGGTCCTCGGGACCAGCGACCCCTCATGTTGGAATTATTAAACTGGTCCTTGGGACCAGTGACCCTCGCATTAATTATTATTTTACCGGTCCCACTATAAATTAAATTTCTAAAATGGTTAGAATAAAAAGCACGTAAAGACACAAAAGTAAAGAAGCTGAAAATTCTAATTGATTTTGAATTTTTTACTGTACGAAAAAGTAGCATATAGATAGTTTTCACACATGGAGGATTCATACCATTTACACCAGGAGGCCGGGCTATCTGGCGGACAAAAACCCGTCTGCTTTTGTCCTCCAGATAGCCCGGCTTCCTGGTGTAAATGGTATGAATCCTCCATGTGTGAAAACTATCTATAACAATCCATAACAGTTAACTTTTATTTCTTATCACAATTTTTCAACTAGTTGCCACTAAATATCAATCAACATGTCTAATGATATTTGAAGTTCTTAATCCTTTTCTGAACTATCCTTATTCCTTATTGCATTTTACATAAATTCGGTGGCAATATCTTCTCTCGCTATCAGTAAGCCAGATCAAAATCCTGTAATGTGACCATACACTACGGCCTAATACGACTACTGACAACTAGTACTGGCTATGGCCTAGACTGTCAACTACAAGAGACTCATTCTAGAGTATAGACGCTAGACAAGATCAATAGTCAATAGATTACAAAACTTTTGTAGGGAAGTTGTAGCCAAGGAGTACTAACTACCTATGAGTAGAATTGGTAGAAAATGTGTTGAGCTAGAAAAATTCTTTTAAGGAACCCCGAATTAATAAACTGGTCCCACCGTCTATTTTTTCCAAAAACCATAATTAATAAAGTGGTCCCTGGGACCACTGACCCCAAGTTTTGGAATAAATAAACTGGTCCGAGCAATTAATAAACTGGTTTTGGACTTGTAAACCTGTCTTATTTCCAACCCTGCACTAGAGTCCTCAATAATAAACTAGTTTGTAGGACTGGTCCCTTCTTAAATTTCCTATAGATTCGCAATTATATAAACAGGTCATTAGGACCAGTGACCCCCTAGTGTGCAAAATAATAATAATAACTGGTCCTTGGACTTGTTCGCCTTTAGTTTTCTTATAGATTTGCAATTAATAAATTGGTCCTAAGGACCAGTAACCCCCACTTCTTGAATTTAAAGACTGGTCCAAACAAAAGTCAATTTTTGAAACCAATCGTAAATGGTCAGTTGACAAAGCTACTATCTCAAACTTCCGGTTTTATAATTTTTCAACTCAAGTTATATTGAAAACGCCTCATACATTTTCACATAATATTTTAAGGGCCAACTTCCATCGAAAAGAGTTCTAGCGAACTGAAAACCGAGCATCAAGACTAACAATGGAGCGACCGTGCCGATTTTCGAATCCCCGCTGGGGTAAAAGATGGAAGGGTTCTAGCTAACTGAAAGCCGTGCAATGTGGTTCTAGCGAACTGAAGATACGCATCAGAGAATTTCCTTCAGGGGAAAGCAAAAATTCTAGAGGAAATAAATTTAAAAGGATTTCTATTGTTCATCTTCAGTTCGCTAGAACCACATTGTACGGATTTCAGTTAGCGAGAACCCTTCCAACTTTTGACCCAGCGGGGCTTCGAAAATCGGCACGGTCGCTTCATTGTTGGTCTCGATGCTCGGTTTTCAGTTCGCTAGAACAATTTTCGCTGGAAGTCGGCCTTTAAAAGCCATATTATTATTAGGGATCCATGTAATTTTAGAAGCAGGAATGGAGAACGGTTAGCCTTTACTTCAGTCCGACTCATAGCCCGGTATAGAGCCCCTCCCCTCAACACGAATGAAAAATTTAAATTATCTAATTGGCTCACTTAAACATACGTTATGATGACGTTGAAGGGGACGGCGAAAAATACGAAGTTCCTTTTTACCTCTGTCGCTTTGACCAGTGAGCACAAACAGAAAGGGGAGTCAAAGAGAGAAGGGGAAGGTAACTATAACGGCTCTCACGCGCACCTACCTCGGCGCTCAGCCAAGGAGTAAGACGTCACGTCATCCGTTGGGAAGGAAATTCAATAAGGACAACACGAAAATATGGTTAGAGGCTCACGCCTCGGCCGTAATACTATTGGCCGAAACGTAAACAAACTTCTCCTATTTTCCCCCTCTCCGTTGCTCCGATTGCGCATGTGCGGTACTCTCATAGAGAGCCCCAGCACTGGTAACGTTTTAGAAAGGGGGGGGGGCTGACGGAGAATTTGGTCTCTCCGAATCTCCTTTCTATTTGTACTCACTGCTATGACCCTCCTCTTCTTGCATGCCGCCCCCCCCCGTCCCGGGGAAGGGGGTCCGGGACTTTGAGGTGCGCTCAGATTACCCCGTTCTCCATTCCTGCTTCTTAAATTCCATGGATACTTGTTATTATAGATTACTGAAATAAATTCAGAAGTGAGATAAATGAACGAAGATAATTTTTATTATCATTGAAATCGTGTGAAAAATACCTTCTGTTTTGTAATATCAGGGATAGATTGGTAATATATAATATCTTGGCTCTGTACGTGACGGTCGAGTTATCAAATCACATTCAGATGGTTTGGTCTGAACAAAGTATTGTTCTATTTAAATAAATACATCGATAGATTTATAAGCGTTCCAATATGGAACTACTAAGGATCACATGTATATTTTTCAGCATAATAATTATTCAAAGTATAAGTAAGTTGCTAATTAATATATTTCATCATTGAATTCAATTTCTACTTGTATATACTACCAAGAAGCGATATCTAGTTTACTAGAGAGAAGGTATAAATTCGCCATATTTCTAGCTTTATCTCCAGTCCAAACGTGGTCCGGAGTTAATCCCCGCCTCTTAATTACATTCAGCATCTCATTGGTTCTTGAAAACTCACGTCAGCGCGATGCCAATGACGAAAATTAAGTATTTTCCGACTGAGGAGAGGCGAAATAGCCCGGCCTCCTTTTACGTCCCCCCTTGTATTTTGAAAGGAGGACTGGGACTATGGTGCGCGTATACTAAGGCATCTTATACCTTCTCCCTAGTAAACTAGACATCACTTCTTGATACTACCTTGTTTATTAGCGTTTTTTTTTAAACTGGACATTAGATCAGTGACCCCCCTGGCCTGGAATAAATAAACTGGTCCATGACCATTGACCAGAGCACGTCGTCTGCTAAACTAAAGAAGTGGATAATTAAAATATTTGAGTTAATGTCTAGATCCTTGAATTTTTTAGTGGTCCCGTGGACCACTGACTTGTGACCACACTTCAGATTTAATATTTAAACTGAACCAGACAATTTTTAAACTGGTGATTTGCCCTGTGCCACCGCCTTATTTCCCACGCTGGTCTACGTTGTAATTGATCATCTAAGACCTTTAAACACAGATGTACTGGAATAATTATAAGCTAAAACCCCCGTTCTTCTAATGGCATTGCCTTTGGTGGTCCCTAGCCTTAGAGTCCCGAAACCTTTTGACTCATGGACAAGGTTATGGCTATGGTTTGATTTAAAAAAATTTCAATATTGTTCGCGGCGTGGCGCTAGAGAGGCGCTGCCCTCAAAGAACCTCGCGCCCTATCTCCATTCAAATCCATCTGAGTTTAATGGTCTTAGTTTAATCAAAAATAAATACGAAATGCATATCAAGCTAAGGCAAAGGCAGGAAAATATGGCAGTCCGGCACTTTCCCCTATTTATTTTAGGTTTAATCATAAGTTTATAAGATATGTTCCATAAGCACCTATACTTCGTAATGCTAGTGGCTTAATTAGAGCTAGTTCAAGAACGACGTGAGAATTGACTACACTCGGTTTTGCAGTCCATCCTCCTATTTAGTCTATACTAAGCCTTTGACAGCGCCTCACCAGGCGTCGCTTTACGAGAATCTATGGCGTTTTGCCTACGTCACTTCATGACAAACTCATTAACGAGTGACACACTTATGGAACATATCTTATAAACTTATGGTTTAATGTATAAGGAGGGTTTTTGATTAGATGTAACTTTTTGCCTCTCCGAGTGACGATGATGTCACTGGACGTTTCAGTCTGTGTGTCTCACCGCGTTCGCAGTTGGGAAACGGAGCAAACTTGCTCGCAGAAAGAAATCTTTGGCTTCTACTGCATTATAATCGTAGGGTTAAGATTTAGTCGGCGGTCGGCTATGGGCTACGATTCTCGAAAATTGTGCGGAAATGGGCATCCTCGTAATATAGAAATGTTTTTCGTGAAAAATGGAAACACTGGAAATACGAATGATTTTAAAATTACAATTTGGTTCATAGTTTCTGGGTAATTTTAAATGAGGACGTACGACCAATCGCGTAACTCCCTGCCTTCCTGTTAACAAAATTTCCTTTGCACGCTCTACATCTCGCGCCACGATTGTTACACCACGAGCAACTTCTATCAAATCTCGCGATAAATTTCATTCGGCTTGGAGCGTGCCACGAGAATTTTGTTAACAGGAAGGCATTGCGTTACGCGATTGGTCGGAGGTCCTTATTTCAAATTACCCATAAAATCTAAACCTAATTTTAATTTTAAAATCATTCGGAGACTTATTTCCTGAATTTTTCACACTATGTAGAATGGTTTTGTAATTAGTAGAAGAATCGATAAAAAATCACTCTCACCCTCCCTTTAAGAACAATTAACTTTAATATCTTTCGCTCTGCACCTTCTTTATACCTCTCCGAGTGACGATGACGTCACGGGGAGGTATTACCCTGGACATGTTTGTATGTGTGTCTGTCACCGCGTTCGCAATTGGCAAATCGGATCAAACGTGTTCGCACAAAGGGATTTTTGGCTTCTACTCCATTATCATCGTTAGGCTTAAGAAGTACGAGGCGATTGGCTAGGGTTACGAGAAACTTCCAATGGCATCTAGGGCATCCATCAAAGGTTCGCGCAATTGCCGCTTTTCTTATCATTTCTTGTGAATCAATCGCCTTATACAGTATACCCTAGGAATAAAGTTTCTTAAAAAGATTTAAGTAGAATTAATGTAAAATACTGAAGATTAAATTGATTAGAGTCAATAATATTTAAGAAAAAACTCTTAATTTTGTCCCGATTCGGAGAGGTTCATTTTGGTTTTCCAACTTGTTTGACCCAACTATAATCTGTCGCGAACAGCTGGGTATCTTCCCTCGCTCAATTTAATACCCTCTTATGACATATCCTTTGTTGTTTATCCTCGTGTTTTTAAAGGGAATCAGAAGCTTTGTTTGAAAAACTTCTGATTTATCATTTATACAACAAAAGATAGAATTAATTTCTTTGAATTCAAAAATATCAAGCTTTTAATTCTCCGATTTCTGGTTATTTGGCAATATGCATTTGAAAATGCTTCATATGAAATTATTTGAAACCCACTTTTTATGAAAGGCTAAAACGTTTCCCGTAGGCTGACGTCACAGACATATTTTTCACGTGAGATGGTACCACTCTCTCCGCCCTCAGACCCCTATTTTAGACTGGCGGGAAGCTCGAGACGCGTATAGGATTCCCGCGCTTTTTTTCCTCACGTCATAGTGATGTCATCAAACGGGCGAACAAGCTCGACAAGACAAAATTATTGATATATCGAAACTGAGTTTTCGTGATTTTTCAATGGATTTTAAAAATAGAAACTTTGGTTCAATTATATTAAAAACTTGATATTTTGAAAGTAGAGACTTGAAAGTGAACAAAATACCACTTTCGTGGTTAAATATGATATGAAATTGTAAATTCGCATACCCCTTAAGTCAGCGAATATGAGATACGAAGCCATAAATTATTAATTCTCGCTGACCTTTCATTGGTTATTCTTTCATATTGTACTTTCGATTTAGGGATATCATGGGCATTAGACACGGAAAAATGTTTAACCGGTGGTAAGACAATCCGTGATTCAAATGCTGGAATTCTCACTAGTGCACCAAGCTGGTCTTCAGAAAGAAGTTGTTTATGGATACTACCAGTTCCTGCCAATAAGGTTTGTTATTTTAAAAGTATCTTCATAAATTTATGGGAAACTCTCGTATGGTCAATTTAGGAATTGTTATTCCAACCCCAGTAGCATTGGGGTCAATTTAGGAATTATTATTCCAACCCCAGTAGCATTGGGGTCAATTTTGGAATTGTTATTCCAACTACAGTAGCATTGGGGTCAATTTTGGAATTGTTATTCCAACCCCAGTTGTATTGGGGTCAATTTAGGGATTGTTATTCCAACCCCAGTAGCATTGGGGTCAATTTAGGAATTGTTATTCCAACCCCAGTAGCATTGGGGTCAATTTAGGAATTGTTATTCCAACCCCAGTTGTATTGGGATCTGTTTAGGTATTGTTATTTGAACCCCAGTTGTATTGGGGTCAGTTTAGGTATAGTTATTTGAACCCCAGTTGTATGGGGGTCAGTTTAGGTATTGTTATTTGAACCCCAGTTGTATTGGGGTCAGTTTTGGTATTGTTATTTCAACCCCAGTAACATTGGGGTCGGTTTAGGTATTGTTATTCGAACCCCGGTACTATTGGGGTTAGTTTAGGTATTATCAAATGTGGATGAGAGGGAAAGTATGACAATGGCCATAGAGCCTGTGTTAAAAAACGCGGACATCAAAGTTTCGCCAATAACTATTTAGTTTACTAGTGACTGATGGACTTGCAAACTCGCGACTGAAAGTAGTTCAGACATTTATGCTCCTTGGCTTAACCATAGCCCACTCGATCACGCGCATCACGAAGCAAGCTGCTCGCGCTATAGCTAAATTACCGAGATTTGTTTTAAACGTATCTAGTTTTATGTGCTCATCTATTGCTTCGATAACCTTACTTAAATCCATATTATACCTTCAAATGCCTTTTAAAACATTACCAGCTACTCTGTCCTGACTACAAACACAAATCGAGGAAGTTCTAGCATACACAATAGCAGACGACGGTAACCGCGTAACCGCGAATTAACACAAGACCTATTTGAAGGGAGTGAACAGGCCCAGTATAGCTACGCCAATAAAATGGTCAACTACGGCGAAACTCTGATGACTCGCGACTTTTGGCCGTTTTCTCATCCACTTTTGGTATTATGATTCCAACCCCGGTTGTATTGGGGTCAGTTTTTGCAGAGCTGTACTAATTAATTTACATTACTACTAACATTTACTAATTGAAAATGGTAATTGAATTTTAATTACATTAGTGCTAATTGAGAAGTAATTCTAATTAATTAGTATGAATCGGAAAGGTAATTATCTAATTAAAATTTAATTAGATTTAGGATTAACTAATTAGCCAATTGGATTTTCAATTAATCTTTTACGCCAATTTGTTGTAAAAAAATCGAGGAATTCATCTATTTGAATATGAAAAAGCCTTATCTTATATCGATGCGGAAACCTTAGTGCTACTCTAAATTTTTCAGCTCCTCAAATAAATTTCGTAGATCGCAACTGCCCCATTTCGAAATTTCGACTGTTTTACCTACTCGAATTAATAGCAGTACGCATGTATTTACTACTCAGGAGTCCATTATAGGAACTGTGGCAAGAAAATGATGAAATAAGACAAATTTTAACATGACGGAAGGCTCGAGGCTTGTCTCATTTTTCGAGAATAATTCATGGCTTCCGTACCCGTTTTTCAATGGCATTAAAACATTAAACTTTGCATTACCAAAGTACTTAATCCATGGGCACTTTTAAACTTTTATGTTTACTTATGGTTTCTTTTTTACCTTAATTAGACAAGTAATTAATTAGAAATTAGTAATTCTAATTAATTAGTTTGATAAATAAATGTCTAATTTCTAATTGAATTGAATTAGTTTCTATGTCTAATTGCTAGTTGGCTAATTAATTAGTTCATAAATATTTCCCTAATTGCTAATTGGCTAATTAATTAGTTCATAAATATTTCCCTAATTGCTAATTGGCTAATTAATTAGTTCATAAATATTTCCCTAATTGCTAATTCTAATTCAATTAGTTGTCAGCTAATTAGCACAGCTCTGAGTTTAGGTTAGGTTAAGGTATGATCGTCTTGTTGTAATAATAGATAATGTAAAGTGCAGGGTAAAAACTTGTTCAAAACACATAAATATTTACAATGCTATAAGGCGACTCTGTTTTCACAGCCATTAGTTTTTTCGGCTCATCTACACTGTACTTAGAAGAGCTTTTGACTTCTACTAGAAGTGTATAATAATTATCTTCGAGAGAAGTGTACCACCACATAGTAGGCTAATTGTAACACGATTCTTCCCAACATAAGAATTTACAATTGGAGTGCACAAGGTTACTAAACCGAATCACATACGCGATAAATAGTTACCTCATCATTACTTTATTAGTGCTGCTTAACTATTTGCCAAGGCGCATGCGCTTGTGTGTTTTTTGTCCCACGTCAAGTCCATCAAGGTTTGTGCCTACTTGATTGCTGGGGATTTAGTTAATACCAAACAATTCAGCCCTAGGTGCGATAGTTACCTAATAACGGGATCAAAAATAGAACTAATATCTGAACTAAAAATAGGCCAAATAACAAAAATAGGCCTAATATCTGAACCAAAAATAGGCCAAGTAACAAAATGGGTTGATTGCTGAGGATTTAGTATACCAAACAATTATAGAATTCAGTCCCAGGTGGGATAGTTACCCATCTGACGTTTGATGAGCGGGAGAGCAAACAAAACGGGTTCCCTCACCCAGGAAGAATCATGTTACATAACTAAAGTATTAAAGGGAGGGTGAAGTATAAAATGAAATGATTTTTAATCGATTCTTCTACTAATTATAAGACCAGTCTGCATAGTGAAACATTCAGGAAATACAGTCTCCGAATGATTTTAAAATTCAAATTAGGTTCAGATTTTAAGGGTAATTTGAAATAAGAACCCCTGACCAATCGCGTAACGCCCTGCCTTTTTATTAACAAAATTCCAATTGCACGCTTTATATCTCGCGCCACGATTATCACATCGGGCGGAAATGTTTTCAAATCTCCGGATAAATTTCATTTGACATGGAGCGTACCACGAGAACTTCGTTAACAAGAAGGCAAGGAGTTACGCGATTGGTCAGAGGTCCTTACTTCAAATTATCCTTAAAATCTGAAACTAATTTTAATTTTAAAATCATTCGGATCGAGACTGTATTTCCTGGATGTTTCACTTCGCAGACTGTTCTTATAATATGTGTAAGAAATGATAAAAATTTGCTTCAGCCTCCCTTTGAGAGGATACAGAGTGTCATCCTTCTTCTATTATTATCCCCTTCTGCTTTTACGTAAATGCCAATAACAGCGCCATTATCATTGCAGTATATGAAAATTAAGTTCAACAAATTCAGCTTGAAAGAACAACAATTATGTCCGAGTTCTTTCGTCGATATAACTGTTAACAAAACTATAACAACTCGTTATTGCGGAAGAGAACTACCACCTTCATTCACCGTAGCTGGTCCACAATCGCTCATAATCTACCACAGCATTGGCCGCGTAAATGAGGAACCAGGGATTGAAATTCAATACGAATTGGTTAACCAAATGAGTAGGTCCTGGAGTTCATAATAACCCCCTTCGGGGGGAAGTACGAAACTGGTTAAAAAGCCAGTAACAACAAAGTTTCGCCATAAAGCTCAGCGAATTTATACACCGCTTAACTCCCAAAGAAATAGTTACCCCAATTTTTAGCGCCCACACTTCCGGTTTAGCACTATTTTTATCTTATGATTTTGGGAGCGAAAATGGCTCGCGTCTGTGTCTGTCGGCGCGGTGGAAATTAAGCCTTGGCTAAGAAGTTGGCTTTTTGGTGGTTTCTAGTTTCTACAAAACATTTAAACGATCGTCATTAATGTTTTGTTGTGATATGTGTGTGTGAGAATTCCGTGGTTAAATTAAAACGGTTTGGACAAATTTATTCGCAGTATCTTTAATATAAGCATTCCATCGTGTTTCTACGTCCACCATAGTCGCCATTTTTCTTTTCGACGGAGATCCCAGCCAACGGAAGTTTTGAAACGAAAACCAAGGAGCATAGATACCACTGCAATCTACTACTAAAGTTGTATGTCCATCAACAGGCTAATCCTTTCTATGCGCAACGACAAAATCTTGTTGTTCGCGATTATTACCAATAGCTCTATGGCCAGTTCGTACTTCCCCCCTACCCCGAAAGGGGGTTATTATGAACTCCTGGTATGTCTAAGCTTTTTACAAAATACGTAGCTGTTTCGTGAAATGTACTTACTATATATTTCGCAGATGAATGCGGTACTGGACAATTTTCGTGCAGGAACAAAAAATGCGTGGAAATGAACGTAATTTGCGATGGGAAGGACGACTGCTATGATGGATCCGATGAAGAGAACTGTGGTAAATATTTCCGCGTGGCGTTAAGTGAGCACAAATAGAAAGGAGAGTAGGAAAGACCAAATTCGCTGTCAGCCCCCTTCCAAAAATCACAAAATCAGTAAAAAAGAATCACAAAATTAGTAAAGAAATCACAAAATGAGAATATAAATCGCAAAATCAGTAAAGAAATCGCAAAATCAGTAAAGAAATCGCAAAATCAGTAAAGAAATAACAAAATCAGTAAAGAAATCGTGAAATCCATTACAAAATTCACGAAATCCAAAATCAAAAGAAATCACAAAATCCAACAAAATCACGGGAAAAAACCTCAAAATTCGACGAAGTCCGTTGGATTTCACCAAATTTTGAAATCAAACAAAATCCGACGAAATCAAATGAAATCCATTAAAATTAAACGAAATTCGAAGAAATCAAATTGGATTTCTATATCCCGTACCGGAGCCTCCGAAATGAACGAGGCCCATGCATGTCAAATTTTATGTTTGTTAAGGAAAATATTTTCACCATACATGTGTATACGAGTTGGCGCTTATGTTACCGTTGTGACAGGGGTCTTCCTTAAATTATCGTTGATATTTTAGGGGTCAGTCATAAATTTTTTATGATAGAGAAATGTTTCATCCTAAAATTAACGTAAATGTTTTTGGGGCTATTCACTTTTTATTGAATCTTTCGGTTAGATTGTATTGATGACAACAAAATAAATTATTTCAATTAAAATAATTCAGTAAGAGTAATAAAAACGTATACTTTCGTAACGTATTTGGGCGACCTTGGCCCAAATACTTAAGCAGTCGACAGGGTCACGGGGTTGAACTTTGTTTATTTTACGGTAATATAAGCGCCCCCAAGCGTAAAACCACGGCGAACTTAATTGGTTAAAAAAAATATTCTCGCTTCGCGACACGCATGGGCCTAGTTCATTTCGGAGGCTCCGCCCGTACACTTTTTCCAAAACGTCCGACAAAAAGTGTGACCCTCTAACCGTATTTTCATGTTTACCCGTATTGAATTTCCTTCTGAACGGATGACGTGACGTCTTACTCCTCGGCTGTGCGCCGAGGTAGGTGCGCGTGAGAGCCATCTTGGGCGGCCGTTATAGTTACCTTCCCCTTCAGATATCTTTGACTCTCCTTTCCATTTGTGCTCACTGATTAAGTGGTGTTATAATACCACGAATGTGTATTGCTAGGAGGATATAGGGGTGAAGGAGTCTTCGACTGCCCGTTTTCCCATTGAAACGCGCTTACAGATTATCGGCCGTGGTTTCCCCCCGTTTTCACTCGTTCTGGGAGATTCTTAGCCGCGCACCTAGTTCCGCGCTCATCGTCATCGGGCGTCGTCAGTTCGTTTGTTTTAATTTTTGTTAAAAGCTTAATGCTTCTTGCACTTTTTTAGTGCTTTAACAGAACATTTATCATTATTTATTTTTTTATTAATAGTAAATTATGGTTCTTAGATAAAACTGAAGTAAAGGTAACGGTTTTTTACTCTTTGCCAACACCAAAAACTCAACTAGATAAGTGTTTAAGGTGGATTAAAGCCTGTGGGAGGGTCGAATTAACGCCCGATATAATTAAAAAAATATCTCTACATGCGCAATGAACACGTAATATAGGCGGCTTTGCTTCTAAGGTCTAAGCTAGCATGAAAAACCCGCTATGTTTTGAATTGGATTTGCGTGGTCACGTGATGCGCGTAACCAATGTAACTAGGTGCGTCTGCACGAATCTCCAATCGGAGTGGCCGAAACCTGAGCTCTAAGAACGGCAGTCGAAGACTCCTTCACCCCTATATCCTCCTAGTGTATTGTAGAAGGAGTAGAGACTACCCCTTAGGGCCTAGACATAAGCGTACCAGTGCTCCGCGCACAATTTTCGCGCATACGGAGCCTATGTAAACAATCTCTGACGTCACGCGTTTTAAAGAAGACGTCGTTTTCTTCTTTCCCGGTTTAATTCTTTAAATATTTTCCATATTATAGTTAATATAAATAGAAATAATAGTAAAAATAAAAATAAAAATTTAAACAAGATTTGCAATCGCTTGAGAAACTCCCGTCACTCGGACTCGATACACAAAAGACCAAGACTTAACCCTCCTCAACGTCCGTAGCTCGCGGCCATCATGGATTAACTAACGCTAGGGATTGTCCACTAACCGGGTGTCCCATGTAACGCTATCGCCAACTACATGTTCCAAATTATTCCTTGATTCCCCTCTTCATTCCCCCAATTTATTGGACCAAAACGGATGTAGATATATGGCCATCTCTAGGCAAAATAAATAGAATATGCGGATTTTAAAGATGGCGGCGCCCAATTTAGGAAGGATTTCAATTTGACGTCATAGGGCATGTGATATTTGGTCCAATTTTCTTATAAATTTCTGTTAGGGATAGTAGCTGCTGCTAGGGGGCGTTTGGAACATGCATCTTTTATCTTTTAGGGGGAATGAACAATCCCTAGCGTTAGTTAATCCATGCGGCCATCTTTCTTGTTTACATGGGCTCGCCTAGGTTTGGAGGGAGGGTTAAAATTCATACCCCTTTTTATGGACCAATAAGGTCTAGCTTTTTTAGTAGAGGGGAAGCTACGAGTCTCTACTCTTTCTACAATACAGCTCCGTGATAATATCAGCCAAAAACTCTTGTAATGTTATTGACAGTGCAGTCCTAATTTTGTTATAGGGCACACTACTAAATCACCGACCGAGTGCGGCGCTCCAGCCATTAACCCCGATACTTTAGCTGAACGAATAGTTGGTGGGGAAGAAGCTATCCCTGGAAGTTGGCCGTGGCAAATATCTATTCAAAAGAAAGATACTCTACCAAGTGGTCACGTTTGTGGTGGATCCCTTATCAATAACTTCTGGATTCTAACAGCCGGACACTGTTTCGAGTATGGTTTTAATCTTTATTACAAGCTCAGTAACTTAACAACAAAAGTTCATAGGTTAAACCAAAAGTGTACTTCGTTCAAAATTCCCAGCCTTTAGCCCCCCCCCCAGAGGTCCTATAAAATCCTATATATTTTGCAGATCTCGTCAAAAATCCTATAATTTTGAAATATGCGCGAATTTTTAAGCAACCTATCGGTTAAACCAACAGGACTCGAGTCTAAAAATATGAAAAAACTAGCTGTTACCCGCGGCGTCGCTCGCATGTAATAAGAACTACCATCAAAATGATATAAAGAATGGGTAGATTTTACTGATGACTAATATTTTTGTAGCACCCTAGGAGCGAAGGCACTCGGCGTTGCACGTCAGCCCGTCGGGACATTTTTTTATTATTTTTCACGCAGACATTATTCTATAAAGAAGGGTTTTAAGTTTTTGGCCGCCATTTAAAAATATGGCATCAAATCGAACCCGTAAGACCATTCAACCCGTTGTAACCTCCCGTAATAATCAAGGGACCTCCTGGGTTTCTACTCCAGGGGTGTACGGTTACATAGAGGATTAACACACAGCGTTACCTCTGACCTTCCCCCGTACTATATAAGCGTCGACTGCTTATCCTATTAAGTCAGTCATTCTCCACTACTAGAATGTAGTAGTATGCTCGAGCATAGGGCGTCTTGCCCTGGTATTGGACTTCATCCATTAATAGCAATTATTATTTAATTCTTTAGTTGTATAATGCAAGTTGGCATTTAATTATTATTTAATTAGTTAGTTTAATAAAGTATGATTGAAGCTAAGGAACAGTGTAGTTTATTCTTAGTTATAGCCAAGGCTTTTATGGCCACGTGCGAATGTGGCGAGTTTAGTAAGTCTCGCAAGCGTGGTTACACCGTCTATAGGTTAAAGGAAACCAGTGTACTAAATATTTGTGAAATCGGTTGAAACGCGCGGACTTGTTGCACAGAGAAGATTTTTTACATTTCTGGGCGCCATTTTTCAAGATGGCGGCGGATTGGAAAAATCTTTCTTAGTACGCGCCTACTACATATGAGTAACGTTCCTGCAAATTTTCAGCCTTCTAGGGCAAGCGGTTTGGGCTGGGCGTTGATTATCAGTCAGTCTGTCAGTCAGGACTTTGATTTATATAGATATAGATAGGGACAGCTTACCTAATATTGCAGCTTAACTAGTTAAAAATGCCTCGGTGTATATTATGGTTCTGAGAATTGAACGTTCAGTGCCGACCACCATGCTGAGCTTTGTGTCTGGACGGACAGCCAATAAGGAATCTATTTGTTGTCGTCTGCTAGATCAAAAAAGTCGGGAAATGATTGTTTTCACCGAACTGGACTGTTATTTAAAAACAAATGGACGAAAAATAATAATATTTTAGTGTCCTATATAATCCCATATTTATGGAAAAAAGTCCTATAAAATCCTATATTTTCATTACCTATAATTCCTATAGAGCTATTTCAATTCGGCGGGGTTTCGCCAGTCCCCGCCTAGGCGCCATATTGTGCGGGAAATTTAGCATAGAGTTCTTCAGTGGCCCGCACGGAGGGAGGGTGAAAACCGGCTCCGTTTATTGGCAGGCTCAACTGTGACGTTTCCCCCACTCAACTGATATAGCTCTATAAATATTTTTGAAATTCGGCTGGGGGCCCTGCATGTAAACCTCTACACGAACCAATTAAACGGAGAAGAGCTTTTTTGGGGGTCAAAGGTTTATTAAAAATGGTACATACTCTATCAGATAATCCTAAGTTTGATATTTAGTACTAGAGCTAGCATCGGCTACTCTATACTTGTGTTACTTGTGCTACGGTCGTAAAGGTAATCATACGCAGAGGGGGTCGACACTATTCTGAGAGGTAAAGAGGTGTTTTTCAGATTACACGGCGCGAGCAAATGGAAACGAAGTATACTTTTGGTTTTTATCTATCAACTTTTGATAACGATTGAGTTTTGAAACCATTAGACTATTTGAATTTCTTTCGATAACGTTTGAGACCAAAAGCTGAAGTCCATTAAATTAGCCTAGGAAGTAACGAAAAGAAGGGTTTGGTACTCCCCTCTCTTGTGTAGCAATACTGAAGAAGGGCAACACATTCACCACCTAGCGATAACTTTTCTCAGACCTCCGGTTTAGGCGCGACTCCAACGCCAAAATTTGCCCTATTGGGAGAGAAACAGCTATTGGCTGAACATAAACTCTGAATCTCTAAAGGGACCGGAAAACGCCCGCTTCTCACTGTACAAACCGAGTTCTCTATAGCATAGCATCGGGGGAAGGAATGAGGGCTGTAAATATGGGAACAGTCAAGGCCGTTCGGTCTTTTGTGATTTTTTTTTTATAAAGCAAACGTGCTATAGAGAGGAATCTCCCCCGTTTTCCGGTCCCTTTAGAGATGCAACGTTCATGGGCTGAAGGATTCACGCCCCGCTCACGTGAAGAAAGATTTCCAAGAGAGGACCTCGAGATTTCAAACAGGCTTAATAAATAGGGAAAAACGAAACCCCCATCCATGGAGTTAAAAGGAGTTCTTACCCAGAGCTGTACTAATTAATTAGTTAGCTAATTGAATTTCTAATTAATTAGCAACATTTACTAATTGAAAATGGTAATTGAATTTTAATTACATTAGTGCTAATTGAGAAGTAATTCTAATTAATTAATATGAATCGGAAAGGTAATTATCTAATTAAAATTTAATTAGATTTAGGATTAACTAATTAGCCAATTGGATTTTCAATTAATCTTTTACGCCAATTTGTTGTAAAAAAATCGAGGAATTAACTCTTGATTCATCTATTTGAATATGAAAAAGCCTTATCTTATATCGATGCGGAAACCTTAGTGCTACTCTAAATTTTTCAGCTCCTCAAATAAATTTCGTAGATCGCAACTGCCCCATTTCGAAATTTCGACTGTTTTACCTACTCGAATTAATAGCAGTACGCATGTATTTACTACTCAGGAGTCCATTATAGGAACTGTGGCAAGAAAATGATGAAATAAGACAAATTTTAACATGACGGAAGGCTCGAGGCTTGTCTCATTTTTCGAGAATAATTCATGGCTTCCGTACCCGATTTTCAATGGCATTAAAACATTAAACTTTGCATTACCAAAGTACTAAATCCATGGGCACTTTTAAACTTTTATGTTTACTTATGGTTTCTTTTTTACCTTAATTAGACAAGCAATTAATTTGAAAATAGTAATTCTAATTAATTAGTTTGATAAATAAATGTCTAATTTCTAATTGAATTGAATTAGTTTCTATGTCTAATTGCTAATTGGCTAATTAATTAGTTCATAAATATTTCCCTAATTGCTAATTGGCTAATTAATTAGTTCATAAATATTTCCCTAATTGCTAATTCTAATTCAATTAGTTGTCAGCTAATTAGCACAGCTCTGTTCTTACCCCAGCAGAGACGTACGCTACTGTAATTGTTTACTTCCTAGGCTAATTTAATGGACTTCTGCAAAAGATAAAATGACATGGTTTGCTTCTATTAATCCAAGATACATTGTTCTAATGCCAAGCGTATCTTAATTATTTTTGATTTTGTGTGAACAAAGAAAACGAAATGGCTCAGTGGTAAGAATTCTATTGGGTGATCATAACACGTTCAAATATGAAGGAAACGAGATAACTCGATATGTGGAAAAGGTTTACGTACACCCTGCCTATGATCCTGAACCAAAGGTTAGTCAAGTTAACAAGTCACGTAAATAAAATTTCCGTATTAGCTAGGTGTAGTTGGGTGGCGTGTTAGTCGTGTTTTCTCCAGGGGCTAATCATTTGTACACCTTATTTCTGAATTTTCATGTGAATTCCATTGATTACTGAATGAATTCCTTGATTTCCGTTAATACAATTATTTTCCGTGATTTCGATAATCTTTTCACTGATTGCCGCAGATTAGTTGTGATTCCTGTTCGAATTCCCCTGATTTTTGTTGAATGTCGTGACTGCCACTGCATTCTTCGTGAATTATGATGAATGCAGTGATTATTTCTATTTCAACTGATTACGATTTTCAATTTGGGATTTTCGAATTCCTCGATTGATTATGCGTGATTATTTCACGGAATACTGGATTACCGAAGTGACTACAAAGGATTACTAGTAAATCATGTGATTATTTCTGATTTTCTCAAGATTTTGCGTGATTATTGGTGATTCACTGATTTCTGATTACCTTTGAATGCCCATAAGAAGGATTTTGATCACTGATGATTTTCTAAGAATTCTAGAAATCAAGTTATCGATTTAAGCGGTTTTTTAACACCTGATTATTAAAGTGACTAACCCCTCGTGTTTTCTAACTATCTAAGCTAATATTTGAGATGGCCCTACCGTTGGGGTTCTTACTAAACAGGTATTTTTGTCTATCTAACCAAAACGCACGAAGCACAAACATACACACAGATCATAATCGTAAAAGTCAGTATTTTTTCACATTCGTAGCTTAAAACCTACATTGAAGGGTAGGAAACAATATTGGCATTGTCAAAGAATTCACAGGGTTAGATTGCGACAACCCCCAAATTTAGTTTAATTTGATGGACAGCTGTGGCGAAGCCCATTTGCTGAAAGCGTTTTAAATTAAAATATTTTCACTTTACTCCGGTTTTTGGGGTTAGCGCGGGGAGGCTGAAAAGGAATGCGAGCAAGGTAGCTAGAATGAGAGATTCATTTTCATTCGGAAAGGGCACTATGTGTAAAGGCTGCTGGGTTGCTGTAATTTATTTATAATTGTCGTTGAAAACATCTCCTGACCCTTCTATGTGTATCTAGTTTTTATAGGTTTTTATCTACGTTGTGAATGACATACTGGCTTTCACGATTATAATCTGTGTGGTTTGTCTGTAGAGTCTGGATAGACGAAAAGACCTTTTCAGTTAGGTGTGGTGTAACCTTAATGTACCCCAACCGTTGGTTCATCTCAAGTATTACCTTAGCGAGCTAGAAAGCAAGAATACTGTACTACATTAGCACATACGAAGCTAACACGTCCTCCCCACACTCCCAACCACACCTAGCTAATACGTAAAAGTCCTTTCCGTGACTTGTTTCAAAAGTTGAAATAATAACTGTTATAAATTGCTATATGTTTATTTTTAATAGAACGATATTGCATTGCTGAAGCTAAATGCACCAGTGCAGTATAATAATAGGATTTCACCTATATGCTTACCCTCGAATGACGATGTGCTTGGAGGTTCGGCAATTGTGACTGGTTGGGGTGACACCATGAGTAAGTAACAATACCTACAAGCCTACCAGACGGAAATAAACAAAGATGGCACGTAACGTAATGGCTGTAACATCTAACAAGACTATTACATTTCCTTCCATTATTGGCTTAAGATTGATGGGGGTTGTGAAATCTCAGAGAAATAGGCGGGCTAATTGTGGAAACTTGCTGTGGAACAGCTCAGTTCCGGTGGGACGCTAAAAAATGGGGGAATAATGCTCGGAAAAAATGGCCTGCGATCTACGAGGGAAATAAGAATACTTTTTATGCTATTCCTTGGGACCAGTGACCCCCCCCCCTAGTGTCCGAAATAATAAACTGGTCTGCGGACTTGTTCCCGCCTTTGCTTTCCTACAGATTTGCAATTAATAAACTGGTCCCGAGGACCAGTAACCTTCTAGTGTCCGAAATAATAAACTGGTCTCCGGACTGGTCCAAGCCTATGTTTTTCTACAGATTTGCAATTAATAAACTGGTCCCGAGGGCCAGTAACCCCCCTAGTGTCCGAAATAATAAACTGGCCCAGAACTGGTCCCCACCTTTGTTCTCCTATAGATTTGCAATTAATAAACTGGTCCCGAGGACCAGTAACCCCCACTTGAATTTAAAAACTAGTCCAAGCACTTAATAAACTGGTTTTGGACCAGGGTTGGCAAAAATCCGGATTTTTCTTGAAAAAGCCGCTGGTATGGTTTTTTGCTGGTTTAAACCGGATTTTATTGGTTTTATCCAGCTTTTTTAAACTACTCTTTAGTGCTTAAATTTTAGCACTTCTTTTTACATTTAGTGCGATAGTTGTCTTCTACTAGGCCGTCTGATTGAGAATCATTTTTATTGTACATAAAAGTTGTTAAAACTATAGACATTTCCCTTAGAGATGAGTAGGGCCCCTGATTTAATCGAGAATTTTCAATACAACCCGACATATATCGGTCGAAAAATCCTAAGTTTTAGTTAGAAAATGACTTAAAACTTTTTGCTGGTCGAGTCGGGTAGGGTTTTCATACCGTCTACCCGGGTAGGCATTTTTATTATCTTCAATAGGGCAGGGTTGGGCCCAGGTAGGCTCTTTTTGTGATCTTCAATGGGGCAGGGTCGGGCCCGGGTAGGCTGTTTTGTGATCTTCAATTGGGCAGGGTCGGGCCCGGGTAGGCTGTTTTGTGATCTTCAATTGGACAGGGTCGGGCCCGGGTAGGCTGTTTTGTGATCTTCAATTGGGCAGGGTCGGGCCCGGGTAGGCTGTTTTGTGATCTTCAATTGGGCAGGGTCGGGCCCGGGTAGGCTGTTTTGTGATCTTCAATTGGACAGGGTCGGGCCCGGGTAGGCTGTTTTGTGATCTTCAATTGGGCAGGGTCGGGCCCGGGTAGGCTGTTTTGTGATCTTCAATTGGGCAGGGTCGGGCCCGGGTAGGCTGTTTTGTGATCTTCAATAGGGCAGGGTCTGATAAAGATTTTTCTAAACGCGCGGTCCGACCAACCAATTTAGCATGGGGAAAAATTCAACTCGGTCTCACGAGTTTCGGGTGGAGCAGTGGGAGAAGGGTGCGTCAAAATAACCCACAACATATGGGAATGGACCATTTCGATGAAATGAAGAGGTAAAGACATGTGGGTCAAACTTTTCCTTCCATCTCACTTTATGGTGCCTGCGCTGTACTCTATTATTATATTTTTTTAAAAATCCACTGGATTTTTCAACGTGGTTTAAACCGGTTTAATCCAGGTGGATAAAACCGGACTGGATACCAGCGTGCCAACCCTGTTTTGGACCAGAGGAAGAGTGCTGATTTCCCAGACGGTGAGTTGTCTGACATAGACCGACTGCCCTTTTCCGAGTATTTCTTTTCCATTTTCTAGCGTCCCACCGGACCTTAGCTGTTCCACAGCTGGCGCGTCTACTTTCCAGTGAGCACAAATAGAAGGGAGAGTTGGAGAGACCAAATTCTCCGTCAGTCCCCCCCCCTTTCAAAAACGTTACCAGTCCTGGGGCTCTCTAAAGCCGCTATTACACGGGAACTTCGAAACGTTTTGTAACGTTTTGAAACGTTTGGGAACCACCGTGTAAACAGAAACCGTTCTCGCGCGAAACGATTCGAATCGTTTTGGCCAAAACGCCCCCGGGGAGCGATTTCAAAACGTTTTCAGCACCTTCTGGCGTTGACATCCCGTGAATAAGTTTTTTTTTCTCAAATCAAATTAAAAGATGGCCGCAACTTGGCGTGATAACTATGTTTTGGCATTAATAAACCTTTTAAAAGAAAAAAAACATTATCGGACAGTTGGACAGGGTCCGAAGAAATAATTTGATAAGAGTGTCGCACATGCACAATCGGCGCAGCGGAAAGGGAGTAAAAAATCGGAGAAGTTTATACTTCGGCCAACAGTGTGAGCCTCTAACCGTATTTTCGTGTTTACCCTTCTGAGGGGATGACGTGACGTCTTACTCCTCGGCTGTGCGCCGAGGTAGGTGCGCGTGAGAGCCATCTTGGCCGGCCGTTATAGTTACCTTCCCCCTTTTCTCTTTGACTCTCCTTTCTATTTGTGCTCACTGCTATTTCTCCTTCTTTCACCATCCTTTATTGGATGTCGTCGTTGTGCTGTTCAGTGGCGTGAGAATGCGCGTGGAGATCCAAATAATACTAGAGGGTGTATTCTGCATTCCTTTAATAAAGATTGCGAAAGCTAGAGTTGTGAAACGGAATAAAGACATCGCCAGGGCAAAAGTATATAGGGAAAAGTACACTTTGATGAAACTTGCTCGCGCCGTGTAATAGGAGAAGCCTAACTCTTTTAGCCCAGCCAGAATAGAGTCTGTGTATGATTATCTTCCCGACCGTGGCACTGGAGACAAGCCGTTTCGTGAATAGGTTTATGGTGTAGCGGATGCTTGCTCTAGTACCAAAAATGAACGTTTGGATCAGCAGCATCATGTTACTGCTACTTTAAACCTATGGCGCCAAGAAGCTCTTCCCTGATTGGTTAGTTCTTGAAGGCGGTTAATTTAGAGGACGGTAGTTTCAGTCTACATGTCGTCTACAAGCAAAGGCAGGGGATTGCTAATGAAGTGTATTTTTTTATTACTATACACTTTTGGCCAGGGTAAATTAAAGTTTTTCGTGTACCTTGGTAAATTTGGTTATACGCTGTGTGAAGGTATTTATGAAGTTGGGCGGACAATCCTGAACCCATATTCCTCACTTGCCCCTTCTGATAATACAGGAAGTACATAATACTACTCTTCGGGAGAAGTGTACAACCACAAAGCAGGCGGAGTAATTGTAACATGATTCTTCCCAACATCGGAATTAACATTTGGAGTGCACAAGGTTACTAAACCAAATGATGCACACACGCCATGTAAATGGTTCCCTCATCATTACTCTATTAGCGCTGCTTAAATATTTGCCAAGCGCATGCGCTTGTGTGTTTTTGTCCCAGCCACGTCAAGACAATCAAGGTTTGTGCTTATTCGAGTGCAGGGGATTTAGTACATACCAAACAATTATAGAATTCAGCCCAAGGCAAACAAAAAGGGCTCACTCACCTGGGAAGAATCATGGAACTACATAACTAAAGTATTAAGAGAATACAGAGTGTCATCCTTCTTCTATTATCCCCTTCTGCTAGTACTGGTTTTCTAAATTCGTTTCAATTCTTAGTTGCAATGTAATTAAATTATGCATTTTATAATAAAGCGCATGGTGAGTCAGACGTCTTAAGACAAGCGGTTATTCCATTTATTAACTCAACAAAATGCAACGAACTTTACTTCGACACTGTGTCACCAAACACTTTATGCACTCTACAACCTGGTGGTGGACGTAGCCCTTGTAACGTAAGTATATTCAAGTCCGGCACAAATTGTAAGGGAACTGTTATTAAAGAAGGGTGTAATTTGCATCTCTTACTCGCTTTTTCTTGGCTCTCATTTTTTTGGCATTATATTTTTACTGTTGATTTTTGTACTGTTTCATTGTGTTTTATGCAGATTTATTGTGTTTTTATGCTGTTTTATTGGGGTTTCAAGCTGTTTTGTGTTTCTATGCTGTTTTATTGTTTCTATGCAGTTTTATTGTTTCTATGCTGTTTTATTGTGTTTTTATGTTGTTTTATTGTGTTTTTATGCTGTTTTACTGTGTTTATATGCTGTTTTATTGTTTCTATGCAGTTTTATTGTTTCTATGCTGTTTTATTGTGTTTTTATGCTGTTTTACTGTGTTTATATGCTGTTTTATTGCGCTTTTTTGCAGTTTTATTGCGCTTTTTTGCAGTTTTATTGCGTCTTTTGCTGTTTTATTGCGTTTGTTGCCGTTTAATTACGTTTTTATACTGTTTTATTTTTGTGCTGTTTTATTTTTATGCTGTTTTATTTTTTGTGCTGTTTTATTTTTATTATTTAAAAATGCTGTTTTATTTTTTATGCTGTGTTATTTTTTATGCTGTGTTATTTTTTATGCTGTTTTATTTTTTATGCTGTTTTATTGTTTATGCTGTTTTATTGTTTATGCTGTTTTATTGTTTATGCTGTTTTATTGTTTATGCTGGTTTATTGTTTATGCTGTTTTATTGTTTATGCTGTTTAATTGTGTTTCTATGCTGTTTAATTGTGTTTTATGCTGTTTAATTGTGTTTTTATGCTGTTTTATTGTGTTTTTATTGTGTTTTTATGCTGTTTTATTGTGTTTTTATTGTGTTTTTATCCAGTTTAATTTTGTTTTTATTGCTTTATTGTCTTTTTATGCTGTTTTAATCTGTTGTATGCTGTTTTAATCTGTTGTATGCTGTTTTAATCTGTTGTATGCTGTTTTAATCTGTTGTATGCTGTTTTATTGGGCTTTAAAGCAGTTATATTGTTTTTTATGGTGTTTTCTGCTGTATACATCGAAATAACGCTTCTTTTGGGAGTAGTAAAGTGATCCTTCTTCGAATGGGTACAACCTTAACTATTTGGCGTTTTCACTTTATCAGAATCATAGAATTTACAATAGTATTTGATGCAAAACTCTAATAAACGCTGATAGCACTGTACAGATAATAATTCGTGTCATTTTTACGATGCAACAGGGCGACAGTGGTGGCCCGCTTGTTCAGAAAAAAGATAATCGATGGACTCTTCGAGGTATTGTTTCGTGGGGACACAGGATATGCGGAACCGAACGTGGGCCAGCTGTTTACACGGATGTGCAGAAATATCTAACATGGATTAAAAATATTGTTGATAAAGAATAGATGTATTTACATATTGTTATTAAAAAGCAAAATAAACGCAAAGCCTAGCTCCATCACGTTTTCCAAAAGTTCAGTAATTGGATAGTTCGAGGGGTCCGACATTTACACCAGTGACCACAAATAGAGGCCAAACTCTCCGTCAGCCCTCCTTTCTAGGAGCGTACCGCACATGCGCAATCGGCGCAATAGAGATGGAAACAAGTTGGGAAAACCAAAATATTACCTCTCCGTGTCAAGAGGTCTACTACTACAAACGTATTTACCTAGATATGGAATTATTTAACTTTTTTGAAGTAAAAATTTACGAAATATTGAAGCAGTATTCCAAACATAGCGAATGTACAGTAAAGCAGACGACATTTTACATCCAATAAGGATAAATCTTGGACACATGGAAATCAGTCAATGGGGAAAAGAACAGGAAATGAAGTCTACGCTTCAGCTGTTTACCCTATATTCTGAAAGCTACATTCACAACTGGTTTGCAGTGTAAACACTATCGTCTCGTCTCACCTCAACAATATTCTTAGTTTGCCAACATGAATGTTAACGTTAAATAACACCAAAGCTAAATTGTAGCTAGACGCACTAATAGTCAATGTGCGCCATAAAGAGAATAATAAGTCTGTAGTTACTACCCGTTTACCATTAGCCCTTTTACTAACCTTATAATTATTATTTAAGAGTGTATTTAACTTTCGGCTCACTCTGAACCGTTGATGTCTGTTCATTCCAGACACGAAAATCAAAGCCAAGAGTTTACTTCACCTCAGGCCTCAATTATTTACTCTTTGTTTCACTAAGCCTTTTGCGGATAATACTTGTTATACGCGCCGGAGTTTAGGTCTTAGTTTTCTTCATGAAATCACTAAACCAAGGATTATTCTATATACAGATGTAGTATAGCTTAAGCAATATATAAACAGCCATTTCAAATAACAATATTAAAAAAAATCTTTGGAATATCAAAATGAAACAGAGCTTTAAAGCTACAAAAGTACTAAATGCATCATAATTACGAAAAATACTTCCACATATTCACTTTATATTATGGAAAAAGGGAATATTAAGGTTCTGTATGATTTCTTAACACATCAACACAAGGCTAACTGCTAACGCGACGCACTAGTGTAACAATGGACGGACACACACAGACAACAAGAGTAACAAGGAGTGTAAACCCATTAGTGGAAGCAGTATTTGTTTTCCGAAACAATCTCGCTTATTTTTATCCTCTCTAGACTTCGCTAAAAACGTATTACTACTACGTAAAATATTAATAGACAGGCAAGGATTGATACCATTAAAGAAGGAGCGCAATATTATCCATATTTTCATTTCATATACAGAGAAAAGAAATTATTATGTTTCTGAGAGGAGCTTCCCATTTTGGTTGTTGTTTTGAAAAATATATCGCAATGCACGGGCCTTGGCAGATATAGGAGGCGATGATAATCTCTCTCTTTGCACGAGAGGTTTATCTTTTATATTTAAATAAATATAATTATTTTTAATTATTTTAATCTTCAATAATTAACATTAATAATAGTTAAATCGTTTAAAATAAAGTTATACCTATTATCATCTCAACTTTGCTAATATTGACGTTTAAAGTGAAGGGTACCCCTCTTGCCCACTTTCTTCAAATTTTGGGGTATACATACGATTCGTTTCCATCATAATGGTAAGAAAAAAGCGCAATTGCGAAAACCTTTGGTGGCGATCCCACCTTAGGGAGGCTAGACGTTTCTCGTAACCCTAGCTGATCGCCGCGTATATCCTAAAACCAAACGATGATAATGGAGTAGAAGCCAATGATACAGATTGGTGTCTATGTGGAATAGACGGAAGACCAGTGGATGGTGGTGTTGGAAGCCAATGATACAGATTGGTGTCTATGTGGAGTAGACGGAAGACCAGTGGATGGTGGTGTTTAGGAGCCAGTATGTACAGGCTGGTGTCCAAGTGGAATGGACGAAGATCAGAAGATGGTGGTGATTAGAAGCCAATATGTACAGACTGGTGTCCAAGTGGAATGGACGAAGACCAGAAGATGGTGGTGATTAGAAGCCAATATGTACAGACTGGTGTCCAAGTGGAATGGACGAAGACCAGAAGATGGTGGTGATTAGAAGCCAGTATGTACAGAGTGGTGTCCATGTGGGATGGACGAAGACCAAACATGGTGGTGTGAGAACTCAAATATAGAGTAGCCAACGGAGAGAAATACAATTTTCTAAATTTCTGTGACCTGTCAATGCGGTCCGGAAATTGGGAACACGTTTGCTCCGATACGCAAACTGCGAACGCGGTCACGTGGGTGTAACAACGGACAGACACACAGACACACACACCCACACACACACACACAGACACACACACAGACACGGCCGTTACAGAACCTCTCCTGGACTTCGTCACACGGAGAGGTAAAAATCAGAGAAGTTTGCTTACGTTTCGACCAAGAGTATTACGGCCGAGGCACACACTAACCGTATTTTCGTGTTTACCCTTTTTGAATTGCCTTCTCAACGGATGACGTGGCGTCTTACTTACGTGTTGAGGGGAGGGGGCTTTATACTCGGCTATGCGTCGGACTGAAGTAAATACTAACCTTTCTCAATTCCTGCTTCTAAAATTACATGGATCCCTGGTACAAGGGTAGTATGTCTAGGCAGGGATAGATTTAATTTTGAGAAGCAGGAATGGAGAACGGTTAGTATTTACTTCAGTCCGACTCATCGCCCAGTATAGAGCCCCTCCCTCCAACACGTAACGAAAAGTTTAAATTATCTTATTGGCTCACTTAAACTACGTTTTGATGACGTTGCTGACGGTTACGGCGAAAAATACGTAATTCATTTTCACCTCTGCCGCTATGACCCCCTCTTCTTTCATACCCCCCCGTTCCGTGGAAGGGGGTCCAGGACTTTGACGCTCGCCCACATTATTCTGTTCTCCATTCCTACTTCTAAAATTAAATCTATACCTTGTCTAGAATAAGGGAAGTATTTTTTTTGGTACTCAAGAAATTTTCAAATAATTTGGTAAAATGTACCGAATTTATTAGATCAGTAATTTTTACAGTTACTACACTGTACAAAAGGTTGACAAAATTTAATTTTTAGGTTCGCTTTTGTATGCAAACGCATTTACTTCCAGTATGTGCGCAGTAACCTTGATTGTAGCCTATTGAAAAACAGTAAGTTCTGCATTTAAAGTCATTCTTTGGGCATCCGTGTTCGGCAGCAACCGTGTCAACCTCTGAATAAGAAAGATAGAGAAATAGATTTCAGCGCAAGAATCGAAACCACAGTCAATAATTAAAGTTTAATAAGCCTTTGAATCATCCGGCATATTCAAAAACCAGTGCTGACACGAGATTCTTAAAATTATATAGGTCATTTGATAGCGTAAAACTATGGATAAGGCTGAACATATTCTGAAAACTTCAACTATCTAGTTCACGTCTAGAATTCCAAGATGAATATAATCTATAATTTAGGGTTGTTAATTTGGGTGTACCTCATATGAGCAGTTCCCTGTAGAGCAGTTCTCGAAATAGCAACCGCGATTCCAAAAAACAGCGGAGTTTTTCAAAACTGCTGTTTAGAAATAGCGGCCGCTGTTTTGAGAAATAGCAGTGTTTGTCTTGAGTTTCGAGCATTTCTTAACAATACAGTTATATTCGTTGGTCTCAAATACTACCTTTTCCGTGATCATTTAATCAGGAATGTGACCTAATAAAACATCATGTTTTTGGGTAGATAATTGTAAACAGTAATTTTTTGGAAAAGGCATATTATAATTCGAGAAAGGTTATTTTATTTCGGAAGTAGATAATTGTAAACAGTAATTGTTTGGAAAAGGCGTAACATTGTTACACCATTTCCAAAATATTACTAACCTGACCTAATACTATTTAGTTGAAATAATCAACTTTAACCTAACCAAATTATCCATATCTGACCTAGTTCAATTTGAGTTCATATAACCCAGCTGGGCCAGCTTACACCATAATAAACAACTATAGTTTTTCGCATATCTGTTTTTCCGCTCATTAGAGAACTGCTGTAACGGTACGCCGCGTTTACGAGAACCGCTGTATCGGTAATTGCTGTAATGGGTAAACTGCCATTTCGGGAACCACTATTTAGAGAACTGTTGTTATGAGGACCGCTATTATGAAATCCGCTCATATGGGAACTGCTCACATGAAGGCTTCCCGTTAATTTTCAGGTAAAATGAAACGTGGAAAATATTCCGTAAACTTTAGACTGAATTTTCAATTCTTTTTTTGAATTGATAGAAAATGTTTTTTAAGACTAAAATTTTAATTTAATTATTGGAATCTAATTCGCTATCGATTCAATTTCAACTCCTACAGAAGCCTAAAGTAAAAGTAAGACTGCGAACTCCGTTCTTCGGAACCCACTGCGTCTATAGTCCAGTTTGTAGTTAACACGAAACAAAACAATTGGGTATAAAAACCAGATAATTTTCCGATTTGCAACCTTACTCAACCCTCAAAGTGTAAAGGCCCGTTCAGAGTACCAAACTTTAGACACCTGACAAAGCCGAACTGAACAGTCAGGCCAGATTGTCAGGCAATATGAACGTGTCACCCAACCGTACTATTGTCTGGTTGAAGGTCCGATTGGATTCGGGCCGACTAAAGTCAGAGAGGGAACAAACCAATCACAATAGGCGAAACTATTACGTCATGGGGCACGTGTCGTTTTTTTTTAACGCGAGAGAGAGAACCGAGAGTAGCGGCCATTTTTTAATTATCGCTGAAAGCCTGAAAAACGATTTCGGGCCTTGGCCACTTTTTAACATGGGTTAATTATTAAGTCTTGATGGGTGTTCCTCATTGAATATTATCGGAAGTATTATAGTAGGGAAGTTTCTTATCTTACTTCTGATATTATTGACCTTTATTATGTTTTGAACTGCAGAAATTTAATTGGATTAGCTCTTAATTATGCTTGTAAATTAATGACAAGTCAATGATTTGTCAGCTGACTAAAGTTGGGTAATCTGAACGGGCCATAGACGTTACTTGACTAAATTCCTTTGACGAGGGAAGAGTTATAAATTGCGTACACATCGGATTTAAAGCCAAAACTAGAAGTTAAGTTAAAAGTCTCGAATACGGTAATTCCCCCAATACTGGTTGGAAACCTTTGCTTATCTAGATACTTTTCAAAGAGCCGTGGTGTTTTGGAGGAATACCTTCTAAGGAACTTACTAGCGAGAGTTTCTACAATATATATCTTAATCTTGACTAATTCTAGTGTCCTAACAGAATATCATGTTAATAAATAACACCTACCGATTGAAGCCATTGCAATCAGGACAAGGATTACGAGCGCAACAGCCCTCATGATGAATGTTCTGCGAAAGTAAAATAACCCTTAACAATTAATATCAGAAGGGGATAATAGAAGAGGGATGACACTCGGTATCCTCTTTAATACATTAGTTATGTAACATGATTCTTACCAGCCGAGGGAAACTTTTTGTTTGCTCTCCCGCTCAACAAACTTCAGATGGGTAACTATTACACCGTACTAGGGTAATAGCAAGAACGAATTCAGGATACCATAAGAACGTGGAATGGTAACATTGTCCCCATACTTCTTTCGAAAACCGTTACCGCCTTCGTTCTAGGTATCCTTAAAATCCGTTTTTAGCGCCATCGGTGGGTTATAAATCAGTTAAAGTGGCTAGTATCACATTCAGCTTCTCTGGCCTTAAGCCTTGGCGTTACACGGCGACGTTTGGGAAATCCGTTGCACTGACTTTGTCCCAGATAAATCAGGCTCTCTAATAAAAAAATCTAGATTGTTTATAACCACTCTTTTTAAATATATCAGTTCGTCATTAACGATTTTAACAATTTTTTTCTTGATACCGACACCAACACTCCTAGACCCAGGAGACTACATTTTCCATATTCCCAAAAATAGGCCCCTCCCTCATACTATGAAAAGTATGACTTCATGGCGCCAGCATTGCCTGGTTTCAACGTTCTTATGGTATCCTGAATTCGTTCTTGGTAATAGTATGTACTAAATCCAAGTAGCAATCAAGTAGGGACAAACCTTGATTGTCTGTTCGTGGCTGGGACAAAAACGCACAAGCGAATGCACGCGCCTTGGCAAATAGTTAAGCAGCGCTAATAGAGTAATGATGAAGGAACTATGGTGTATGTGCATGATTCGGTTTTGTAACCTTAATTGTGCACCCCAAATGTTGATATGATGATGTTGGGAAGAATCATGTTACAATTACCCGCTCGCTTTGTGGTGGTACACTTCTCTCGAAGAGAAGTATTATATACTTCTGGTAAAATCTAGAAGATTTCACTTAAGGTGACTTCTATCGAGTCGATATCTCTGTATAGACTCAAAACCCTGCTTAGGCGTTACTTATAATCTGTCAATATGACATAGCCAAGCAACAAAGAAATATTTCAAACAAAGGGGCCAGAGAAAATTCTACCACTCTCTCTCAGCTTTAACTTTAGGCAGGGATAGATTTAATTTTAGATGTAGGAATGGAGAATGGTTTGTATTTACTTCCGTCCGACTCATCGCCCAGTATAGAGCCCCTCCCTTCAACACGCAACGAAAAGTTTAAATTATCTTATTGACTCACTTAAACCACGTTTTGTTGACGTTTCTGACGGTTACGGCGAAAAAGAATTAATTTTTACCTCTGTCACTATGACCCGCCTCTTTTTTCATACCTCTCCCTCCCCTTTGAAAGGGATTCCGGAACTTTGACGCGCGCCCACATTTACTCTGTTCTCCATACTTCTAAAATTAAATCTATCCCTGCTTTAACGAAGGGTTGTACTTGTTACGCACTCTGCCAGGCAAGCTAGACAAGTACCGATTCGAAACTGAACTGATAGCCTTTCTTTTCTCAAAGGCCTGGCAACACTGGTGCGAAGGCAACGCGTATTACCCGCTCGGCAACTTTACTCAGCGAACTAATCTATTTAGCAATTGACCAAGAGTAAGACCATGGATAAAGAAAGCGAGGAAATTTGTTTTCAGGCTATAGGGTAGGCAATTCCCTATCCCCGACGACACCTTACTTTGTATATACTCTGTTACTGCATCGGTTGTCAGCGCGCGCAAAGCTATGTCTCTATGTAACCTAGCTTCGTGCCTGCTCACAAGAGACGAAAAACTTCAGGATTAAAAATATCCACGAGTTTCCTAGCTCGGGTGCATCTAACTATGCCTTAGTTTCAAAGACGTGTAGTAGGCTGTAGGTAATTTCACTTGTATTTGAAACTCAGGCCTAGAGGTCCGTGCACTCGAGCTGAAGAACTCGCGGATATTTTAACTCCTGAAGTTTTTCGTCTCTTTTCAGCACGCATTAGCTTTGCGCGTGCTGACAACCGATGTTGTAACAGAGTATATACAGAATAAGCTGTCGTTCGAGATAGGGAGTTGCCTATCCTATAGCGTCGTGGAAACAAATTTCGTCATGCGCATTCTTTATCCATGGTAAAACGAACAGTTTCCTTTTCCCTATATTATTCACTCGGCAGTCTGCTCAAGGCGTATCTTGATCCGAGATTAAAACTAATAAGCTAGAACCGTTTACCTTAGAGCGTAAAAACATAACCAAACCGTGATTTTAAAACAAACTAAGCTAATGAAAGAAAACTAACTTAGTTTGACTGAGATGGAAGTCATTGAACGTAATGAAAATACCTCTCGGTCTTACCTTATTTCGTACTTTGATTGTAGAAGTGAAACAAATGAATTTACCTTGTTCAACTTCCCTTATTTATACCTGCAGTTCTGGATGTCGCTATGGGAAATACGACAGAGGCTTTTAAGTTCTTTGAAGATTACGAAACTACGTGTATCTCGCTGTCTATCTTATTATGAAAGGCGATAACTTATTTAAATATTCAATGATAATTGGTGGTGTTATTCGATTCTCAGCAAGCTTGAGGAAAAACTAGGTTTTTGCAGTGAGCACAAATAAAAAGGAGAGTCAAAGAGAGAAGGGGAACCGGGAATGTAACTATAACGGCCGGCCCACATGGCTCTCAGGCGCACCTACCTCGGCGCACAGTCGAGGAGTAAGACGTCACGTCATCCGTTGAGAAGGAAATTCTAAAAGGGTAAGGTTCCCATTTGACCGAAAATGACGACCGAAAACTTAAGCGCTGCGTCAAAAAATTGAGTTTTACGTAGGCCTTCGACGGAAAGATTTTAGTTCGGTTCACACATTCGACCGAATTCAGACCAAAAAGGGCGGTCAACAGGTAGTCACGTGGCACGAATTGGAATTGGGACTCGGAACCAGAAGAACTTAAGCCTTGCCTTTGATTTTCCCTTGATGATATCTTAATTAATTAGGGAGTTTACTTCTACCAAATGAAGGTCAGAGAGATTCAAAATACAAACACGGGAATAGCGACTCGCGATCTAATCCGGTTAGAGAATTCAGACTCAAAAGTTCATAACATGCAAATGTGGCAATGGCGGCTGACGAGTTAAAAAAACCTCAAAGCGGCGATAAAAAACTTCAACAGAAGCTTCATCCCGAAACGAATTTTGATTGTTTATAAAAATAATTTTACGTCGGCCTCTGCGTCAAAAATTGAACACCATTTCTGTCCGACCGAAATCTGTTTCGATCGCGTTCTGCGGAAGATGTTTTACCGCAGAGGTGCTTACGCAGTGTTTCCGTCGTGTTTTCGGTCAAGTGGGAACTAAGCTTAAACCAGAAAATACGGTTAGAGGCTCATACCTCGGCCGTAATACTATTGGCCGAAACGTAAAAAAACTTCTCTGATTTTTTCCCTCTCCATTGCTCCGATTGCGCATGTTTAGCATGCTCTTAGAGAGTCCCAGCACTGGTAACGTTTTTGAAAGGGGTGGGGGGAGAATTTGGTCTCACCGACTCTCCTTCCTATTTGTGCTCACTGGTGTAAGCCAACTTCTGGGGAAATATCTATTACAATTGTTTGCAAGAAAATGTAACATCTGTCAGAATGCAATGTTTAGAATAACAGATTCGATAAAACCAGAAGTATATAATACTTCTCTTCGAGAGTAGTGTAAAACCACAAAGCGAATGGGGTTATTGTAACATGATTCTTCCCAACATCAGAATTAACATTTGGAGTGTACAAGGTTATAAAACCGAGTGATGCACATACGCCATGTAAATAGTTCCCTCATCATTACTCTATTAGCACTGCTTAGCTATTTGTCAAGGGGCATGCGCTTGTGTGTTTTTGTGCCAGCCACGTCAAGACAATCAAGGTTTGTGCCTACTTTATAGCTGAGTGTTTAGTACCACCAAACAGTTATAGAATTCATCCTAGCACGGTGCGATAGTTATCCATCTGAAGTTTGATCCCTCCCTGCCAGAATGTTGTTGAGAACATTTTCAAATGACTAAATTTCAACAAAAGGTTACGTGAATTGACTAACAATGCAAAAAAATAGTTATGCTTTTCGGCTAAAATATACTTGAAAGCGATGTTAAAAAATATAAATGTCATTGACATTGTTGTTAAGAGACTAAAATTTAAAATCCATTTAAGATATTAAAGGGAATGCGAATTTACAATTTCATATCATACTTTACCACGAAAGTGGTATTATGTTACTTTCAAAATATCAAGTTTTTAATATAATTGAACCAAAGATTCTATTTTTAAAATCCATTGAAAAATCACGATAACTCAGTTTCGATATATCAATAATTTTGTCTTGTCGAGCTTGTTCGCCGGTTTTATGACATCACTATGACATCAGGAAAAAAAGCGCGGGAATCCTACACGCGTCTCGAGCTTCTCGCCAGTCTAAACTCTGGGTCTGATAGCGGAGAGTGGCACCATCTCACGTGAAAAAATATATCTGTGACGTTGGACTACAGAAAACGTTTTAGCCTTTCTTAAAAAGAGGATTTCAAATAATTTCATATGAAGCATTTTTAAATGCATATTGCGGCCAAATAAGCAGAAATCAATGAATTGAAAGCTTGATATTTTTGAATTCACTGAAATTAATTCTATCTTTTGCTATATAAATCAGAGGTTTTTCAAACGAAACTTCTCATTCCCTTTAAGATTATCTTTTAGTTTCAGGGAGTGTGACGAGGGGTCTTAGACATTTGGTAATAATTCTTTGAATTTATCGAAATTACTACTTTCAAGGCACGTAATCTGAAGCTTCATACTTATTTCCATTCTAAACCGAATTAATTGACGCGTTGCCTACGGAATAAGTATGAAGGCCAGTTCACGCTTGGCTGAAGGTGGGACTTTACCTTATCTCGAAAATATATATTTCGCCGCGTGATGGCGCTCTTTGCTATCCTTCTATAAAGGGATCATTTATAAAAGTAAATTTGCTTTTGTTCATTGAGGATTTAAAAAAATGTATTGTTTTATTTTTTATTGTTAAATATATGTAATTTAATACAAATAGCTGAAATTCTGATTCGAGAACCATAGACAGCACGACAACCATAGACAGCGCGACAACTAACGTTGTATAACCTTGTACAAAATGAACGCCAACCGAAACTTCTTTCTTAAAGACCCCGAAACATTTTTTTCCAATGGTTCTGCATTCAATTCGTCTCATTCTAGTTAATGCAGTCACGCAGGGAAAGGGGTAAAATCCGTTTAGAGGATGATAAAGAAATCTACACCTTTAGCTTTGGGCCTTGTTGCCTCGAGGCAGGCTGACCGCAGCCCCTCAGCACGGTGGGGAAAAAATTTAAATCGAAGCGTGGCGTCACTGAAGGTATAGCAAAGAAATAATAAGTTTATTGACGGGTAAAAAAGAAAGCCAGAGGCTTATTGTGGCCCGACTTGGGTACAAACAATTTGGAAAAAAAAGTAATAATAATAATAATAATAATAAATTGGAACGGAGCAAATGGGTTAAACAAATAAAATAAAAAAGAAAAAAAACAAATTAAATTTAAAAACAAAACAAAAAACCATAAAGAAAACAGAACAAAATAAAACCAAAAAAAACAAAACACAAAAAAAAAGCAATGACGCGACTCAATGGACGAATTGGTCCAACCGAGCCTTGAACGCATGGACGGACGAGTCCCTCTTCACCTCACTAGGAAGACCATTCCACGAGTTAATTACCCGTTGCGTGAAAAAGACACGCCGAGGCAGGGACGTACAGCGGAACTTGGAAAGGGTGGGCGCCCTCCTCCCAGTCCAGCGAACGGTAAAAAACGCGGTGGCATCCACGTCGTAGTGGCCATGGACCAATTTGAAGGTTTCCACCAAATCCTGACACATCCGCCTATCAGCTAGGGACATAAGGCCCAGCCGTCTGAGGCGCTCCGGATAGGGCAAAGTTCGTAGGCCAGAAACAAGTTTTGTGGCCCTGCGCTGGACCCGCTCAACATTCTCAATGTCCCTGACGAGGTGGGGAGACCATATGCTTGAACAGTAGTCAAGATGAGGGCGGATGTAAGTTCGATACAGGACGCCAAATGACCTGACGCTAAAATGCGAAAAGGAGCGCTTTAAAAAATTAAAATGTAGAGAGCACGGGTGCCACGGGCCGCCGCCACCCTACTATGGGTATCCCCCAGCATTCCACCAGCCAACATAACCCCGAGGTCCCTCACAACAGACTGAGCCTCAATAGGCCTACCCGCCAAACGGTACTGAAAGCGAGGGTTATCTTTTCCGCAATGCAGGACCACGGATTTGGTGGGGTTGAAGCTCATGCCGTTTGAGCTGGCCCACACCTCGAGAGCATCCACGTCCCGCTGCAGTGCGAGAGAGTCAGCGGGCGTGCGAATGCCGCGCCCAACCTTGGAATCGTCCGCAAACAGGCTCACAAACGAGTGTCGGATAGCACGCGGGAGGTCGTTGATGTAAACAATAAAGAGCGTGGGCCCCAGTACCGAACCCTGAGGCACACCACTGGCCACTTCACACCACGAGGAGTAAACACCCGGAAGTGCCACGCGCTGAAGCCGATTTCGGAGAAAGGCCGCAATCCAGGTCACAAGCGTGAAGGGCACGCCAAGCCATTCTAGTTTCCGAAGTAACAACGAATGCGGGACCGTATAAAAAGCCTTGCGCAAATCAAGGTAAATTAAGTCTACCGAGGCTCCCGAATCGAGGCAACGGGAGGCGTTCTCAAGGGTGCTCAACAAATTTGTGAAACACGACCGTTTCATCAAAAAACCGTGTTGGTCAGGCGTAAAGAAATTCTGGGCTGTTAGGAAGGAGACAAGAGCATCCCGGACATAGAGCTCCAATTGTTTACACGGTAAACAGGTCAGGCTAATGCCTGGGTGACTTCTTGATAGCCGTAATGTTCGCCCTCCTCCAAATAGCAGGAACGACACCCGACAAAATTGACCGTTGGAATATGGCCAACAGGGGCGCAGCCAAAATCGTGGCACCCTCGCGCAAGAGCCGCGGATGAAGATCATCCGGGCCAGGAGATTTGTCGAGCCGCAAACGTCGCAAGTAGCGGCGAACCTCCACATAGGACAAACCAAAATCCGAGGGCTCCATTTCTACTTGGAGCGCGGTCTCGTCAGAAGCTACGCGTGACATAAAGTCCCCAAGATAAACCGCCTCCTCGTGGGGTTCCGGATTTAAAGGAGATTAAAGGCGAACTACAAGTTGGGAAAACCAAAATATTACCTCTCCGTGTCGAGAAGATTATATAAACAAAATTATCCAATGAAAACACTTTTGCCCTCATCCTTTATATATATAGGAGGCAATGAATGAAATTTATCACAATTCACGGGCCTTGATAGATCTGGAGGCAATGAAGGAAATATATCGCATGCACGGGCCTTGGTAGATATAGGAGGCAATGAAGGAAATATATCGCATGCACGGGCCTTGGTTGATACAGGAGGCAGTGATAATCTCTCATTGTACGAGAGGTTTATCTTTAATATTTAAATAAATATAATTATTTTTAATTATTTTAATCTTCAATAATTAACATTAATAATAGTTAAATCGTTTAAAATAAAGTTATACCTATTATCATCTCAAACTTTGCTAATATTGACGTTTAAAGTGAAGGGTACCCCTCTTGCCCGCTTTCTTCAAATTTTGGGGTATATATACGATTCGATTCCATTATAATAGTAAGGACAAAGCGCAGTTGCGAAAACCTTTGGTGGCCGATCCCACCTTAGGGAGGCTAGACGTTTCTCGTAACCCTAGCTGATCGCCGCGTATATCCTAAAACCAAACGATGATAATGGAGTAGAAGCCAATGATACAGATTGGTGTCTATGTGGAATAGACGGCAGACCAGTGGATGGTGGTGTAAGAAGCCAGACTAGGGCAGACTGGTGTCAATGTGGGATTGACAAAGAACAGAAGATGATGGTGTTGGAAGCCAGAAAAGTACCAGACTGGTGTTCATGTGGGATGGACAAAGATCAGAAGATGGTGGTGTGAGAACTCAAGTAGAGGAGCCATTTCCGTGACTGTGAAAGCAGTTCGGAAATGGCGAACACGTTTGCTCCGATACACAAACTGCGAACGCGGTCACGTGGGTGTAACAACGGACAGACAGACAGACAGACAGACAGACAGACAGACAGACACGGCCGTTACAGAACCTCTCCTGGACTACGTCACACGGAGAGGTAAAAATGTCAGAAATATAGTCTGAAAACCCTACGGCGAACTGCCCTTAATACTTATTCCATGGACAAAGCAATACTGAAGGACGGATGGCAGAGGGAGAAAGTTGAAAAATACTTGTTAATTCGCCTTCTAGCGGCAGATAGTAGCAAACCGGATAGGGGCGGGCATATGGGGGGATCAACGTTTTAGAGAGGGAAGCAGCTAACGTCTTAAGGCTCGTTTACATGTGCGCGAGAAATGGAAAAAGTCGAAGCGTAAAGCGGAGAGATGAGGCGTATTGGGGTTTGCGTTCCCTAGGCATACCGTTTACAAACAAGCGAAAGCTTTTCAAGTCGCGCTTGTTGCTCATAGATGAAGCGGGTGTTCGGAATAAGCTCCGATCTGCCGCAGTAGAATCTTCAGCTCGTGTTTCCTTTTCGCAAAGAGTCACGTGATTTTCCAAGCCAATAATATCCAAGGACCGAATATCGTTTGATATTTTTGCGTTTGTTTATCTCGCGAAATAGGCCTAGGCACCACCATTGAGAATGTCTTTAAAAGAACAAGATAAAATTTTTGAAATACGTGTAATCACATTTCAAGCTCGACAATTAAATCAAAATCATTCTCAAGCTCAAGTAGAGAAAACATACGCATCTTGACAAATTATATCAAGTAACGTTCCAAAAGGCGAAAATAGCATTCTTTGTTTCTATTTCTACATATAGGATGTGCCCACCAACGACGTTCCGTTCTAATTTTCTGTTGTTTTTTTGTTATAAATGTCGAATGTTTTTCAAAAGCAATAGTTTCTTTTTAAGCAGAAGTAAACTGACGACAGTCGACGCCATTTTAGTTGTTTACTTCCGACTGAAAGACAACTCTACAATCTAGGATCATACTACCGCCCAGCTCGTATGTAAACGAAGGAGCAGGTGGAGCAGCGGGAACAAACGCTTTTGGCAGACGCGATTTTTTAGGCGCGAGAAAAAGATTCGACTTTCAACTTCTACTCTCCGCTTTAAGCTTAATTCTCGCTCACATGTAAACGAGCCTTTACTTTGTCTAGATGGCGCTAGCTTTTTCCGGGATTTGACTCAGTATTTTTTATAACCCCCGTCCATTTTGGGGCTGAAAAGGGGGAAGTAAGCTTAACGTTGGATGTTTAGTCGTTTAGTATGGGGCTCTATGGGCTGCAATCGGTCCTTCAGTATTGCTTAGTCCATGCTTATTCCGTAGGCAACGATTGGAGTAAATCACGGTATATCCTACTTACCCTATAGCAAAACCTAAAATATGTCTGCTAATAAGCATAAAAATTTACATTTCCTCAACAGAAAATAATATTTACTAATGAAATTTCGTGAAAACATTGGTCCACGGTGCGAATATGCTTAAAATTGCCAACTTTCCCCCTCCGAGAGGTTTACCCATACCCCCATATGGTTCACGTTGTGGTTAGGGTGAGAATTTTAAAATTTTGCATATTCCTATGAGTTCATGTGGCCAGACGTAGTATAGTAAATTCGATAATTTTAAGAGTTTTTTCGAAGCGTACGATAATTTTGACGCTATACTATATAGTACGCTAAATTCGATAATTCGGCTTTGGCGTACGATAATTGTACTATAATTTCGACTTTAGTGGGAAATTGAACTAATCTGGGCACAAAAGTCTCGCTAGGTTTTGAAAAAGGCGAAATAGGATGCAGTGATACATGTTTAGAATAAATACACCCGCATTGGTTTTACCGCTATTTTGGAGGCACTTAGAGCGTCTTTGGTACGATAATTTGGTAACATTGTGTCAAGTGGTCAATGGTTCCCTCCGGTTTTTCCCCGCCGACGGGCAACGCCGAGTGCCTTCGCTCCTGCGGTGCTACAAAAATATTAGTCACCGGTAAAATCTATCCATTCTTTATATCATTTTGATGGATGTTCTTAGTACACGCGAGCGACTTCGCGGGTAAAAGTTAAAGCTAGTATCAACTTACTTAATTATTTAAGAAAAAACCTCTTAATTGCGTCGCGACTCGGAGAGGTTTATTTTGGTTTCCCAACTGTTTTTTTTTTCCTCTCACAAAATCTTTTTTATTGTTGTAATCTTATCAGACAATTGTAAAGAAAACGATTTTTTTTTCACTTTCCATTTCCATTTCATTGCCAGCAGACGCCTGTGCCTGAACTATTTGTTAACTCCAGTATCAAACCAATAGTTGACTTTAAAATTATATTACAAGTAGTATCATGTTAAAATTTATAGATTTGGAGGTAGATGCACTGCGGTATTTTACAAAAGAGTTTCGGTATCGAATGGAGCGATCTCCAGACGGATGCGTCTTCAAGAAAGATCTTAGTACAATTTTGGACAACGCTCCCGATGTCGTCTATTTACATATAAAATCGCGATATTCTCCTAGACCTCTGCGCAATTTTTTGTTAAAGCATCAAGATATCTTTGAAGAAATTTACCCGGGATCTGCAGAATCAAAAATTCGAGTAAAATCGCCATTTATCGTTGAAAAATATTTAGAAGAAGTTGCTAAAGGTCATTCTGTGAATCAACAAGCTGCGGTGTCCAATCAAACAACACAAAGCCCTGTTTCAGACAAAGGTAATGCGATGAATGATTAGGGTTCTAAATCGGTAAATTACCATGATAATTTACACGGTAATTTACCAGGGTAACTGTAATTTACCATTTTCTGGGGTAATTTATGAAAATGATAATTACCATGGTAACTTACACTGTAATTTACCATTTCCTCGGGTAATTTATGAAAATGGTCATTACCATCGTAATTTACCTGGGTCACTGTAATTTACGATTTTCTCGGTAATTTACGAAAATAGTCATTATCATGGTAATTTACGAGGTAAGGTACCGGGGTAACTGTAATTTACGATTTTCTCCTGTAATTCATGAAAATGGTCTTTACCATGGTAATTTACGACGCTAACTGTAATTTATGATTTTCTCTTCTAATTCATGAAAATGCTCATTTTTTACCTTCTTAATTTACCAGGGTCATTGTAATTTACGATTTTCTCGGTAATTTACGAAAATGGTCATTACCATGGTAATTTACCGGGGTAACTGTAATTTACGATTTTCTCGGGTAATGCATGAAAATGATCCTTACCATGGTAATATACACGGTAATTCACCAGGGTAACTATAATTTATGATTTTCTCGGATAATTTAAGAAAATGGTCATTACCATGGTAATTTATCAGGGTAACTGTAATTGTTTTTCCTTTATATTTGCTTTCCTTGTTTGCAAGATGGCGATACTGTCCACATCGGGTTTTTCGCTACTTTGCGTCCTCACCTCGCAAAGTTGCAAACTTCTTGCGATAGGCCAAAAATTTCGCGCCTTCGCGAACATACGAACACGGGAGCGCGAGCCAATTATGGACAATGATTCAGTTGATATATGTAAAGCGAAACTTTCCTAACATCGAGAATTTATAAGAAATGTTAAAGGGAATGAGAAGCTTCGTTTGAAAAACCTCTGATTTATATAACAAAAGATAGAATTAATTTCTGTGAATTCAAAAATATCAAGCTTTTAATTCTCCGATTTCTGGTTATTTGGCAATATGCATTTGAAAATGCTTCATATGAAATTATTTGAAATCCACTTTTTATGAAAGGCTAAAACGTTTCCAGTAGGCTGACGTCACAGATATATTTTCACGCTAGATGGTGCCACTCTCTCCGCTATCAGACCCAGAGTTCAGACTGGAGAGAAGCTCGAGACGCGTATAGGATTCCCGCGCTTTTTTTCCTCACGTCATAGTGATGTCATCAAACGGGCGGACAAGCTTGACAAGACAAAATTATTGCTATAGCGAAACTGAGTTTTCGTAATTTTTCAATGGATTTTAAAAAATTTCGTGGTAAAAATATGATATGAAATTGTAAATTCGCATTCCCTTTACATACCTTATATAAATATCTTATTTGCGCTAAACGCTGTTACCAATAATAGATCTCCACGGGAACTGTCTCGCTATAAACATTATTCGCCCAGGGTTGTTTTCCATGGTGTGTGGCACACTTTGTTGACAACAATGTTCACCCAGAAATTAACATAAACCATAAACCACAAGTTCATAAGATATGTTCCATAAGTGGTCACTGGTTACTGAGAGCTTGTCATGAAGTGACGTAGGTGAAAAGTCATAGTCTGGTAAAGCGATGGCAGGTGAGGCGTAGCCAAGGCTTAGTACAGACTAAATAGGAAGATGTAGTGTACTCCTAAACCGAGTGTAGTCTCGCGTCGTTCTAGAACTAGCACTCTGCAAGCTTGCTCTCTGTTTGTCTCTAGTATTTCAAAGTATAGCTATCGTACTTATGGAACATATTTTATTAACTTATTATAAACTCACTAGCTGTTACCCGCGGCGTCGCTCGCGTGTAATAGGAACTTCCATCAAAATTACATGGGTAGATTTTACTGATGACTAATTTTTTGTAGCACCCTAGGAGCGAAGGCACTCGGCGTTGCCCGTCAGCCCGTCGGAATATTTTTTATTACTTTTCACGCGGACATTATTCCATAAAGAAGAGTTTTTAAATTTCTGGCCGCCATTTAAAAAGATGGCAACAAATCGAACCCGAAAGACCATTCAGCCGTCTATAGGTTAAAGAAAACCAGTGTACTAAATATTTGTGAGATCAGTTGAAACGCGTGAACTTTGTTGCTTAGAGAAGTTTTTTTCACATATCTGGTCACCATTTATTAAGACGGCGGCAGATTGGAAAAATCTTTCTTAGTACGCGCCTTCTACTTATGAGTAACGTTCCTGCAAATTTTCAGTCTTCTAGGGCTAGCGGTTTGGGCTGGGCGTTGATTCTCAGTCAGTCAGTCAGTCAGTCAGGACTTGATTTATATAGATATAGATTTGGCGGATAAATGTTTTCAACATTCGGTATGGAATACTCCGTTCCATTTATTCCATAAATTGCTTTCCCCCACTCTATTCGGGAAAGTAGGGCTTTCATACAACCGGGCTGCCAGGCCTTTAGTGCGGTTTCTGATAGGAAACCGATCCCCATGATTATAAGCACTGAGCGCATTTAGTCTTAGAGCTCGGCATAATGCCGACGGCATTATCTATCCATTATCCATGTTATATTATCTTTATCCATACTCGAAAATTATCCACAGATCTTACATGTTAAATCCACAACGTTGTTTATAAATAATCGGTTATCCACCAATTTGTGGATAATGGATAGAAAATGCCGAGCTCTGTTTAGTCTTGGCTTTTAAAGTTGCGAAACAGCAAGCTGAAACTTCACTTAAGCGATTAACCCTTGGCTAAATTTTTCCAAACAAAACCGTCTGCTACTGCCGATAGCCGAAACGCGGTGCACTTTACAAGGCTGCCGGACTAACAAAATGTAAAATCCACAAAATAGCGGAAGTTTGACTAGTCCATTTATATATTTTTATTTGGTCTTTGTTGACTATTACGGTTTTCCTACCCCCATTAATGGAACGGTGTATTAACATTCAAGGTTCACCGGAAAAATAGTTGCCAGCCACGTCGTAGCCGCGCAAAATTTGAATATTGGCTGGGCCATCTTGTTTAATTTCTTTCTCAAGGGATGATGTGACGTCTTACTCCTCGGCTGTGCGTCGAAGTAGGTGCGCGTGAGAGCCATGTTGACCCGCCGTTATAGTTACCTTACCCCTTCTCTCTTTAACACTCCTTTCTATTTGTGTTCACTGCAAAAATTATCATAATTTACGGTATTTTATATTTTCACTTGATTATTACCGCGGTAATTTACTGGGAAATTACCATTTCAAAATTGCGGTAAGATAAAAATCGGTAATTTAGGGATGGTATTTGGTAAATTACCTGTAATTTACGGACGATAAATTACCGACTCACATCTCTACTCTAGATAAACATTCGTTCATTTACTTCAAGTATTTAGATTTTAATTAAAGTTTTTGACTTTTATATTTTAATTTCATTTAGATACTGAGCAAGCAAATGTGGGATACGTTAAGAAATCAAGCTCAAATGCAACTATGGAAACACAAACAATATGCAATAGTGCGATTGCCACGAAGCTGAAACCTAGCTTCTTCGATGCCAAGAAACCATTTGAAGGTTCCGCTTCGAATCAATTCACGAACACTAAAGCGTCGACATATGAACGGCCAAATTTTACTGCGAATGCTATAACCTCGAAATACGAAAGGCCAAATTTAACTACGAGTTTTAAACCCTCGACTTATGAAAGGCCTAATTTAACCACGAGTTTTAAAACCTCGACGTATGAAAGGCCAAATTTAACCACGAGTTTTAAAACCTCGACGTATGAAAGTCCAAATTTAACTACGAGTGCTAAAACCTCGACATACGAAAGGCCAAATTTTTCTAGGAGTTTTAAACCCTCGAAATATGAAAGCCCTAATTTAATTACGAGTTTAAAACCCTCGACATATGAAAGCCCTAATTTAACTACGAGTTTTAAACCCTCGACATATGGAAGCCATAATTTAACTACGAGTTTTAAACCCTCGACGTATGAAAGCCCTAATTTAACTAAGAGTTTTAAAACCTCGACGTATGAAAGTCCAAATTTAACTAAGAGTTTTAAAACCTCGACGTATGAAAGTCCAAATTTAACTACGAGTGCTAAACCCTCGACATATGAAAGGCCAAATTTAACTAAGAGTTTTAAACCCTCGACGTATGAAAGGCCAAATTTAACTACGAATTTTAAACCCTTGACATACGAAAGGCAAAATTTTACTGCTAGTGTTAAACCCTCGACATACGAAAGGCAAAATTTTACTGCGAGTGTTAAACCCTCGACGTACGAAAGGCCAAATTTAACTATGAGCGTTGAAACCTCGACGTACGCAAGTCCAAATTTAACTAGGAGCGTTGAAACTTCGACGTACGAAAGTCCAGATTTAACTGCCAGTGCTAAAACCTCGACGTGTGAAAGTCCAAATATAACTGCCAGTGCTAAAACCTCGACGTGTGAAAGTCCAAATTTAACTGCCAGTACTAAAACCTCGACATTTGAACAAACGAGTGATTCTCAGCCGCGCTTCAGTACCTTTTGCGAATTAGAAGAAACTATCGGTGATGACCAGCTTGAACTTCTTCAACATTTAGTAATTGCGCAAAATACCGAAATTAGAGGTGACATGAAGGATGCAGCGTGCCAAACAGAGTCTAGCGGTGAAATACTGTCAATGATAATTTACCAATAAGGTAGTCCATGGAAAACGATATAAAATAAATTTCAAGCTCAAATGGCCGATTTTGAGTCTAAAATGTTCATTGACATTCTACCCTAAGAGAAGCCGGTTTCAAATTATGATTTGAGTGTTTTACATATTACCTCAATCGTAACCTGTTTATGGTGGCTCTAATGGCAAAATTTCATAGAAATTTTGACTACAAATCGGCCATGGGACCAACTTTAATTCGATCGTATCTTCTTTCCATTTTACCCATAAGAGAGTAGGGGTGACGGTATAATTGATGACGTCACGTGATGTTGTTGAGCCACCTGGTGGTGGTTTTCTTGATGACGTCACGGCTAATTTTTGATGACGTCACGTGGCTGGTGCCTGTAGGGATAGGCTTATGCTATAGTGGATCCTGAAAGGATAGGCTTATGCTAGGTTATTCTAGGCTTATTATTATTATGAATCAGATTTTCTAGTCAGAAAACATTTAATGAACACAATCAATTCCAATTAATTCGCGAATGTATGCGTCGTTATTTAAGCAAATGTAGAATAAATTATATAATTGTAGCTTACGCGTCAAGTTTTTGTCACGAACTAAGTTTCAAAAATCTTCGAAAATGCTCGAAGGAGCTATACATGCTGCTATGAAATTTTTTACACGGTCGTAATCATTGTGTGACATAGTACCGCGACTTACATAATATTTTTGATATATATCGTGCATGCGTTTTACAATAGCTTCGTACATTCATTTAATAACTTCGGCTTGATCATTTAAAAGCTTGAAGTGAAATCTCATAAAACTAAATTTCTCGTTCAGTTTCCCTTCCCCGGCCTTTGTTAGAGTGAAGACGCTACCATCGTCGAATACTATATTCCCCTCCATAACGGTTATTTTTATTTTCAAGTTCAATTCACCATAATTACCGCAGTCGCCAGTTTCCATAGCTGAATAGATCTCCGTCCACTCCTCCATAAATTCCTTCAAAACGTCTTCCGAGATGGTGAGAGTAGTTCCGTCCTTTTTTGTCAAAAGTAGGCTTGGCTCGTATCCATTCACCCCGAAATCGGCAGAACATTCATCCCCCAGTCAGTAGTCTAACGCGGGTGTTCACGCGGTAATCTCCGACCTTTGTGGACATTCTTACTACAGGTCTTTACGGCTTCAACGGTGGCAACCGAATGATCTTTATCGCGTGATTTTTGAGTGCGGGGTTGATAATGTGCCTGAGGATCACGCGATAAAGATCATTCGGTTGCCACCGTTGAAGCCGTAAAGACCTGTAGTAAGAATGTCCACAAACCTTGAATGTTAATTCCATACCGAATGTTGAAAACATTTATCCGCCAAATTTATATCTATATAAATCAAGTCCTGACTGACTGACTGACTGACTGAGAATCAACGCCCAGCCCAAACCGCTATCCCTAGAAGACTGAAAATTTGCAGGAACGTTACTCATAAGAGGAAAATATAAAAGTCAAAAACTTTAATTAAAATCTAAAGTTTAAATTACCCGAGGAAATGGTAAATTACAGTGTAAGTTACCATGGTAATTATCATTTTCATAAATTACCCGAGGAAATGGTAAATTACAGTTACCCTGGTAAATTACCATGGTAATTTACCGATTTAGAACCCTAATCATTCATCGCATTACCTTTGTCTGAAACAGGGCTTTGTGTAGTTTGATTGGACACCACAGCTTGTTGATTCACAGAATGACCTTTAGCAACTTCTTCTAGATATTTTTCAACGATAAATGGCGATTTCACTCGAATTTTTGATTCTGCAGATCCCGGGTAAATTTCTTCAAAGATATCTTGATGCTTTAACAAAAAATTGCGCAGAGGTCTAGGAGAATATCGCGATTTTATATGTAAATAGACGACATCGGGAGCGTTGTCCAAAATTGTACTAAGATCTTTCTTGAAGACGCATCCGTCTGGAGATCGCTCCATTCGATACCGAAACTCTTTTGTAAAATACCGCAGTGCATCTAACTCCAAATCAATAAATTTTAACATGATACTACTTGTAATATAATTTTAAAGTCAACTTTTGGTTTGATACTGGAATTAACAAATAGTTCAGGCACAGGCGCTTGCTGGCAATGAAATGGAAGTGGAAAGTGAAAAAAAAATCGTTTTCTTTACAAAAATAAAAAATATTTTGTGAGCGAAAAAAAAAAACAATTGGGAAACCAAAATAAACCTCTCCGAGTCGCGACGCAATTAAGAGGTTTTTTCTTATAGCGTTTTCCTTTGGGTCCTCGTGGAGCGCTCCCAAGGAGCAATAAAAATGGTAGTAGTAGTTTCCAGCTTCATTGAAGACTGCTTTTGAAGAATAGGATCTCCTAGTTTTATTCCTCCATGGGAGCGCTCCTCGAGGACCCAAAGGAAAACGCTATTAAATAATTAAGTAAATATAATCAAAAGTGGATGAGGGGAAAGTATGAAAATGGCCGAAAGTCGCGACTCGCGAGAGACTAGAGTTTCGCCATAGTTGGCCGTTGCTATATTAGGCTTATTCACTCCCTAAAAGTGCTACTTGTGTTAATGCTCGGTTACGCGGTTACCGTCGTCTGCTATTGTGTATGCTAGACTGCTAGAGCTTCCTCGAATGTGTTTGTAGTCTGGACAGAGTTGGTAACTGGTAAGGTTTTAAAATATTTAATGTTATAATATGGTTTTAAGTAAGGTTAGTAGTAGAAAAACAGTTATCCCGGATTTCCACAGAGGACTCTTTTCCAGGATCGGAGCCTCCGGGATGAACTAGGCCCATGCATGTCAAATTTAATGTGGGGAAATATCCAGTTTGTTAGGAAAAATATTTTCACCATAGATGGCGCTTATTTTTCCGTTGTGACAGGGGTCTTCCTTAAATTATCGTTGATATTTTAGGGGTCAGTCATAAAATTTTTATGATAGAGAAAAGTTTCATCCTAAAATTAACGTAGTTTTTGGGGCTATTTACTTTTTACCTCTCCGTAGTCAAGGAGAGGTTCTGTAACGGCCGTGTCTGTGTGTGTGTCTGTGTGTCTGTCCGTTGTTACACCACGTGACCGCGTTCGCAGTTTGCGTATCGGAGCAAACGTGTTCCCAATTTCCGGACCGCATTGACAGGTCACAGAAATTTAGAAAATTGTATTTCTCTCCGTTGGCTACTCTATACTTGAGTTCTCACACCACCATGTTTGGTCTTCGTCCATTCCACACGGACACCAGTCTGTACATACTGGCTTCTAATCACCATCATCTTCTGGTCTTCGTCCATTCCACTTGGACACCAGTCTCTACATATTGGCTTCTAATCACCACCATCTTCTGGTCTTCGTCCATTCCACTTGGACACCAGTCTGTACAGTCCCTGTCAAAAGTTTCTGGACATTTTCATTTGGCTGCCATTTTGTTCCTATTTGAGCTAGAATAACAAAATAGGACTTTCTAAATAGGTTTACTTCTCAAAATTATTTTAAAATTACAAATGACACTGTGGCGCTAATAGGGCGTTAGCCATAGCGGAAATAGTAAAGCCCCCCGATAATGACGTTACGAAATAATGCTTCAAATATATCAACAATGCTATCGTTGCACGCGTCTTGTCACGTAGAATCCGAAACTGTTTTCAAATTGTAAATCGGTTTTGAAAATCAAAAGTTATGACAAAAAACGTGACGTTCAAAACAATAGCAAATAAGCCTAACGATTATATATTTTATCTATATCACCTTAGGTCAGTAGTAAAACATTACGATCAGAAAAACAGGATGTTCAAGCCATAGCATGGTTTTACTCTGAAATTATAGAAATGAGGTTTTAAGAATTACGTTCAGTAATTTATTTATTTATTAGTTAATTGCCAGTAGGGTCTTGATTTTAAAAGGACAATAGGGTTCCAACTTAGAAATAACGGTTTTGGATGGCTCTTTGGAAAGTAGAAATTTTGGATTTGTGTGCAGGGTAGTGTTAAGTCTGTGAATTTGGAATAATAAGCAAGTTGTAATTGCTAAAGTGGAAGGATTTTTGACATTAAAAATATTGCAAATATTCTATCATGTGCGAAGTTTGCGTTTTGGGTTTAATTCTTCTGTGGCTTTTCTGTAGTAAATGTTTTAAGCTCTTAAAGAATAAAATATTTTGTGTAGCTTCTGGGTGGGTGGGTTTTCGATGATTAATGTTTTTGTGTCTTTTCGGTAAATAATGTTTGGGTGTCTTTTCGGTATAAAAATGTTTGGTTGGATTTTGTAAGGAAATGTTTTGAGTGCTTGGAGAATAAATATCGTGGCAGAACTCCTGTTTGCAGAATAGGTGACGTGTCTACCATGGAAATGTAGCGAAGAATCGGGGATGAAGATTCACGATGACATGAATTAGAGAAGAATCTAACAACGACAAATTCTTGAAGAAGGATACGAATAATAATTTTTATTGTGAAATGGATGGTAATCTCCGAAGATAATGGTTCGAATTATTATATTATTTAAATTAAAAAGACTCATTCGCCCTAATGGCATGCAAATATTGATATTCGAATACTCCTCCTTTTGTCTGGAAGTTTAATTTTTCCACCACTTTTGAAATTAGACAACTATCTCTTTAACTTTTAGAATGCCATATATTTTTTGTTAAATCTAAGGTTAATTATAGAACGTTGTATTTAAAAAAGTAGTCTTCAAAAAATGAATGAAATGGATTTTCAATGTGTATATAAAAAACTATATAAGTAGTTCACTGGAATTTACATAGTCATCAACATTATAATAATAATAATAATAATAATAATAATAATAATAATAATAATAATAATAATAATAGAGGCTGGGCTCCATGAAACGAGAAATAAATACCTTTTGTATTTTATTTCCGAGTAGGTAGGCAGCCTTGTTTTTTAAGCTTGCAGCATGGCAAGCACTTAATTCATCAACCACGCCAAAGTGTATAATCACGGTAAACAAGTGCCTGCCTACGTTGGATATGATGTTACGATTTACGTTTATTCACTAATGAAAATATTCAGGAATTTTATCATGAATATTTGGAAAAATTCAATCATGAATATTTTTGAAAATTTGATCATGAATATTTTTGAAAATTTGATCATGAACATTTTTAAGAATCTCATCATGAATATTTTCAAGAATTTAATCATGAATATTTTCAAGAATTTAATCATGAAAATTTAGAAAAATCAATCATGATAACTAAGAAAAAATCCATCTTGAATATTTGAAAAACAGTTCTTCATGAATATATAGAGAAAAAATGCATCATGAATACTTGGAAAAAAATACATCTTGAATATTTTCAAATTATAACGAATGGTATTATAGATGTTAAGCCTAAAAGTGTCTGACTTTTACTAGACGTCCTTAAGATTTAAATTGAAAGTCCCAATGTAAAAAAAAACTCGATGTCTTAGATTAGTGGTGTCTTAGAAATTTGAGTAACAAATAGGGCATTGTAGAACATGGGTTTGATTTACTGGTCTTCCAGTACTAATTTCTGTATTAGTATACTTACGACGGTTTATTAACTTATGCAAAAAACGCGATACAGGATTGATTGACGTATAAACAGCTGGTAGTGTGTTCAAAACCTGTTCAATATCTCGATTTACATATTAGAACTGAAAAATTGCTTTTAGGTTATATCGATTCACACGGGTATACGGACTAAACACTTCCAAGACAAAGAACCCCAGGCATAATCTCCAATTACTGAAATTGTAAAAAATCCCCCATCCCCAGACAAAATCCTCGGTTGTTAACCCTATCCGAGAAAAGTGAAAAACCCCCCGATAATTATTCCCATCATAGAAAAAATACATTATCAATATAATCCGAAACACTTCAGCAATCCGGTAGTGCAATAGATCAGGCGTTGGACAATTTCTAATTAATTCGTTGACTTTTATTCATTTCAAGGGAGAAATAAGTTCAACCACTGAAAGAACACTTGTGGGAGTTTTAGAATTACTCATACCATTCACGGGGTCTCAGGAAACTCTTTGCCAAATTTCAACCTTCTGTTTTGGATAAAGAATGCGCGCGAGGAAATTTGTTTTCACGCTATAGGGTAGGCAACTCCCCTATCTCCGACAGCAGCTTATTCTGTATATACTCTATTTTCAGCTTCGGTTGTTAGCACGCGCAAAGCTAGGTCTCTATGTTATGTAGCTTTCGGCGTGCTGACAAGAGACGAAGAAAAAAAGGATTATAAATGTCCGCGAGATTTTTATCTCAAATGCACGGACCTGTAGGCTTTAGTTTCAAATACATGCATAGTCGTATGTAATCAATTGGTGGGTCCTTCAAACATTATCAAGGAACGTTGCGCTATTAAAAATAGCGAAAATTATTTCTTGAGATTCCCAAAAGATTTAGAAACGTAATAAATATTTATAATACTAACTCTAACATCCTTCTTAATAGTCTAAATTAGTATTACTTGAAATTTTAAAAGTCACTGGCTCGACTATGAAGTCGACACTCGACAGTCGAGGCACTTCAACTTTTTTCGAAGCCTACTAGAATTTCCGCCCATACATTTGACCTAAAACTCGCGGATATTTTAAATCCAGAGAAACATTATTTTCTTCGTCTCTTGTCATCACGCACAAAGCTACGTTACATAGAGACCCAGCTTTGCGCGTGCTGACAACCCAAGCTGAATCAGATTATACAGAATAAGCTGTCGTCAGAAATAGGGGAGTTGCCTATCCTATAGCGTGAAAACAAATTTCCTCACGCGAATTCTTTATCCATGCTCCTATGACACCCGGAAGTAGGATAAAAACCCTTGGAAAGAAAAAGAGACTGAGATCCGCCTTTTTACATAAATAGAAATTGATTTTTAACATTTTTAGCGGTAGAACTTTTGGTAAACATTATATTTTACAATATTATTACAACATTTACATACGAAAAGGTTTCCTCTAAAATAGCAATAATAGCGCTTAATAAAAATTATAATATTTGAAAAATGCTAAAACCATTCATAATTTGATATCGCAGCTTTTTGAAGATCATTTCATCACCTAATAGAGAAATTATGAAAGGCAACATATAAATTCTATTATTTGAGTGTTAAAAAATGGCATTCTTTAACTTCCGTTTTAAGACTTTTACCCTACTAAACCACATTAAGCCTTTCGAGTGGATGGGCATAAATTGGTGCACATCCATCCTCTAAAAAATTATCTGGCCATCGTGTCCGACGATGAAACGTTTATCATTCGTAAAGTCTACACTAACTGCTCGAGTGTCTAATTTGTGTTCTCTGTTCCAGGGTTGTTTGATTTAAATCAAGCGATTTTTTTTAAAAAAATCATTTGATTAAAATCAAGAATATATTTTTATTTTTAAAAAATGTTTTCTAAGATTCCAAGAAGTAGGTTAAGAAACTCGAGAAGAAACTTAACTAGAAAAGACCTATAATTAAAAACAATCATAGTGTTGTTATATTTCAGTTTAAGTTTTTCCCAGAACTTCAGTTTGTCTTGCTGGATAGGCTAAGAAATGAAATAGCGGTCAAGCTAGTTTTTTTATACAAGCATTTGAATAGCAACAATATCCAATAGCTGCTTAAATGTCATGATTATTTTCCTTTTGGTTAGTTTTGACTCAAGACTTTTCATGTTGGTAATTTACTATCTAGTAGTTCAATAAAAAGACAATAAATCAATTAAAATTAAAAAAATCCGATTTAAATAAAAACATCAATTATTTTGTTTTTTTGAAAAAATCAAAAAAATCAACAACCCTGCTCTGTTCCAAATTGAAGCCTCTTTAGACTTTTAGAGAAAATAAACTTCACGTTTCTTAAGTGCCACGCGAAGCGTTCAAGAAGACCCTGTCTCACCAAAGTTCATCTTACGGTTTTAAACTTATTTGAAGTTGCTCACAAGTATCACGCTTAAAAAACTTCTCGGAGGTCAAATCTTTGGTCGTCCAATTCTTTGCCTATCACCTCCATCGTTAAATTAAGTTTTTAAGAATGTCTATTTTCAACCAAAAACTAATTTTTATCTTCCACTCGACGAAAAAATATTTTCACCTATTCCAAGTTTACTATATAAAAGAGACCGCAAACCACTCTTTTTATCAGTTAATTTTCATATTCTCCGAACAATTAAAATGGCTGATAGAGTATTAATTCGTCGTCAAATTGTTGAACTTCATGAGCAAGGTCTTTGCAATAGAGCAATAGCGCGGCAATTAAATGTTTCACCGACCACAGTGGCTACATGGATTGATCGTCAAAGAAATAATGAATTTAACGGTGGAGCTGATAGGGAGAGAGCCGGACGACCAAGGGCCCTAACGGACAGAGACCTCCGTCTGATAGGTCGGACGAGTAGGGCACAACCTTTTTTAACCGCGAGGCTCGTTAGAGCTGAACTGGAGCTGCAAGCCAGTGTAAGAACTGTGGGAAGAGCCTTGGCAAGCCAAGGGCTGCACGGAAGGGTCGCTTGCCAAAAAGATAAGTTGACTGCGGCAAACCGACAAGCGAGGTTCGAATTTGCTCAAGAGCATTTAAATTGGACACTGGAGCAGTGGGAAACCGTGGTCTTTACGGATGAGAAGAGTTTCGTCGTTGGACATAATGGCCAGGTAATTTTAATTAGTTCGGAAGTGTGTTGAATGAGGAGATAGACATAGAGTAACAAAGCCTATCGTTAGAGTATTTATTACTTTACACTCGCTCACCATTAATCAAGTATGTTTGACGTTTTAAAGATATGGGTTAGAAGACCTGTTGGCATGCGCTACAGAGAGCCCTACATCATCGAGGTTCAACGCAGTGGTCGATTTTCCGTAAACGTTTGGGGTTGGCTATCGGCGGTGAATTCCGGATGTTTGGTTCATATCGAAGGACGAAACAATGCCCAACGATATGTCCAACTCTTGGAAAACGACGCTTTGCCCAGCATATTGGAAAGGTTCCCCGACGGAAACTTTACCTTCATGCACGACCGCGCTCCAATACATACGGCAAGATTGGCCACAGAAGCGCTGGAGAGGCTTAGTGCGACTCACGGTTTTAGGGTAAGTGTCTTATCACCGATGTTAAATGTTCTATCACAGCTTAATTAACAATAGCATTACATTATTTCTGTTAATGTATCGTAAAGGTTATGAACTGGCCTTCAAAAGGGTGCGACATGAACCCGATAGAAAATCTCTGGGCGGAAATGGTCCGAAACGTTGACCATGTCAACGTTAGAAATGCAGAACAATTACTGGAAGCTGTGCAAAAAGCTTGGCGAGATCTAAAATTAAACGTGGAGTTATTCCAGTCCTACCACAACTCGATGCCTAATAGGATTCGAGATGTCTACGAAAACCAAGGATATTGGTCGCGTTATTGAAACGTCGTTTTGTGCAATAAGCCCATTTATTTTTTTGTTTTTTCTTTATTCCAAGTATGCCAAGTTAAATAACCCCGATTTATAAAATATATGCAGCTATGTTTCTATAATGTCCAATGCTAAGTAACATTATTTTGTTTTGGTTCGAATGCGGTCATCATACTTAGAAAATATAGCGGCCACACATTTTCGATTTATGTTAAAACTATTTCAAATGTGCAGGATTTAAGCAAATTCAACACTAAACCGATAAAGCTCGAAAGTATAGAAAACTTTAGCACATAAATATATTTCTGTCATAAGAATAATTGTAGTCATAACCGTAAACATACTTCAATAATTTGAATTACATCAGGGATTCTACATGTAAGAGGTATCGGAAGCGGACATATAACCAAAGTTAAACATCTGGCTCGGGCAGAGGGGTCTTTTAACTAGTAGAGGCGAAGGCTAGTGGTCCCTTTCAAGGACAAATTGAAAACAAATCCAAAGCTGGTGAAACACGGCTCAACTGCGCATGGCACACCGCTGCCGGAGCCACTCGTTTCTGATCCCTCTTACATCTAGAATCCCTGAGATTGATAAACATACGCGTAGTATTAAATGAAGGGCCCTTGTAACCATTCCCCATAATTTGTAACACTTTTTCTATATTCTTCATTTTCGATTTTCATCTATTTCAGATATTATGTCACTGGAATTCGATCAAACATTATTATAGACCAATTTGAAATTTCCTTGGCATAAGCCAACACTCAAGGGGTAAGCCCGCCATCGGGGTAAACTCGTGATTCTAAGAAGCTCCGCTAGAGGCAGTGCGAGTTGGCAATAGCCTCCTGCATGGCGTGAGCTCGGGACCCAATATAGCCGTGCTTCTTGGCGTGAAGCAGTTTACCCCGATGGCAGCCTCGCCCCTGCGTGTTATTTTATCTGTGTGTAATTTCCGAATTGGTCTATTAAAGTCCATTCTAACATCTATTCCTTAAGAGTTTCACAACCTTCAATACACGTTGCTCCGCATTCGAAACATTTATTCTCTAAACGCTTCAAATGTATAATTAAACTTAAGTCCAACTCCTAGCCCAGTATACGTGATTTACGAGAAGCTTCCTCTAGGGCGCTGCCATAGCGAGTGACAGCCGGGCGTGCCTTTGTTAGTGGCTGACATGGAGAGTGAGTAAACGTGCCTCTGTAGCCTTGACTGAAGAATTCTCTGAAAAGGGGGAGGTAACCTCGTAAGTCCTGTATAGAGCCCCTCCCTTCAACACATAATGAAACGTTTAAATTATCTTAATGGCTCACTTAAACTATGTTTTGCCAACGCTGCTGACGGAGACGGCAAACAATACCAATGGGCCTTAGTTGCTAACTCGCTATAAGGAAAATAAGACTCGCCTCTTCTTTCATCCCCCCCCCCGTCGCGGGGAAGGGGGGTCGTGGACAATGACGTGCGCCAAAATAACCCTGTTCTCCATTCCTTCTTAGAAAATTAAATGTGTTAATAATAAAACGAAAAGCCACCCAAATAGTATCGATCAAACATTTATTTTCCCAGGCGCCAAATACCATCATGCAAAATTCTGGAAACGTTTTCTTCTCGAAAATCCTCTCACTTTTAACCTATCACAAAACTCGTGTATTATATTTAATTCACTGAATACCATTTATGCAAACTCTAATTGTAATTCAAACATTTCTCAATTTCCAAACCGCCCTGAACATTCATTCCCATGTTAGTCTCTTCCCTTATTGCGTAACACCCGGTTTTCACTGGGCGAATTTTATGCGTTTTTCGCATTATTTTACGGAAAAGGAAAAACCTTTCCTCTTTTTTTTTGGCGAATTTCGCGATTTTGCGTTGTGGGTGCTATTTCTATTTTTGCGAATTTTCCCGAGGCGCGTTTTTCTTTTCCGTTGGCACGAACCAATTATTGAAGGTTTGCTGGTCACGTGGTTAAGTCATCGCTTTTAATATTTCTGAATTTCAGGGGTTGACCATCTTGTTTATCTCCGCTTTTCCTTTACTACAGAGTTAAGTTGATTCTGATACAACAAAATAATCGTTAGGCTTATTTTTCATCATTTTGGACGTCGCGTTTTGGGTCATAACTTTTGACTTTCTAAACCGATTTTCAATATGAAAATAGTTTTGGATTCTGTGTGGCAAGACGCGTGCAATGACCCCATTGTCGACCCATTTGGTGCATTATTTCGTCATGTCATTATCGGGGGTCTTTACCATTTCCGGTATTACTATCACCCAAATTATGCAAATGTGCAATATTTCTGCGCAAAATAATTTCGTGAAGCAGATCTATCTAGAAAGTCCTATTTTATTGCTCTAGTGCAAATAGAAATTAAATGGCAGCCAAATGAAAATGTCCAGAAACTTTTGTCGGGGACTGAATACAATATTCTTGGCGCGATCTCAAGTTGAACGTGGAACTATTCCAGGCGTATCATCATTCAATGCCTAGTAGAGTTCGGGAGGTTTACGAAAACCAGGGATATTGGTCACATTATGACACCGTAAACTTCGCATTTACGTCATGTAAAAACTTTAATTTGTTTTGTGTAATTTGTTAGAGTATGTTTAGATCTATTATTAGATTTCATTAAAATTTTCTTAAAATCTTGTATTATAAATATCGTAAGAATTACTTCTAACTGGTATTTATTGGTTTTAGTGTAATGGTGTCCACACATGTAAATACTGAAATAATAACTGGCGAAGTCAACTGGTTTTTCATTGCTCAAGTTTTAATAAAGAAAGAATTAAATATGATCGTATAGTTCTTTTAAAGTTCATTGCACAAGTTGTCCTGTGATCTTATTTAAAACCTAATTACTTCCAATAACGGAAATGTCGACATTGAACTACACACAAACCTCTATCGCGTTTTTCGCAAAAGTAAATAACCATCAAAAGTATACTACAACCGGAAACAATAAAAAATAAACCAACAAATCGAACCCGTGTCCTTAAGTGTTCTCTAAACCATTAATTACTCAAACTTCGAAGACACCACTAATCTAAGACAACAAGTTTAATTTAAACTCGAAATTTTAATTTAATTCACAAGGACACCTACGTAAAGCTCAGTAGCTTGTATGCTTAACATCTATAGTTACAATTTGACTGATAATCTACTCCGAGTCCAAACTCCTTTATCAGAGGTATGAAATTTTGCAGGGACGGTACTCAAATGCAGTAGGCGAGCTCTTAGGTTTCTTCTATTCCACATCATCTTGAAAAATGGCGGCGTCTACGTGTTTCAACCAAAGCTATAACATTTAAAACACTGGTTCCCAACATCCGTAAGACTGACTTCATGTCTTTTGAAGCTCAATTTTCCACCTTCGTTAAAAATGGCGGCCTGAAATGCAATAATATATCTCGATGGGCAACACCGGTAGTTTTTTTTGCTACTCTGTAAATACTAAAGGTTATTGTTTTGAAAACATTGAAGATGGATTTTATTATTCTAAATATTCAAGATGAATTCTTTTCTAAATATTCATGATATAATTTCAGTAAAACATCATCTGCGAATAAAATACTTAAATAAAATAAAATTTCTAACCGAACAACCTTGTAGAAGCTTCAACCTTTGACAGGGCAAGAAAATGGTATTTAACTCTATACATGGGCGCCCGTTAAATTTCTCATTTCAAGTAAAAAATCCATGGCGTCTTAGAGTATTGTGTAAATCATGGCGTCTTAGATTATTGTGTAAATCTAAGTGTCCCTCTATCCATATAGATTATGAAACGTAAACTTTAAACTACAAAAGAATAATATCAAATTATTTTAGGGGAAATAGTCAAGGTTAATAGTGGAAGCAGACTCAATTTAGTTTTTTGCCAAATTAACGATAGTAAAATTGAGATATTAAATTCTCAATGTCACAAACCAAGGCGATTACCGACTATATTATAGCAGGAAAAGTATGGGCTATTGAGTCTGATTGTTTTCCGATGATCATTGAAACTGCTCTACTCTAAGCTAAAAAATATATAGAGCAACCTTCATACGCTGAAACACGACACAATTGCAAACGCTGTGTTTTGTATCGTTTGTAGGGCCTCTCTCTCTTTTTTGCTCTATGTTCCAAAAACAGCCATAATTTTCAAAAAAACAAATTCTTAAGTAAAGTTTAAAGGGATAGTTATCACGTTTAAAATGTGCTGGGAATAAGAAAACTTGCAGAGTAAAGCCGAGAAAGCGGGAATTACGTCAAAATTATCCACGTCGTAAAATATTTTCATGTCATAAGAACTTGCGAATAATTTAACTTGTATACATATATTATTATAATTCAAACCATTCTTATCCACTTTGAATTGAACAATGTCTTCTCAACCATCCTCATGAATTTGCCGTTGAAATGTTATTCCCACAATATTACTTTCAGAGCATTTCTCAACATCCAATTCTCAAGCGTCCAAACATTAATTACCGAACGTCAAATAAGTTCTGTTACCCCTGTATTTTAGTCATGCCACCTATTTTGCTCCATGAACTATCTCTGTAACTTACACCTGTATTTTAGTCATGCCACCTATATTGCTCCATAAACTATCTCTGTTACAACTGTATTTTAGTCATGCTACCTATTTTGCTCCTTAAACTTTCTCAAAGTATATTCTTGAAACACTGTCCATCATTCAATACCGCGGCTCGTCCAACTTTTAATAGCGATTCAACAGATAACGCCGTCTGCCGTAAAATATCCGTCGAAGGAATTATCCCCAATTATCCACCCACTGTATTAGCAACTAGGAAATTATAAAAAATCATTAAACATATCCAAATCTCTAAATATTTAGACGTTTACAAACCGCCACCAATAATCCTCCATTTCCGAAGACTGAGTCTAATTCATAAGTTCCCATTTCTCATATGTCAGTGTGGAACTAAAAATTCTTGGGTTGGAACATCTTGTTTTTCTAATCGTAATGTTTTACTACTGAGCTAAGTTGATATAGAACAAATAAATAATCGTTAGGCTTATTTGCTATTGTTTTGAACGTCACGTATTTTGTCATAACTTTTGATTTTCTGAACCGATTTACAATTTGAAAACAGTTTCGGATTCTACGTGACAAGACGCGTGCAACGATAGAATTATTGATCCATTTGAAGCATTATTTCGTAACGTCATTATCGGGGGGCTTTACTATTTCCGCTATGGCTAACGCCCTATTAGCGCCACAGTGTCATTTGTAATTTTAAAATAATTTTGAGAAGTAAACCTATTTAGAAAGTCCTATTTTGTTATTCTAGCTCAAATAGGAACAAAATGGCAGCCAAATGAAAATGTCCAGAAACTTTTGACAGGGACTGTACATACTGGCTCCTAAACACCACCATCCACTGGTCTTCCGTCTACTCCACATAGACACCAATCTGTATCATTGGCTTCTAACACCACCATCCACTGGTCTTCCGTCTATTCCACATAGACACCAATCTGTATCATTGGCTTCTACTCCATTATCATCGTTTGGTTTTAGGATATACGCGGCGATCAGCTAGGGATACGAGAAACGTCTAGCCTCCCTAGGGTGGGATCGCCACCAAAGGTTTTCGCAATTGCGCTTTTTCCTTACCATTATAATGGAAAAGAATCGTATATATACCCCAAAATTTGAAGAAAGTGGGCAAGAGGGGTACCCTTCACTTTAAACATCAATATTAGCAAAGTTTGAGATGATAATAGGTATAACTTTATTTTAAACGATTTAACTATTATTAATGTTAATTATTGAAGATTAAAATAATTAAAAATAATTATATTTATTTAAATATTAAAGATAAACTTCTCGTGCAAAGAGAGAGATTATCATCGCCTCCTGTATCTGCCAAGGCCCGTGCATGCGATATATTTCATTCATTGCCTCCTATCTATCAAGGCCCGTGTATTGTGATATATTTTTCAAAACAACAACCAAAATGGGAAGCTCCTCTCAGAAACATAATAATTTCTTTTCTCTGTATATGAAATGAAAATATGGATAATATTGCGCTCCTTCTTTAATGGTATCAATCCTTGCCTGTCTATTAATATTTTACGTAGTAGTAATACGTTTTTAGCGAAGTCTAGAGAGGATAAACATAAGCGAGATTGTTTCGGAAAAAAAATACTGCTTCCACTAATGGGTTTATACTCCTTGTTACTCTTGTTGTCTGTGTGTGTCCGTCCATTGTCGCGTTAGCAGTTAGCCTTGTGTTGATGTGTTAAGAAATCATACAGAACCATAATATTCCCTTTTTCCATAATATAAAGCGAATATGTGGAAGTATTTTTCGTAATTATGATGCATTTAGTACTTTTGTAGCTTTAAAGCTCAGTTTCATTTTGATATTACAAAGATTTTTTTTAATATTGTTATTTGAAATGGCTGTTTATATATTGCTTAAGCTATAACACATCTGTATATAGAATAATCCTTGATTTAGTGATTTCATGAAGAAAATTAAGACCTAGACTCCGGCGCGTATAACAAGTGTTATCCGCAATAGACTTAGTGAAACAAAGAGTAAATAATTGAGGCCTGAGGTGAAGTAAACTCTTGGCTTTGATTTTCATGTCTGAAATGAACAGACATCAACGGTTCAGAGTGAGCCGAAAGTTAAATACACTCTTAAATAATAAGGTTAGTAAAAGGGCTAATGGTAAACGGGTAGTAACTACAGACTTATTATTCTCTTTATGGTGCGCATTGACTATTGGTGCGTCTAGCTACAATTTAGCTTTGGTGTTATTTAACGTTAACATTCATGTTGGCAAACTAAGAATATTGTTGAGGTGAGACGAGACGATAGTGTTTACACTGCAAACCAGTTGTGAATGTAGCTTTCAGAATATAGGGTAAACAGCTGATGCGTAGACTTCATTTCCTGTTCTTTTCCCCATTGACTGATTTCCATGTGTCCAAGATTTTTCCTTATTGGATGTAAAATGTCGTCTGCTTTACTGTACATTCGCTATGTTTGGAATACTGCTTCAATATTTCGTAAATTTTTACTTCAAAAAAGTGAAATAATTCCATATCTAGGTAAATACGTTTGTAGTAGTAGACCTCTTGACACGGAGAGGTAATATTTTGGTTTTCCCAACTTGTTACTGAATCTTTCGGTTAGATGGTATTGATGACAACAAAATAAATTATTTCAATTAAAATAATTCAGTAAGAGTTATAAAAACGTATACTTACAATCCGCGACCTTGGCCCAAATACTTAAGCAGTCGACAGGGTCACGGGGTTGAACTTTGTTTATTTTTCGGTCGTATCAGCGCCCCCAAACGGGAAAACACGGCGAACTAAATTAGTTAAAAAAAATATTCTCGCTTCGCCACACGCATGGGCCTAGTTCATCCCGGAGGCTCCGCCAGGATTAAGAGAGAATTGGTTTTGTCTTTATTATTAAAGGCTCGTTTGGATTCTCTTCTAATTTTCTCTTTTTAACTTTATCATTGTGGTCACTATTTCCTGGAAAATGCATAAATTCCCACTTTACAGTAATGCATTGTATTTCACAATTGTTTTTGCCAATTTTTTATGTTTCTGGTGCATATTGTGATGAGAAATCAACTGAGGTTACTATCGTCTCCATTTTGTTTTGAAATCGCTTCAACGCCGAAGGTTAAACCAAGGAGTATAAATGTCTGAACTACTTTCAGTCACGAGTTTCCAAGTCCATTACTCACTAGTAAACTAAATAGTTATAGGCGAAACTTTGATGCCCGCGCTTTTTAACACGGTCTCTATGGCCATTTTCATACTTTTCCCCTCATCCACTTTTGATATGATTGATACTAGCTTTTACCCGCGAAGTCGCTCGCATGCACTAAGAACTTCCATCAAAATGGTGTAAAGAATGGATAGATTTTACTGATGACTAATATTTTTGGAGCACCGCAGGAGCGAAGACACTCGGCGTTGCCCGTCAGCCCGTCGGGACATTTTTTATTACTATTCACGCGGACATCATTCCATAAAGAAGAGTTTTTAAATTTCTGGCCGCCATTTAAAAAGATGGCAACAAGGCGTTAGGGGGTCAAGTGACCTCCTTCGGACACGGGTCAGTCGGCACCTATAGGGTAGGATCGCCGACATGTGTCTTATTCCCTCAAACTTTGCCGCCCATAAGCTTGGCTTACAGGAGTTCGCCACACTCCCGGCTTTTCAACTTTCTTTTTTACAATTTTTACTAACAAATTCTTTTTTGCAGGGCCCAAAATAGATTTTGATTAATTTTTACTGGTTTTCAAGTAGTATAGAAAAGAAACTATCATGCCATTGACGCTCAGTTGACGCCTGACACCAAGATGGCGTCCTCAAACTTGGCGTCAGACTTTTCGGCGGGGAAACACCGAAGGGAACCATTGACCACTTGACACCATGTTACCAAATTATCGTACCAAAGACGCTCTAAGTGCCTCCAAAATAGCGGTAAAATCAATGCGGGTGTATTTATTCTAAAATCAGTACAAGGGTCCTGAAGGAGAAAGGTAAATAACGTCTCCAAGCGTTTCTCACATCCAGCCTTTGGCCTTAAGTGTATTAATACTATCAGGAATGTATGGAGGGGCTGGAATGGCTAAGGGGGCTCTCGTTGTACCCTTGATAGTGGAAACATAAGGCGAATCCTTTTTTATTTTGAGAAGTGTAGCTCCTCCCCCTACGTCTGTTTAACTGTCTACCGAAGGCGAAAAATGTCATGACTTGTTAAAAAAGGTATGGCAGAAGCGAGCTTTTAGATTTTTTAAAGTTAAATGCGCTGATTCGCCGCCGTTCGCGTTCATATTCGATTCTCTCATCCTAGCCAGAGGACCTAGGGTAGAGGGTGGAGAATTATAGCAAACAAGTTTTTTTGGCAGCCAATGAATGAATGAAAATAATTTAAGTGGTAAATACGATTTTTACGTCAGGCTATGACGTCACTAGCGTAAATTAAGCCACGCCAGTTGTTTCCAAGATCATTTCACGCCGATTTGTATTTGACCTTAGCCATTCCAACCCTTCCATACATTCCTGATACTATGTGATGAACATGTATCACTGCATCCTATTTCGCCTTTTTCAAAACCTAGCGAGACTTTTGTGCCCAGATTAGTTCAATTCAGGGACGCTATGTTGAATTTCTGCAAAAGTGGTCGTCGAGAAAAAACCCAAGGAAGTTTATTGTCCAATTGGCGCCATATTTTCTTCGACCACATGGTCGGTAGGGGAATTTGTAGAGGGAGAAAGAGGGAATATATGCTAGGAGTTTGTTAACATGGAAGATTCTCTTATCAATGTTAAACTTTTTCGAAGCCATAGTATAAGTTAATAAAAATATATTGTTAAAAAGAAGAGAGAACTTTATGGCAATTAAAAACAAGTACTTTATTTAGGTGTAAGTTGCCTATTAAAATACATTAATCTAACGCGCGTGACACTTACGAGGTAACCTCGGTTTTTAAAAAATCATATCACGCCCTCTCTTGAACAAAATGCCTGTCGTCTATGACTCCCCAATATTTTGCTTCAGCACAACCTTGATTTAAATTTAATATCCCTGATTTTTTAATAAATATACCCTCAATAAATTTTCTTTTTCGCCAATTTTTTTCCCGATATAAAACTTTCGGATATTTAAAATCCATTATGTGACCTTTCGACTCCCAAACATGAACCGCTATGCCGTTTTCTTTATCACAATTTTTAATGCATTGCTTATGCCCTGAGAACCTATTTTTTAACGTTTGTTGTGTTTCACCAACATACGTTTCGCCGCATGTTTCACATTTTACTTGGTAAACGACGCAGCGATTATCCAATAGGTTAATATCTCTTTTAGGCCTATTTTTAACTAAGTGATAGTTTAAATTTTGTCCACCTAGAGACTCTCAACCATGTTTAGCGCTTCCGTACATTAGGGGAATTAGTGAAAAATTAGGTAGATTATTAAAAAATAAATTCAACGTTAAATTATTAAATATAGGTGGACAAAATTTAAACTATCACTTAGTTAAAAATAGGCCTAAAAGAGATATTAACCTATTGGATAATCGCTGCGTCGTTTACCAAGTAAAATGTGAAACATGCGGCGAAACGTATGTTGGTGAAACACAACAAACGTTAAAAAATAGGTTCTCAGGGCATAAGCAATGCATTAAAAATTGTGATAAAGAAAACGGCATAGCGGTTCATGTTTGGGAGTCGAAAGGTCACATAATGGATTTTAAATATCCGAAAGTTTTATATCGGGAAAAAAATTGGCGAAAAAGAAAATTTATTGAGGGTATATTTATTAAAAAATCAGGGATATTAAATTTAAATCAAGGTTGTGCTGAAGCAAAATATTGGGGAGTCATAGACGACAGGCATTTTGTTCAAGAGAGGGCGTGATATGATTTTTTAAAAACCGAGGTTACCTCGTAAGTGTCACGCGCGTTAGATTTTAGTATGACTGATGAAGGCTCGCGAGCCGAAAGCTCTCATCTTAATGTATTTTAATAGGCAACTTACACCTAAATAAAGTACTTGTTTTTAATTGCCATAAAGTTCTCTCTTCTTTTTAACAATATATTTTTATTCTCTTATCAGTTCATTTCTTCGTAAAGGCGCTCATCAGTTCGAATCACGGCAAAGTCTCTTAATAATTTGATAAGTGCAAAGTATAATGGCGAAATTTGGAAAATGACAAACGTGAACAATGGATGGAACGCTCTTTCTTAGTTGAGAACTACAATTGACTCTCAAATCGTGGTGGTGTATTTGAAAATTACGAAACTCAGGCTAGTAAAGTTTTCCAATGTAACGATTCACGTGATCCCCTATAAGGACAGAGTCAATTACAGTTTTCGCCATTTACTTTGGTTTAAAATGCAAATAAGGTCCAAGTATAATTCAACCAATACCGAAACATAAACTAGAATTGATTACACCACTATCGTCTGGCAACATGAACTCATAGGAATATGGAAAATTTTAAAATTCTCACCCTAACCACAACGTGAACCATGCGGGTACGGGTAAACCTCTCGGAGGGGGAAAATTGACAATTTTAAGCCTATTCGCAACGTTGACCAATGTTTTCAGGAAATTTAATTAGTAAATATTATTTTCTGTTGAGGAAATGTAAATTTTTATGCTTAATAGCAGACATATTTTAGGTTTTGCTATATATATGGGTATATAGGGCAAGTAGGATATACCGCGATTTACTCCAACGCGCCAATTAATTCGCTTAGTATGAACTCAGACCACCTACCCATGGATAGGTGGTCTGAGTTTTTCACTTTGTATTTTGTGTTGAGCAAGGAAGTGACCATAACATTGTGATGTTTGTATTATAGGGGCAACTTTACAAATAAACTTGTAGAACAGGTATGGGTATTTTATTTTTGGTCTCTATTAATTAACTAGTTAATTTACTTTGTTTTTACGAGATCTGTCGTATCGCGAAGGTTAATGATGTAGAGGATTTCATTTACCTATTTGATTAAAGAACTTAAGGGTTATAATTATTATGATTAAAAAAGGCAGATTTACTTGGTGTTTTTAATTTATTTGAGTGGTTTAGTTTTATTAAGGTTACTCGAGTGTATTTTAATGTTCGTTAGCGTATCTTAATGAAAAGCATATGTAAATACTTCAGTTTGCCTTTTCCTAATGGATTTTGGCCCGAGGTTTATTATCCAGTTGCAAACTGAAAACGTTCTCTCATCGGTTCAGAACTTACTTGTTGAAAGTTCAGGCATCTTTATGCTGGTAATTAATGGCGATGGTAGGGTGGGCAGGGATTTGCTTGGTTTTACGATGGTGTTGTGAAAGTAATGTTTTTTCCTATTCTACTTTGAACAAGTTTTATTTGATTTCTTGTAAATTTTAGCCTTCTTAATAAGAGATCCAAAAATTATCTCTACAAGTAAAGTACAATGAGATTAATTTAATTTTAACGTGAAGACCAATGTGAATTGATTAGTTTCTGCGAATCTTACTTCTTCAGGCAATATCGATCCTTCGCAGGCAATGACGATGTATCAAGCCGTAACCTATTGCCTCTATTTAAAAGGAAAACCAGTTTGTTCAAATGGATTGTCTGATTATCGCTGTGAAAAAATTACTTCTGAAACTTTTTACTCCTTAAGAAATAATTGCTCTGAATTCAAGTAAGTTATGGGCTTTTCACCTGAAAAAATTGCTAGTGATGTCAAACCTTTACTTACAACAGGCTTAGTAGGAATGTCCAGCTACAAAAGAACGAGAACGGGCAAGGATTCCATATAACCGACATCTTTCTAAAGAATGAGAGTATGAAACCGTCTTTTCTTCACTGCGAAGTTAATGGTAAGACTGAATGAAACATTCAAACGAAAGTGAAAATCAACAGTTAATGTGTTCAAAAGTGCGCCGTAAAACCTTTATTTGAACGTGAAAATTGAAAAATTCGCATTGTTTTTCACGCGCTATGCTTGGAAGATTAAAAATCTAGATATATTCTGTGTTAATGGTATATTTTCGCTCAATTTGTTAAACTCTAGATTTAGGAGAAAAGCCACCGAAGATTGCACCAAGAGATCTTTTCTTGATGCACGATTTACTTTCGTGGGAAGATGCTAGAGATTATTGTACCTCAAAATACGATGGAGGACAATTAGCTTGCTTAAGCGAACGTGATACTGAAAGAATATTTTCCGATTTTGAAGGTTATTTTATTTGGTTGTGGACAAGTGGATCGAAATGCGACACGATTGGGTAAGCTTAATAATTATTATTTGAATTTAATTATATTTCTAATTCATTGGTGTACTGTACTTTAGGCCAATGTCACCATCCACTATACTTTTTTTACAGAGGTCTTTAGAATTAAGTTCCTTCACGTATGTCTACCAATATAACTATAGTAGACAATTTTATTGCGTCATTCAGCAAAGTTAGTGGTCTATAACATAAAATTTGTACGTGTCTCAATATTCATTTCAATTACTTTCGAATCTCTAGAAGAAACAACTCCGATAATGATTGAAAAGTCTTCAGGTACGACTGAAAGTACGTTAAACGTCAACTTTCAGAGTACCACAGTGTCCCTTACAACTGAATTCAAAGAACAACCGATGTTCGACAAAACCACGAAAATTATATGTTGCAAGGAAAGAACATCACGTGGTCTGACTTGGAAATATAATTGCGAAGGTAAAGTGGTGCAGAAGTGTCCAGGAGATGATATAGGCAACGCTGTGTGGTTTTGCGACAGTGCCAATGGTAAATGGATTCCAAGGATGCCGGATTTGAGCGGCTGCCGATCTAAATCCGTTGACAAGTTACTTAACTCGGTATGAGAAAGAAAAACCAAAGCTTAAAAAACCATCGAAATACATTTTATTTTTATAACTAAGCTAAATACGTCGGATGTAACAGGAATGTACAGTACATTCTTAAACGCTGCCTCCCAAGCTAACACTGGCGGGGACATCATCTCAATTACGGACGTCATGAAAAATGTAACATCCTTATTGATCAAAGATGGTAACTTAACTTCGAACGAATGGTTGGATGTAGTTGAAAATGTTACGAATTCGGTAACTGATACTATGAACACATTCTTAAACTCAACGGAGAAGTGGACTGATTTACAAGAGGTATTTTCACGTACCTTTAGGCTAGGCCTTAATGATATATTCAGATTTTATTCCTTTTTTAGAAAGACAGAGTGACAACCGCTGAATCTTTACTGGAAACCTTCAATTCCGTTGGATTTGCATTAATACACGCTATGAATGACACATCAGAATCTACTCGTACAGTCATCAAGGGTAAAGTTTTGTTGCAAGCTATCAAACACGAAAAGGGTTGGTATGAAGACCAAGACCTGGTGCTACCATTGGACGTAGCCACGAACCGAGAATCGACTCTAACCTTAAAATCCGGGTTTGAGAATGATATACAAAGAATGGATGGTTCGAATTCCACTTTTGTATTGTTCACTAGTTTACAAAATATGCAAGAGGTTTTACTAGCACGTCATGGAAGGTAAGTTCTGGTTAGGGCTCTTGGAATCTTGGTAAAGTGCAAAGGCGTATGCTTGTTATAGTTCATTGCCGAATCACACTGACCGGACAAAGGTCAACAGTGCTGTTTTAAACATCAACTTGGTGGAAAATGAAACCATCTCGATACAATTATCAAAAAACGTCATATTCATAGTGACTCACAAAAACCTATCATCCGAAAATCCCGTTTGCACATTCTGGAATTTTCACATTAAAAACTGGGACATAGAAGGCTGCTCGATAGTGGACAGTAACTTGACCCACACTACTTGCGCATGCGACCACTTGACCAATTTTGCCGTCTTGATGGACGTACACGGGGTTTTGGACGGGATGTCCGAGTCAAACATAATGAACCTAAAGGTCATCACGTTTGTTGGCTGCGTCGTGTCCATTGTTGCCTTGGCCATTTGCATTCTATTGACCACTTTCTTTAAGCAGTTATGGTGCATTCGCAACATGATACATCGTAACCTGTCAATATGTCTACTGATATCAGAAATTATACTGTTGGTTGGATTGGATCGTACACAAAACATAGTAGGTCCTAAATCCCGATAAATTTATGAATACTGAAGCGTAAATGTTTTATCTGCGTCGTAGGTTTTATGTTCAATTATCGCTGGTTTGATGCACTATTTTTTCTTGGCCGCGTTCTTCTGGATGTTCCTCGAGTCTGTTTATATTTATATTCTGTTGTGTGTTGTTTTTCAACCACGTAGACCCTTTACCGAAAGGTATTACTTGTGCGGATATGGTAAGTTTATTGTTTATATAAACTTCCGGAAGTTGACTTCAATACTTTGATTTCCAAGGTATGCCTTTAGTTATTGTCGGTATTAGTGCTGCTATCAACCCTAAGAGTTATGGTACCAACAAACAGTATGTTTTTTTTTAATTATTAAGAATTAGGCCTAATCATTGACCCTTGACCTAAAGACATGATATTTCGCAGTTGTTGGTTATCAGTCGATAATGGTATGATATGGAGTTTCACTGGTCCTGTTTTAGTGATAATTACGGTATGGTTCGCCATTGTTCGCTAAGCCTAATCAAGTCTTAATAATTCAAATTTATTGTAGATTAACTTCATAGCCTTATTTTATACCTTATGGACGGCTGTTGTGGTTTCTAAGAAAGCCACTGACAATAAGAAAGCCGCTAGGTATTTATAAGTTTTCATTCAAGGTTATTTAGAGGTCACGATGGCAATTTAATATATATAAATATAGAAAATGGATTTATGGCGCGTTAACCCTAATTTCTTTGCTGGGATTAACATGGAGTTTCGGGTTTCTCTTCTGGAAGGATTCCTCTTTGACCGGAGCTTACATATTTACGATTCTGAATTCACTTCAGGTAAGTGTAACCGTAAGATTATAAGAAATGTTTCATAAGTATGACACTAGTACGTAATGCTAAAAACTTACTGATAGCTAGTTTGAGAACGACAAGCGAGAATTGACTGACTACACTTAGTTTTTTTCTTATAACTATATTACAGGGATTAGCTATCTTTGTGGTTCAAGTGGCCATGAACAAAAAAATTGTAGATCTAATTCAATGGACAATAATGAACCTTTGTAAACGAATAAAACCGAAACCAAAACCAAGATCAGTAAGTCAAGTAAGTTGTTATTGATGGCCGATGTCCCAAAGTGAAGAAATCTGATTGAATCCTGATTGTTTCAGAGTACTTCTAATCCTCGTACCGCCCCAACATCGGACATCGGTTCAAGTAGGCGTGCTAGCATCCAAACCACAAGTACTTTCTGCGCGGAAACCCCGATTTTGATTCTAAGGGGTATCGGAACAACCATTAACAAAAGCTTGTCTCGAAGTCGATCTTATGATCTCAACAATGAGAGTCGCGGATCCCAGCAGAGTGTCGGGTCTAACGGGGTGGGTTTCGTTAACTTACCAGATGTACTTAGACGTAATGATAACGAGACAACTGATTCTAGTGTGGTATAATCAATTCCAATGGTGCCATTGTCTACATAAGTTTATAAGATATTTTAAACGAATGTGTTTTAATTTAGGACAGTATGAACTTAACAATACGTACAAAAACTGAACCATTTTTCACTTTGTATTTTGTGTTGAGCAAGGAAGTGACCATAACATTGTGATGTTTGTATTATAGGGGCAACTTTACAAATAAACTTGTAGAACAGGTATTAAAACTCATTTGGGTAATTTATTTTTGGTCTCTATTAACTAACTAATTAATTTATTTTGTTTGTACGAGATCTATCGTATCGCGAAGGTTAATGATGTAGAGGATTTTATCTACCTTTTTGATTAAAGTTAGGTTTATAATTATTATGATTAAAAAAGACAGATTTACTTGGTATTTTTTATTATTTGAGTGGTTTAGTCTTATATACGAAGAATTATTAATTAAGGTTACTAGAGTGTATTTTAATGTTCGTTGGCTTATCTTAATCAAAAGCGTATGTAAATAAAATTGTCCTAATTTATTTTGGCCTGAGGTTTATTATCCAGCTGAAAACTGAACGCCTACCTTCATCGGTTCAGAACTTCTTGTTGAAAGTTTAGGCATCTTTATCCTTATATACTAAAGGCGATGCGATTTATAGATTTCATGGGTTTTGCATGACTCTACGATGGTGTTGTGAAAGTAAGTTTCTTTTTCCTGTTCAACTTCGAACGATTTAATTTGATTTCTTGTAAATTTTAGCCTTCTTAGCAGATCCAACAATTATCTCAACAAGTGATTAGTTTAATTTTAACGTGAATTAGTTAGTTTTGGTGAAGACCAATAAGAATTAATTAGGTTTTGCGAATCTTCTTCAGGCAATTTCGATCCTTCGAAGACAATGACGATGCTTCAAGCCGTAACCTTTTGCCACTATTTAAAAGGAAAACCAGTTTGTTCAAATAAAATCTCTGCTTTATGTGAAAAATGGAGTGCTAAAGATCCAGACTTATTAACAACTAAATGCTCTGAATTCGAGTAAGTTACGGGGCATTTCACCTGAAACAAATACTAGCGATGTTAAAACTTTACTTACAACAGGCTTCGTAAGAATGTCCAGCTACAAAAGAACGAGAACGGGCAAGGATTCCAATTAATCGACGTCTCTAGAGAATGAGAGTCCAATAGCGTCTGGTCTTCATTGCGAAGTTAATGGTAAGTCTGAATGAAACATTCATACGAAAATGTAGGCCTATGTTGGTGAAAATCAACAGTTAATGTGCACAAAAGTTTGAAAATTTCGCGTTATTTTTCTCGCGTAATGCTTGGAAGATTTTACATCTAGATACATATTCTGTGTTAATGGTATATTTTCGGTTAATTTCTTAAACTCTAGATATAGGAGAAAAGACGCCGAAGATTGTACCAAGAGATCTTTACTTTCGTGGCAAGATGCTAGTGATTATTGTACCTCAAAATACGATGGAGGACAGTTAGCTTGCTTAAGCGAACGTGATACTGAAAGAATATTTTCGGATTTTGAAGGTAGTTCAATATGGTTGTGGACAAGAGAGAGTAAGGATGTCCTTATAAACCCAAAAATTTTACCCCCCTTATATTGATAGCGCATGAAGCAGCGCTTAATAACGGTACTGCCAAATATAATTTTACGCGCACCGAACTTAAAACTAAAACTATCTTTACCGGAATTAAGTAGCACCGAGAGTTTTAACAATATATATATCTAGGTCCTCAGCCTAATCGCGTCATTATTGGAATAGTATCCAACGCGGCGTTCAAGGGCAGTTACACTCTGAATCCCTTTAACTTTAAAACTTGGGATTTAAATTTTTTGTCTCTGTACCTCGATAACGAACAAATACCCTCGAAACCGTTGGCTCCTGATTTCGGTAAAAACTTGTATATACAAGCTTATCAAACATTGTTCGCGGGCACGGGTATTCATTATAAAGACGACGGTAACGATATTACTCCCAACGAGTTTGCCAACGGGTTAACTCTCTACGCTTTTGATCTGACACCGGACCTATCGGCTAGCGAAACAAACCACTGGAACCCCGTTATAAGCAAGGACAATTAAGATTGGACATGGGATTCACTAAACCTTTGCCCGAAGCCGCAGTCTGCATTGTATACGCCGAATTTCAAAGCATGATTCAAATCGATAAAAATAGAAACGTAATTGTAGATTATTAAAATGTCAGCAACTACCACCGTAGACTTGATTCTCGCTTTATCAGATACGCCCAACTTTTTGGTTGTTTTCGCGTCAAATAGGTTACCTAAGGTTACCAGATATCCCGCATCGTTAATTATAAATTTAGATCAGCACTATGAAAAGGGGTCTCACTGCATGGGTATCGGTCTTCATAGACGGAGCTCGTGTAGGGTATAGCTACGGTTTGCCACCATTTCTGCCTAGTATAAGAAGATTTTTATCTTTAAACTGCAGAAAATGGACTTTTGGTAAGCGACATCTTCAGAGGTTAGAAAGTAGCGTATGCGGGCAGTGTAGCGCCCTCTATCTTATTTATAGAAGTAAGAAGAAAAGTACGAAAGCTTTCCTAAAAGCTTTTACCGCAAATCGAAAAATTAACGATATGAAAATTGCTAAACAATTTCAAAATCAGATACGGCGACTAAAAAAGTGTAAAAGAAGCTTATTAACAAACCGTGTGGTTGCCTGGTGGTAATGCGTCCAGCTCTGTGTTGTTTCAACAACATTTGAGTTTCCATTCCAGCGGAGCCTCCGAGATATCTAGGCCCGTGCGTGTCGATTTTTATGTGGGGAAATATCCAGTTTCATAGAGGAAATATTTTCACCCAATATGTGTTCTAGATGGCGCTTTTATTACAGTTGCGAAGGGGGTCTTCCATAAATTGTCGTTGATATTTTAGGGGCCAATTATAAAAATTTTATGAAAGAGAAAGGTTTCACCCTTAAATTAACGTAATTGTTTTAGGCGCTATTTATTTTTTATCGAATCTTTTGGTTAGATTGTGTGGCCAACAAAATTAATTATGAAATTTTAACATTGTTGTTTTTTTAGTAAAACAAAACTTCTTCAAGTTGCTAATTCACAGTTTTATTATACCAAGAGGAATTTTTTTACTCGTTCGTAACCTTTAATTTTTTTAACCTTAGCTTTTTTATCCTTTACTTCTTTGGCATTATTGTTTAATAAAGGTCTTCGGAAATTTTCTAAAACTTATTTTTATTTTACGATACTAAAAGCGCCCCCAAGTGAGAAAACACGGCGAACTAAAGTAATTAAAAAAATATTCGCGCTTCGCGATAGGCACGGGCCTAGATATCTCGGAGGCTCCGATTCCAGGGTTCGACTTCCTACCAACGGCGCTTTATTAGTCCGGTATAGAAAAAAACATCTTCAGATACGGCTTGAATCAAGTTTAAGGAGGTTTTTTTAAATATTTAACTAATTTATTATTGTTTTAACTTAATTATGTATGTTATTATCACGCTAATTAAATGTTTTTTGATTTAAAATCCGATTGTAATAATAATAATAAGCCTAGAATAACCTAGCATAAGCCTACCTTTCAGAATCTACCATAGCATAAGCCTACAATAGCATAAGCCTATCCCTACAGGTACCAGCCACGTGACGTCATCAAAAATTAGCCGTGCCGTCATCAAGAAAACCACCACCAGGTGGCTCAACAATTCAAATTTCCCGCCAAAACCATCACGTGACGTCATCAATTCCCCCCAATCCCCCTAAAGGGTGAAAGTATAAACCAAAATTTTTTACCCCCCCCTGAAAGGGGGGAAAGAAGGGGGGTAAAATTTTTGGGTTTATACCGTCACCCTTACTCTCTCTCCCATAATTAAAACCCACTTAATAAAACTAAAAGTGTATAGATTTAAAAACAAAAATTGCCCTTCGTTATCAATTCCCTAGCTGCCATTGGTTAACTGTAGACGACATGTAGACTGATATAAAAGTAAAAAAAACCGCTACAGGAACTAACCAATCAGTTAAGAGCGTTTGACGTCATAGTCTTATAGAAAGTAGTAGTAACAAGATGCTGGCGATCAAAACTTGTTATTTTTTGGTACTAGAGCTAGCATCCACTACTTTATGAGCTTATTCACGGAACGGCTTGTTCCCTGTGCCCTCCACGTTCGGGATGGTAATCATACGCAGAGGGGGTTGACACTATTTTGGGATAAAGGATGGCTTCTCATATTTAAAGGTAGAGATGGGCCGATACCAGTTTTAACCGATACCGATATCATCCGATACTTGGGAAACCGATACGTACCGATACCGATATTTTATCCGATCCTTCGAATAAACCGATATTAAACCGATACCGATATATTAACCGATATCAATAATAAAATAAATAAGAAAATAGGTTGTAGAGATGGGCCGATACCGATCCCATATCGGTATCGGTAACGATATTTGACTTTAACCGATGTACTTCTTTAAAAAATATCGGGTAGAAATATCGGTTCACTTTTAACCGATACCGATATATCGGTTAAATTCAAATATCTGTATCGATACCGATATGGGATCGGTAACGGCCCATCTCTATTAAAAGGTGCGAACAAGTTTCAACGAAGCGTACTTTTGGTTTTATGTCTATATAATTTTGATAAAACCCTGATCACTAAGATCTTCAATTTTGATGAATTTGAATGCTAAAATAATATCATTTTAAAGATAGTTAAAGATTTGTAGTTTCAACTTCAAAAGCTTTATTTAATATTTGTGTATCTTCAGCCTTTCTATCATATTATGTGGGGATGGGAGGTACCTTTCTATTATATAGGTGTTTGACGTCATCGCGGTAGCCAATCAAAATCGAGACACGTGGAAGTTCGAACAGCAGACAACCAGTTTAACAAAATTGTATGAGGGATGCAATAGACCGATAAAAATATTCGCCTACTAGTTGTTTTTACCGCAATTCACACCGTCTCGAGATGCTCAAAAGTGTGGTCCTTCATCATTGGTCAGAATTTCTGGGCAACTTAGTAGAGCGTTTTATACTAATAACCCCTATGTCTAGTTGGCCGTCAAAAACAACGTACGTGCTGCCAGATCTTTTTCAACGTTTCAGATCAGGCAGGGAAATAAGGTTTTATGTATATTTGTGGGTAAAGCAGACGGGGCGCGACTCTTCTCGTAGTATTATAATAAAGGCGTAAGTCGTGTAGAGCTATAGGCTGGCGTGTCCAAGGCTTAGCCTCTATTTTGAAACTGAAAATTAACAACTTAAATAACTATATAAAAAGTGCTAAGCCTTAACTGCGTTGTTGATAGTTACTTTTGAAAACACAATGAAACAGCATAAAACACTATAAAACAGCATAAAAACACTATAAAACAGCATAAAAACACTATAAAACAGCATAAAAACACTATAAAGCAGCATAAAAACACTATAAAACAGCATAAAAACACTATAAAGCAGCATAAAAACACTATAAAACAGCATAAAAACACTATAAAGCAGCATAAAATACTATAAAACAGCATAAAAACACTATAAAGCAGCTTAAAATACTATAAAACAGCATAAAAACACTATAAAACTGCACAAAAACACTATAAAACAGCATAAAAACACTATAAAACAGCATAAAACACTATAAAACAGCATAAAAACACTAGAAAGCAGCATAAAAACACTATAAAACAGCATAAAAACACTAGAAAGCAGCATAAAAACACTATAAAACAGCATAAAAACACTATAAAACAGCATAAAAACACTATAAAAACAGCAAAAAACACTATAAACCAGCATAAAAACACTATAAAACAGCAAAAAACACTATAAAACAGCATAAGACACAATAAACCAGCATGAAACACAATAAAATAGATTAAAACAGTATAAAGACTATTAAACAACATAAAACACAATAAAACGGCACAAAAACCGTAAAAAGAAATAAAAGAGCATAAAACATTTTCAAATAGCATAAAGACACAAAACAGAGTAAAAAACACAATACAACAGCGTAAAAAACTCAGTGAAACAAAACCACAATAAAATAGCATAAAAAATGAGAAAATAAAACACAATAAAACAGCATATAAAGAAAAAACAAAAAACAGCATAAAACACAATAGAACACCATGAAAATAAAATGTATGAATGAATGAATTTGGGTTTATTGTGTATAAAAATAACTACAAAGAGTTAAAGACAATAACAGCCTAAAAATAAAAAACAGCATAGAACAGCATAAAAATATAAAAGCATAAAAACAATAACAACACAACTGAACGGAAGGTACCTTCGGTGGTGAAAGAGATGCCTCGTAGTCGCCCTCGCTCTGATCAGCACCCGGACACCAAGTTGAAGAGAGATATTTTCATCATAATAATATTGAAAGGCGCTTTGATTTAATTGGCGATGTTCATTTTAGGAACAAAATGCTTACTCAATACAAATGACTCAAAAAGAATAACTTTCATAGAATATTTTATTAGAATTTGTTTGAATTCAACAAATAGCTAATATAGAGGTTATAATTTTCAGCATTTCGTGTTGCGTTTGATCAGCGCGCATGCGCGTGCCTCTTTACAAATAAAATATAATATGATGTCATAACGCGGATCACAATATTTAGAATAATTTGTACATCGCTATTCATTTCGTTTACAAACAGAGCACGGAAAAACGAATACAAAATCAGCATTTGAAATAGAAAAATGTTCACTTTTAAATAATGATATATAAAAGTAAAGAAAACATTTTAAAACACGCACTAAATTATGATTGCCGTCCTGGGGGTTAAATGAACTAACACTTGAGATATCTTCATGGCATTATCAAAATTGCGACAGATTTTTATGATACAATTAACCATATAATCCATCAACTTATTAATCCAAATTTGCAAAAGACTTAACCAACAAATAAACAAGTTGGCATGGGCTCGTCTCCATCTAAGAGATAGGATCACGTGACTAACACAATTGACTGTACTACCATCTGTCGTTGAGCGACGAAAATAAATCCTAATTTTTCTGATTGGATTAGAGTGATTCTTGGGGTAAAACCGGTTCCGCGCATGGCAAATCGAGATAATCAGGTTATCCCTATCTCGCCTCAAAACCCTAGAACGACATCTGAGCCGTTATAAAAATTCAAAAGATTTTTTGGAATTTCGTTAAAATCGGTTAAGATTTCACCAGGGTTCATAAAAACCCGGGTTTTGTTAAAAAAACACCGCAACCCACCGGGTTTTAATGGTTTTTCTATCTTTGGCAGCTGCGTTCATGGTAGAAATTGTCATTCAAAAGTAACTGCTTAGTAAAAAAACACTTAAATTGTTTCGTTGAAAAATAATAAATATTATTAAATATTACTTTCGAAGTTGTAACAAGAAATATCTTTAAAATGAAATTATTCTAGCATTCAAATTCATCAACATTGGAGATCATACTGATGGATTTTATTAAATCGGGGTTTTATGGTGGATAAAACCAGGAGTTCATAATAACCCGAAGTACGAAACTAGTTAAAAAGCCCGTAACAACAAAGTTTCGCCGTAAAGCTCAGCGGATTCATACACCGCTTAGCTCCCAAAGAAATAGTTACCCCATTTTTAGCGCCCACGCGCATTAACTTACACGCTTCCGCTTTAGCACTATTTTTACCTTGTGATTTTACGAGCGAAAATGTCTCACGTCTGCTTCTGTCGGAACGGTGTAAATTAAGCCTTGGCTAAGAAGTTGGCTTTTAGTCGGGGTTTCTAGTTTTCTACAAAACATTTAAACGATCGTCAATGATGTTTTGTTGTGATATGTGTGAGTGAGAACTCCGTGGTTAAATTAAAACGGTTTGGACAAATTTATTCGCAGTATCTTTAATATAAGAATTCCATCGTGTTTCTACGTCCTCCATAGTCGCCATTTTTCTTTTCGACGGAGATCCCAGCCAACGGAAGTTTTGGAACGAAAACCAAGAAGCATAGATACCACTACAATCTACTACTAAAGTTGTATGTCCATCAACAGGCTAATCCCTTCTATGCGCAACGACAGAATCTTGTTGTTCGCGATTTTTACCATTAGCTCTATGGCCAGTTTCATACTTCCCCCCGAAGGGGGGTTATTATGAACTCCTGATAAAACCCAATAAAATCCGAGGGTTTTGCTACCTAATCATCATAAAAAATAAGCTATTTAGTCTATTATTTAACAGTGTTGAATCGAATGCGAAGCTTATAATATAACCAAAATATATAGATATAGATATAAAAACTGAAAGCACTTTTCTTTTACACTAGCTCGCGCCGTGTAAAATGAGAAGCCCTAATTCCTTTACCCGGCCAAAATAGTGTCGACCCCCTCAGCGTATGGTTATCTTCCCTCTGCGTGGATAGGCTCGTAAAGTAGTGGATGCTAGCTCTAGTACCAAATATTAAGAAGTTTGGATCGCCAGCATTATGTGCTAACTACTTAATATAAACCAACGATGTCAAAAAGATCATCCCTGATTGGTTAGTTCGTGTAGGGGGTTGAGCGGAGGGTAGATTGCATCTCAGTTTATATGTCGTCAGAAGTCCATTAAATTAGCCTAGGAAGTAACCAATAGCGGGGTTTGGGACTCCCCTCTCTTGTGTAGCAATAGTGAAGAAGGGCGACACATTCGCCACCTCGAGACAACTTTATTCAGACCTCCGGTTTAGGCGCGACTCGTACGCCGAAATTTGCCCTATTGGGAGAGAAACAGCTATTGGCTGAACATGAACTCTGAATCTCTGAAGGGACCGGAAAACGCCCGCCTCCCACTGTAAAGCATCGGGGGAAGGGATGGGGGCTGTAAATTTGGGAACACTCAAGGCCATTCGGTCTTTTGAGATTCTTTTTCTTTATATAAAGCAAACGTGCTATAGAGAGGAATGTACCCCGTTTTCCGGTCCCTTTAGAGATGCAGCGTTCATGGGCTGAAGAAGTCACGCCCCGCTCACGTGACGAAAGATTTCCAAGAGAGGAGCTCGAGATTTCAGACAGGCTTAGGAAAGGGGGGAAAAACTAAAGCCTTATCCGTTGAGTTAAAAGGAGTTCTTACCCAGCAGAGACCTACGCTATACCAGCTATTGTAACTGTTTACTTCCCGGGCTAATTTAATGGACTTCTCGTATCAGTACTAGAGAAAACAGTTATATCACACCAAGGAGGATGTATAAAAGTGGAGATGTAAACAAGGCAGACAGTGACACCGCATGAAGTGGCGCGCAACTTCGAATCGCAAGTCGTTGGTAAAGGCGCGCGTCACGTGATCGTTGTTGGAAGCGAGGGATATTCAAAAATATAAACAAGCTAATACAAGGCTAAAGCAGTGTGTCAGTACAATAACCTCCCCAGGGGGGCATTAAATTAAAACCCCTTTGTTGGTTTCAACAAACCCCAGCAATGACTTTTTTATTGATAACCGGTATTTAAAAATTACATTTAACAATTCAACGTTCGTAAATTTTTGACCGCACCACTTTCAACGACACCTTTAGCGTTAGCTTAGACAATGAACCATATGAAAAAAAAGTTTCGTCACATCAGAAGGGGATAATAGACGAAGTGTGACACTCTGTATCCTCTTAATACTTTAGTTATGTAACATGATTCTTCCCAGGCGAGGGAGCCCTTTTTTTTGCTCTCAGCTCATAAAACTTCAGATGCGTAACTATCGCACCGTGCTAGGGTCAATTCTATAACTGTTTAGTATGTACTAAATCCAAGTAGCAATCAAGTTGGCACAAACCTTGATAGTCTTGATGTGACACAAAAACGCACAAGCTCATGCGCCTTGGCAAATAGTTAAGCAGCGCAAATATAGTAATGACGAGGGAACTATTTACATGGCGTCCAAATGTAAAATGATGTTGGGAAGAATCATCTTACAGTTACCCCGCTTTGTGGTGGTACACTTCTCCCGAAGAGAAGTCTTATACACTTCTGGTCATATATATATAAAGTTTATAGTAACGTAGGCATGTTATTTAATTATACAGAGTTATAACTTGTGACCATGGATATCCTAGCGTGTTGTGACAAGTTGGATTTAAAATTCCAATTAATTTAACAGAATTTTAATTTTCATCATTTTTTGATGATATGATGCGTGTTGAGAAAAGCAATTATAATTAATTCATAAGTTTATAAGTGATATGTTCCTTCCATTAGTTTCCACTATCTATACTTCGTAATGCTACTCAGAGACTTACAGCTTGAGATAACTAATTCGAGAATTGAAGTCCTACACTCGTCACTCGGTGGTTAATTAATTTTGCAGAACTTCCATCTAGGTCCTATTTAGTCTGTATTACTAAGCTTTTGACAGCAGCGACTGATCACCTGGCGTATGTCGCTCGCTTTACCTCAAATCTAAGACCTACTTCAATCACTTCATGACAAGCTACTCCATTTTGTAACCAGTGACAAACTTATGGAATGAACATATCTTATAAACTCATGATAAATGGTTATGAGTCATTCGATCAAAATATTAAAAATAAATTAAATAAATTATAAATTTTGAGCAGTAAATAAATTCGACTCAGGAGTTCAGTCTAGCAAAACCGATCTTCTACTCCCAAAAACTCTATTTAACAAATGTCTTTAGAAAAAAAGGTTGAAGACTTTATATACATTGCGTCAAAAGTCCATTAAGTTAGCGTGGGAAGTAACCAGAAGCGGGGTTTTGGGACTCCTCTCTCTTGTGTAGCAATACTGATGAAGGGCGACACATTCGCCACCTCGTGATAACTTATCTCAGACCTCCTGTTTAGGCGCGACTCGTACGCCAAAATTTGCTCGATTGGGAGAGAAACAGCTATTGGCTAAAGGAACCGGAAAACGCCCGCCTCCCACTGTACAAACCGAGTTCTCTCTAGCATAGCATCGGGGGAAGGGATGGGGCAGTGAATTTAGGAACAGTCAAGGCCATTCGGTCTTTTGTGACTCTTTAGAGAGGAATCTACCCCATTTCCCGGTCCCTTTAGAGATACAGCGTTCATGGGCTGAAGAAGTCACGCCCCACTCTCGTGAAGGAAGATTTCCAAGAGAGGAGCTCGAGATTTCAAACAGGCTTAGGAAAGGGGGTAAAACTAAACCCCCATCCATTGAGTTAAAAGAAGTTCTTACCCCAGCAGAGACCTACGCTATACCAGCTATTGTAATTGTTTACTTTCTGGTCTAATTTAATGGACTTCTGGTTGCTTGTTAATTAGACAATTATCCATTTACGTATCGTATAATTACACTAATGTAACATGTACACTACTTACGGGAAAGGCACGTCCAATCCTTTTTTATCGGATATTCAATACGTATTTACAAACTTATTCGTTATATTTCATCGAAGATTAATTTAATTTTAACTTTAAAGGATTTGTGCATATTTAAATTCAGGTGCGTATGACGAGAACGTTTTTGGTTTGCAATGTTTAAATTCGACACCGCGCTGATTTCACCAGCAATTTAATAAAGGCCATAGACATTTTGAAACGTGGGAAATGTAATATACGCCCAATCTTTCAAGGGGTACGTCCTTGAAATCGTAAGTCTTCGAGTTAAGATTAACATTAAAAACCAATTAGAATTTTGGGATCTACCAAGCCGTTAGAAATGTTTACGAGTTGAGCCGAACGAGCTCTTTAAAAGCTCGGCCCGGGTTGAAAAACAGCGGCTCGAGCTCGACCCGGCTTGAAAATAATCGAGCCGAGCCGAGCTGGCTCAGTTAAAATATGTATGTTTAAGAAAAATAGCTACTACCAATATAAGACTAGAGAACGACGCGACATACTTTTATGTTTAGGAATGTAGTGGTTCAGTAAAAACCGCTCGGTAAAAAGTGAAGAAATCGTTACAATCTCACGGTTAGAAGCGAGAGAAAGCGAATTTTCCACCACTATTTTTCATGGAAAAAACAACGGAACTCTATTGGTGGAGAGAAGAAAGACTAAATGGAAAGCACTATTTTAGTGACTAAGCTCGCGAGCCGGCTCGCCAGTCGTAGTGGCTCGATGTCTGTCGTCTCGGCTCTGCTCGAGCTTAAAAAAACTCCCTTGTTAATAGTATTGGTCCATTTGAGCACCGCAGAGTTCTCAAGAATCTCGCGGCGTTTTGCGCTGGAAAAATATGATCACGTGATCGGCCGCCATTTATGGAGAGAGGGTTTTTTAACATGGCTATCTCGATCACGTCTGTGAGCGGGTTGGCCGTGGTTTTGGTAACTGATTATCGTCTGCTTCATAATTGAGAAAACTACAGGGCACAATTATAAAATGGCAGCGTCCTAGCCTTATTCTTAAATTTTTTTTACTATACTTTCTTCCACGTTTTGAAACTGAGGTTTCCAATTTAATTAAATAGAATTGAAATTAAGCCAATTAAAGTTTCCATAAACATAAATTAGCCTGTGTCAAAATACGGAATGAATAGCAGCCGACGACAATCAGTCCAAAAAATACTAGGGAAAAGTGCCTGGCAGCATTGCACCTCCGAAAATGAGAGACTGCCGTATCGTCGGCGTTATTTCAATATGGACTAGGACTATTAATCGAGCCGTCAAAGTGTCGGATCGGCTCGGCACGAGCTCGTGAAAAGATCAAACAAGCCGTTAAATGGACGACAAATATAATTTTTTGACCTTCTGCTAACGCTTGTCTCCAATTGGTTTATATAGAGAGCTGCCAATATGAATTGTTGTACGTCATTTTGAAGGGAGCCCTTTTTTTTACCTCTCCAAGTGACGATGATGTCATGGAGAGGTATTACACTGTACGTGCCTGTGTGTGTCAATTGAAGTCCTACACTCACTCGGTGGTTAATTTTGCTGCTTTTTGCAGGACTTCCATCTAGGTCCTATTTAGTCTGTATTACTAAGCCTTTGACAGCAGCGCCCCAGTTATCAGACGTATGTCGCTTTACCTCGAATCTATGACCTACTTCAATCACTTCGTGACAAGCTCTCTCCAGTTTGTAACCAGTGACAAACATATATTATCAAAAGTGGATGAGAGGAAAAGTGTGAAAATGGCCAAAAGTAGCGAGTCGTCAGAGTTTCGCCGTAGTTGTCCGTTTTATTGGCGTAGCTATACTGTTCACTCCTTTAAAATAGGTCTTGTGTTAATTCGCGGTTGCGCGGTTACCATCGTCTGCTATTGTGTATACTAGAACTTCCTCGACTTATGTTTGTAATCAGGACAGAGTAGCTGATAATGTTTTAAAAGGTATTTGAAGGTATAATATGGATTTAAGTAAGGTTATCGAAGCAATAGAAAAGCACATAAAACTAGATACGTTTAAAACAAATCTCGGTAATTTAGCTATAGCGCAAGCAGCTTGCGTCGTGATACGCGTGATCGAGTGGGCTATGGTTAAACTAAAAAGCATAAATGTCTAAACTACTTTCAGTCGCGAGTTTGCAGGTCCATCAGTCACTAGTAAACTAAATAGTTATTGGCGAAACTTTGATTGTCCGCATTTTTTAACACAGGCTCTATGGCCATTGTCATACTTTCCCTTTCATCCACATTTGATATTATGAACTTATATGGTATCGTATTCAGAACAGTAAGATGAGTAGATGCTTAGCGCAAAGAATTCCTAAGATGCAATGACTCGGATGATTAAGACTTAGGAGAGACGTACCCCTTAGAGCGTATTCAATTAAGAAGAAAATAAAATACGAAATAAACATTATCTAGGCCTAATTACGTACCATCAATTTAGTTACTGTCATATAGTTTTTTCGTTTTTCAAAACTTTTGTGTATAAAAATAGACATGTAATAGAGAACAATATATCTTATATCCCGTATAGACAATTACGACACTAATTTCAATAGTTACAATAATTTCCAATAGGCCTAAACGATTGATATGTTTCAATTGTATTGAGAGAAATTCTAACCCTTCAGAATTTCAAATATAGTCATTTTCATTGGCAGCCTTCAACCAAAAACTGTGTCTCGAGTATTCAAATCGAGTATCGAGTAGTTTTTAAATTTGTTTCGAGTATTTATCAAGAAATTGGTAATTTATTTTCTTTTATTTCACACACTTTCTGTTTATTCATCGCCGAGGGCCAAGTCATTGGCCAAAATTTTGCACACCTGATTTCTGAATTTTTATGTGAATTCCGTTGGTTACTGAACAAATTGCTTTATTTCCGTGATTACGATTATTTTCGGGGGTTCCCATGATCTTTACACATATTTCCCGTTATTGCCGCAGATTACTTGTGATGTCTGTTTGAATTCCATTGAATTCCGGTGATTTTTTTTTGTGAATGTCGTGATTACCACTGGATTCTTCGTGAATTACGATGAATGCAGTGATTATTTCTATTTTAACTGATTACGATTTTTACGAAATGCGTGGTTTCCGAGGTGATTACAAAAGATTACTAGTAAATCATGTGATTATTTCTGATTGTCTTAAGATTTCACGTGATTTCTAGTGATTATCGGAGATTTCTGATTACCGTTGATTACCAACAAAAATGATTGTGATTACTGATGATTTTCTAAGAATTCTAGAAATGAAGTAATCGATTTCCGCGTTTTGTACACCTGATTGGTTATTCAAGTGACTAACCCCTCGTTCATCGCTCTCATAATATACATTAACAAAAACGGATTTATGTAAGGAGAACGTTGAACGTAGCAAATTCACTACCCATCCTCGCATACTTTATTGAGAAACTTCGTCTGCTTATATTTTGACTCTACCCACAAATTCTGTATATAGCTACTTCTAGAGATCGAATTTGTGGGTGGAGTCAAAATATAAGCAGACGAAGTTTCTCAATAAAGTATGCGAGGATGGTACTAGAGGCTAAGACTACGTTCAGTAACTGCTAGCGTACGCAGCGCTGCGCGCATCGGAGACCGATGTTTTTACTGGACGGTTTTTCGCACTTCCGGTTTCTACGTCACGCTACGCATCGATGGGACACCGATCGCAGCGACTGGAAGAGCAGGTTTTTCCGATGCGAATCGGATTTATGACGTCATTAATTGATGTTTAACATGGCGAGCAATCCAGTCCAAAGCCACTAGCGAAACAATAACACATTTTTCTTTTTTAGATCTTTTCGATTCAACTGCAATTAAGGTTAATTCCGTTTCATCATCATCATAGATACTTCATTTAATAACAAAAATAATAGTTTTCGATTCAATCCAAGATCTCTAGCAGACGCCATCATGGAAACCATCATCAAACGTTCAGTGACGTCTGACGTCACTCTGACGTAGCGTTCGGAAAAATACACATCGGTAGCGGTAACGGCTTTTTCCGATTACCAGTTACTGAACGTAGCCAAAGCTACGATCCGACGTTCTTAGTACATAAATCCGTTTTTGGTTCCATTTAAATTAAACAAACTAATTAATAAAATCTTCTTCAGAATCTCATTCCTCACCAAAGTCACTGATAGCAAAAGAATATAGATATAAAAACAAAAAGTCAACTTCGTTGAAACTTACTCGCGCCGTGTAATATAAGAATCCCTAATTTTGTGTCGATTCCCCCCTCTCTGCGTATGGTTACCTTCCCTCTCGACTGTGGCACAGGGAACAAGCCGTTCCGTGAATAGGCTAATAAAGTAGCAGATGCTGGCTCTAGTACCAAAAATGAACGTTTGGGTCGCCAGCATCACGCACAATTTTCTTTAAACCTATTTCCGTCAAGAAGCTCTTCCCTGATTGGTTAGTTCCTGTAAGGGGTTAATTTAGAGGTGCGTAGTTTGCTTATTTCAGTTTGCATGTCGTCTACAGTTAACCAAAGGCAGCTAACGAATTGTTTTTATAGTTGTATACTCATGCTTCAAGGCATTGTTATTCTTTGCGCTGTACTTTGAACTTTAACTGTAATTTATTACTTTTACTTCCACTATTGAAGCATCTAGGAGCTACTACCATTCTACATTACACTGGCATTATGATCTAAACTACCCAGTCATCACTAACTTGCATCTGTTAACCAATAAGAGTGACTTTCTAGTATTTTTTTAATACTTCTACATCCCATTTACACAGTTAAAGGCCTTCCAAAGGAGGTTCGAGTATTTATCGAGCCTTGCTTTTATACTCGATACTTTTTCGAGTCTCAGAAAATATTTCATCGAGTATCGAGTCGAGTACTCTACTCTTATCGAGTACCCAGGGGTTAGTCACTTGAGGTTGAGTAATCAAGTCTACAAAACTGCAGAAATCGATTACTTGATTTCTAAAATTCTTAGAAAATCATCAGTAATTAAAATCATTTTTGTGGGCAATCAAAGGTAATCAGAAATCTCCGATAATCACTGGAAATCACATGAAATCTTAAGAAAATCAGAAAAAACCACACGATTTACTGGTAATCTTATGTAATCACCTCGGTAATCACACATTTCGTGAAATAATCACGCATAATCAATCGAGGAATTCGAAAATCCAAAATAAAAATCGTAATCAGTTGAAACAGGAGCAGATGACAAAGGAGTCTCGGACGCTAGCTTCCACAATATAGAGGGCAATGGCACCCGCGTACGTCACAGCTGTAGCGGTATCGTTTGCCATAGACGCGCTATCAGACATTATAGCAGACGATGCTTTTGGTGGATTATATCTGGCACCAAAGTCTGCTGGGAATTTGTTTTGTAATAACGGACTAATGGTGGCTACTGAAGTTCGTCTTATCCGATCGCGACATAAATATACACAATATAATTATACTTTATTCAAACAGCTGTAACCGTTGGTATTAAGATAAAAGATAAGACTAGGCCTACATTTTGTGACTTTAAACCTACGAAATAGTAAATTAAGTCCAAACTAGCAGAGAAACCCAGGTAAGCCAAGGCTTAATTAACAATTTGTGCCCACTGGAATGATTGGGCTCGGGTTTTCAAATTATAAAGCAAGGTTTTAAAAGATGCCGAAACACAATCTTATATATGTGTTTCAGGGCCAAAATATTCCGTATGTTTTTGAATTAATTGACTGCTACAAGAGGTTGGAAACGAAATCACTGTCTCTTACTTTTTGGGTTTTAAAAGATCGTGAGTGATTTCTTTTCCCAACCTCTTGTAGCTATCATTTAATTCAAGACGAAATTAAGAAAAAATTGGCACTGAAACACATTTTAGTTTATTAATAGTGTACATACGTTACTCGCTGGGCTTTTCATTATCAATTTTAGTCTAAAAAAAAGATTAAAAAGCCGTTGAAATCCATTTTTAACTCTAATACTCGTTAAGCCTAGGCTAATTATAAGCAGACGATACGTATTTTTAAAGAGAGGCTCCAGACGCGATTTCCCAGATCTCCTTTCGAGACTTTGCAGCCACGCTATTGGTTGGAAAATAAAGCTCAAATTTCCTACGAGAGGGGGCACTGGCGTAATGATTTTGGTTAATAACCGTGACGTTCGCGGATCCCATTGCCCTCTACATTATGGAAGCTAGCGTCCGAGACTCCTTTGTCATCTGCTCCTGGTTGAAATAGAAATAATCACTGCATTCATCGTAATTCACGAAGAATCCAGTGGAAATCACGGCATTCACCAAAAAACACCGGAATTCAAAGAGAAATCACAAGTTATCTTCGGCAATAACGGAAAATCAGTGTAAAGATTATGGATATCACCGAAGATAATCGTAATCACGGAAATCAAGGAATTCGTTCAATAATCATCGGAATTCACATAAAAATTCACAAATCAGAAATCAGGTGTACAATATTTTGGCGAATTGCTAGCCCCTCGTCGAGAACTCGCACAGCACTGGATTCGTCCGTCTAATAGTAACAACATGACCATCAAGATCGGCCAAGCCGTGATTCCACGAGTATACGAACCTGCTAGGAATGAGCCCAATTGAAATCGTAATTTTAGGTCTTGTCTCAGGCTGCCAATAAAATTGACTTGTTACGCAATTTAAACTTTAAATATTTTGCGGTTTTTTTTTGTGAGCAATTGTTTTGGGTCCGACATTTTTACGACTGCGCGACGAAGGAGTCGGACGCTCTTCAAAATCCTATACGGTTTAAACCATATCTTAAACCCAAAACAAAAATACGGAACATGTAATCTGTCCGATTTATATGATGATAGCAAAAGCTCATAGATTAAAACAAAGTATACTTCATTTCCTTGTAATATGAGAAACCACCCTTTATATCTCAAAAGCTATGTTCACACTTGCACGGGAGTTGCTTGATAGCTAGCATTGAAAAACTCTCTATTGCTAGTTCGAAGCGATTTCAACAGCCTCGGTTCACACTTTAAGAAGCTTCTGTTAGTGTTGTATGCTTATCTTTTCTTTGGTGATGCCTGCTAAGGCCGGTGAAAAACTGAAAATACTCTTAAAACTAGTCTCATCCCATGCGAAATACCCCTGAAAACTGGAAACTAGCTTCTAAAACAGGGTGGGAAATAAGGATTTTTTTAAAACTGGACATTGGGCCAGCAACCAGGGCCGGAAATAAGAAAAAGATCTTATAGGACATGTGTCCCCCCCTGTTTGACTGGAAAATTTATAGGACATTTTCCACTGGAGTGTGCAAAAATAGTGTCGCATCTCCATAGTCAAGCTATCAAAACTTGGGAAAATTTATTGGTCAAACTGTCCAGTTACCCACTTAGTTTTTGAAAAAATTAAGGGACATTTTAAAATTTTATTGGACAATGCCCAGTTTCCCGTGCTTATTTTCGGCCCTGCCAGCAACCCCCCTGGCCTGGAATACCATTGACCAGGGCGCATCGTCTGCTAAACTTTAGAAGTGGACAATTAAAATATTTAAATTAATGTTTGGACTCCGGTTACCCTTGAATTTTCTTAGTGGTCCTGTGGAGCACTGACCCCCCTCCGATTTAATTTTTAAACTGGTCCAGGCAATTTTTAAACTGGTCATTTGCCCTGTGCCACCGCCTTATTTCCCACGCTGGTTGGCAAAGCAACTTCAAGAAATCGCGTTGGAAATTAGCTTCTCGAGTATCAATTTTGTTCACACTTAACTTTGGAACGGTTACGAATCGCTTCGAGTAAGTGTGAACGTGGCTAGAACAGCGTCGACGAATGTAGCACAGGGAACACAAGCCATTAGTCTCAATATAGTAGCAGATGCTACCTTTAGTACCAAAAATTAACGTTTGGATCGCCAGCATCATGTACTAGCTACTTTCTATAAACCTAAGACGTCAAGATGCTCTTCCCTGATGGGTTGGTTCTTGTAAGGGGTTAATTGAGAGGAGGGTAGTTTGCTTTTCAGTTTACAGTTAAAGGCAGCTAGGAAGTATACTTTATGTTTTTATAGCAATACACTTTTGATGCTACCTTTAGTACCGAGAATTAACGTTTGAATCGACACCGTACATTGCTCTTCTCTGATTGGCTGGTTCGTGTAATGGTGTTGAGAGGAGGGTCGTTTGATTCTAATTTTACATAGCGTCTACATCTAAAGGCTGAGAATTGTGAAGGAAGCATACTTTTTGCTTTAATCTATGAACTTTCGATAATAGTAGTCAGACAATTTAATCTACACTCATTAGGAATCAGCATCACCAAACATTCATAGAACTTTGATGAAAAGTTAACAATTTTTTATAGGGATCTATTTTCTTATTTTTCGAGTGCCGTGAGAAGTTAAAGGGACTCTAAAGAAGTCGGCGGACCGTTGGAAATATTTTTTGAAAACGTCGTTATTGACGTCACAATCGCGGGGGGGGGGGGTGCAAAACGAAAGTCTTTCCTTCTAGCAAACGCAGTGGGGGTCTCGGACTCTCGCGGGGCAGAACTGGGGAAACGCCGAAGCAGGGCGGATCACAACCAATCACAAGAGAGGGGAGGATGGGTCGGGTGAGTTTTTTAAAAAAAGAATTTCAACGGTCCGCCGACCTCTTTACAGTCCCTTTAATTCTCTAAAGGCCCTGTGCCGTTAAGACGGGCCAAAAGAATATTGCGTTTTTTTTACTAAAAACTGAATTCTGGAAAGGAAGCTATTTGAAAAACTCTATAGCTATGTTCACACTTACACGGACGTCGATTCGGCAGTGAGCACAAATAGAAAGGAGAGCCAGCCCTATCCCTTTCAAAAGCTTTACCAGTGCTGGGGCTCTCTAAGAGCGTGCCGCACATGCGCAATCAGCGCAACGGAGAGGTTTGTTTACGTTTCGGCCAGTATTATGGCCGAGGTGTGAGCCTCTAACCGTATTTTCGTGTATACCCTTTTTGAATTTCCTTCTCAATGGATGCCGTGACGTCTTACTATAACTTCGGCTGTGCAACGAGGTAGGTGCGCGTGGGAGCCATGTTGGCCTGCTGTTTTAGTTACCTTCCCCCTTCGACTCTCCTTTTCATTTGTGCTCAGTGGTTTCGGGACTCGATTGCTCAACTATATTTCAAAGCTTCTTCTTTAACAGCTTATTCATGTTAGTTCGAGAAGCAGCTTGAATAAATCTCGTTTGTAATTAAGTTCTAGAGATTCCATTTCGTTCTGAAGGCGTTTTGAAATTAATCACTTCGAATCGATTTCCCTAATAAGTGTAAAAATGGCTTCAATTTGTTCGGTTTAGATTTAAATTAAAAAGCGGATAATTAGACCTATCTACAATAAAAATAATTTTCTATTAAACTTTATGTAAGTTAACTCATAGCTGTAAAAAGTTTTTTAAATGGCCTTTTTCATTAGCCCCATGTGAGGACCTTGTGTGACATCTCAATAAACAGTTGCACGTGACCAGCCTGACTTTGCAAAATCACCTATTTGTTCGGTTTAGATTTAAATTAAAAGCGGATTATTAGGGCTATCTACAATAAAAATAATTTTGTCTTAAACTTTAATCACTTTATGTAAGTTAACTCATGGCTGTATAAAGGTTTCTAAAATGGCCTTCTTTATTAGCCCCATGTGACTTAGAATATTAATTCAGAGCACTATGTTAAGTACGCTTTGTAATTTTTATAATTCCGTAAACCAGATTTTAGCAACCGTGTCCGACCCCAAACGGCGCTCGCGACTTCATAGTTTTTGGAATTTAATATTCCCTGGGATATTCAAGTTGATTCATTGGATTCCATATCGTTTTGGGCTAATGGATACAATCGGTACCATCCCACGGTCAATTTTGTTAGGTCCAAGCGATCTAGTTGAATTTCTGCAGCACCCAAAGATTGGTTGTGTTCGAAGCCTTTTTGACGTTCCCATATCATCACCTGAAAAGAAGAAAAAGTTAAGCCCTATTCGGACGGTACAACTTTTTGTCTCATTTAGATGAGTCAATTTGAGTTGAGCCAGAAGTCCATTAAATTAGCCTAGGAAGTAAACAAGTACAATAGCGTATGTCTCTGCTGGGGTAAGAACTCCTTTTAACTCCATGGATGGGGGTTTAGGTATTTCCCCCTTTCCTAACTCTATTAGAAATCTCGAGCTCCTCTCTTGGAAATCTTTATTCATATGAGCGGGGCGTGAATTTATTAGCCCATGAATGCTGCATCTCTAAAGGGATCGGAAAATGGGGTAGATTCCTCTCTATAGCACCTTGCTTTATACATATAAAAAATAATGACAAAAGACCGAATGGCCTTGACTGTTCCCAAATTCACACCCCATCCCTTCCCCTGATGCTATGCTAGAGAGAGTAGGGATGTCAAAAACCGCCCGGTTTAACCGAAAACCGGTTTTTTCAACTCCGGAGCACCGGTTTTTTCCGGTTTTTTAATTCTTCGGTTTTAATCGGTTTTTTTAAATTAAAACCGAAAACCGAATCGGTTTTTTTTTATTTTCAAATTAAATAAAAAAACTGCCCTTTTTCCTATATTCTTTATCATTCAATCACTAAATAATAAAAATATGCTTACACCCACCCACACCCAGCTATTTTTAGTGACTCATAACGTTTTCCTTTGGGTCCTCGCGGAGCGCTCCCATGGAGGAATAAAACCAGGAGATCCTATTCTTCAAAAACAGTCTTTAACGAAGCTGGAAACTACTACTACCATTTTTATTGCTCCTTGGGAGCGCTCCGCGAGGACCCAAAGGAAAACGCTATCAGTGACGTAAGGTTCATTGCGTAACTTCCGAGTTCTGATTTCTAAAAAAGCATTAGTTGTCGTCACTAGTAAGTTGTTACTAGGCCTAGCACTTGCCATTGATTGTACATTGGAACAGAGAATTTTTAAAAATTTATCAAAAACATAATAACGGCCGGATAAAAACCGGTTTTTTTGGGGGAAGTTGACATCCCTAAGAGAGAGAGAATTCGATTTGTAAAGTTGTAGGCGGGCGTTTTCCGGTCCCTTTGGAGATCCAGCGTTCATGTTCAGCCAATAGCTTTTTCTCTCCCGATTGGGCAAATTTCGGCGCACGAGTCGCGCCTAAACCGGAGGTCTGAGAAAAGTATTCGCGAGGTGGCGAATGTGTCGCCCTTATTCAGTATTGCTACACAAGAGAGCAGGGGCGTGCCAACATGAGCGAAAATTTTCCACTGGAGCGGGGGCAAAATGGCTGCCTAATGTTGAAGTCCCATAGAGTTGAAAATTTGAGCGGGGGCCTTCGCCCCCGCTACCCCCGTAGTTGGCACGCCCTTGCAAGAGAGGGGAGTCCCAAACCATTCTTTTGGTTACTTCCTAGGCCAACTTAATGGACTTCTGGTTGAATAAACTAGTTGAGTTGTGAGAGCAGAAGTTGGACATGTTCAACGACCAAATTAAAAATTTATGACTGGCCAGTTTTTGCTAACTCAAGTTTTTGACTCATCAATTTGAGTTGTATCGTATGAAAAGGCCTTTACATATTTTCGACACTTCTCTGCCGAACTACCAAGCAAAAAATTTGTATTTCTTAATATAAAATATTTCCATAGCTACTGCTACCATAAGTTTATAAGATACGTTCCTTCCATAAGTATGACACTACCTATACTTCGTAACTGAGAGACTTACAGCTCGAGATAACTAGTTTGAGGATAAAATTGACCACACTCGGTGGTTAATTAATTTTGCAGGACTTCCATCTAGCTTCTATTTAGTCTGCATTACTAAGCCTTTGACAGCGGCACCTGACCACCAGGCGTATTACGCTTTACCTATCTAATCTTTGACCTACTTCAGTCACTTCATGCGGAGCCTCCGAGATATCTAGACCCGTGCCTATCGCGAAGCGACAATATTTTTTAACTAATTTAGTTCGCCGTGTTTTCTCGCTATTGGGCGCTTTTATTATCGTAAAATAAGTTCAGCCTCGTGACCCCGTTTACTGCTACAATATTAGGGCAAGGCATAGACGTAGAGCGGTGATGTTAAAATCTCATAATTAATTTTGTTATCCACACAATCTAACCAAAAGATTCAATAAAAAATATATAGCCCCTAAAACAATTACGTTAATTTGAGGGTGAAACCATGCTCGTTCATAAAATTTTCATAATTGGCCCCTAAAATATCAACGACAATTTATGGAAGACCCCCTTCGCAACTGTAATAGAAGCGCCATCTTGTACACATATTGGGTAAAAATATTTCCTCTAAGAAACTCGCATACAAATCGACACGCACGGGGCTAAATATCTCGGAGGCTCCGCTTCATGACAAGCTTCAGTTCGTAACTAGTGACAAACTTATGGATGGAACACATCACTTATGAACTTATGCTGCTACGTATGCCACCGAAATTGGACTACACGCCACCATGAATCTATACAACCCTTCTAACCTTCTACCGCTCCATTGGGGGGGGGGAGGTCACCTTGGAAGAGCAGAGCAAAAAGCATGGTTTTCACTACTACTTCGCGGCTGAACGCTAAATGTAATATTTGTTTTTTTTACGTTGTCTAACAGCGTTATAGTGTTTTCACTTAGCGCAGTTCCCGCAAATAATGGAACCAAGGCTTTCTATCGACTTTCTTCTTAGGTCTTTGTAATCTAAAGATATAGATGGTCCCGAACCTCTTTGAACAAAAAAGCTTTGAGCAGGGATTTGTACTAGTAACTGACTCGTTTAGGAACTAAATAAATACAAACATGGCGGACCGCGGACGTCCGTTTCCAAACATGCTTGGTCGAAAATGACGTCACGACTCAAGCTCGGCTCGCACAGAGCATTAACGTTAAATGCGGCCGAAAAAAATCCCCACACTGACACACTCAATGTATTTTCGGTCCAGTGTAACTATGTTTTTTTTTTCGGTTGTCGCTTGACGTCGGGCGAAAACGTCGTGATTTACGCCAAGTGAAAACCATGCTTTAGGCCTTATCGTGGCGGAAACGGTCCGAGTCTGGCCAGTCACTACTGGCTCATAGTCCCATCGAAATCTTACCCAGAGGCCAGACGGGGTATTGCGGATACATTTGCATTGTTTTATAGATTCATGATGTCACTCATACCCCAGTAAAAAAAAATGTTTGTTAAGATTAAAAATCAGCGATTCGGGTTTTACGTATTATCAGAACGGTATAATAAAAGAAGGATGACACTCTGCATCCTCTTAATACTTTAGTTATGTAACATGATTCTTCAAAGGCTCATCCCTTTTTCTTTGCTCTGCCACTCATCAAACTTCAGATGGGTAAATATCGCACCGTGCTAGGGTGAATTCTATAACTGTTTGGTATTTACTAAATCCCCAGCAAAAAAGTAGGCACAAACCTTGATTGTCTTGACGTGGGACAAAAACACACAAGCGCATGCGCCTTGGCAAATAGTTAAAGGGACTGTGGATAAAAGCTTTTTGAAATACTTCAGAGTCTCGTGATTAAGGAGAGGCGAGGCTCAAAGAAGCTTAGTTCGTTTTATTTCGAAAACCACCACTTAGGAGAATTGGCACTACAATCTTGCGACTAAATGTGTAGTCTCACTCCATAAAGAGTCTTTGTATCTTGGCGTCACGTGGTGCCTGTGACGTACTTCAAATAATTTTTACCCACAATCCCGACGCCCATTTACAGACCCTTTGAGCGCTAATAGAGTAATGATGAAGGAACTATTCACATGGCGTATGTGCTTGATTCGGTTTAGTAACCTTGTGCATTCCAAATGTTTTAGTTGATGTTGGGAAGAATCATGTTAAGTGTACCATCGCTTTGCGGTGGTACACTTCTCTCGAAGAGAAGTATTATATACTTCTGATATTATACATAATTACCAGTAGTATTCTTCCTAAGACGTCAGAACCATTGTACTTCAGCGTTTGTCTGTATTGTGGTTCCGTCGAGTGTCTGACCACCCGAGTTTTCCTTTTCTGAAGTTTACGCTCTCCTTGCCGAAGATACGTCTTGACATACGTGTCTGTGAAAATAAATGTGACATGCTCTCATTAACCAGTGACAAACTTATGGAACATATCTTATTAACTTGTGCTGATCTATATATCTATATAAATCAAAGTCCTGACTGACTGACTGACTGACAGACTGACTGATAATCAACGCCCAGCCCATACCGCTTGCCCTAGAAGGCTGAAACTTTGCAGGAACGTTACTCATAAGTAGTAGGCGTGTGCTACGAAAGATTTTTCCAGTCCGCCGCCATCTTAAAAAAATGGCGACCAGAAATGAAAAAATCTTCTCTATGCAACAGAGTCCGCGCGTTTCAAACGATTTCGCAAATATTTAGTACACTGGTTTCCTTTGACCTATAAGCGGGTTGAATGGTCTTTTGGGTTCGATTTGGTGCCATCTTTTTAAATGGCGGCCAAAAATTTAAAACCCTTCTATATAGAATAATGTCCGCGTGAAAAATAATATAAAATGTCCCGACGGGCTGACGGGCAACGCCGAGTGCCCTCGCTCCTAGGGTGCTACAAAAATATCAGTCATCAGTAAAATCTACCCATTCTTTATATCATTTTGATGGAAGTTCTTATTACACGCGAGCGACGCCGCGGGTAACAGCTAGTATTAGATATTCAACAAAATTGTAACTATTAAAAAAATATTCGAGTTTTCGATTACCAGAAATTTAATCCGATATCCATTTAATGACAAAGGGTTCAAAATGCGATATTTCGAATTACCTTAAAGGGATGTTGAAGTGGAAAATCAAGTGAAATTTTTATCGATTCTTCTACATATTATAAGACCAGCCTGCATAGTGAAACATCCAGGAAATACAGTCTCCGAATGATTTTGATATTACAATTAGTTTGAAATTTCATGGATAATTTTAAATAAGTACGTCTGACCAATCGCGTAGCGCCCTGCCTTTTTATGAACAAAATTCTCGTGGCACGCAGACTCGTGTCGAATGAAATTTATTGCGAAATTTATAAAATTTGCCCGCGATGTGAACTGCCAATCGTGGCAAGAGACACGGGGCGTGCCGCGAGAATTTTGTTAACAGGAAGGCAGGGCGTTACGCGATTGGTCGGAGGTCCTTATTTCAAATTATCCATAAAATCTGAACCTAATTTGAATTTTAAAATCATTCAAAGAAATTTCCTAGATGTTTCACTATGCAGACTGGTCTTGTAATTATTAGAAGAATTGATAAAAAATCACTTTATTTTCCTTTTCTTTCTCTTCTTAAATCGATTAAAAAATTAGTGAAAGTTAATTTTATACGCTAAACTACCTTCAACAATGCGTGAAGCAATCCTTTTGTACAATTTTGATGAATTCTCATTATCCCTTTAGAATTTATATTCACTCACCAGGCAGTTGACCACCGGGTGTCATTTTCAATCCTCTACCAGCCACTATGTCCACTTCAAGCTGACCTTTCGTCATGAGAAAACCCAACTTTATTTCTCCTAGCCGACAAAATTCTGTGAAATAAAATTGACATATATCAGTACCGACATGTAACGAAATAATATGAACTTCAATAAATTCTATCTTTATTTTCACATAGAAATTATTCATCAGGGTTCGTCGGAAACCAGGATAACCTGGCAACCCTGGTTAAAGTGTTAGTGACATAATTTTTGTCATCCACAAACATAAAATGCGAAAAAAATCCTTGAAAAATCTATTTTATTATATGTTTACTTTTTAATTTCGTTTCGTAGCAATTTATAAAATTGCAATCAAAGTAGTGTTTGGAAAAGGCCTAGTTAAAATTTTGTTTCGTTTGATGACGTAGTAAGGAGAAATTTTCACTCTAGATGTCGCTCACGTGACCCCTGTTAGTGTCTGAGCGCCACTTTAAGCCTATTTTATTCAGATTCGCGCGGCATTAGTAGACTCGGGCGCTCGCGCTTGGCTTTTCCGCGAGATGCCGTGAGTGACGAAGCAAGGAGAAAAACCCGCCAAAAATCTTCTCCGCAGATTTGCTTTTGCCCCAAATTTTAAGTTTTCGGTGTGTTTTTCTGTGTTTTCCCTCAAATTTAAATATTTATCAAGCATGTTTTTGGTATCAGAAGAGTTTAAGCTCTAAAAAAATAAAGGTTTTCTTTAGATTTGAGATAATTTTTAAATCAGGTGGCTATTCCTTTAAATCAGAGATTTGGAAAAGGGGGGAAAGGCAGGGATAAGTCAGGGATTTCGTTTGGTATATCAAACCATGATTGCTTCGAGCAATACTAAATATGGGCTGCAGGTGTAATTATGAAGTGGGCTCTGCATGTAAACACGTACTTAAAATGGTCATCAGGGATATTGGAAAAATTTGGTCAGGGATAAGCTGGAAAATCAGGGATAGGTCAGGGATTTTGTTTGGTATATCAAACCATGCTTCGAACATTGCTAAATATGGGCCAGGTGAAGCGGGCTCTGGTAAACACCTTAAAATGGACATCAGGGATATTGGCATAATTTGGTCAGGGATAAGCTGGTTTCAAAAGTCAGAGATTTTCAATATGAAAATTTCGTCCGAACATCTCTAAAGGGACCGGAAAACGCCTGCCTCCCACTCTACAAAACCAGTTCTCTCTAACATAGCATCGGGGGAAGGGGTGGGGGCTGTGAATTTGGGAACAGTCAAGGCCATTCGGTCTCTTGTGATTCTTTCTTTTTTTTTACATAAAGCAAACGTGCTATAGAAAGGAATCTACCCCGTTTTCCGGTCCCTTTAGAGATGCAGCGTTCATGGGCTGAAGAAGTCACGCCCCGCTCACGTGAAGAGAGGTTTCCAAAGGAGGAGCTCGAGATTGTCGGTTAGCTGTGGCATAGGGGCTAGCCACCACCCCTCTATGCATTGTAAAGGCGTTAGATAAGTGGCAATAAGTCGCAAGATGACTTGGTCCAATTAGCTAGCTGAACTTCACTTCTAACAGGCTTAGGAGAGACGTAGACTATGCCAGCTATTGAAATTGTTTACTTCCTAGGCTAATTTAATGAAATAGCTTACCTCTAGGTTCTCCGTCTGTTGGGCTCTCAATGTACTTCTTCCGGACAATCTGTCCAGGTCCGTGAGGCTCGTTTCTATCTTCATCGTCCTCTTGACTGGCCGATTCGCTCTCGGGCGTCACTTCCGGACTCTGGTTGTAATGCGCGTTCCACCTTTCGTTGGAAGCCGTACTAGCGGCTTGTCCACTCACATTAACCAGCCCTGCAACAGCCGCAATGAAAAATTAGCGGACAAGCTGAGCCCAGATTAAAAGCTACCTCCTCATTTTAAAAAATTCGCCATTTTCAAAATATGCATTGGGAAACAGACTGTCATGCTATAACTGGTGAAATACACCAATCGTAATTAGTACTTTATTTAAGTAGATTTAAATTTAGCAGTTCTTATCGATTTATATGGATAAATTAATCCATCCCGCCGATGTTATAAAAACAAGTTTGGAAACCAAAATAAACCTCTCCGAGTTGAGACCCAATTAAGATGTTTTTCGTAAATAATTAAATAAATAAAATTGATATTTTAATCGTCATTAATTTACCTTCATTCTATAGTTAAATCGTTTTAAGAAACGTCATTCCTAAAATAATTTTAAACATACCTATTGTTGACGTTTGACTTCCAGCGTATGCCTCTTTAAACATTTTTGGAAATTTAGGGTATATAAGGCGATTGATTCACAATAAATGATAAGAAAAGCCTTTCGAGGAAGCCCTAGTTGAAATTTGGCGGCTAGACGTTTCTCTTAACCCTAACCGATCGAGCATAAATCTTAACCCTTTCGATGATAATGGAGTAGAAGCCAATATTTCTTTCTGTGAACTGCGAATTACTCCGATTTGCCAATTGCGAACATCAGTGCTCTGATTTGCCGATTGCGAAGACGTTTGCTCCGATGCAATTGGGAACACGTTTGCTCCGATGCAATTGGGAACACGTTTGCTCCGATTTGCCAATTGGGAACACGTTTGCTCCGTTTTGCCAATTGCAAACACGTTTGCTCCGATTTTCCAATTGCGAACACGTTTGCTTCTATTTGTCAATTGCGAACACGTTTGCTCCGATTTTCCAATTGCGAACACGTTTGCTTCTATTTGTCAATTGCGAACACGTTTGCTCCGATTTGCCAATTGCGAACACGTTTGCTCCGATTTGTCAATTGCGAACACGTTTGCTCCGATTTGTCAATTGCGAACACGTTTGCTCCGATTTGCCAATTTCGAACACGTTTGCTCCGATTTGCCAATTGCGAACACGTTTGCTCCGATTTTCCAACTGCGAACGCGGTGACTGAGACACGTTCAGTGTAATACCTCTCCTCACTTGGAGAGGTAAAAAACTTGATGGTATTATTCTATCAAGATAAATCGATAAACATCAATAATATCTTTCGAACTAATTCAAATTGTTTGACAGTTATAAGTAGTTGACAGGTTATTGGTGACTTCATATTTCGTAACTCAGTAGGCCACGAAAGTGTACTCCACCTTTACCATCAGAAGATTTGTGCCTGTATTCTGCTCAATTTCAAGGATAATGGGGAGGATGTGTAATTTTACGGAAATGTGTCCGCGAACTGTTGAACTACTCGGGTATTGTGGAACGCTAGGGCTACGTTCGGTAACTAGAAATCGGAAAAATCCGTTAACGCTACCGATGTGTTTTTTTTTTCCGAACGCTACGTCAGACGTCACTGAATGTTTTTTCTCTCTCTGTTTCGTATGATGATATTTTCCATGATGGCGTCTTCTAGAGATCTTGGATTGAGTCGAAAACGAAAACTTTTATTTTTGTTATTAAAGGGAATGAGAAGCTTCGTTTGAAAAACCTCTGATTTATATAACAAAAGATAGAATTAATTTCTGTGAATTCAAAAATATCAAGCTTTTAATTCTCCGATTTCTGGTTATTTGGCAATATGCATTTGAAAATGCTTCATATGAAATGATTTAAAATCCACTTTTTATGTAAGGCTAAAACGTTTCCCGTATGCTGACGTCACAGATATATTTTTCACGTCAGATGGTGCCACTCTCTCCGCTATCAGACCCAGAGTTTAGACTGGCGAGAAGCTAGAGAGTGACCCGTATAGGATTCCCGCGATTTTTATTTTCACGTCATAGTGATGTCATCAAACGGGCGAACAAGCTCGACAAGACATAATTGTTGATATATCGAAACTGAGTTTTCGTGATTTTTCAATGGATTTTGAAAATAGAAACTTTGGTTCAATTAAGTTAAAAACTTGATATTTTGAAAGTAGAGACTTGAAAGTGTAACATAATACCACTTTCGTGCTAAAATATGATATGAAATTGTAAATTCGCATTCCCTTTAAATGAACTGTATAACGATCATGAAACGGAATTAACCTTAATTCCAGTTGATTTGAAAAGATCCAGAAAAGAAAATTGCGTTATTGTTTCGCTAGGGGCTTTGGACTGGATTGCTCGCCATGTTCAACTTCAATTAAAGACGTCATAAATCCGATACGCATTGAAAAAATCTGCTCTTCCAGCAGCTGCGATCGGTGTCCCATCGTTGCGTAGCGTGACGTAGAAACCGGAAGTGCGAAAAACCGTACAGTAAAAGTGACTGAACGTAGCCTAGATAATGGCGTCTGACCTAGACCGCCCGCCATTTTTTCCTAGCAGATGACGTATCTTTCCCCATCATCCTTGTTCTGCTTTTAGCAGAATACGGGTCCATATCTTTTTTTTGTTTTTTACCATTGATCAGATTTTGGAAAAATATATATGTATCACTGCAAAGAAAGCGCGGTTTAAAAGGTTAACTCACAATCAACATTATAAATGTGTCACTCAAGGAAATACGGGTCAAAGTTCAAAACAGGTATTAGTGCTGAAATTGTCATTCTGATTGATTTGGAAGGAATTACCATTTTAAGGTTTGTTAAAACACACCATGATTTATATTTAATAGCACTCATTATATTTTAAAGGGAAATCAACACCATTCATACATATATTGCGTATACTGTCGTCTGCTCTCTGAGATCTTGCAAGATCAATGGGTGAAAAGGTTGTTACCCTCATGCGCTATTGGGGATAGTGGATGGATGTATTCATCCGCAATATGCACTACCATTCCGAGTCCAGGACACGAAATATGCTATAAGAATGAGGCTGGTCAGATTATTACCACCGGAAGTTTATAATATTTCTCTTCGAGAGAAATGCACCACCACAAAACGGGGTTCTTGTAACGTGATTCTTGCCATCATCATTTTATATTTGGAGTGCACAAGGTTACTAAACCGAATCACATACGCCATGTAAATAGTTCCCTCATCTTTACTCTATTAGTGCTGTTTAATTATTTGCCAAGGCACATGCGCTTGTGTGTTTTTGTCCTGCACGTCAAGACAATCAAGGTTTGTGAATACTTGATTGCTACTTGGATTTAGTACCACCAAACAGTTTATAGAATTCATCCCAAGGTGCGATAGTTACCCATCTGAAGTTTCATGAGCGGGAGAGCAAACAAAAAGGGCTCCCTCGCCTGGGAAGAATAACGTTACACAACTAAAGCATTAAGAGGATACAGAGTGTCATCCTTCCTCTATTATCCCCTTCTGGTTTCGGTAACTCCCCACTGCAGTGATTTGAACCAACAAACATGGTAGCCGAGAGATACTTTCAAATATTTTCCAAGTATTTTAATCTTCCCAGAATCGAAGTCATTAACTTCTACTTTGTTGAAATGGGAGAGAAAATACTTCTATTCTTCAAAAAAAATTCAGTTCATAGCAATGGGCTTTATCAAAAGTCCATTAAATTAGCCTAGGAAGTAAACAATTACAATAGCTGGTATAGCGTACGTCTCTGCTGGGGTAAGAACTCTTTTTAACTCGATGGATGGGGGTTTAGTTTTTCCCCCCTTTCCTAAGCCTGTTTGAAATCTCCTCTCTTGGAAATCTTTCTTCACGTTAGCGGGGCGTGACTTCTTCAGCCCATGAACGCTGCATCTCTAAAGGGACCGGAAAACGAGGTAGATTCCTCTGCATAGCACGTTTGCTTTATAAAAAAAATAGCCTTGACTGTTCCCAAATTCTAAGCCCCCATCCCTACTCCCGATGCTATGCTAGAGAGAACTCGGTTTGTACAGTGGGAGGCGGGCGTTTTCCAGTCCCTTTAGAGTTCATGTTCAGCCAATAGCTGTTTCTCTCCCAATAGGGCAAATTTCGGCGTACGAGTAGCGTCTAAACCGGAGGTCTGAGAAAAGTTATTGCGAGGTGGCGAATGTGTCTTCCTTCATCAGTATTGCTACACAAGAGAGGGTAGTCCCAAACCCTTCTTTTGGTTACTTTCTACGCTAATTTAATGGACTTCTGGCTTTATTTTAGAACCACGATTCCTTATTTTCAGAAGCTTTCATAAATAACGTTGCAGCCCCAACTTTAACACTTGTTCTGGACTATAAATGGTTTTAGGCATTTGATGAGTTTTTGTGCGAGCATGGTGCTTACAAAATTAGGAGTGTAGGTTTAAGCCCCATTCAGACTAAAACTAAACTTCCGCGTTCACGTCTGTGTCGTCGCTTAGCTCGCTTAATTAGACACGTTTGATAATTTTGATTTTCGTCAGACACTGACTCTACCTCCATAGCGCCTTTAATTTGCCATGGCTTACTCGATCATGCCCAACTTATGCGCGATCAAGTGAGCTATGCTTTAGCAGGCGACAAATGGAAAGTATTAAGACTCTTGCTGGTAGCATAGATTTACTTTTAGAAGTAGGAATGGAGAACGATTAGTATTTACTTTATTTCGACTCATAGCCAGTAACGAAAGGATAAATTATCTTATTGGCTCACTTAAATTACGTTTTCATGACGTTGTTGACGGGGACGACGAAAAATAAGTAATTCCTTTTTACCTCTGTCGCTATGACCCGCCTCTTCTTTCATACCCCTCTGTTCCGTGGAAGGGGGTCCGGGACTTGGACGCGCGTCCAGATTACTCTGTTCTCCATTCCTACTTCTAAAATTAAATCTATCCCTGGTGGTATTTCACATCTTGGATGAGCAGCTATTTTAGTATTCAAAAGTCTTTTCTCAAAAATCACCATATAGAGCTATCTTAGAAGCCTTAGTGTGACGTCACCCATGCTCTATCTCATGCTATTTTCCCATAGAAGTTAGAACCAAAGCGGTACCAAACATGGCCCCCAACTGCCAAAGCTAAGCCCTATGACGTTTTACCTAGGCACTGACGTCACAACTGAGATAACTCTATATGGGACTCGTATAACAAGGATGACGGGGGTGGAAGTGAAATCTGAGATAAATTGGCATGCGCGCTAACTGTGGAACGGCTCAGGTTCTGTGGGACGCCAAAATGTGGGGGAGGAATAGTCGGGCACATAGGTAATTGGTCAAGAAGGGCTACAAACGAACCAATTGCAATAGATGGTTTTATAAAATAGGAAGAGCTTATAGGGATAATGCTGCCCTCGACGTCATTTTGTACGTCATCTCGCAAGAGCGACTGGAAGACGAATATTTCCTTAAAACATATCCTAATCGATCACGTTGACTGATCGAGTAACAAGCGTGAGCGAGTGGGCCATGCTTATACGCGCCGAGGATTGAGAGGTTAAGTAGCAAGCAGCGCCTCTAGCGGATTGAATTGAAAACTCTTGGCGGGAAATTCGCGAATGGTAGATTGGCAATTTAAAGATGGGGAGCGCTACAATTGTAAAATACGTCGGATTTTTAGCATTAGAAGGTTTACAAAATTATTTTAGAGATTCTACTCTTCGAATAGTCTAAAATCTAATAAAAAATGAACATATTTTTAACGTAAAGAGATACTAGTAAACCAAACGAAATACCGTAGTCACAGGAGAGTGTACAAGGGAAAATTCTGTAACCAAGCAAGTTTATGATATTACCATCTATGTAAGTGTTAGAATTAAATAAATATGTTTATGTTGTGAGTTAATTAAATTAACTAGCAAGTGCTTCTAGACAGACACATTTTTGAGGTTAACTGTACTGTACCTGTACATTTAATTTGGGAATTGGGGTGCTGGGATTAGATAAGATAGTCTAAAAAGTTACTTTTTCTCTTTAAGCGCGTTAATCCATTCATTTATTTTAACGCAATGAATTCTAGAATTTCGAAAACTGTTAAAATTTCACCCTTTCTGGGAAATTTCAGTAATAATTCCTACAACTAACTACACAAGAAGCCTATGGCTTTATTTAAAGATGCGGTCATTTTAGCGCCAATTTGTTCTTCTAAAATCCGCTAGGTGGCGAACACGGCGCCTCGCTCGGCGCGTATTTACAGTTTGAAGATTGTCTGCTTTTCGTGGTCGTGCGACCAGGGTGCGAAACCGTTAAGCCTTGGCTAGCTAAGTTTATTCAGATTCATTATAAAATATAAATAAGATAATGAATGTCAATCAGGGCTCAATTTAGTATTTTAATTAATTAATAAAAGATTAGATTTCTCGCTGCTAGATGTGGCGCCTTCCAAAAACTCAACGGCCAAGGCTTAGAAATAATCAAATCGATTGGCCCTTTAACTATGTTTTCGGAAACGAAAATGCTACCCTGCTGCTTAGTTCTAGGCCACGTGACTTAGACACGACACAACATTCCAACAAAATGGCCAAGAACACTAGTTTTACTTTATAAAACCATGGAAGAAGAAGGGTGTATGGAAGGGTCCTATAGTGTTAAAGAGAGCGCGTTGAAAAATCGTAACTTCCCCCTTTTAATCCCCTCCTTCCCGAGTTTATCACCAACGTTGAAAGCTTCCGCGTGCTTCCGCGCAGTAGTAGAGGCGGTAGAGAGCGGATCTAAACAGTGTATCCCTCTCTCTGTACGGTATTAAGGAGGTAACTTGCGCGCCAATATTGCGCAGAGCAGTAATCGAGTTACAGCTAGTGCCGAGAGGAGAGGAGAGTTTTAACACGTGACCTTACATTTCGCGTAGCCGTCTGCCTATTCACCTCACCATTCCATTACACCCTTCTTCTTCCATGATAAAACCAACTATTGCTTCCCCATTTTGTCAACCCATGCAACGTGAACCGTTCCACAGTTAATGCGCATGCCTATTTCTCTGAGATTTCGTATCCTCCCCCAAATCATCCCTGGTCTGAACAGGGATATGAACGTTTTAACGCTATGGAAACGAGGCGACCGACGAGAACGTAAAGTTTTACTTTAGTCTGAATGGGCTTTGAGGCTCTTATCGGAAATGATTATAAAGAGAGAATAAAATGGCTAAACAATCAGTTTTTTTAATGAGATTGATGGAAATCAAAAATTCTTCAAAAAATCTGATTGCATAACTTTATCATTTAACTCTCTTTAAAGGGAGGGTGGAAAATGAAGGGAATTTTTTATCGATTCCTCTACTAATTACAAGACCAGTCTGCATAATGTGAAAAATTTAGAAAATACAGTCTCCGAATGATTTTAAAATTAGTTTCAGATTTTATGGGTAATTTGTAATAAGTACCTCTGACCAATCGCGTAACGCCCTGCCCTCTGTTACCAATTGCACGCTCTACATCTCGAGCCATGATGGTTACGTAACATCCAGGGTTGGGTTTTTACAGTGAAGAATAAAAAGGCGAGTGGGAGCATGGATTAACTAACGCTAGGGATTCCCATGTATTTTTGTCGCCAACTACATGTTCCGAATTATTCCTTGATTCCCCTCTTCATTCCCCCAATTTATTGGACCAAAACGGATGTAGATATAGCGCCATCTCTAGGCAAAATAAATCGTTTTTGCGGATTTTAAAGATAGTGGCGCCCAATTTAGGCAGGATTTCAATTTTGACGTCATAGAACACGTGATATTTGGTCCAATTTTCTTATAACTTCCTGTTGGGGATAGTAGCTGCTGCTAGGGGCGTTTGGAACGTGCATGCTTCATCTTTTTGGGGGAACGAACAAGCCTTAGCGTTAGTTAATCCATGGTGGGAGAGACAAAATTCTATGTCAGCCTTCAAAACCGGTTCCAGTGTTGTGGCTCTCTGAAAGAGTCCCTCACATGCGCAATCGGAGCAGCGGAGAAGGGAAAAAACCAGAGAAGTTTGTTTACGTTTCGGGAACTTTCGGCCAGTATTACGGCCGAGGTATAAGCTTCTAACCGTATTTTCGTGTTTACTCTTATTGAATTTCCTTCTGAAAGGATCACGTGACGTCCTACTCAATCGGCTGTGCGCCGAGGTAGTTGCACATGAGAGCCACGTTGGCCGGCCGTTACAGTTACCTTACCCCTTCTACCTTTGACTGCCCTATCTATTTGTGCTCACTGTTTTTATCAAATCTCGCTGGAATTTTGTTAAAAGAAAGGCAGGGCGTTACTCAATTGGTCGGAGGGGTTTATTTAAAATTAGCCATAAAATCGGAACCTTTGATATTTGAATTTTAAAATCATTCGGAGACTGTACTTCTAGGATATATTTAACTACGCAGATTGGTCTTATAACTAGTAGAAGAATTTATAAAAAATCACTTGATTTTTCATTTTACTCTCTCTTTAATAACGAATTTGGGAAACTTGCAAACGCCAATTTTAAAGAAAATATAAACATGTTAGGTTGGTGGCATGGTGTGACTTGGGGTATTTTTGCGTATGTACCTAAAGACATAGATCTCTTGTCTTTTTCCGATGATTTCAAGCTAAGAGTTCGAGACAGTTTCTTTTTGACAATGGTGCTAAACCTTCGCTGCTCGAGTTGCTCGCCAGGGGGCGCGATCAGAGAAGGCGTCGAGCCTTTGAAAGAGATAATGTCAAATCACTTTCAAATGCCACAAAGAAATTTCTGATTAACTCCACTTGATATTGTCCTCTACAACCTTCTATGTGGGTTTCAAGCTCTTGATACAATTATTAGTTCATAAGATATGTTGGCCATCCATAAGTTTGTCACTGGTTACAAACTGGAGTGACGTGGTCATAGATTCGAGCTCAGAGCACCTAACCCATGAACAGGCAAGTGAATATAGAGCTAGGTTTGCTAAGAGCAACGCCTGACACTAGGGCTATGGCGGCGGTTGTAAGAAGTTTTTCACCAAACCCTAATAAAATTCGCGCCATTTTGTTTTTGAGGAGTAGAGGTCTTCAGTCACCGATATGGCGAGAAAATCTGACTAAATTATCATAAAAGTGAGTTGAATTTCATTATTTATTTATTTTAGCCCCTCTCTCTCTCTTTCATTAAAGATTCATAAACAATCTATCAAGTTAGTTTTTGTAAATGTCACTCCAACCAATAAATAAAGAAGTTGGCTTGGTTTCGCTTCCATCTAAGGGATAGGATCACGTGACTAACAAAGTTGACTGTAGTACCATCTGTCGTTAAGCGTCGAAAATAAATCTCTTATTTTTCTGATTGGATTAGAGTCTGACTATTGGGGTAAAACAGGTTCTGCGCATGGCTAAATCAAGCCAGTCAGGCTATCCCTTTCAAACCTCAAAACGCGAGAACGAGATGTGAGCCGTTCAAATCAAAGGATTTGTTGGTTGGGTCTAGAGATGTGAGTCGGTAATTTACCGTCCGTAAATTACCGATAATTTACCAAATACCGCGTAAATTACCGATTTTTATCTTACCGTAATTTTACAATGGTAATTTACCGGTAAATTACGGCGGTAAACTACCAAACCTTTTTATTACGCATTTAATGTTAATTTTACACTTAAATGATCAATTATTTCTGTGTTTACTTCCAAAATGACTCACCAGGCGCTAGAAATTAGTCTTTTAATAAATCTTTAATTAGAAATCAGATTAGAAAGGCCACGGCTGCCGTCTTGGTAGCAAAAGCCGCAAATACGTGTAAAGGAGTCAGATAGTGCTCACAATTAAACTTTGTTTTAAGTGTAAGCACAGGAAAATATAAATTACCGACTGAACGGTAATTTTTGTTTTCCCAACATCTTGATCGGTAAATTACCGCTTTTAAAAGTTACGGTAATTTCACATCTCTAGTTGGGTCTATTGAGTATAAAGTCTGTTTGGCTATAAAATATCCCGAACCATTAAAGACGAATTTTTTTTTATGGGACATTTTGACGATAAATTGCGGTCCGTAGACGCGTGAGGGCACGTGCTACGTATTGCCATTTGTCAACGCGGGTTTAACATGACTTGCCTGTCCATGGGTTAGGTGGTCCGAGATTCGAGGTAAAGCGACATACGCCTGATGGTCAGGCGCTGCTGTCAAAGGCTTAGTAATTCAGACTAAATATGACCTAGATGCATGTCCGAGTGTAGGACTGCAATTGACTCGCTTCCGTCGTTCTGTTAGAGCTAGTTATCTCGAGCTGTAAGTCTCTCGGTAAGCATTACGAAGTATAAGAAGTGTCATACATATGAAAGGAACGTATCACTTATAAACTTGTGGTAGCAGTTTCGTATAGTCCCTTCTCGCTTGTCGTTCTCGAGCTGTAAGTATCTAGCATTACGAAGCATAGTAAGTGTCTTACTTATGGAACATATCACACTACTTATATTTCGTAATGCTAGAGACTTACAGCTCGATTTAACTATTTCCAGCAGAACGATGGAAGCGAGTCAATTGAAGTCCTACACTCGGTGGTTAATTTTGCAGTTCATCTTCTTATTTTGTTTGTACTAAGCCTTTGACAGCGCCTGACCACTAGGCGTATGTCGCTTTACCTCGAATGTATGACCTACTTCAATCACTTCCTGACAAGCAGCAGTTTGTAACCAGTGACAAACGTATGGTGAACATATCTTATGAACTTATGATGCAATGAAAATGAAGCTTATATCTTATTTTGAAATATTCTTTTAACAAAAGCTCCAATCGTATAACATGAGAAAACCCTCTTTACCCTCAGAATAGTGTCGACCCCCTTCTGCATATGTTTACCTTTACGACCGTAGCACAGAGAAGGAAGAATTGCTCCATCCATTTTTGCCTTACTATCGGTTCATGTTAATGTTAAAGCTAGATTCCCACTCGACCGAAAAAAACCGGCGGAAATCACTGTCCACGGTAGCGCCGGAGTCCGGCGGTAGACCGTTAACACTACGATTGAATTTTGACTTTGGCGGTAGATATTTTTGGGTCACGTGACAGATGGGAGTGGTTTCCACAACATCTATTTCGCACTCTTAATTAGTATCTTTGTCCACTTGTCGCTTAGATCGTACAAGAAGACATATTTTCTAATCTCCTCAATAAAATCTTCCTTATTAACATCTAATCTCTATTTACTTCCATTAGTTTCATTTTTTTTCTTGGTTATATGTTTCCGATAAGCCTTAGTCAACCACAAAAAAAATGGCGGCTATCAATCGATCTCGCGTATGCGTGCGCTCTAGAAATCTATGACGTAGTCAGTGGGATAATTTCATTGGCTGACACACAGGCGTGACGCCAAACACGACCGAAAAAATAGAACACAACTTACGCCCGGCCGAACGGGAATTCCGTCGGGCTCGGCGTAAAGATTTTTCAGTCGAACCCCTTTCTGCCGGGTTTCCGTCGTGTTTTCCGTCGAGTGTGAATCTAGCTCAAAGAAGATACACGCCCCAGGAATGGAAACTGTAGCTTCCTCTAGTGTAAATTTTTGTCTCTCCCCTCCTAGTACGCTCCAAAGGCAGGCTCGGTTGACGGAGGTATTTCCGGCTACTTTGAAATTGCATAGACCGGAAGTTCCTTGATCAGCCCAACCCCGAGACATACCTTCCATTCCCGGAGCGTATATTTTCTTTGTCTAGCTTTACGCCCGGGCGAAAAGAAATTGCGTCTGGCTCGGCATAAAGATTTTTCGGTCGAACCCCTTTCTGCGCGGGTTTCCGTCATGTTTTCCGTCTAGTGGGATTCTAGCTTAAAGCGTTGCCAGTCCTGAATGTAGGCCTATCTCATTATTACGTTATAAGTAGGTATTTAACTTAAACATATCTTAACATAAATTTAAGAGACCTTAACGAGTCCATAATTAAGTATTTTCATCTCTATACCTTTATCGTTGGCTGGTTCAGAACGCAAAGAGCTGACCGATGGTCGGTGTTGAATCCTCAGACTTGCGCTTCTCAACCGGTCCCGTCCTTTCGAATCCGAGTTATTATACAGTTCTACACAAAAAAGGAACAATTTACATTGTATTAAAAAGGAGTTAACAAGTCACGTAAACCAAATTTCAGTATTAGCTAGGTGTGGTTGGGGATGGGGAGGGCTTGTTAGTTTCGTCGTCTCAGACCACCTAACCCATGGACAGGCAACTGAATTGGGAGCTAGGATTACCCACAGCAACGCCGGACACTAGCGCTGTGGTGGCTTATGTTGGAAGTTTTTCACCAAACCCTAGCATATTTCGCGCCATTTTGTTTTTTGAGGAGTAGCGATCTCCAGTCACCAATATGTGGAGAAAATCTGACTAAATTATAAAAGTGAATTGAATTTCATTATTTATTTTGGCCTCTCTCTCATTAATGATTCATAAACGATCTATCAAGTTAGTTTTTGTAAATATGACTCTGGTATTGTTTATAAAGTCTGTTTAACACAAACCCTCGGCTAAAAAATACCCGAACCATTACAGACGAAATTTTCTTTACGGGACATTTGGCGATAAATCGCGGTCGGTGGACGCATGAGGGCGCGTGCTTCGCATTGAAATTTGTTAACGGGCGTTTAACATGGCTTTATCGTCCATGGGTTAGGTGGTCTGAGGTTACCAGTATTCATGCTGACTAACTCGCTAAGGTAATATTCGAGATGGCCAAACAGTTGGGGTACATCAAGTTCTTACCACACCTAGGTAAAAAGATATTTTCGCCTACCAACTGTTATAGTTTATTAATTACAAAACTAGTTGTTAATAATTAAGTTTATTCATTGAGCGTCAGGCAGCAACTGACTAGTCGTGTAACAAAATCTCTCTCAAGAGGGTTACGCCCCCTATCGTCTAAATACATATATTCTTTACCAGGCTTATCAGATAGATTAACATTAATAGGTCAAATAGTTTTTTAACTAATTATCTTATGTAACATCTTTCCTTTTATACTATTTACAATTTATTAAATTAACTTTCCACTTTTCCTTAAAATCTAATATATATATTCTTGTCCATATCTTGTTGGGGGTACGCTCAGACGACCATATTTGGTTCTAGGTCCTATCTCCTGTCGTTGCTGTGTGAATGCTGATACGTGTTGAGGTGGTCCTATTCTTGGTGATGTCCGTCTTCCGTGGTTTTCCTGTTCGTTCTGGTGGTCCTCTTGTTGGGTGGTGTGTGGTTGGACTGTTTGCCGGTAGTCATCTTGTTGGGTGTCATGTGATTGAACTGCTTGCTGACTGTTGCATGGCTGGGGCACTGTTTTCCTCGTCGTGTTTCTTATTGCCTTTTCATTATCGTGTCCTTTTCTTGGTTGTCCTATCTTCGTTTTTACCCATTCTCGTGCACTTGGCATTACGTGTTGCAAAGTTGTTGGATGGTTGGATTTATTTTCTTTTCCTTGCGGCGATTGGTAGTTTTTTTTTTCTCGTAAGTGCGTTCTTGTTCTGCGAAATACTTTGTTGTCGTCTGTTAGAATTTGATACGAACGGGGCTCAGGTCCAATAGCGGTGATTTTCGCCGGTAACCAATTCCGATGTCCTGCCATGTATCGTACTTCTTGACCAATTCTGAGTTTTTGTAGCGTAGCTTTAGTTTTTTGATTTTCAGCCACTTTTTGTTGACGGTTGAGTAGTGTTTTATGTATCGTTCTGGTCGGGTAGTGTGGTTGTAAAATTTTCGTATTTGTTGTGGTCGGTGTCCTTATCTGTCGCCCCATACACATCTCTGTTGGTGATGGTAAGTCGTTCTTTGGTGTTGTTCTGTACTCCATCAGTACATATTGCAAGTCTTTTCCTTCTTGTTGGGCTTTAATGTACGAATTTTTAATGGTCTGGATAGTTCGTTCCGTCATTCCATTTGATTGTGGATAATGCGGTGATGATGTAACATGTTGAACTCCCCATTGATCTAAGAACTCTTTAAATGCCGACGAGTTAAAAGGTGGACCATTATCCGATATGAGTCGTCTAGGCGCTCCATGTCTGGCAAAATGGGGGTTTAAGAACTTGATTATCGCTTGAGCATTAGTTGTTGTTAGTTCTTTGGCCTCTACGTATTTTGAGAAATAGTCCACTAGGAGTATTAGGTCGTGCGAGTTTACTTTAAACAAATCCGTGCCCACTGTTTCGAAAGGAAGAGTCGGTATTTGATGCGGTCTCATAGGCAGTGCTGTGTTTGCTCGCTGTCTGTTATTGCAGATTGCACATTGCTGAATGTATGTTGTGATGTCCTCTTGCATTCTTGGCCAGAAAACGTTCAGTTTGGCTTTGGCTCTGCAGGAGTTTATTCCTTGATGTGTGGAATGTATTTGTGCCATAGCGTATTTCCTCATACCGGTTGGTATTACTAGGCAATGCCCTCTGTATAGGAGACCGTCTTCTGCGTGGATTTCACTTTGGTATTGCCAGTATGGTTTTATTTCTTCTGTGATCTGCTTATGTGAGCTCGGCCATCCTTGATTAGTTAACTGCATAAGTGCTTGCATAACTGAGTCTTCGGCGGTTGCCTGTTTGTAACGTTCTTGGACTGTGGCTGGCAATGTGGTCAGTGCAAAAAGAGCCGTTGTCGTGCCTTCTAAACTGTCGGTGTTGATTGCCGTTTCTTGTTGCGGTGTTCTCGATAACATGTCGGCAATGTATAGTTGAGTACCCGGGACATAGATCAATTCAAATTGGTATCGAAATAATCTCATCACCAGTCTCTGTAATCTTGGCGATATCATGTGGAGAGGTTTCTTTATAATCCCAAGTAGTGGTTTGTGGTCTGTTTGAATCTTGATTTTTGTACCGGCTACGTAATAGTGGAAATGTTCGCAGGCGAATACTATAGCCAACATTTCTTTCTCTATTTGAGCATATCTTTGCTGTGTAAGTGTAAGTGATGTCGAGGCATATTCCACAGGATGATGATTTTGCAGCATGACAGCTCCTATTCCTGTTTGGCTTGCATCCACCGACAATATGATGGGCATCTTTGGATCGTAGAAGGCCAATACTGGTGCCGTTGTGGCTAACTTCTTCAGGTTGTCGTAGTGTATTTGATGTTCAGGTTCCCATTTATATATGATATCTTTCTTGAGTAGATTACGTAGTGGAGCTGTGTCAGCATTTGCATCAGGTAGGAAACGGACTACGTAATTAATCATCCCGAGGAAGCTTTGTAACGCTACTTTATTAGTTGGTGATGGCATTGAGCAAATGGCTTGCACTTTACTAGGGTCCATTTGAACGCCTCTGGTTGTCAAAATGTTGCCCAAGAATTTAACTTTGTGTTGTGCAAATTGTGCTTTTTTGGAGCCGAAACATAGACCAACTTCCCGGGCTTTGTCCAAGACTTTGAAAATCGCTCTCTTGTGCGTTTCCACGTCCGGTGTGTCAATTAGAAAATCGTCTCTAGATATGTGTACTTCTGGGAATTCATTTATTGGATATATAGATCTCATCGTACGCTGACAAATTTCTGTGCCCGTGACAACGCCGTAAGGCAGTCGTGTGAATCGGTAACGTTCATATGGTGTGGCAAATGTACATAATTTAGAACTTTCTTCAGTAAGTGGTATTTGCCAGAATGCGCTTTTAACATCCAGGACCGTAAAGATTCTTGAGCCGCTAAGGTCAGAGAATATTTCTTGTGTCGTTGGTAGCGGGTATGGTTGACGTTTGATGGCCACGTTTAACTTCCTTGGGTCTAAGCATATTCTTACTTCGATATTATCTTTTGGCTGTTGTTGTCCTTCCGTTTCTCGTTCCGCCTTTGGCACCACGACCATAGGGTGTATCCACTCGGTTGGTTCGAATACAGGGATTATAATACCATATTGTAACATCTTGTCTAGTTCTTTCCTTACTGCCTCGCGGTAGGCATGCGGGATCTGGCGTGCTGCCGCGATAGATGGACTGACGTTCGGGCGCAGCTTGATGTCATATTTCCCGGGTAATTTTCCAATGGCGTCGAATGATGTGGGGTATTGCTGTACCAACGGTTGAAATGAGAATCCCAGTGTATCTGACTGAGGACGCTCAGTGCGTGTTTCGTCTCCTTCAGTGGTATTTCGTAAAGCTCCGTCTGACTCGATTGTATAGACTTTGTGCGATGATGGGTCTCCTAACGGTTGCCGCTGGTGCTGTATCAGTCCAAGCGATATGGCTGCCACAGCGCCGAGGATTGGAGTCCGTTCTTCGTGGGTGACGTAGAACGGGTACGTTGCGGAAGCTGTGTGTGAAGTGCACGGAATATCTAGAACACCTGCGATTGGCACTGTGTGTCCTGAGTAGGCTGTTACTGTGTATTCAGGTGTACGGAGAGCTGGACGACCTGGTAGTGTTTGATACATTTTCCAATTGATAATATTAACTTGGGAACCCGTATCGAGTTTAAAAATGGTTGGTTGATCATATAGATATAATTCGTCATAGATTTCGTCTTCCCTCTGGAGCCGACGTAGCAGACGCGCGTGGGACTAGGGTAACTATATCACCATGTTATAGTTTATTAATTACAAAACTAGTTGTTAATAATTAAGTTTATTCATTGAGCGTCAGGCAGCAACTGACTAGTCGTGTAACAAAATCTCTCTCAAGAGGGTTACGCCCCCTATCGTCTAAATACATATATTCTTTACCAGGCTTATCAGATAGATTAACATTAATAGGTCAAATAGTTTTTTAACTAATTATCTTATGTAACACCAACCTCCACACACAAACCACAAACATCATAATTTTAAAAAGCAGTATGTCTTTCACACTCGTAGGTAAAAACCGATAAAAACTACACATAGAACCTTTTCCGGTTGAAAATGAATCATTCATTCCAGCTACCTTGCCCGTATTCCCCATCCCCCTCTCGTTAACCCAATACGGGAGTTTAGTCTAAATATTTTAATTTGAAACGCTTTCGAACAAATCGGCTTCGATACAGCCGTCCATCAAATTAATCTTTAGCTTTAGGGTTGCCGCAATCTAACCGGGTGAATTCCTTGACGATGCCAATCTTATTTCTTTCCCCATACATCCCAAGAGCTGGAAGAGGATCTTTTCTTAACAAGGGTCCCGACCAACTTTTTTTACCTCCATTGTCGGAAAACTGCTGTTAACTCATACCATAGAACTAATGGCAATAGTTGGTTTAAGAAAATAAAACTAGTGGTCTTGGCCATCTTGTTGGAATGTTGCTTCGTCTCTAAGTCACGTGACCTAGATGTATTGCGGGGTAGCATTTCCGTTTCCCAAAAATTTAAAGGGGAAGTCGGTTTGACGGTTTCTAAGCATTGGCCGTCGAGTTTTGGAATGCTCCACATCTAGCAGCGAGAAATCTAATCTTTCATAAATTAATTAATAATAATACTAAATTGAGCCCTGATTGACATTCATTATCTTATTTAAATTTTAAAATTAATGTGAATAAACTTAGCTAGCCAAGGCTTAACCGGTTTCGCACTCTGGTCGCACGATCGCGAAAAGCAGACAATCTTCAAACCGGAAATAAGCGTGGCCCACTCGTTCACGCTTGTTACTCGAGCAGCCAAAGTGATCGATTAGGTTATGCTTTAGGAAATCGTCACCTTTCATTGGCTCTTGCGAGATGACGTAGAAAGTGACGTCGAGGGCAACATTTTCTCTATAAGCTCCTATTTTATAAAACCATCTATTCTTACACTTTACGAGTTCCAGGGTAGCAGTGGATCATCTCTTCATCGATTCCAAAGCACGCTTGTTTTTCGTGTACCCGGGTTCTCAAACACACACACAGAACACCATCACAAGTACTAGGTCTGGTTATATAACCAAACCTAGCTAAAAAGAAACGTTTCTTTTTTCGTACTAACCTGGAAGGCTATCTTGCGAGATTAGTTGCGATCCCCTGCGACCCGTGGGTTGAGTTTTGGCAGGTGGTGTTGGCGTTTCAATGCTCGGGATTTGGTAGACAACATTGGGAGCTGATGTTTTACGTTCCGTTGGAATTTCAACCTTCAGTCCTCCACCGCTATCTATTCCCTTCTTACTTTCATCTGTTAAAAGGATTCAATTACTTAAGTAAACTATTCGAAAGAAGAGAGAATCAGTATAGGCAGCCGTGATTCATGCGTGGTGAAAACGGGAGGAAACGTACGGTGCCTGGGCGCAGTTTTCTCGCGCATAGTTGACGTAGGGGGACAGAGACAAGACGAGTAGGTCCCCGCCCCCATGCGCAAAGGATATGCGTCCTGAAACTAACCGTAGTACCGAATATTGCTTTTACTGCGCCCTATTTCCCCGTTTTTCAATGGATGGTGTCAAAGAGAGAAGGGGGAAAGTAACTATAACGGCCGGCCAACATGGCTCTCACTCACGCGCACCTACTTTGGCGCACAGCCCAGGAGAAAGACGGTCACGTCATCCGCTGAGAAGGAAATTCAAAAAGGGTAAAGACGAAAATACGGTTAGAGGCTCACACAACGGCCGTAATACTGGCCGAAACGTAAACAAACTTCTCTGATTTTTTTCCCTCTCCGTTGCGCCTATTGCGCATGTGCGGAACTCTCTTAGAGAGCGCCAGCACTGGTACCGGTTTTGAAAGGGGGGGGCTGACTGAGAATTTGGTCTCTCCGACTCTCCATTGTATTTGTGCTCACTGGTTTGCATCTTCGCTTTGCTATCATTTTTGTAAGATCGCGCTACTAATATCCGTATTGGGTTCTCGCTACTTTGCGTCCCCACATCGCCAAGATACAAATTTCTGGCGACTAGGCCAAGAATTTCACGCCTTCGCAAGAAAAGCACCAAAAACGGACGAGATTGAGGGTGAGGTGTAGAGGGCGTCGATTGGCTTAGTTTTTTGACACTATTTCATAATGGCGGAAGCAGCGTGCTGCGTGCAGCTCAGTCGAGTAACTATTAGTAAATATGGGCAACGAAGATGGCGCGGTGATAGCTCAAATTTCATTGGCTCTTGGAATAGGTAAAGGAAAATATTTGCGTGAAAGTGTACTGGATTTCGAAATCTAATTTGATTTCTTCGTATTTTGGTTGAATTTGTCGGATATCGTTTGATTTTATCGCATTTTGTTTGATTTCAAAATTCGATAAAATCCAACGGATTTCGTCGGATTTTGAGATTTTGTTCCGTGATTTTGTTTCGTGATTTCGTTCGATTTTGAGGTATTTTTCGTCATTTCCTCGGATTTTTCTAGTGATTTCGTCGCATTTTGTAATTTTTTTATTATTTCGGATTTAGTGAATTTTCTAATAGATTTTGTGATTTCTTTACTGATTTTGTTTCTGAATTTGAGATTTCGCTTCTGATTTTGTCACATCTTTACTGATTTTGCGATTTCGCGATTTCGTTCCTGATTTTGCGATTTCGTTACTGATTTCGCGATTTCGTTACTGATTTCGCGATTAATTTACTGATTTTGCCATTTGTTTACAGATTTTGTGATTTCGTTACTGATTTTGGATTAATTTTTCATGGGATTTCGAAATCAGTTATAAATACTTTTGATTTCTTTCGGGATTTCTGATTTTTTTTTATTGATTTCGGATTTCTTAAGTTAGATTTCACGGGTAGCGTACGGGATTTGGTGCATGACCGACCCCTCGACAGTATCGCAAATGTTTTTCGTCACCTGTTGCGAAGACGCGAATAGACGAAGGCAGGCCTGTATCCAGAAAGGGTACGCAGAGGGGGCAGTATCTTTTTCTAAGGGGGCATGACAAATGATATTTTTTTATAGAATAACATAAACATTAAAGTTGTCAAGCAATAAATATTCCCGAGGGTATTTCATTATTGACACTCATTTAACATTTGAAAATCCAACTTTTTTATATTGAAAATAAAATTATTAATATGCGATTCAAAATCTAAATTTCTAGTCAGATCTTTTTCGTAGGCTAGCGAAGTTAAGTTTCACATTTTTTCATGTGACATACAGCTCGTGAAAAGCTGGCCTCTCAGGTCGCTGCCGAGGCTCCAAATGTTAGTATGTTACCTCTGATGTTACTAGTTCTGTACCCCCGGCATTATAATATTTTGGATGACAAAACCAGGGATATATATTATGGATAACGACATAAATTCCAGTGTATCAGGGATACATAACAAGGGTGAAGTTAAAACATACAAGTGAATCATTGTAAAATATGTTAAAATAAATTCGAAGGCTAGATTCCCACTCGACGGAAAACACGACGGAAACCCGGCAGAATGGGGTTCGGGCGTAAAGATTTTTCGGTCGATCCCCTTTCTGCCGGGTTTCCGTCGTGTTTTCCCTCGAGTGGGAATCTAGCTTTAAAGGCCGACTTCCATCGAAAAGACTTCTAGCGAACTGAAAACCAGAGACTAACAATAGAGCGACCGTGCCGATTTTCGAATCTCCGCTGTGGTAAAAGATGGAAGGGTTCTAGCTAACTGAAAGCCGTGAAATGTGGTTCAAGCGAACTGAAGATACACAATAGAGAATTTCCTTCAGGGGAAAGAAAAAATTCGAGAGGAAATAAATTTAAAAGGATTTCTATTGTTCATCTTCAGTTCGATAGAACCACATTGCACGGCTTTCAGTTAGCGAGAACCCTTCCAACTTTTGACCCAGCGGAGCTTCGAAAATCGGCACGCTCGCTTCATTGTTAGTCGGTTTTCAGTTCGCTAGAACCCTTTTCGCTGGAAGTCGGCCTTTAAGGACTAAGCCTCGATCAACACTGTATATGCGAGGTACTTACGTGAATCGACGGATGTACTTCGCACCATTCCTTTCGAATCTTCGTAAGTGCACTCATCGTCCGGTTTGTCTTCTAGAGAAAACATTCGAAAAGTTAAGTCAGACAATCAATCTCTAAGTCAACTTGAAAACTTGGACACATCTAATTAGCTCTATATGTAGAGAAGGATTCAAATAAAGAGAGAGGTGACATTTAGCTTGGGAGGATATTAGCGCTGTTATAAATGCCACATTGGGATAACAATACTATACCAAGAACCTATCTTTTGTATGGAAAACCAAGTTCATTATAGGAATATTTTTGTTCATATGGTCAAGTTTATAAGTGATATGTTCCATAAGTATGACACTTCCAATATTTCGTAATACCAGAACTCCATTAAATTAGGCTAGGAAGTAACGAAAAGAAGGGTTTGGGATTCCCCTCTCTTGTGTGGCAATACTGAAGAAGGGCAACACATTCGCTACCTCGCGATAACTTTTCTCAGACCTCCGGTTGAAGTACGACTCGTACGCTAAAATTTGGCCTATTGGGAGAGAAACAGCTATTGGCTGAACATGAACTCTGAATCTCTAAAGGGACCGGAAAACGCCCGCCTCCCACTGTACAAACCGAGTTCTCTCTAGCACAGCATCGGGGGTAGGGATGGGGGCGGTGATTTTGGGATCAGTCAAGGCCATTCGGTCTTTTGCGATTCTTTTATTTATAAAGCAAACGTGCGTTTGAGAGGAATCTACCCCGTTTTCCGGTCCCTTTAGAGATGCAGCATTCATGGGCTAATAAATTCACGCCCCGCTCATGTGAATAAAGATTTCCAAGAGAGGAGCTCGAGATTTCTAATAGAGTTAGGAAAGGGGGAAATACCTAAACCCCCATCCATGGAGTTAAAAGGAGTTCTAACTCCAGCAGAGACGTACGCTATACCAGCTTATGTAATTGTTTACTTCCCGGGCTAATGTTCTTCAATTTCTGGTTGTCTATGCGCATTTTGGTAATGTTAGGGAGCTCGAGTTAGTTCGAGAACGACGGAAGCGAGTCAATTGAAGTCCTACACTCAGGGGTTAATTAATTTTGCAGGACTTCCATATAGCTCCTACCCTGAATTTATTCATTTAACATGAATATATATGTGCACTAGCCGTTACCCGCGGCGTTGCTCGCGTGTAATAAGAACTTCCATCTAAAATGATATAAAGAATGTGTAGATTTTACTGATGACTAATATTTTTGTAGCACCCAAGGAGCTAAGGCACTCGGCACAGTGTGTCAGCCCGTCGGGATATTTTTTATTACTTTTCACGCGGACATTATTCCATAAAGATGGGTTTTTAAGTTTTTGGCCGCCATTTAAAAAGATGGCAACAAATCGAACCCAAAATACCATTCAGCCCGTCTATAGGTTAAAGGAAACCATTGTACTAAATATTTGTGAAATCGGTTAATACGCGCGGACTTATTGCATAGAGAATATTTTCTTACATTTCTGGGCGCCATTTTAAAAGATAGCGAAAAATCGAACCCGAAAGACCATTCAGCCCGTCTATAGGTTAAAGCAAACCAGTGTACTAAATATTTGTGAAATCGGTTGAAACGCGTGTACTTAATTGCATAGAGAATATATTTTACATTTCTGGGCGCCATTTTTTAAGATGGCGGCGGATTGGAAAAATCTTTCTTAGTACGCGCCTACTACTTATGAATAACGTTCCTGCAAATTTTCAGCCTTCTAGGGCAAGCGGTTTGGGCTGGGCGTTGATTATCAGTCAGTCTGTCATTCAGTCAGTCAGTCAGTCAGTCCCCAGGTAGCAAATTCACGTTGACACAACGTTTAAACGTAGCATTGAATAAACGTGTGTATTAACGTTTTTAAAACGGTGATCATGTCACCTTGAAACACGGTGTTTACACACGTGTTTATTTTGTCGCAAATACATGAGAAATCTCGTCTATTTCTCGTTTTAAAAACGTATATTATAAAGTAGGTTAACGTGGATAAATCGTGCGTTAAACGGTTCCAATTAGGTTTATTTTTCGGGTTATTTGAACGTGTGTAATAAGTTAATCTAACGTGTCTCAAAAGTTAATTGAACGAGTGTAGCAACTTAATCGAACGTGCACAAAAATTTGTTTAATGTGTTTTATAAGTTAGTTGAACCTGTGTATAACGTTAGTTTAACGTGTTTAATAAGTAAATTACACGTGTTTAATAAGTAAATTACACGTGTTTAATGAGAAAATTACACGTGTTTAATGAGAAAATTACACGTGTTTAATAAGTAAATTACACGTGTTTAATAAGTAAATTACACGTGTTTAATAAGTAAATTACACGTGTTTAATAAGAAAATTATACGTGTTTAATAAGAAAATTACACGTGTTTAATAAGTAAATTTCACAAGTTTAATAAGTAAATTACACAAGTTTAATAAGTAAATTACACGTGTTTAATAAGTTAATTGAACCTGTGTTTTAAATAAATTGAACGCGTTTAATAAGCCATTTCAAGTGTCAAATTCATTAACTGAGGCGTCTAATCAGATATTTGAGCGTGCGAAATAGTTTATGTTTACGTGTGATAAACACGTTAATTAAAAATGTTAAAGACAATAATTGAACGTGTGAAATAAGTTAATTGAACGTGTGAAATAAGTTAATTGAACGTGTGAAATAAGTAAATTGAACGTGTGCAATAAGTTAGTTGAACGTGTGTATTAAGTTAGTTGAACGTGGGTAACTAGTTAATAGCAAGTGTGTAATTATTTAACTCGTGTTCTCAAAGTGGAACCGAAACATTGCCAGTATTAGCTTCGGCATTTTCATTTATAGATGCAATCCGAACCAATATCACAGCAATGACAGGACTAATACAAAGCCCAGTTTTCAGTTGTTATGTATAAATGTAGTATAGCTAAATCAAAAGATAACAAGGCTTTTGAAATATTAAAATTAAACGATTTTCTTGGAATTTTGAAACGAAACATAGCTTTATAGCTATACAAGTACTAAAAGAATCGTAATTCCGAAACATATTTACCATATTTTCATTTTATATTTAGCAAAAACGAAAAAATTACAGTTTTGTAAGAGTTCTATTCACGCCAATACAAGGGAAAAAAGCAATAAGGGAGTATTAACCGAGGAGTAGAAACTGAAAACTTCTTATTATAAAAATTTATAGCTCAGGCCTATGCATTACATGTCAACAGTTTTTTAAATAAGCTCTAATTCCTACTAGGGCTTTTGTTGTTGATAATGAAAAACCAACCGTTTCTATCCTAAACCGACTTCTCAACAATGTCATAAGTCCCTTACTAACTTTAAATAGAGTTCCCATGATTAGTATTTCAATGGGAAAACGTCTTAATTACTCGCTCCATATTAACTATGAAATGCGTAGAGTTCCAACTTCATTACTCGTTCTATATATATTTGACGGATGTCTTTCCGGTGAAAGAGGCTTTTCTGAAATAATTAGGGTTATATGAATGATATAAATTATTTTAATCGTCACTATTTTACCTTAGTTATAGTTAAGTCGATTTAAGAAACTTTATTCCTAAAATCATTTTAAACATAGCTATTTTTAATGTTTGACTTCTAGTGAACACATTTCTAAGAATTTTTGTAAATTTAGGGTATATAAGGAGATTGATTCCTAGATAGGCTGATAAGAAAAAATGCAATTGCGTGAACCTTTGGCGAAAGCCCTGCCATCGGGGGCTAGACGTTTCTCGTAACCATAGACGCTCGCCTCGTACATTTTAACCCTAACGACAAGCTAATGTTGCAGATTGGTGTCTATGCGGTATAGACGAAAGACCAGCTCAAGGTGGTGTTTGAAGCCAATAAGAACTGATTGATGTGTATGTGGTATTTTTAACCTGCGAACGCGAGGACAGAGACACGTCCAGTAAAATACCTCCGTGACGTCATCGAAACTCAGAGAGGTGATAACGATTGATTATAGCTTTTTGTAACGCAAGACATTTACGAAATATCAACGTTTCCGAAACGTACAGTAATAATGCAAAATTAAGGGTCATTTAAAACCATTTTCACACGTGTTGTGAACGAACTTCTTATAAAGACTTGAAAATAAAGCTTTTGTATAAATGTATTTACAACTTTCTCGAAACTTAAATCAAAACGCAAAACTAACAGTCCACTTATCACCATTTCGAAACGTGATTTTAACCTAAAATAAACGTATTAGTTATCACTTTGTATAATCGTTTTAACAACGTTGCCCAAATATACAGTAATAACGCTAAACTAACGGTCAATTGAACACTATTCTCAAACGTGTTACGAACGTAACATATAGTCCTGAAATAAACGCTCTTGTATAAACGTTTTAACACCGTTGCCAAAACATACAGTAATACCGCTAAACTAACGGTCAATTGAACACCATTCCCAAACGTGTTGCAAACGAAACATGTAGACTGGAAATAAACGCTTTAGTTATCACTTTCTATAAACGTGATAACAACGTTGCCGAAACAGAGTAATAACGCTAAACTAACAGCCAATGGAACACTATTCTCAAACGTGTTGCAAACGTAACATGTAGACCTGAAATAAACGCTTTAGTTATCACTTTCTATGAACGTGATAACAACGTTTCCGAAACATACAGTAATAACGCTAAACTAACGGCCAATTGAAAACTATTCCCAAACGTGTTGCAAACGAAACATATAGACTTGAAATAAACGCTTTAGTTATCACTTTCTATAAACGTGATAACAACGTTGCCGAAACATAGAGTAATAACGCTAAACTAACAGCCAATGGAACACTATTCTCAAACGTGTTGCAAACGTAACATGTAGACCTGAAATAAACGCTTTAGTTATCACTTTCTATGAACGTGATAACAACGTTTCCGAAACATATACAGTAATAACGCTAAACTAACAGCCAATTGAAAACCATTCCCACACGTGTTGCAAACGAAACATGTAGACTTGAAATAAACGCTTTAGTTTTCACTTTCTATAAACGTGATAACAACGTTGCCGAAACATACAGTAATAACGCTAAACTAACGCCCAATTGAACACCATTCCCAAACGCGTTGCAAACGCAACATGTAGACCTGAAATAAACGCTTTAATTATCACTTTGTAAAAACGTGTTATTGACGTTAAGAAAATCCTAAACATCTTGAGGTAACTTATGTACCAAAAATAAACGTTTTTCTTACGTGTGAAGTACACGTGAAACGTTTTCAAAACATTGGCACCAAAAATCTACTTTAAATCAACGTTAATTTGCTACCTGGGTCAGGACTTTGATTTATATAGATATAGATTGACTAGTTAAACTACATATTCAGGGATGGGAGGGGCTTAGTTTGCGTGACGTCAGAGAATTTCCGGTAGTTTGTTTTTACAGCTAAAGCTCTTGTCATGCGAAAAGCTAATTATGCTTGTAAATTGATCAACTACCGCATTAATTTACCTCCAACAGCAGGAAAAAAACCAGCATCATCAATTCTCACGATTTCAAATGTTAGTATGCCCTAGTTTATTTTCAACCGTTTCATTAATTTTCTTAATGGCTAAGGCTTAGCACTTTACCAACAGTTTTCAGTTTCGGATTACGAAAAACATTGCAGGCAATTAATATAATTTCCTTTAAAAGATCAATATCACTTTCGGACATGGTGCTGAGATAGTAATTCACGTATCGGCGATCATTTTCAATATTCAGTTGACGCAGTTTGGTAATCCTAACCGAAAATTGTATCCCCAGGAATGTATGGAGGGGTTGGAATGGCTAAGGTCAAATCCTAATCGGCGTGAAATGATCTTGGAAACAACTGGCGTGGTTTAATTTGCGCTAGTGACGTCATAGCCTGACGTAAAAATCGTATTTACCACTTAAGTTATTTTCATTCATTCATTGGCTGCCAAAAAACTTGTTTGCTATAATTCTCCACCCTCTACCCTAGGTCCTCTGCCTAGGAAGAGACAATCAAATATGAACGCGAAAGGCGGCGAATCAGCGCATTTAACTTAAAAAAAATCTAAAAGGTCACTTCTGCCATGCCTTTTTTAACGAGTCATGACATTTTTCGCCTTCAGTATGCAGCTAAACAGACGTAGGGGGAGGAGCTAAGAATAAAAAAAAAAAGAAAGGTCTCGCCTAATGTTTCTACCATCAAGAGTACAACGAGAGCCCCCTTCAGTAGCGTTGCTAGGGTTTGAAATTTGGGGGGGCTAAATCTGGGCAAACTATTTTAAAGTTATTATAAGAACTTAATATAAACAAGATGGCCCAAGGGCTGGGACTTAATAGTAGCCACAACGTTATCTATTTAATTAGCACATAAATAAAAAGAAAAAAATTCAAAGACCCTAAACAAAAAACCAGAAGTGTCCAATCCCACAGTGGTAGGGTGTCTTACTGCTGCGCCAGCCAGCCGGGTTCAATTCCCGGGTGCGGTGTGAAAAATTTTTTAATTAAAATAAAATCTCTAACTGAGCTCAGCTACCACTATTGGTTCCATTTAAGCTAAAATCTGACGATAACGAAAGCGAAAACCCCGGCCAGTACTACTACGGCTCGGGTCAAACTAAGAGCCTATCGTATACTACGATGTGGCTAAAAATTGCATAATGGGTTCTTTGGAAAATGTGTTGACTTTTAAAACTATCCGTAAATTTGTGTCAACGTGAAATTATTCGTATTTTAAAGATGTACAACCTTTTATTGATAAGGACTACGGAACCGATTATGAAGGATTTTCACTCGTCTTAGGTTTATTTTTAGTTTTGGTTAGCTTTTAGTCCACACTAAAGAACACGAAACACTTTACTTGTCTCCATCTGTTTTTTTCTTCAAAATTTTACTGTTTGACATTGAAAATTTTTTATATATTGCTTCAGAATTTTAGGTTGCTAACAGCAATTTTTTGGTAGGGTTTACGGATTATTTTGGGGGGGCTAAGTTTGGAATTTGGGGGGGCTATAGCCCCCCCAAAAAAGGCCTAGCGACGCCACTGGCCCCCTTAGCCATTCCAGCCCCTCCATACATTCCTGGTATCCCTCATACAATTTTGTTAAACTGGTCGTCTGCTGTTCGAACTTACAGGTGTCTCGATTTTGATTGGCTACCGTGATGACGTTAAACGCGCATGTAATAGAAAGGTCCCTCCTATCCCTGAATAACATGATAGAAAGGCTAATGATACACATATATATTCATGTTAATAAATAAATTCATGCTCCTACGTAGTCTGCATTACCAGGGATAGATTTAATTAGCAATTACTTATTTTTCGCCTTCCCCGTCAGCAACGTCTTCAAAACGCAGTTTAAATGAGCCAATAAGATCATTTAAAATTTTCGTTACGAGTTGAAGGGAGGGCTACGAGTCGGACTGAAGTAAATACTAACCGCTCTCCATTCCTGCTTCTAAAATTAAATCTATCCCAGGCATTACTAAGCCTTCGACAGCAGCGCCTCACCAGGCGTATGTCGCTTTACCTATCAAGTTCAATCACTTCATGACCAAGCTCCAGTTTGTAACCAGTGACAAAATTATGGATGGAACATATCACTTATCGATAAAATATTATATGATTTTCCTTTTCAACCTCCCGTCTTAGTGACCAATTATAAGTGTAAGAAATTATAGGGGCGTGCCGAAATATTATAATTTAGGAAAGGTTTTAGCAAGATATGGTAGCGCCATTTTCATTTTATGTTTAGGATTAATTTGTCTCGTCCCTTGGGGAAGACTTACCGTCCTCTGGCCACAGAGTAAAGAGCACCTCGTGACCACTGTCCGGTGGTAGGTACAGCTCTAACATTACACAAAAACCACATGAAGGAAAAAATGACACGTTTGAAAAATCGCTTCAAAATACTGAGAAGGAAAAATACAAAAATGAGGACAAAAAAAGAAAACGTCTCAAAGTGTTGAAAGGCTTTCTCGAAAAAGATAAACTGAATTGCCAAGGGCAGAGCCCCCAGATATCCTATATTTCCTATAAAATCCTATATTTTTAAAACTGTCCTATAAATTCCTATATCTTTGGCAAAAATTCCTATAAAATCGTATATTTTTGGCAAAAATCCTATTAAAATCCTATAATTTTGGCAAAAAACCTACGAAATCCTATAATTTTTGGCAAAAATCCTCTAATTTTGAAATTTGCGCGAATGTCAAGCAACTAATCGGTAAACCAGATTAACCAGGGCCCTGAGAGATCCTATAATTCCTGTAAAATCCTATATTTTTAAAACTGTCCTATAAAATCCTATATTTTTAAAACTGTCCTATAAAATCCTATATTTTTAAAACTGTCCTGTAAAATCCTATATTTTTAAAACTGTCCTATAAAATCCTATATTTTTAAAACTGTCCTATAAAATCCTATATTTTTAAAACTGTCCTATAAAATCCTATAATTTTGAAATTTGCGCGAATTTTAAGCAACTAATCGGTTAAACCAGGGCCCCCATAGGTCCTGTAATTCCTATAAAATCCTATTTTTTTAAAATTGTCTTATAAAATCCTACATTTCTGGAAAAACTAGTCGAAAATCCTATAATTTTGAAATTTGCGCGAATTTCAAACAACCCATGGGTTAAAGCAGGACTTGGGTCTAAAATATTTGATAAAATAGGGATGGTTTCCCTAATAATGTAGCTTAACTAGTTAAAAATACCTCAGCATATATATTATGGTTCTGAAAACTGAACGTTCAGTGCCGACCACCATGCTGAGCTTTGTCACGTGTGGACAAACAGTCAATATGGAATCTATATCTAGCGAATAACGTTTTCCTGCGTACAATTAAGTAGGTATATATTGTATGAAGGCATAAACCCGAGATTTTTGGCTTCTACTCTTAAGCCGGTGTCAGTGGGTGGTCGCCCATTTCCGCACAGTTTTATTTTTCACACCAGGAATTTATGGAGGGGTTGGAATGGCTAAGGTCAAATCCTAATCGGCGTGAAATGATCTTGGAAACAACTGGCGTGGTTTAATTTGCGCTAGTGACGTCATAGCCTGACGTAAAAATCGTATTTACCACTTAAGTTATTTTCATTCATTCATTGGCTGCCAAAAAACTTGTTTGCTATAATTCTCCACCCTCTACCCTAGGTCCTCTGCCTAGGAAGAGACAATCAAATATGAACGCGAAAGGCGGCGAATCAGCGCATTTAACTTAAAAAAAATCTAAAAGGTCACTTCTGCCATGCCTTTTTTAACGAGTCATGACATTTTTCGCCTTCGGTATGCAGCTAAACAGACGTAGGGGGAGGAGCTAAGAATAAAAAAAAAAAGAAAGGTCTCGCCTAATGTTTCTACCATCAAGAGTACAACGAGAGCCCCCTTAGCCATTCCAGCCCCTCCATACATTCCTGTTCACACCTTAAAAACCAATAGCCCGTTTCCGCACACTTTTTCATAACCCATTTCCGCACAGTTTGCAAAAATAAAAAATAAATAAACCTTGAGCTTATGCTGCCTGCCCATTGGTCCGAAAATAGCCAAAATGTGAGGTTTTATGGTTGTAATATTTTCGATGCTATTTAACGATAGATTTATTATTAATGCTCGATTTACTTATATTTTTAACAAAATCACACTTGGTTTAATGCTTACGTCTATCAATACACTTTTCTATATCGATAGAGATATTGCAATGGTCAAATCACAAGTATAATAGCATGCCCCTATTGTAGCATAAACTAACCTAACCTAACCCAACCGAACCTTATGTAACCAAACCGAACCTAACCAAACCAAACCAACCCTAACCAAATCTAACCCCAACGGAACCAAACCTAACCCTTAACTATATCTATAGTGAAATTGCAATGGTCAAATCAAAAGTTTAATAGCATGCCCCTATTGTAGCACAACCAAACCTAACCTAACCCCAAACGAACCGATCCTAATCTAATCAACAAGAAAATAAAAATGCTTTATTTGCAAACGGTGCGGAAATGGGTTATGGTAAAAAATGGTGAACTAAAATTTCAATGTGAAAACTGTGCGGAAATGGGCCATAAAAAGTGTGCGGAATTGGGCTATGATTCTCGAAAAATGTGCGGAAATGGGCATCCTCGTGTCAGTGGGCAGTGGGACAAGTAAGCCCCACCCCTTTCATGTCCGTCATTGCTCTGCGCTTTCCCATTGGATCCGGTGGGGATAGGTCATACAGACCGGAATGACGTATTCAGACTAGAGAAACAAGATGGTCTAGCCCATAATTAAGCCACATCGTTTACGTACTCTCGCTATCCCTACTACAATAAATATACTTTTAGTGAAATATCCCCTAATATACCGGTCAGGGGGAATAATTTTTCAATGGCTGCTTGGCAAAGTGAATCACATATCTTTGACTAGCGTACTAAACGTCTTAAATTTAATTTAATAAAAGATAATCTTTTTAAATGTGGTCGACGTAACGTGGCGGCCCTACGGGCCTTCGACCGGAAAGTCCTGAAAAAGTACTTGCTCTCCTTGAGCCCAGAAAAGGAAGTGATCTCTAACTTTGTTATTTTCATCATCTTCCTTATTTCGTCCCATCGTCCTGTTGGGGGTTTTCTTGTAGAACCCCTTACTTGATTTGTTGTCTCACTCAGGGTCTCAACCACGTCATAGGACTCTTGAATTTTTCCCTACGTCATGGATCTCTTGGAAAGTTATTTTGATAAAAATCAGGTGTTTCCACCTTTCTTAAAACTATACAAAAGATTTTAGGTTTGGCAACCCTATAAGTTTCTCTTGAATATTTCAACCAGAGGGGAATGTACCATAGAAGGTCCAGGGGAGAGTTAACTGCAGTAGGTCAACCGCGCCCATAAGGTTTAGAAAGTATGGTCAATTGGTCATTGTTTTCGCAAGGTTTCTTGAACGCCAGTGTTCGAGGGGCCATTTGCGAAAAATACCCATCCTTTTATTTTTTATGGTTTTTATTTTGAATATGGAATTTAAAGAATTGGAACTTTGAATGCTTTTACGAATTGAAATTTTGAATTTAGAGATAATTTGTAAATTATTACGCAAGGTTTTTATTAAATTCCACGTTACACGCCAGTTGTTTTTAATTGCCATTAACAATTTAGTTAAAGATTCTGAACCTAACTTGATGGATTTTGAATATATGTCGCAACTTGAAAATCGTTCTTAATTATTTCTAAATCGAATCAGGTGTACTAATGATTACGTAAGGGAGTTCCAAAAAGCGAACCAAGGCTTAACGAAAAGATAAAAGAGATAGATGGTGGTAAACAAATATTAAGAAAAAATATTAAGTCCCGCCTCCATTCCCTCCCCCCACCCATGAAGGGGGTTGTCGACTATCAGTGTCACTCGAGCACCGGACTCAGTTTTATGCCTTCTAATATAGTATATCCCTTCTTGGTACAATCTAATTCTAGGATTCAACACAATTTAGCGTAGCACGAGCAGTGAATATAAGTAAATCCCTATTCGAAAACCGATTAACACAAACATTTAAGATATTTTGAATAGTAAAAAGAAATCGACGATTATTCTAAAAATATCGAATAACTTCGGACTTACATACATAAATACGCACATTATTTGTTTTTGCAACTAACCCGATAAAGATTGCGACTGTAATGAGGTTTCCGTCGGGGTGACTCGTTTGAGCAATCGTCTGGCATAGTCGTGCGCAGGCGTAGAAGGAACAGGGACCGTTGCCGGGGGTGGCGTCGGAGAGGAGACGCTGGCACCCAAGGAAGCCAAGGCGGCCGCGCTTGGAGGCAGTTTGTGAGGAGGGGACAAGAGGGCGGGCTGGTTGAAGGACAGGGGATACCATTCGGGGCAGTCTTGCAGATCGGCCCGTCGCAACGGGATTTGGGCTTCGCCGAGAAACGTATTACTAACTTGACTACTGTTGTCCCAGATAGAGATGTCCAGCATCTTCTCAAGGACCTGAATATCAAAGACAATAGAGTTAGAACCATAGACATTAGAACACTAATAAGAACCTAGACTAACTATGGGGAGGGGATCTTGTGATATTCTGAGACGAAAATTTCAATCCCACCCCTTCGCGTGTGTGATTGGGTTTTTGATACGTGGCGCCCCTATCGGTGAGCGAAGGAGCTACGAAATTTGAACAAATATAAATACCGCAATGTTTCATCTTGCAAATGTTTTAATTCTCAGTTAATAAACATCTCTACATCCTACAAACACTTTTCCTTCCATTAATTAATACGGAAATTAGTAAAAATTAATTAAATATAAAACGTCTCAGGCGGGATTCGAACCCTCGTTTTTACCTCCCAAGTACTGACCGCGCTCGAAGTTGCTTAACTTCGAGTGTTAACACATGGACGAACTAATACTGAAGGACGGATGGCAGCCCATAGAACCCCATACTAAGCGACTAAACAAGCAATGTTAAGCTTACTTCCCCCTTTTCAGCTCCATAATGGAGGGGGTTATGAAAAATACTGAGTCAAACCCCGGATAAAAGCTAGGGCCATCTAGAAAAAATGAGACGTTATATGCTTCCCTCTTTAGAATGTTTATTCCCCCATATGCCCCCCACTATGCGGATTAACAACCATTTTTCAACTTTCTCCCTCTGCCATCCGTCCTTTAGTATTATTTCGTCCATGGTTAACATGGGGTTAATAATATTTTAGTTTACATCGGCACTTGTAGATGGCGCCACAAGCGACTCAACGCTGAAAATTCAACTGCCCCCTCTCTATGGTTAGAACTGAGAGAATAAGAAGATTTCTTCTTGTTGGTTTTTTATAACAGGCCATCAACCCGATACAAATAACTGATTGAATCAAAAGTCCATTAAATTAGCCTAGGAAGTAACCAAAAAAGGGTTTGGGACTCCCCTCTCTAGTGTAGAAATACTGAAAAAGGGCGACACATTCGCCACCTCGCGGTAATTTTTCTCAGATCCCCGTTTAGGCGCGACTCGTACGCCAAAATTTGCCCTATTTGGAGAGAAAAAGCTATTGACTGAAAATGAACTCTGTTCACCAGCCAGTACCTTTAGAGTTGCAGCGTTCATGGGCTGAAGAAGTCACGCCCCGCTCACGTGAAGAAGGATTTCCAAGAGAGGAGCAAGAGATTTCAAAAATGCTTATTAAAGGGGGGAAAAACTAAACCCCCATCCCTGGAGTTAAAATGAGTTCTAACCCCAACAGAGACGTACGCTACACCAGCTAATGTAATTGTTTACTTCCTAGGCTAATTTAATGGACTTCTGATTGAATGTAAGGGGAGGGTCTTGAATCTTGGTTTAACCGCCTGTGCCTCCTTCCTCGTGTTTAGTTAATAAAACCACAGTAAAAAAAACACCTAATCAATCGAAAAACAAAATAAATCCTCGTCTAGCAATGACTCTAAATAACTCATACACTTAAATAACAAGTTGGGAAACCAAAATGAACCTCTCCGAGTCGAGACGCTATTTAGAGGTTTTTCTTAATAAATTAATTTAATATAATTGATATTTATTATTTTAATCGCTAGTAATTTACCCTAATTCTAGTTAAGTCTTTTTAAGAAACTTTATTCCGAAAATAATTTTAAACATAGCTATTGTTGACATTTGAATTCCAGCTTATGCCTCTTTAAGAATTTTTGTAAATTTGCGGTATATAAGGCGATTAGTTCACTAGAAATAATAAGAAAAGCCGCAATTGCGTGAACCTTTGGTGGGAGCCTTAGCTGCCATTAGGAAGAAGCTAGACGTTTCTCGTAACCCTAGCCGATCGCCGCACTTCTTAACCCTAACGAATGGAGTAGAAGCCAAAACTTGCGATCAGCGAACACGTTTGTTCCGATTTGCCAACTGCGAACGCGGTGACCGACACAAGTACACTCAGACACGTCCAGCGTAATACCTCTCCGTGATGTCATCGTCACTTGGAGAGGTAAAAATATTTCTCCCGTTAGCAATAAATAAATAGCCATTAAGACAAATAAAATAATAGAAAAAAAGCTTTAACAGAAAAGTTAGACAAGAATTTTGTTAATAAAAAAGGCAGGGCGTTACGCGATTGGTTGGAGGTGCCTATTTAAAATATTCCACGAAATTCCAAACTAATTGTAATTTTGAAAATCATTAGGGGATTTTATTTCATGAATGTTCACTCTGCAGATTGGTTTTATAATTAGTAGAAGTTCGATAAAAAAGTCACTTTATTTTCCACTTCACCCTCCCTTTAAAAGCAAAGTCAGTTGCCTGACTTAGTCACTCACATTATCAGTGGTTACACCCGTAAAAATAAAAGTTTTGTTCCACTCTGGGTTCACACAGGGGTCAGCTATTTGAGTCTTCATGAAAGCGTGACCTCTGAAACGAAATTATTAAAATCAGGGATAGATTTAATTTAAAAGCAGAAATGGAGAACGGTTAGTTTTTACTGCAGTCCGACTCATAGCCCGGTATGGAGCCCCTCCCTCCAACACGTAACGAAAATTTTAAATTATCTTATAGGCTCACTTAAACTACGTTTTGATGACGCTGCTGACCGGGACGGCGAAAAATATACAATTCCCTTTCTCCTCTGTCGCTATGACCCCTCTCTTCTTTCATACCCCCCCGTCCCTATTTTACCGCGAGATTTCATTGATATCTGGAACGAAACGCGCGCGAAAATGAGTATTTAAAATTCCAAACGCGAGAAAATGAACATTTCAAATTCCAAGCGCGAGAAAATGAACATTTCAAATTATTTAGGTCCAGCTAATAGCGCCTCAGGTGAGAGAATTTGGCAACTTAAATTGCCAAACGAAAAGTAAAAATCGGCGCCGCACAAAGGCCTTGATTAACGTAGGCAACGGTTTTATTCATAATCGGGACGATATTTTATAAACAATGGAAAAAAACCGAAAATTATAAATTTGCCGGGGCCATCTTATAATGAATAGAGTAATACTAATTCTAGTCACTAGAGGCCGCGCAAAAGTGTAATCTGGCCGGGTCCATCTTGTTATTTTTATATCTATATACTTTTGCTAAAAATAAGGCTTGGTATAATGTTTGTGTTTACGTGTGTGGTATAAGGCGTATTTTGGCATATGGTCTTGGAAGAGCACCCGTGGATGACCGTCTCCTCCTCAAACCACGAGCGCCGATGACAGTCACTAAGAGGTCCGAGCGGTTCTGGTCAAACCAAATTTGAACTCCCACTTCACCTTGCATATGATCGTGGCATAGTTGGTCCTGAACAGAAAATTAAAAACAAAGAATTTTTTTTTTCTTAAACTTTCGAAAAACTTGTGCACTAATCAGGGCCCCCAGCCGAAATTCGAAAATATTTATAGGAATTATAAGTATTTTTTCATGAAAATATAGGACTTTATAGGATGTTTTTCCAAAATTATAGGATTATATAGGACACTAAAAAATAAATATTTTCGTTTATTCTTTTAAATAGTCCAGTACTGCGAAAAAAAATATTATTTTCCGCCTTTTTTGATGAAGCAGACGACGTCGTAATCAATGGATTCTATATTAGCTGTCTGTCCACACTTGGCAAAGCTCAGTCCATGGTGGTGGGCGCTGAACGTTCAGTTCTCAGATTCATCATAATATACGCTGAGGCATTTTTAACTAGTTAAGCTACAATATTAGGGAAACCATCCACATTTTTTTAGACCCGGACAGTTTTAAAAATATAGAATTTTATAGGAATTATAGGACCTCTGGGGGCCCTGGTGTACTTAGTCCTTCGTTTTGAAAAATGAATCGTGTACTCAAGGTTAGCTCTCAAGGTTAAACTCTCTTCTGTTTTCTCTTCATTACAAGCGTCTGTTTCTATAGTTTTAGGCCTATGAGTTTTAGGCCTAGAGATGTGAGTCGGTAATTTACCGTCCGTAAATTACCGGTAATTTACCAAATACCGCGTAAATTACCGTTTTATATCTTACCGTAATTTTATAATGGTAATTTATGGGTAAATTACGGCGGTAAATTACCGTGGTAAATTACCAAACATTTTTATTACGCATTAAAAGTTCATTTTACACTTAAATGATCAACTATTTCTGTGTTTACTATTTCTGTGCGCCAAAATGACTCACCAGGCGCTACTCGCTAGCCTTACAACTTTCAAAGATGCGCTAGAAATTAGTCTTTTAATAAATATTTTGTTAGAGATCAGATTAGAACGGCCACGGCTGCCGTCTTGGTAGCAAAAGCCGCAAATACGTGTAAAGCAGACAGATAGTGCTCACAATTAAACGTTGTTTAAAGTAATGGATTTTAAGCACAGAAATTTATAAATTACCAAAAATTACCGACCGAACGGTAATTTTTGTTTTCCCAAAATTTCAATCGGTAATTTACCCGGTAAATTACCGTTTTTAAAAATTACGGTAATTTCACATCTCTATTTAGGCCTAATGCATGGTTGCATTTAAGTGAAAGTAAACCTGTTCCGCCTGTTTATACTCAATTTTAGTATCTTGTTTGACTGTTAGCTTTGCTCTTACCGGTGTTTTTGGCAATCTTCGTCTGCCCGCGGAACTGGCCGCTTGCGTTAATGGTTCTAAAGCCTCGGCGCTTATTCCCATCGAATCTGAAAATACGAACACAGTCAAACAAATTTTTGGTTTTTCCAATTTCGGAAGGTTAAGGTCTCTAAAGTCACAAATGTGTTTTTTATGTTATAAGTAATTTTACAAATCGTTTTGTTTTGTCTCTCAATAGGATCATAAGTTAGTGATATGTTCCTTCCATAAGTATGACACTAGCTATACAAGTTCGTAATGCTACTGAGAGACTTACAGCTAGAGATAACTAGTTCGAGAAAGACGGAAGCGAGTCAATTGAAGTCCAACACTCGGTGGTTAATTCATTTTGCATGACTTCCATCTAGGTCCTAGTCTGCATTACTAAGCCTTTGATAGCAGCGCCTCACCAGGCGCATGTCGCTTTAACTTGAATTTATGACCTACTTCAATCACTTCATGACAAGCTCCAGTTTGTAACCAGTGACAAACTTATGGAATGAACATATCTTATGATGTTATGATATGATATTTTGAAAATAAAAATGTAAAGTGAATCAAGTATAGTTAAACCGTAAATTCTTAACTAGAGTGAACGCATTATTTTATCAAATAATATTAATACAACAGTTTCAGTCAAAAAAAAAAAACTGAAATGTCCACGAAGGCTTCTCAAAATAAATTTGTTAAACAGGCATAAAAAACCCTGGTTTCATTAAAAAAAACCAGCCCACCGGTAGTTATTGGGATTTTCTGGGTTTTTCTGGATTTTATTGGGTTTTTCTGGGACTTTATTGGGTTTTTCTGGATTATATTGGGTTTTTCTGGATTATATTGGGTTTTTCTGGGATTTTATTGGGTTTTTCTGGGATTTTATTGGGTTTTTCTGGGATTTTATTGGGGTTTTCTGGGATTTTATTGGGTTTTTCTGGGATTTTATTGGGGTTTTCTGGGATTTTATTGGGTTTTTCGGGATTTTATTGGGTTTTTCTGGGATTTTATTGGGTTTTTAGGGTTTTTATATTTGGCAGTTGCGTTCATGGTAGAAATTGTCATTCAAAAGTAACTGCTCAATAAAAAAAAGTCTGAAAATGTTTGATAAAAAATAATAAATATTATTAAATAGTACTTTTGAAGTTGAAACAACAAATATCTTTAAAATGGGAAATTTTTCTTGCATTCAAATTCATCATCAAAATTGAAGATCTTAGTGATCAGGGTTTTATTAAATGGGTTTTTACGGTGGGTAAAACCCATTAAAACCCGTGGGTTTTTTAATGGGCTAGGTTTTTTTTTTTTAATTCGAACCTCGTTGTTAAAGCACATTAAAAGGAACATATTTGTAAGATTTATTATTAATAAGTTCAGAACTGATATGTTCGTTCCATAAGCTAGTCACTGGTTACAAACTGGAGCTTGGTCATGAAATGATTGAAGTAGGTCATAGATTCGACGGAAAGGCTTAGTAATGCAGACTAAATAAGACCTAGATGGAAGTCCTGCAAAATTAATTAAGCACCGAGTGTAGGACTTCAATTGGCTCGCTTCCCTCGTTCTGCTAGAACTAGTTATCTCGAGCTGTAAGTCTATCACGAAGCACTAGTGCACTACGAAGCATAGGAGGCGTCATACTTATGGAAGGAACATATCACTTATAAACTTATGCTACAAAAACCACTTTTCTTACCTAGGGCTGATGGAGCTGACCTCTTCCTCAGTCCGTTGGCTTTAGCCATTAAAGCGCTTAAATCCGGGCTTTGGAAAAACAAACAAACCATGAATCAAATTTAAATGGAATGCGAATTTACAATTTCATATCATATTTTACCACGAAAGTGGTATTATGTTACACTTTCAAGTCTCTACTTTCAAAATATCAAGTTTTTAATATAATTGAACCAAAGTTTCTATTTTTAAAATCCATCGAAAAATCACGAAAACTCAGTTTCGATATATCAATAATTTTGTCTTGTCGAGCTTGTTCGCCCGTTTCATGACATCACTATGACGTGAGGAAAAAAGCGCGGGAATCCTATACGCGGCGTCTCGAGCATCTCGCCAGTCTAAACTCTGGGTCTGATAGCGGAGAGAGTGGCACCATCTGACGTGAAAAATATATCTGTGACGTCAGCCTACGGGAAATGTTTTAGCCTTTCATAAAAAGTGGATTTCAAATCATTTCATATGAAGCATTTTCAAATGCATATTGCGGCCAAATAACCTGAAATCGGAGAATTCAAAGCTTGATATTTTTGAATTCGCAGAAATTAATTCTATCTTTCGTTATATAAATCAGAGGTTTTTCAAAAACAAATATTTGGACAATGCAACTACGTGGTAAATTCATTGAAATCAAGCTCGAATATGAAGATTGAAGAAAAATGACTACCAAGAATACAAAGATTTCTTCCACTTAGAATTTTTAAGTTACCATAGAACGCATACTAATATCTAATAAAAGGTAATGGGAATGACTTAAAATTCCGTTAAACGTAACTTGACCCTAAAACACAAGCTGGAATGTAGATAGGGCACGTTGTTCTTTTAGAGCAGCGCCTCTCTAGCGCCATGCCGCGATCAATATTGAAGCTTTTTCGAATTAAACCATAGCAGAAGTCCATTAAATTAGCCTAGGAAGTAAACAATTACAATAGCTGGTATAGCGTACGTCTCTGCTGGGGTAAGAACTCCTTTTAACTCCATGGATGGGGTTTGTTTCTTCCCCTTTACTAAGCCTATGTGAAATCTCGAGCAGCAATTGGTGCAATGTTCAGTTTATCTGGTAAGCCTTGCTTCCATTATTTGCGGGAACTACGCTAAATGAAAACACTTTAAAGGAAAGGTTCAGGGTGCCTAACATTAGACCTTAAATTAAAGCAATTACAATTTCCCTAATTACGATTAAAATCCAGTTAATTGACCCTAAAATTTCAGAGAGCAGCCGCGCCATTTTTTAAAGTCACGTGAAAAACTCGCACATACGCCGTTATTGGCCAAATGGCTAGCGAATAGGAAAGCTAGACCTTTAGCAGACGAGGCTTTTATTCATATCGGTGAGTCAAATGTGTTTAATTGACGCGTAAATGTATTTAAAAACTCAACTGCACAACCAAAAAGTTTGATATACTTCGAGAATAATTTAACAATTTCGCCTGATTCTTTACCTGAAAGCTTTCCGGTGTGAAATAATTTTCACAAACTCTGAGATGTTTATGACTTGACTCAAGATTTTTAACTTCAACATCATTCTGTAAGTCCGCTTAATTAGCACCCAAAGCATGAACTTTAGCCAAGGCCCTTTCGTAAATGTTCCTTATTTCTTCTCGCGCGTGAGTTATCCATTGCCTTGTCAGCTCAGGATATTTTAATAACCTGGTAATCACGAATAAGGTTACATTTTTACATCTTGAATTGATTTTATAGCCGTCAATAATACAAATAGGGATACTTTTGCAGTCAAAGCTGAAAGTCAACCCTCAATATATCAATAAATATCGTCGTCTGTAGTAGAGAAATCTAACTTTCTTATTCGCTAGCCATTTGGCCAATAACGGCGTGTGTGCGAGTTTCTCACTTTAAAAAAATGGCGCGGCTGCTCTCTTCAATTTTAGGGTCAATTAATTGGATTTTAATCGTAATTAGGGAAAGTGTAATTTTCAGCCACATCGTATATACGATTAGCTATTAGTTTGACCTGGTGTGTTGAAGAAGATGATGATGATGTTTCGTTCGCTATTTTTAAATAGTGCTTCTAGGTGGCGCTGGCTCTACATTTTTCATGTGAACGATTTTTAAATTTATAATATTTATTTTCTTCTCCACCGCCACCGCCACCGGGAGCCGAACCCGGACCTATGGCATGCCAGCCTGTTCTTAGATACAAGGTATCGATGGGACTAATAGTTTTACCCGAGTAGTAGTGGTAGTAGTAGTAGTATTAGTAATTTAGTAACGGGCGTTGGCGATATTTGATTCTCTTTGCCAAGTAGCCATTGAAAAATTATTCCCTCTGACCGGTATATTGGGGGATATTTCACTAGAAGTATATTTATTGTAGTAGGGATAGCTAGAGTACGTAAACGATGTGGCTTAACTATGGGCTAGACCATCTTGTTTTATCAATGATTTCGATATCTTCTAAAAGAGGCCGTTAATTTAAGGTCTAATGACCCTGAACTTTTCTTTTAACGCTGGGTGACAACGTAAAAACAGATCTGACGTTTGACGTCCAGCCGCAAAGTAGTTTTATTACGATCAAGTGAAAACCATGCTTAAGATGCCGATTGATTGTTTGGTTAAAAATGGGCGTACTTTGGAGGAGGCACGTAACTCTCTACTAAGAGCTCCACAACGTCTCCGGAGTGATTTAAAATCTGACTGACTTCCTCGTACGTCAAATCGTCCAGTGACTGACCATTCCACTCGATAATTCTGTCACCTGGAATTGAAATGGAACACAATGTTTAGGTATAAAAATAAAATATAAAATTCATGTTACCCCTAATATCGGTATCGCTACCGATATTAGGGGTTTCCCGATAGTATCGGATCGGTTGGTTTATTATGATACTAAACCGATTCTCGTTTAAAATCCCTTATATGCCGCTACATGACATTTTTAGGTATTTCAGTAATGTATTGATGGTGATAATACATTTCTATGAATGTCAATAAGCTGTTATATTATTTTGGAAGTACATCTTAACATTGTACTTGGCAGTATAATTCATGAAATTACTCTATAATTATTTCCTAGTATTTTTAATACATATGTAAATGGCACTGTACTGCTAAAAATATCGGTATCGGTTGAAGTATCGGGTTTTGGATCATAGTGAGCAAATATCGGTATCGATCGGTATCGGTTCATGTTTTCACCGGTATCGGGTTAAGCCTGGTATCGGCCATCTCTACTCAAAACCAAAGAACCATCTTTACGTAAAATCTTAAGTTCATAAGATATGTTCCATAAATGTGTCATGAGAACTTGACATGAAGTGAAGTCGGTCATAGTTTATCTGTGTATGATTATCTTCGCGGTCGTAGCACAGGGAGCACGCGTGAATAGGTTCAATCAAATGTGGATGAGAGGGAAAGTATGACAATGGCCATAGAGCCTGTGTTAAAAAACGCAGACATCAAAGTTTCGCCAATAACTATTTAGTTTACTAGTGACTGATGGACTTGCAAACTCGCGACTGAAAGTAGTTCAGACATTTATGCTCCTTGGTTTAACCATAGCCCACTCGATCACGCGCATCACGACGCAAGCTGCTCGCGCTATAGCTAAATTACCGAGATTTGTTTTAAACGTATCTAGTTTTATGCGGTCCGTGACATTTAGGCGCCGCCACTTAGGCGCTGGTTATTTAGGCGCCGCCATTTAGCCGCCAAGACAATTAGGCGCCGTGACAATTAGGCGCCGTAACATTTAGGCGCCGCTACATTTAGGCGCCGTGACATTTAGGCGCCGCGACATTTAGGCACCGTGACATTTAGGCTCCGCGACATTTAGGCGTCGAGACATTTACGTGCCAATAATTTTTCCATTATTTCTTCTAAAATTCCGTAATGACCTCTCAATTTGGCAACCCTGGTATTGTCCCTGTGCGTCACTGCATGACTATGTTCGCAATTCCCAGTAAAGGACACGAAACCTTACTTGTTTTTACAAAACAATCCTAAAATAATAAAAAAAACATAACCTAACCTAACCTAAGTTGGGAAGTCAATGAAAATAAACAACAGTATTTTGGAAAAGGCATATTATTTTAGGAAGTCAAAGAACATAAACAACAAAAATTTGGAAAAGGCATATTATTTTGGGAAGTCAATGAAGATAAACCACAATATTTGGAAAATGCATATTATTTTGGGAAGTCAAAGAAGATAAACAACAATATTTAGGAAAAGGCATATTATTTTGGGAAGTCAATGAAGATGAACAACAATATTTTGGAAAAGGCATATTATTTTGGGAAGTCAATGAAGATAAACAACAATATCTTGGAAAAGGCATATTATTTTGGGAAGTCAAAGAAGATAAACAGTAATTTGGAAAAGGCATATTATTTTGCGAAGTCAAAGAAGATAAACAACAATATTTTGGAAAAGGCATATTTTTTGGGAAATCAAGGAAGATAAATTTGGAAAAAGCATATTATTCTGGGAAGTCAATGATGATATACAACAATATCTTGGAAAAGGCATATTATTTTGGGAAGTCAATGAAGATAAACAACAACATGGTTGAACTCTGATGTCAGTTGAATAAAAAGAATGTAAGCCTAAAAGTACTTGTCATGTTCCTTTATTAAATACCTCAAATCTTTCACGAAAATTTTACGGCAATGTCGCGGCGCCTAATTGTCTAGGCGCCTAAATGTCTCGGTGCCAAATTGTCGCGGAGCCTAAATGTCTCGGTGCCAAATTGTCGCGGAGTCTAAATGTCGCGGCGCCAAATTGTCGCGGAGCCTAAATGTCGCGGCGCCAAACTGTCCCGGCGCCTAAGTGGCGGTGCCTAAATGACCGGCGCCTAAATGTCGGCGCCCAAATGTCCCGTTCCGAGTTTTATGTGCTCTTCTATTGCTTCGATAACCTTACTTAAATCCACATTATACCTTCAAATACCTTTTAAAACATTATCAGCTACTCTGTCCTGACTACAAACACAAAACGAGGAAGTTCTATCATACACAATAGCAGACGACGGTAACCGCGTAATCGCGAATTAACACAAGACCTATTTTAAGGGAGTGAACAGGCCCAGTATAGCTACGCCAATAAAACAGTCAACTACGGCAAAACTCTGATGACTCGCGACTTTTGGCCATTTTCATACTTTTCCTCTCATCCACTTTTGGTTCAATATAGTAGCCACCACGAACTAACTATTGGATAGCCACCGCAGAGTACAATTTTCTATAAAACTTTCTTCTTAATAAAGCTATTCTCTGATTGATTGGTTCGAGTAGGAGTTAATACAACTTTTGGAAATCCTATTTCCCTGAGTTTTCTAGGTTTTTTTCCCCAAATATGGTGCTATAGCAACGGGGGTGTTTTTTTATAGTTGAAGCAAGCCCTTCAGAGCAAACTTTCTCAAATCTCACGAATTTCCCTGAATGAATTATAAATTCCCTGAGTTTTTGTTGTTAATTATTTATTTCTCTGAGTTTCCCTGGTTTTTATGAGCCCTGTTCACATGGCGTCTGTAGCCAACTTTGAGCGAAGTATACTTTTTGGTTTTTGACCTTAAACCTGATGCCACCAGAAGTATATAATACTTCTCTTCGAGAAAAGTGTTCCACAAAGCGGGGTAAGTGTAACGTCATTCTTCCCAACATCGGAACATTTGGAGCAAGGTTACTAAACCGAATCACATACGCGATAAATAGTTCCCTCATTACTACTCTATTAGCGTTTAACTATTTGGCAAGACTTGTGAATTTTTGTCCCACCCCAAGACGAGGTTTGTGGGGGTCATTGCTGGGGATTTTGTACCAAATAATTATAGATTTCACCTTACGGTGCGATGCCATCTGAAGTTTGATGAGCGGGAAAGCAAACAAAAAGGGTGAGCCTGGGAAGAATGACGTTACATAACTAAAGTATTAAAAGGATACAGAGTGTCATCCTTCTTCTATTATCCCCTTCTGATGCCACTTAATCTAGCAGAAATGGTTCCAATATTTGCTTTAAAATAACCGAGAAATAGCAGCTATTGAACCACCACACTAGTTCTCAACTTCTCATGGTTGAGGTAAGGATGATGGGGGACTAGAGAATGTGAAATCTGAGAGAAATAGGCGTGCTAACTGTGGAACGGCTTAGGTCCGGTGGGACGCAACGAAATGGGGAGGAATACTCGGGAAAATGGCGGGAATTCTACTTCAAACTAATCACGTAGACCGCCCCCCATTTGCCCGAGTATTCCTCCACCATTTCTAGCGTCCCAACGTACTGTTCCACACTTAGCGCGCCTATTTCTCTCAGATTTCGCATCCTCCCCCATTATCCTTGGTTGAGGCAGTGAGCACAAATAAGAAGGAGAGTCAGAGAGAGAAGGGGGAAGGTAACTATAACGGCCGGGCAACATGGCTCTCACGCGAATCTACCTCGGCGCATAGCCGGGGAGTAAGACGTCACGTCATCCTCTGAGAAGTAAATTCAAAAAGGATAAACACGAAAATACGGATAGAGGTTCACACGTGGTAACTGTAGCTTAGGCTACGGTTAATCACCTAAACCTCGGCCGTAATACTATTGGCCGTAACGTAAACAAACTTCTCTGATATTTTCCCTCTCTGTTGCAGCACCGATTGCGCATGTGCGGCACGCTCTTATAGCGTTTTCCGATGGGGTCGCGATGGAGCACTCCAAGATCGCTCCGTATTTTGTTGATACGTCATCGCTCTAGCTCGGAAACTTGATCTAGTTGCTGCCAATGAAAGACAAGAGTTTTTTCAGAGCGGCTTTGTGACGTCATCAGGCGCTCCATTATGGTCGCTTCGTTTAAAAAGTCGGAGTAGTTGGGTTCAATCCGGGAGCAAACCGGGAGGGAGCGACTGGTGTAATGGAAGACGCGCCCCCGTCCATTAAAAGACGATTTTTTTCGGAGCACTGCGGGATCACTCGGATAAACCGATTGGAAAAAACTACTAGAGAGCCACTGCACTGGTATCGGTTTAGAAAGGGGGGAGCTGAGTTAGAATTTGATCTCTCCTTCTTATTTGTGCTCACTGGTTGAGGCATCCATGAACCATTGATTGGATGTCACAAGCACAAAAGTCGACATTACCAAAGAGTCACTTTTGTCAGGGGTAAATAACGAAAGGAGTTAGAGACGCTAGCTTCCGTAGTGTAGAATACAGTGGGACCTTGAAACGTCATAGAATTTGTAACTAACGTAGTGCCATCTTTGGAACTGTATTGTAAATAAGACCAGAACCTTAAAAGTTTTGCCTTAAAATCTCGCACCGCAAGGTATTCTGGGTAAAGTAAAATGGCGGGTGTCGATGTTGTGAAGTCGTCTCATAAATCAACCCAATATAGTTATTATATTCAATCGCGAGTAAACAGCGATTTAAAGAAGAAAGGTTAGTCAACAATTTGCAATTTGAAGCCGGGGAAATCCTCAAAATGTGTTCAAACTTGTTTTGCCGTAAGTGCGCGGTTACAGAGTCGGCCCAGTGAGCTAAGGCTTAGTGATTTTTCCGAGTCAGTGCCAGTGGGAACTGTGGGATCAGGATCATCGACTGTATCTGTGACTAAAGAAATTAAAACAACTAAAACTGTATTGAAGGATGCAAAAACGACTTTAATTCCATTTCATTATCGAAAAAGGAATTTACCAACTTTAAGATTGCATGTTTCTAATTCAAGTGCACCTTAATGAATAAACTTTACTCTAAGCCTAATTGTCACTTAGTCGTAAGCAGACGAACACTAGCAGACGGACACTAGCAGACGAACACTAGCAGACAGGAGAAAATCGATATCCCAGCATGACTTTCGAAACTTTGCTGCCACGCTATTGGTTGGAAAATATCATACTTATTTTGAATTATAGACGGCGCGACCGAGGCGTTTTCTCTTTTCTGTGTCTACGTTTGAAAGTCCCACTGTATTCTACAATACGGAAGCTAGCGTCTCTAACTCCTTTCGTTATTTACCCCTGCTTTTGTCTATCAAGTATTTTGTTTGAAAATGATTACCTTGTTTGATGTTGGCACGATCGGCTGGTCCTCCAGGCGTTGTCCAACTAACCCTAGCTTTTAGGCGTCCATCATCATCCGCCGTGCCTCCCATGACTCGAACGCCGTAGCCACGAGCTGTAATCGGCGTGAGCAAAATCGCGAATACAGAAACGTTAATTCTAATAATTGAATTAAAAAATTAGATCTGAGACAGAGATGGCGGATTGTTTCGCCTGTTCGTCAACTTGTTTGATATAAATAATTGCCGGGTTCGTGCAAATTGTTTTAATGAAATTCTTTGACTTTTCCAAGTTTTCCGTGAGGTTTTCCGTGACTAAATTTCACAAATTTCCCAGACCCTTTGCAATAACGTATATGGCGTACATATAAGAAAACCAATCTAAATTCACTCCAATGATTTTTGCACGAGCTATTATTGTTATATTGCGAGCTAAGCCAATTTGGGGCTGTGGTCAAATCTTATGAAGTATGGTAATATAAGCTGTTATCCACGGCGTCGCTCGCGTGTAATAAGAACTTCCATCAAAATGATATAAAGAATGGGTAGATTTTACTGATGACTAATATTTTTGTAGCACCCTAGGAGCGAAGGCACTCGGCGTTGCCCGTCAGCCCGTAGGGACATTTTTTTATTACTTTTCACACGGACATTATTTCATAAAGAAGGGTTTTTAAGTTTTTGGCCGCCATTTAAAAAGATGGCAACAAATCGAACCCAAAAGACCATTCAGCCCGTCTATAGGTTAAAGGAAAACAGTGCACTAAATATTTGTGAAATCGGTTGAAACGCGCGTACTTTATTGCACAGAGAAGATTTTTTAACATTTCTGGGCGCCATTCATTAAGATGGCGGCGGATTGGAAAAATCTTTCTTAGTACACGCCTACTACTTATGAGTACCGTTCCTGCAAATTTTCAGCCTTCTAGGGCACGCGGTTTGGTTTGCGCGTTGATTATCAGTCAGTCTGTCAGGACTTTGATTTATATATAGATAGATTGTCTGAAGGACGTCAGCTTGCCTACTTTGGGATTCTGGAAACTACCCTTTTCATAAACGTCTCTATTTCTAATTTAGTTATCTTAAAATAACAATATGATATTGCAAATTCGCTTCAGAAAATTTGCCAAAAATTCCGACTGGTAACTCTCGAACTAGTTATCTCGAGCTGTAAGTCTCTCAGGAAGCATTACGTAGCATACTTAGAGTCAAAATTATGATAGTATCCACCATCTCTGTTTTTTGAAGGACGTTCTCAACCTGAGTTTAAAAATTGGGAGATTCTAAACGGAGCCCAAAACATAAATATTTTTTTTTTCAAAAGTATACTAAAGAAACGCGGTTTGTCCTAAAATATTAGGGGTGTGCGAATAGCACTTTTTGGGTATCGAACCGGTTACGAATACTAAAAAAATTTCCTTGTCAAACACCGAATCGAATAGTTTATTCCAAATTGAATACCGAATAGTTAGGCCTTGGTAAATTTTTTACTAACCAATTAATCGCGAATAGCTAAGCCTAGTATTCGCGAATAGTTAACCCTAATACTCGCGAATACTCGGCTTGACTATTCGCGATTAATCGGGTAGTAACACTAATATTCGCGAATAGTTAATACAAAGCAAGGAGAAGAACATTTAGAAGTTCCTAAATTTCAAAATACCTCTCCTCATTGGTGGCCAAGTAGTTCTTAAAATTTTCCTAGGGATGTGCTGGTAGTTTTTGAAGGGAGACAAGTACAAGTTGGATGATATTTTTTTATAATAAGGTGGGTCTCTCTGGCGACAAGGACCTAATTTTATGGTAGTCGAACTTTAACCGAATAGTCAGTTCGGTATTCAATATTCGAATCGAATAGTGAATTATTCGATTGAAACGGTTAACCGCACACCTCTATAAACCATCAAAGGAGATCTCTACTCCAATTATGAATCCTCCTTGCTTCGATTCTACGTAAAGTTATTTGAGATTAAAATCAATGAGAGGTTTATCCAATTAAGCATTAACTTTAAATTAACCGAGGCGCTCACATTCATTAAGCTAATGACGTCGTATAGATGTACTGGGTTCACGCGAGGGGGCCGTCATTACGCATCAGAGTGTAAGAGATTTGAACTCTTTATCGATTTTGATGATTTCAATGATTTAAGAGTAATTTGACTGATTTGATGATTTAGAGCCGATTTGAATGAATTGAGAGTGATTTTCACAATTTTACGATGATTTCGATTCGATTTATGTGATTTGAAGGATTTTGGAAACTATTTGAATGATTTGTACGATTTGAATGAATGTTGACTTAACGAGGATTTGAATGATTTGTCGAGTATTTGAATGATTTGTCGAGTATTTGAATGATTTGTCGAGTATTTGAATGATTTGTCGAGTATTTGAATGATTTGTCGAGTATTTGAATGATTTGTCGAGTATTTGAATGATTTGTCGAGTATTTGAATGATTTGTCGAGTATTTGAATGATTTGATAATGATTTGTCGGGGATTTGAATGATTTGTCGGGGATAAGAATGATTTGTCGGGGATAAGAATGATTTGTCGAGGATTTGAATGATTTGTCGAGGATTTGAATGATTTGTCGAGGATAAGAATGATTTGTCGAGGATAAGAATGATTTGTCGAGGATAAGAATGATTTGTCGAGGATAAGAATTATTTTGCAGTGATTTGAATGATTTGGTAGTGATTTGAATGATTTGCACGATTTGAATGACTGTTGACTTAACGAAGATTTGAATGATTTGGTTATGATTTAAATGACTTGTTGGGGATTTGAATGATATTTTCGAGGATTTGAATGATTTGGTATTGATATTAACGATTTGGTAGTGATTCCAGTGATTTGGTTTTAATTTGATAGTGATTTTAATGATTTGATGATTTCTTGATTTGACTGCTTTATGATTTCTTGATTTGACTGCTTTATGATTTCTTGATTTGACAGCTTTACGATTTATTTCACTGATTTTTTTATAGTGATTTGAATGATTTACTAGTGATTTGAATGATTTACTAGTGAGTTCACTTTTTTTACAGTAATTTGAATGATTTACTAGTAATTTCACTGATTTTTACAGTGATTTGAATGTTTTACTAGTAATTTCACTGATTTTTACAGTGATTTGAATGTTTTACTAGTAATTTCACTGATTTTTATAGTGAAATGAGTGATTTACTAGTGATTTGAATGATTTACTAGTTAGTTCCCTGATTTTTACAGTGATTTGATTGATTTACTAGTAATTTCACTGATTTTTATAGTGATTTGAATGATTTACTAGTGATTTCACTGATTTTAATAGTGATTTGAATGATTTACTAGTGATTTAACTGATTTTTACATTGATTTGAATGAATACGATTTATTTCACTGATTGTTATAGTGATTTGAATGATTTACTTGTGATTTCACTGATTTTTATAGTGATTTGAATGATTTACTTGTGATTTGAATGATTTACTTGTGATTTCACTGATTTGTGCAGCGATTTCAACGATTTGATTGATTCCATAGCTATCTTAGTGATTTTCTTGATTTGGGAAGTGATTTATGTGATTTGAATGATATGAAAACCTAAGTGTTCGACATTTGAAGGAGCGACGGCCCCCTCGACTGTACTTGTATCTCTATTCTTCTTCTTTAAAAAAGACTCATTAACTCGCTTCCTTAATTAGTCGAGGATCGAAAGAGAACGTTATTTGACGATCTACGTCAATTCCTAGAGTTGAATTTTCTGAAATGTTAGAAACAGGGTTCCTTGAAGCAAAAATAAATAGGGGAAAGTGTCGGACTCTCTCCTTCGTCTGTGACATGCATTTGTAGGGGTGAATGCGCACTCGCGAAATCTGTTTCATCCCCCTCGCCTATTCACCACGTACCTAAGATAATTTGTGACATTGCGCGTGAAGAAATAGTGTAGTTTACCCGGTGACCGACATGACAATTTAACTGATATATCGGTTCGGGCTTTATTTAACGATATATTGTTTCCGAGGTTATTTTACCAGTTTAACGGTTGATTATCAGTGGATATCGGTTGGTAATCGGTGATATCGGGTTGCAATTCGTCGATATTGTTTGGTAATTCTCGATATCGGTTATTGATTGGTCGATATCCGTTTCATTGGGTTAAATAATCGGTGATATCGGGTTGCAATTCGTCGATATTGTTTGGTAATTCTCGATATCGGTTATTGATTGGTCGATATCCGTTTCATTGGGTTAAATAATCGGTCTGTATCGGTTGATAATCGGTCGATATTTTTTTCATTGGGTTAAATAATCGGTCTGTATCGGTCATTATGGGTTAATAATCGGTTGACATTGGTTGATAATCAATCGATCGATGTGGGTTAATAATCGGTCGATATGGGTTAAAAATTGGTCGATATCGGTTGATGTCGGTTAATAATCGGTCGATACGGGTTAATAATTGGTCCATATCGGTTAATAATCGGCCAATATGGGATAATAATCGGCCAATATGGGATAATAATCGGCCAATATGGGATAATAATCGGTCTATATCGGTTGGTAATAGCTAGATATCGCTTGATAATCGGTCGATATCGATTTAATAGGGTTAAAAAATCGATTAAGTTGCCGTGTTTAAATTATGGGAATCGATTCCAGTAAACCTTTGATAACGGTATCGATTAATTTAAGATACCGGCCATCACTATAGTATTAATTTCCTTATTTGAAAGAAGTTCGAATTAATTTAGATTTTGAGCGCTTTCGATATGCTTGGTTTTAAAAACTAAAGGCTTTTAGTCAGGTTACCCTATTTATAGGTTCCTTAGTGTAAGATGAGACAAAGACAGCTAACTTGACTTCATCTCGATTAAAAAATAACCGATTAAAGGCTCCGATTAGGTCGATCCCGCCATCTTAAACCCAAGTTGGAAGTACTTAATAGGGCTGGAAAGAAACTAAAGAAATCATGCTTCGTGCAGAAAAAGGGGGGGGGGTGAAATAGAGCGGAATAAATTTAGACTCATTACGTCATTAGAAGAAGAGAGTGCATCGAGATTTGAAATAACGAAGACATACCATTACATTTGTGTATACGTTATATATTATAAGTGCAATAACAAAGCATGTATGCCAATGAAGTATAGGCGAGGGAACATTGTTTCGTATTCTATAATATTATTTGGCCAACTATGGTTAGATCGTAAAACGAAATAAATCCTAATTACTCCGACTATTGGACGAATAATGGAATCTGTTTCTGAATATCATATTTAGTTCCAAACTAGATGTCAGATCAACTTATAGCAGTGAGTGCAAATAGAAAGGAGAATCGAGAACGCAAATTCTAATTATGGGCTAGACCATCTTGTTGAATTTCCTTCTGAAGGGATGACAAGACGTCTTACTCCTCGGCTGTAAGCCGAGGTAGATGCGCGTGAGGTCCAAATTGGCCATCCCTCTTTTCTCTTTGACTCTCTGTTTTTTTTATGCTCACTGTGTGGGGTCATCCATAAGGACAAAAGGACACCACTTTCTAAAGAGTGTAACTCTTGGAAATATTTCGGGTAGGTCCTATAGATCGTCCACTGGCTTTGAAGCGATAGTTAGGTAATTAAATCGCTACGCATATTTCTTCAAGTTAATCTTTCATTTGAGAGCCTCTATGCCAGTGGCAATTTCGCTGGATCGTCATCGGCAAAACTGTACATATCCGTCTGCCCAATATGTCAAGCGTATTGTGACACTGGTATACGACCCAACGAAATTGAACCTTTCTACTATGAGTGAGCACAAATGGAAAGGAGAGTCAAAGATAGAAGAAGGAATGTAACTATAACGGCCGTCCAAGATGGCTCTCACGCGCACCTACCTCGGCGCACAGCCGAGGAGTAAGACCACGTCATCCGTTGAGAAGGAAATTCAAAAAGGGTAAAGACGAAAATACGGTTAGAGGCTCACACCTCGGCCGTATTACTATTGGCCGAAACTTAAACTTATATGGTTTTTTATCCCTCTCCGATTGCACTGGTAAAGTTTTTGACGGAGAGAATTTGGTCTGTCCGACTCTCCTTTCTATTTGTGCTCACTGGTACATACATGAAAGATATAAAGTTTGAAATGCACGATAGTCTACACGCAAAGAAGAATTAAATAGTAATTTGGTGAGAATGCGGATTTGTGCAGAAAAATAGAAAAGTATCAAAGAGAATAATTAGTACTATAATTATAATTATACAAAGGTATATAAACTTCATCTATTGGAATTATCATTAGGCTTAAAGTTGCAGTTGTGTCGGTTCAAAATAATAAGATAACGATGCTGCCAGCTACGGCGGCTGTCAACTACAGAAAAATGCTTACTGCGTGCACCTGTGTCAGAGGGGTCACGGTGGATGATGGCCTTGAACGGACGAGGGGCACTGGACTCTCGCTGACCTGCACAAGTATAAAAATAACAATTCATAAGCTAATATCAAAAGGGAATAATAGAAGAAGGATGACACTCCGCATCCCCTTAATACTTCAGTTTTGTAACATGATTCTTCCCAGGCTAGTGAACCCTTTTTGTTTGCTCTCCCGCTCATCAAACTTCAGGTGGATAACTATGGCACTTTGGGGTGAATTCTATAACTGTTTAGCGGTACTAAACACTCAGAAATCAAGTAGGCACAAACCTTGATTGTCTCGACGTGGCTAGGACAAAAACACACAAGCGCATGCGCCTTGGCAAATAGGTTAGCAACGCTAATAGAGTAATGATGATGGAACTATTTACATGGCGTATGTGCATGATTCGGTTTAGTAACCTTGTCCACTCCAAATGTAATTCTGAATCAGAATTTCTGATGTTGGGAAGAATCATGTTACACGCACCCCGCCCGCTTTGTTGTTGTACACTTCTCTCGAAGAGAAGTATTATATACTTCTGCTAATAGAAATCATTGTGTTGCCGTTTCTCAACGTATCTAGGTGGGCTTTGAGGGTGTAGTTAGACTATTCATCATACATGATAAGTTATACGTCACGCATAATTTAAGCATGGTTTTACTCACGATGTTTTCGCCCGACGTCAAGCGACAACCGAAAAAGAAAACCATCGTTGCGCTGGACAGAAATTACGTTCAGTGTGGCGATATAAGCTTTCTATTTGGCGCGAACCAATCTACAATAAGCTTCAGTCGTGACGTCATTTTCGACAACGCGTTTTCGGAAGAGAATGTCCGTGGTCAACCAAGTTTTATATAAGTCTTATCTAAGAGAGCTGCCGCTCTCTCAGAATTATAAACTTCTGCTATAACGCTGTTTGACAGCGTAAAAAACAAATCAGACGTTTGACGTCTAGCCGCAGTAGTAGTTTCTTTAGGTCAAGTGAAAACCATGCTTCATCTCTTTGCACGTTCAACATTGCGCCCGCTCGAGATCTTCCGCTGCTACGTCACAGTCATATGGGCTCTCGAGCTCATTGCCTATGCGTTAGGAATATAAGCAGACGACCAACCAATGGGTGGTCGCCCGTTACTGCACAGTTCTTTTTTTCCGCACAGTTTTTCATAACCCATTTCCGCATAGTTTGCAAATAAATTTTTTTTCTTTTTGATTACATTTTAAAACCCTGAAACTTATGCTGCTGGCCCATTGGACCGAATCCCGTTGAACCGAATATAGACAAAATTTTGAGGTTTTATGATCACAAAATTTTCGATGCTATTTATTAACGAGAGATATATTTTTAATGCAGTTTTTACTGCAGATGGCCGATGCCGGTGAAAACATGAACCGATACTGATCGATACCGATATTTACTCACTATGATCCAAAACCCGATACTTCAACCGATACCGATATTTTTAGCAGTACAGTGCCATTTACATATGTACTAAAAATACTAGGAAATAATTATTTCCTAGTAATTTCATGAATTATACTGCCAAGTACAATGTTTAGAGGTATTTCCAAAATAATATAACAGCTTATTGACATTCATAGAAATGTATTATCATCATCAATACATTACTGAAAGACCTAAAAATGTCATTTAGCGCCATATAACGGGTTTTAAACGAGAATCGGTTTAGTATCATAATAAAACAACCGATCCGATACTATCGGGAAACCCTGAGTATCGGTGCCGATACCGATATGGGATCGGTACCGGTTCATCCCTAGTTTTTACTAACGGAATTTTATTTTTTTAACAAAAACACTCTTTTTTAGCCACATCGTATGATGAACATCTACGATGTGGGTCTTAGTTTGACCTGGCCTGTTGTTGGCGGTGGTGGTGGTGGCGGCGGCGTCGTGAAAGAGAACTGCCTTAGTATAAAAATTTTCGATCGTCGATAGTGATATTGCTGTGGTCAAATCTTAAGTTTAATAGCAAGCCTCTATTGTAGCATAGACTTAACTAATCTACTCTAACCAACAAGAAAATAAAAATGTTTTTTTTTTGCAAACTGTGCGGAAATGGGTTATGGTAAAAATGGTGATCTAGAATTTCAGTGTAAAAACTGTGTGCAAATGGGCCATAAAAATTGTGCGGAAATGGGCATCCTCAAACCAATAAAAGCGTATCAGTATTATGACGTGTGACGGAGAGCACTGACGTCCACCCACAAAATCCGCGTAAAAATTAACGTTTCAAGATATGGAGGCACAATGATTCCTCTTGGCTACACCTGATTACAAACAAACTTATCGTACTATTAAGAACTAAGCGTAAGTGTGATGATTTGCATTAAATTGACTTAATGGTATATTAATTCTGGATGAAAATGGGAACAATTCTCTAACTTTTTAAGCGAGTTATCGCAAGTGATAGCTATCGTCTAAAGGGTTGGTGTCAATCTCGTTCCGTCTATGACAGCGCGATTATATAAATAGGTGATAAGCCTTGGGCGTAATCAAACCTTGAAGGAAAAACGGCCGATGTCTCGCGAATTCCCTCGTGCTAATAAAAAACAAGATATTAAATATTCGAAAGGGTTAAACTGGTCGATAAGTTATCGCTTGCTTTATAACTAAAGACGGTAAAATTTTAATTAGCCCACCTTGTTTTTTATTAACACAAGGGGAATTCGCGAAACAACCGCCGCTTTTCGTTCAAGGTTTGATGACACCTATTTATATATCGCACTCTGATAGACGGCACGAGCTTGGCACCAACCCTTTAGACGATAGTTATCACTTGTGATTGCTCGCTTAAAAAGTTACAGAATTGCTACCAATATTATTTGGATGCAACGCTCATAGACATGCCAGTAAATATGGTTGAAAATCGCTACATTGTCTTCTGTTGAAATTATTTTAGATGAGAGAGATTAATTAAATGACACCAACCCTTTAGACGATAGTTATCACTTGTGATAACTCCCTTAAAAAGTTCAAGAATTTCCCCAATGTCATTAGGAACACTTATAGACATGCCAGCAAATATGGTAGATAACCGCCACATTGGGTTCTATTAATATTATTTTAGATGAGAAAATTAGATAAGTGGTTTACCTGTCTTTTCGGAGTCCACATCGTCAATGACAATCTTGATGGTCTCTCCTTCGGGGGCCGAGGCTCGTCTCTCGGTCAAGCCTAAGTCCTCGCGTGGAATGTCCAGGGAATGCGTACTCCTTGTACGACCAGTCAAGACGGGGAAAAGCGTCGATGTGCCTCCCGCCGAATCGGGAATTTTGGGCAAAGCCCGACCCGTACTACTTCTCCGTGAAAAGTCGATTGGTGGATAGGTCAGTTCGTAGGACGGCTTCCGGCGCCGTTCTTCCGCGACGTTGTCCACTAATACGAAGGGAATGTCTCGTCGCGGTGGAATTGGAGGCGCCGTCGCTGTCTCTTGCCGACTAAACTCCTGGCCGAGTTCTTCGACAGAGAAGGATTGAGATACGTCGGAAGAAATACGACGGTACTTATCCGTTTCGTCGGGTGACGGGCTGCTGTCGACGTTGCCCGGCGGACTTAGGCGTTTATCCATTTGTTCAGAGCCTTCTCGTCTCTTATGCCTTTAATCATAAGAAAAAATATATAGATCCCTATAAGTATGAAACATAGTACATTGTCATACTATGGCCTACAGCATTTGCTTCCAAATTTGGTTCGCTTACGCTTTTACGCCTCATGGGAGAAGTTTTGTAACTACAAGTAAAAGAGGGGGGGGCGCGATAAGAACAATGGGCGCTCGTAAAGACACAAGAAACCACGTATCTTGTACTAGTGTAGGGGCATGGTTGGGGCAGTGAGCATAAATAGAAAGGAGAGTCAAAGAGAGAAGGGGAAGGTCACTATAACGGCTGGCCAACATGGCTCTCACGCGCACCTACCTCGGCGCACAGCCGAGGAGTAACACGTTACGTCATCCGTTTAGTAGGAAATTCAAAAAGGGTAAACACAAGAATACGGTTAGAGGCTCATACCTCGGGCATAATACTGACCGAAACCACTTAGCACAAATAAGGAGGAGAAACGGAGAGACAAAATTCTCAGTCAGCCCCCTCCCCTTTCAAAAACGTTACTAGTGCTGGGGCTCTCTAAGAGCAGTGCCGCACATGCGCAATCGGCGCAACGGAGAGGGGAAAAATCAGAGTTTTTCTACGTTTTGGCCAGTATTACGGCCGAGGTTGTGAGCCTCTAACCGTATTTTCGTCTTTACCCTTTTTGAAATTCCTTCTGAAGGAATGACGTGACGTCTCACTCATCGGCTGTGCGCCGAGGCAGGAGCGCATGAGCAACATCTTGGCCGGCCGTTATAGTTACCTTCCCCCTTCTCTCTTTGACTCTCTTTATTTGTATTGACGGACGAAACATTAACAAACTTCTCTGATTTTTTCTCTCACCGTTGCGCCGATTGCGCATGTGTGGCACGCTCTTAGAGAGTTACATCACTGGTAAGGTTTTTGAAAGTGGGGCTGACGGAGAATTTGGTCTCTCCGACTCTCCTTTCTATTTGTGCTCACTGGTAGTGGCTAGAATCGGTCGTCCTAATGAAAAATCTCAAGCTAGTTTATCGCGCCATCTATTAATTTAACGTGATAATTTTGACGTGTACTTAAATCATTTAAAATTATCATAATAATTACTTCAAGACATTTAACGATTTAATTACATTTAAAAATTTGGAAATTTTTGAAAAAAAATATTTCTTGTTGTTAAGTAGCACTAAAAACTTTTGACAAATTTCAATGGAAGAAAATACTGTTTACATGGCTTCAATGGAGAGTTTCATACTTATAGGGAGTTATATATTATTTTCTTATGCTTTAATTTCAAAGGGAGATGAAGTTTGGACCCATTTCAAAACCATCAGAATATTTATTACCAATTTGACCTTTTAACAGGTGAATTTCCAATAGTAGAGGAAGACAGACATTTTAAAATCAGTTACAACAATTATGTGTTTGCAAACACCGGGGTTCAAAAACACCAGCCGAGCTTTTTTGAGGTCAAGCCGAGAGGCATCGAGCCACTACGACTCGCGAGCTTAGTCACTAAAAGAGTGCTTTCCATTTTGTCTTTCTTTTCTCCACCAATAGCGTTCCCCGTTTTATTTTTCCATGAAATAAAGCGTGGGGAAATTTGCTTTTCTCGCCTCTAACCGTGAGCATATAACGATTTCTTCACTATTTACCCAGGGGGTTTTAGTGAACCACTATACATTCCTAAACAAGCATGGGATAGTATTTCGAGCCGTTTTCAAGTCTTATGTTTGTAGTAGCGAGATAATGGAAACCGTCTTCGCTTTTAAAAAGTAAAATTGGTCTATTCTGATAATTTTCAAACATATCGTCCATATTTTTGTGGAGTATTTTAAAAGGCATCAGTGATACCAGAAGTTCATTAAAGTAGCCTAGGAAATAAACAATTACAATAGCTGGAATAGCATACGTCTCTGATTGGGTAAGAACTCCTTTTAACTCCATGATTTTCCCACCTTTCCTAAGCCTGTTTGAAATCTCGAGCTCCTCTCTTGGAAATCTTTCTTCACGTGAGCGGGGCGTGACTTCTTCAGCCCATGAACGCTGCATTTCTAAACGGACCGGAAAACGGGGTAGATTCCTCTCTATAGCAAGTTTGCTTTATAAAAAATATAGAATCACAAAAGACCGAATGGCCTTGACTGTTCCCAAATTCACAGCCCCATCCCTTCCTCCGATGCTATTGTAGAGAGAACTCGCTTTGTAAAGTTGGAGGCGGGCGTTTTCAGGTCCCTTTAGAGATCCAGAGTTCATTTTCAGCCAATAGCTGTTTCTCTACCAATATGGTAAATTTCGGCGTTCGAGTCGGAGTCGCGACTAAACCGGAGGTCTGAAAAACGTTATGGTGATTTGGTGAATGTGTCGCCCATGGTCATTATTGCTATAACTGGTTACTTCCTAGGCTAATTTAATGAATTTCTGGTGTTGTGTAGTGGAAAAAGCTTCGGGTCGTTCAGTTAAATATTTGTAGTCAATGTTTTTCTGCGTTATAGAGCATTGAAATACCACAAATCCTCGGCTCAATTCTCCAACTTGACTGGTCGTGCAAGAAGTACATATTCTCTGGATATTCCAACCGCTAAAAGATCATAACATTTAACGTAGCACTGTTTATGTTAATAGAAGAAGGATGACACTCTGTATCCTCTGAAAACTTTATTTATGTAACATGATTCTTCCCAGGCGAGGGAGCCCTTTATGTTTGCTCTCCCGCTCATCAAACTTCAGATGGGTAAATATCGCACCTTGGGCTGAACTCAATAACTGTTTGTTATTCATCAATTAAATAGGCACAAACCTTGATTGTCTTGATGTGGCTGGGACAAAAACACACAAGCGCATGCGCCTTGGCAAATATTTAAGTAGCGCTAATAGAGTAATGATGGGGGAACTATTTACAAGGCGTTTGTGCATCATTCGGTTTAATAACCTTGTGCACTCCAAATGTTTTAGTTGATGTTGGGAAGAATGACGTTACACTTACCCCTCTTTGTTGTGGTACACTTCTCTCGAAGAGAAGTAAAATATACTTCTGGTAGTACCTGAATAATTTCTTTGGAGGTTTCGGAGATCGTTCCTGAGATCCTTGTCGACTGACATTGAAGCCACTTCTTTCGCTATGCGTTGAGTAGTCACCACTGACGTCACTAACGTCCGAGCTTTCCGAGCTCTGTCTTCGTAAATAGAGAGCGGCATCCGAGGCAATATGACGCAAGGGTTTCTCGATCGAGCCTAAAGAGGCACCAGAGAGTTGCGGTGTCCCTGGAACATGAGATTTGCGACGGGATGTCCGCGACACCGACTCGACATCAAAACTTTCTAAGGCACTGCTGGATTCCAATGAAGAATTGCGAGTTCCGCTTTTAGACCGCCAACCTAACGAAATAATTCTGTTACAATCAAATAAGAATCTACGCTGAACTTCAAGGGGGAATTCAAGTGTTTTGAAGTAACGTCAGGGATAGATTTAATTTTAGAAGTAGGAATGGAGAACAGAGTAATGTGGGCGCGCGTCCAAGCAAGGACCCCCTTCCACGGGACGGAGGGGTATGAAAGAAGAGGCGAGTCATATCGACAGAGATAAAAAGGAATTACGTATTTTTCGCCGTTCCCGTTAGCAACGTCATAAAAACGTAGTTTATGTGAGCCAATAAGATAATTTAAACTTTCCGTTACGTGTTGGAGGGAGGGGCTCTATACTGGGCTATGAGTCGGACTGAAGTAAATACTAACCGTTCTCCATTCCAACTTCTAAAATTAAATCTATTCCTGGTAATTCAGACAAATTTTCTTGAACTAGTCCTCGATACAGGATAACTAAATAAGATAGGCCAAGTACATCGCGCTTTGTTTACAAAATAAATTTAATGTCTATTGTAACGATTAATAGGGTTTTGAGAATTTTAAGTATAATTACTATTGGCAATAGAAAATAGAAGAGAGTATAATACTTCTGCCTTGGCGTGCTGCGGCACGTTTGAGGGGTTAGATTTCTACCACTCTAGAGTCGTGACCCCCCTCCCAGGATAGCCTCCGCACAGCTTTTAGAGAGAGAGAAACAAGATATGCCCCAAGGCATATTAACGCTTTTTGCAGTGTGATATTGTCTTTAACAAAACCCGAAATTAGGGATATTCACACCGGCAACGTCAGTTCGATTCCCGCTACCAATAAGCAAAGGCGTGGAAAAGTATAGGAAAAATATCGATAGCTTAACAACAATCCGTAGTGGCGCAGACGTTATCCGCATCCCACACCGGCAACGTCAGTTCGATTCCCGCTACCTCCGAGAGTCCGCATTTTCTCGTCGAAAATATGATCGAATTTAGTATAGATGTCGCTAGTGCGGTGGAGAATCAAATTCCGGCGAGCTCTGCCGCGTAATTTAAATTTACGAAAATGTACGCGAACGCGAAACAGCCAGCCGTCCTGCCAGCTAGCCAGCCAGCCAGCCTGCTTCCAGGGGTCTCCTATAAAGCTTTTGCTATGCGCAAAAAGCTTAAAAATGAAAATAGTTCCCGCAAAACAGACTCTGTCTTAGAGGCGGTGGACGAGGAGAGGTTGCCTCTCCCACAATTATACGAGCACCTCTACTTTCCAAAAACACAATATCTAACCTCAAGCCTCCTTGATGTTTGAGGGGGGGGGGGTAAAAAACTGGACGACCCTCAAACGAGGTAGGAACCAGGGAATTTTGACCCAAGAATTATACTCTCTTCTATTTTCTCTTGCTATTGGTTAATTTTAATTTAAAATGGAGAATTCTCTGAACTGGAATCTCTAGTTGTAAGCGCTCGAAATGTAAAATTCTAATAGTCAGTGGTCCTTTCCAAGGCTTTAAATCGAATGATTTGCTTTGGTAACTTTAACTTAAATAGATTTAAATTAAACACGAAATTTGTAGTCTGAAGGTAGCTTTTCAGATTTTCTAAAGATGGCACCACTGTCTATGAGTTGGCTTTTGATATACACCTCATCTCAATCCCGGCCTTCCGGTCAATAATTGCTGTCCACGCCTTTGTATAACCCTTGCTCCCGAAATTTCACCGTCATTTTATCTGGGAGCACGGCAGTGCTCCCAGCCAAGTCGAGCACTGACATCCTTTTCTCGAAGCAACTCGTGGCTCTTTTAAGCCCACTGTAACTTCGCGATGGGTATAGGTAAAAGTCTGAAATTTTGCATGCCGCGAGGACCGTCAATTCTAGCTATAGTTTCCAAATTTCAAGTTCCTACCCTATATACTTTTCGAAATATCACAGGTGAAATTTACCTTATTTTGTCACTCACTCACTCACTCACCGATCATCAAAATTCTAAGGTACTTCTAGGGTAGATAGAAACTTAAAATTCAGGATTTAGTTTTCATTTATTTTATAATGCACAGAAAAATTAAAACATCCCGAAATTTTTATAAAATTGTTCTTTAGTTCTTTATTTTAAAACTAGATGGCGCACCGTCTTTTTAACAGTAATAGTGTGTGTTCTTGATGAAAGGACGTAATGGGCCAAAGTTAACCGAAAGTTAAATATATATTAAAGCTAATTAAAAAGAAATGTGTCGTAACTGATGCTACATTCTTATATTAGGATATCGCGTACAATCTTTATTGCATATTCTCTGAGGGTCGAAAGGGGTAATTCAGCGTAAATATGGAGAAACGTTAGCGATTATATTGGTAAACGAACTACCACGAGAGGGTCTTCTTTTAATATAACTACCGAAGTATAACGAGAGGGTCTACAAAAAGAAGTGAGATCCTATGAAAAACATTAACATGTACAAAAATGGGCCAAGCCTCGCTTCGTGCCCTTTCCGCCGTAAAACGTTCTGAGATCCCATGTAGAGCCAAGTCTGCCTTTTGTTCTCATTCAATCGCCAATTGAACAATTATGTTATAAATTAAGTCCTTTTCCTAATTAATAACCAATATTCTTTGACTCTATCATTATTATACATCTTTGTTCGTATCAAAAATATCGTGACTTGGCAAGCGCAGGTAATTACCTTATAAACGTGTACATAAGGTTATGTATAACTCACCTAATAAACATGTAAATAGGGTTATGCATAACTCACCATATAATTTGTACATAGGGTTGAGCATGACTCATCTTATAAACTTGTACATATCCCCTATACCATAAACGATTTAGTGAACATCCCTTCGATTATTTTAAAATCGGCAACGATTTAGTGACTTCCTTTTAATATTACTTACCTGCGATTGCCAAGTCACGATATTTTTGATACGAACAAAGATGTATAATAATGATAGAGTCAAAGAATATTGGTTATTAATTAGGAAAAGGACTTAATTTATAACATAATTGTTCAATTGGCGATTGAATGAGAACAAAAGGCAGACTTGGCTCTACATGGGATCTCAGAACGTTTTACGGCGGAAAGGGCACGAAGCGAGGCTTGGCCCATTTTTGTACATGTTAATGTTTTTCATAGGATCCTTATTTACACCGTCCTTCTATTCTACAGGGCCGGTAGGCCCTTGTAGATATGACTTGATACTCTTTTGTAACGTTAAATCAAAATTCACATGCTTTTACCAATTTTCCTATGGAGATTAACATGGGGTTTTTCGTGATATTTAACCACCTCTAACTGAACAACTAGAGCGAAGTTACTTTTCGGAATACTCTTAATTTAACATTTAAGTATTCAGGGTAAGCGATCGGCTAGTCTAATCAGAAACAATTAAGTCTAAGTATGTTAATTTTAGTTAATTACAGAAGTACTTGTTTCGACCATCGTGATTGGACATAATAATAATGCTAGAGCTCTTCGAAAACTCAAAATAACCAAGTATCTATGGTGTAGTGGTTATCACGTCCGCTTTACACTCGGAAGGTCCCAGGTTCGAGCCCTGGTAGATACATGACTTGACTATCGTTATTGGACACAATAATAAGCTAGATCTCTTCGAAAACTCAGAATAACCAAGTATTCATTGTGTAGTGGTTATCACGTCCGCTTTACACGCGGAAGGTCCCGGGTTCGAGCCCTGGTAGATACATGTTTTGACCATCGTGATTGGACATAATAATAAGCTAGATCTCTTAGGAATCTCAGTACTACCAGGTATGTGTAGTGTAGTGGTTATCTCGTCCGCCTAACACGCGGAAGGTGCAACGTTTGGGCCCTGCTAGATACATGTTTTGACCATCGTAATTGGACATAATAATAAGCGGTAAAGAAAACATAATTACTCAAAATTTAATTACATTAAGACTGAAGCGACAGATATTATATAAAAACGTCTTGGTTTGGACCAAGGCCGAAAAAACAAACGATATGTGTGAGGTTTATCAATTGACTGAAGTTCAGATATTGAAATTTTTTCTAGTTATTTTTATACACTCAATCCTTAATCAATATTTAATTCAATCAACTGATTTTACTGTTAATCGACCTAGTCCCTCTAAATTAATTGAAAAAATTACGTATCTACGCTTTTTCAAGAACAATTACATTTTCCGAAAACATTTTATCATGAAATTAATTATTTTGAAGGGATTTCGTGTCGATACTCACTAACTTGTGAGCATCTTGACCAACATAGTTTTAATTGTTGCTGGCTTGACAAATTTTCAAGTTTGCACCAAAAGAAGTTTAAATCTGTTTTAAGTTGTCGTTTAGAGTGAATGTCGTCTACTTAAGACAAAGCAACAAAGTTTATCCTGTGTGGTAAAGGGTAAAGATCACATAAACAGAAATACTTCTCAGACTTGTTATATTCATTTCCCGCGGAAATAATATGGTTAAACAAATCATTCATTACTAGTTATGCCAAGAAGGTCACATTTAACTCCGACACCCCCTCCTTTCCTCTATTTTCCCAATATATGGCATTTTATAATCACCAGTGGTTTCAGTGTATGGGTCATCTGAGCCGTCGCAACACACTCAGCCAATATTAACATAGACTGAGTTATGACCAAGAAATTCTTAAGTACGGAAAAGGAAGTTCCAGTGCAACTTTACCATCAAAGAGGCGACAATAGAAATGTAGCATTTCGATATACGAAATTAAATGTATAAATTCGCGCAACATTCTTGTTTGGCATCCACGATCAAATATTTACATTTTCCATTCGAGTTATGCCAAAGTTCGCTTGCTTGTTTTAGACATCCAGTAGAACATTTCAAATATTCAATACTGTATCCTCAACATGATAAATTAATTTCACGATAGAATGTTTTCGGAAAATGTAATTGTTCTTGAAAAAGCGTAGATATGTAATTTTTTCAATTAATTTAGAGGGACTAGGTCGATTAACAGTAAAATCAGTTGATTGAATTAAATATTGATTAAGGATTGAGTGTATAAAAATAACTAGAAAACATTTCAATATCTGAAACTTCAGTCAATTGATAAACCTCACACATATCGTTTGTTTTTTCGGCCTTGGTCCAAACCAAGACGTTTTTATATAATTAAGCCTTGGTTCCATTATTTGCGGGAACTACGCTAAGTGAAAACGCTATAACGCTGGGCGACAACGTAAAAAACAAATCTTACGCTTGACATCCAGCTGCAAAGCATTTTTTTTTATTTCGGTCAAGTAAAAACCACGCTTAATGGTCTTAGTGGATACCCTATGCTTACGAGTAAATATGTAATTTTTGATATAACTAACCATCTCGCGTATTGAAGTCTTCTGTGGGCCCATCAGAATCTTCGGGATCTTCGACGTAACTTTTTTGCCGTTGTATTTTGGATCGTCGTCTAAAGCGGTTCTTTTTCCGTCTCTCTTGATCGGATTCGTGCGAGATATCTTCACCCGAGCTTCCGGACGCCGTGGATAGTTTCCCGGGAGACGATTGAGACTGGTTGGGCATCGTTGAGTTGTCCGCTTTGGTGGCATCCGTGGATCGGGTCAGTTGATGACCCCCGCTCGGGTACGAATGATGTCCCCGGGCAGAGTGATGTTTGGAAGACCTGGATAATAATGGCGTCATACCGCCTTCGGAGGATGACCGACGGTCACTCGTCGTACCAGAAGATTGACCCGTTTCACGATTTACAATTTCCACCGGTGAGACTGGTCTAAGGTAGAAGTGATATTAAAGAAGATTAGTTATTTTTAATTGCTTATGGGTGTTCAAATATACGTAAACACATTAGGATAGTTCTAACGATTGAGTGGAAACTAAAAATTGCTTTCTGCGAACACGTTTTGCTCCGATTTGCCAACTGCGAACACGGTGACAGACACACAGACACGTTCACAGACAGACACACACACACACACAGACACGTCCGATGTAATAACTCTCCGTGAAATCATGGTCACTCGGAGTGGAAATAGCCGAAATTGCGTGAACCTTTGGTGGAAGTTCAAGCTACCATTGGGAGGAGGCAAGACGTTTCTCGTAACCTAGCAGATCACCGCGTACTACTTAATCCTAACGATGATAATAGAGAAGAAGCCAATATTCCTTTCAGCGAACACGTTTTGCTCCGATTTGCAAACTGCGTACTCGGTGACAGACACACAGACACGTTCAGTGTAATACCTCTCCGTGACGTCATCGTCACTCGGCGAGGTAAAAACTTGACCCACCTGGAAGCTGAAGGCGATGTTTTGGAAGTTTCGGTCAGTTTATCCCTGATGAAAAATGATTCATCTATAGTTTTTGGTTTTTCAAGGGATCTACTTTCTTTCTTTCCACTAGTGAATTCCTTCTTGGCGCCCTTGTCTTCGAGAATCTCTTGGTAAGAGGATTTCCTGGCCAAGGGATAGATGATGGGTCCCGCTGAATCTTGTCTCCTTGTGGTACCTAGGGTCAGTTTTCGAATTAAAAATGACTAAGCCAAAAAAAAATAAGATATGTTCCATAAGTATGACACTTCGTAATGCTACTGAGAGATTTACAGCTCGAGATAAGTAGTTCGAGTAGGACTGTTCACGAGCCGAGCTGAGCGAGCTTTTTAAAAGCTCGGCTCGGCTCGAGTCAAAAAAACGGCGGCTCGGCTCAACTCGAGCCGAGCTGGGTCTTGGCTCGGCTCTAGCTCGGCTCGGCTCGAAAATGATCGAGCCGAGCCGAGCTGGCTCGATTAACATATACATGTTTAAAAAAAAATTGCTACTACCAACGTCAAACTTGAGAATGACTATAAATGCCATCCCATGTTTAGGAATGTAGTGGTTCAGTAAAACCCGCTCTTTAAAATATGCTCAAGGTTAGAGACGAGAGATTTTTCCCACGCTTTATTTCATGTAAAAATACAACGGAACGCTATTGGTGGAGAGAATAAAGACTAAAAGGAAAGCACTATATCAGTGACTAAGCTCGCGAGCCGGCTCGCGAGTCGGCTCGGCTCGGCTCGACCATAAAAAAGCTCGCTCGTTAATTAATCGAGCCGCAAAAGTGGCGGCTCGGCTCGGCTCGAACTCGGCTCGCTCGTCACGAGCCCGAGCTGGCTCGAGCTCGTGAACAGTCCTAAGTTCGAGAACGACGTAAGCGAGCCAATTGAAGTCCTGCACTCGGTGCTTAATTAAATAAGTTGCAGGACTTCCATCTAGGTCTTATTTAGTCTGCATCACTAAGCCTTTGACAGCAGCGCCTGACCACCAGGCGTATTTCGCTTTACCTCGAATCTATGACCTACTTCAATCACTTCATGACAAGCTCTCTCCAGTTTGTAACCAGTGACAAACTTATGAGCTTATGTTTCTCTTGATCATCATTAATAAATCTTACAAATATGTTCCTTTTATATGCTTTAACAACGGGGTTCGAATTAAAAAAACTCAGCCCATAAAACCCGGTGGTTTTATTGGGTATTATCCACCATGAAAACCCATTTAATAAAATCCTGATCACTAAGATCTTCAATTTGAATGCTAGAATAATTTCCCATTTTAAAGATATTAGTTGTTTCCACTTTAGCTTTATTGTATAATAATGTTTATAATTTTTTATGAAACCTTTTAAAGGCATTTTCAGGCGATAGAACTTTCAATTCAACTAGATTTGGGTCAAAAGGTTGAGTGAACAAAAATTGGTCAGTGATCAATGTTTAATTTGGTGTTGATTCAACTGGTTCAACTTCTTTTAATCACACGACTCAACTAGTATACTCAACTCAAGTTGAGTCATCCAAATGAGTCAAATAGTTGTATCGTCTCATGCAATAGGCCTTTAGACTTTTTTACTCAGCAGTTACTTTTGAATGACAATTTCTACTATGCACGCAACTGCTAAAGGTAAAAAACTCAATAAATCCCAGATAAAACCCAATAAATCTCAGAAAAAAACCCAATAAATCCCCTAAAAGACCCAATAAATCCCAGAAAAAACCAATAAATCCTAGAAAACAACCCAATGAAGCCCAAAAACAATAAATCCCAGAAAAAAAAACCAATAAATTCCAGAAAAAACCCAATAAATCCCAGAAAAAAACCCAATAAATCCCAGAAAAAAACCCAATAAATTCCAGAAAAAACCCAATAAATTCCAGAAAAAATCCCAATAAATTCCAGAAAAAATCCCAATAAATTCCAGAAAAAATCCCAATAAATTCCAGAAAAAATCCCAATAAATTCCAGAAAAAAACCCAATAAATTCCAGAAAAAATCCCAATAAATTCCAGAAAAAATCCCAATAAATTCCAGAAAAAATCCCAATAAATTCCAGAAAAAATCCCAATAAATTCCAGAAAAAATCCCAATAAATTCCAGAAAAAATCCCAATAAATTCCAGAAAAAATCCCAATAAATTAAAGAAAAAATCCCAATACATTCCAGAAAAAATCCCAATAAATTCCAGAAAAAACCCAATAAATTCCAGAAAAAACCCAATAAATTCCAGAAAAAACCCAATAAATTCCAGAAAAAATCCCAATAAATTCCAGAAAAAATCACAATAAATTCCAGAAAAAATCCCAATAAATTCCAGAAAAAATCCCAATAAATTCCAGAAAAAATCCCAATAAATTCCAGAAAAATCCCAATAAATTTCAGAAAAAAATCCCAATAAATTTCAGAAAAAAATCCCAATAAATTCCAGAAAAAAATCCCAATAAATTCCAGAAAAAAATCCCAATAAATTCCAGAAAAAATCCCAATAAATTCCAGAAAAAAATCCCAATAAATTCCAGAAAAAATCCCAATAAATTCCAGAAAAAATCCCAATAAATTCCAGAAAAAATCCCAATAAATTCCAGAAAAAAATCCCAATAAATTCCAGAAAAAATCCCAATAAATTCCAGAAAAAACTCCCAATAAATTCCAGAAAAAAACCCAATAAATTCCAGAAAAAAAACCCAATAAATTCCAGAAAAAAAACCCAATAAATTCCAGAAAAAAAACCCAATAAATTCCAGAAAAAAAACCCCAATAAATTCCAGAAAAAACCCCATAAATTCCAGAAAAAAAACCCATAAATTCCAGAAAAAACCCCAATAAATTCCAGAAAAAACCCATTAAATTCCAGAAAAAACCCAATAAATCCTAGAAAAAAACCCAATAAATTCCAGAAAAACCCAATAAATTCCAGAAAAACCCAATAAATTCCAGAAAAACCCAATAAATTCCAGAAAAAAACCCAATAAATTCCAGAAAAAAACCGAATAAATTCCAGAAAAAAACCCAATAAATTCCAGAAAAAAACCCAATAAATTCCAGAAAAAAACCCAATAAATTCCAGAAAAAAACCCAATAAATTCTAGAAAAAACCCAATAAATTCCAGAAAAAAACCCAATAAATTCCAGAAAAAAACCCAATAAATTCCAGAAAAAACCCAATAAATTCCAGAAAAAACCCAATAAATTCCAGAAAAAAACCCAATAAATTCCAGAAAAAAACCCAATAAATTCCAGAAAAAAACCCAATAAATTCAAGAAAAAAACCCAATAAATTCAAGAAAAAACCCAATAAATTCAAGAAAAAAAACCCAATAAATTCCAGAAAAAAAACCCAATAAATTCCAGAAAAAACCCCATAAATTCCAGAAAAAAAACCCATAAATTCCAGAAAAAAACCCCAATAAATTCCAGAAAAAACCCAATAAATTCCAGAAAAAACCCAATAAATTCCAGAAAAACCCAATAAATCTCAGAAAAACCCCCAATAAATCCCAGAAATAAACTCCAATAAATTCCAGAAAAAACTCCAATAAATCCCTGAAAAAAAACCCCAATAAATCCCAGAAAAACCCCCAATAAATCCCAGAAAAAACTCCAATAAATCCCAAAACAAAACGAATAAAACCCATAAAACCCCAACAAATCCCAGAAAAACCCAACAAAAACCCAAAAAAGTTAAAAAAAAACACAATAGAAACCCAACAATAGTCAGAAAAACCCAATAAAACCCGGGTTTGTTTTAAACCCTACCTAGAGTGGAAGCCATGGCGGCTGAGATGCCTCCTGACCCCTTGTTCTTGATATCACCCAGACTACCCGAACTCTCGATGGGAAAGACGCTATTGGCCCTCATGCGGAAGTTCTCGTCCGATCCCGTCATGCTTATGATGCTGTGACTTCGCTTTTCAATCGCCGCCGGCAACGATATTTCACTGTCTGAAAAGTGAATGTTCTCCGCTTCTTTCAACGCGTTCGCTAACTTTTCGTTCTGAAAATAAAACAAGCCACGTAAATCTTTCAGTATTAGCTAGGTGTGGTTAGAGGTGAGGAGGACATTTGTATGTGCTAATGCAGTACAGTATTGATGTTTTCTAACTCGCTAAGGTAATATTCGAGATGGCCCAACGGTTGGGGTACATTAAGTTCTTATCACGCCTCTAGCTAAAGAGATATTTTCGTCAATCCAACCTCCACACACAAACCACAACTATACACACTCACAGATCCTAATCTCTATTAAATCTATCTATATCTATACTAGCTGTTACCAGTGGCGTCGCTCGCGTGTAATAAGAGCTTTCATCAAAATATTATAAATAACGGGTAGATTTTACTTTTGACTGATATTTTTGAAGCACCGTAGGAGCGAAGGCAATCGGCGTTGCCCGTCAGCCCGCCGAGACACTTTTTATTACTTTTCACGCGGACATTATTCCATAAAGAAGGGTTTTTAAATTTCTGGCCGCCATTTAAAAAGATAGCAACAAATCGAACCCGAAAGACCATTCAGCCCGTCTATAGGTTAAAGGAAACCAGTGTACTAAATATTCGTGAAATCGGTTGAAACGCGTGGACTTGGTTACATAGAGAAGATTTTTTACATTTCTTGGCGCCATTTATTAAGATCTTTCCTAGTACGCTCCTACTACTTATGAGTAACGTTCCTGCAAATTTTCAGCCTTCTAGGGCAAGCGGTTTGGGCTGGGCGTTGATTATCATTCAGTCTGTCAGGACTTTGATTTATATAGATATAGATAAATCAAAGTCCTGATAAGCAACGCTCAGCCCAAACCGATTGCCTCAGAAGGCAATCCGACGCCATCTTAAAAAATGACGCCCAGAAATGTAAAAAATCTTCTCTATGCAAAAAAGTCCGCGCGTTTCAACCGATTTCACAAATATTTAGTACACTGGTTGCCTTTAACCTATAGAGGGGCTGAATGGTCTTTCGGGTTCGATTTGTTGCTATCTTTTTAAATGGCGGCCAGAAATTTAAAGACCCTTCTTTATGGAATAATGTCCGCGTGAACTGAAAAGTAATAAAAAATTTCCAGACGGGCTGACGGGCAACGCCGAATACCTTCGCTGATAGGGTGCTAGAAAAATATTATTAGTCACCAGTAAAATCTACCCATTCTTCATAACATTTTGGTGGAAGTTCTAATTACACTCGAGCGACGCCGTGGGTAACAGCTAGTATATACATATTTTTATACATTAAAGGGTCAGGAGGTGTTTTCAACAACAACTATAATAATTTACCTATTTCCAAAATTACCCTTATTTTAGAACTCTAATTCTGACCAATCATGAAGGAGCACACTTTTGATCCTCACGAGACGATAATGTATTGCATTAATAACATCTAGTAGGCGAATATTTGAATCGGCCTATTCCCACAGAGGGGTTAATCATTCGCCAAAATTTTGTACACCTGATTGGTGATTTCTAAATTATTATGTGAATTCCGATTATTACTGAATGAAGTCCTTGATTTCTGTGATTACGATTATTTTCAGAGATTTCCATAATCTTTACACTGATTTCCCGTTATTGCCGCAGATTACTTGTGATTCCTGTTTGTATTCCAATAAATTGCGGTGATTTTTTGGTGAATGCATTGATTACCACTAGATTATTCGAGAATTAAATGCAGTGATTATTTCTGTTTCAACTGATTACGATTTTTATTTTGGGACTTTCGAATTCCTCGATTGATTATGTGTGATTATTTCACAAAACGTGTGATTACCGAGGTGATTACAAAAGGTTACTAGTAAATCATGTGATTATTTCTAATTTTTCTTAAGATTTCACGTGATTTCCAGTGATTATGGGTGATTTCTGATTACCGTTGATTACAAACAACAATGATTTTGATTACTGATTTTAGAAATCAAGTAATTGATTTCTGTGGTTTTGTACACCTGGTTATTAAAGTGACTAACCCCTCGAACCCCACCAAATTCAAAATAGTTTCAAAGTGGATATAGCAATACTTCTTACCATTCTGCGGACTGACGGAACACGATGCATTCCAGTTCCCGGAGGGAAAAGATCGATTCTGTCTTGATTTTGTCGACGACGGCAAAAACTGCATTTCCAGCCCTTCAAGACAAATAAAACAAGCATAAAAACACTCCTTCACTTTCCAAAAAGGAGTTTTTTACACTTTAACCAGGGATATTAAATGTTAGAAGAGGGATGAGAAGCTCAAACCTAATCACCTACATTCCTGTGGCAGTTCGGACCACCTAACCCATGGACAGCAAAGCCATGCTAAACCCGTGTTAACAAATGGCAATGCGTAGCACCCGCCCTCACTCGTCTACCAACCGCAATATATCCCGTGTAGAAAAATTCGTCTGTAATGGTTCGGAATTTTTTTAGCCAAGGCTTAATGTTAAACATACTTTTTTAACAATACCAGAGTGATATTTGCAAAAACTAACTTGATAGATCGTTTATGAATCTTCAATGAGAGAGAGAGGTTAAAATAAATAGATTTTTCTAGTTTTTGGTGAAAAACTTTCAACATTCGCAACCACAGCGCTAGTGTCAGGCGTTGCTCCAATCAAACCTAATTCCCTATTCAGTTAATTGTCCATGGGTTAGGTAACGGGAGTCTAAACGCGTGCCCTCTCCTTTTTCCCCCCTTTCAAGGACAAATAGATGGTTTTATATAATAGGAGGAGCTTACAGCGAAAATGTTGCCCTCGACGTCATTTTCTAGGTCATCTCGCTAGAGCGAATGAAAGTCGACGATTTTCATAAAGCGTAACCTAATCGATCACGTTGGTTGCTCGAGTAGCAAGCGTTAACGAGTGGACTACTACTTATTTCCGGTTAGCAGATTGTGTTCTTTTTGCGATCGTGCAATCAGGGTGGGAAACCGTTAAGCCTTGGCTAGGTAAGTTTATTCAGATTCATTATAAAATTTAAATAAGATAATGAATGTCAACCCATGCTCAATTTAGTTTTATAAATAATTTATAAAAGATTAGATTTCTTGTTGTGCTAGGTGTGGCGCCTTCCTAAAAATCGACGGCCAAGGCTTAGAAACAATCAAATTGACTGGCCTCAAATGTTGTTAGGAAACGGAAATGCTACCCTGTTGCAATACATTTAGGTCACGTGACTTAAAGACGAAGCAACATTCCCACAAGATGGCCAAGCCAACTATTGAAGTCGCATTCCGAGTATTCCTCTCATTTTCTGCGTCCCACCGCACCCAAGCCATTCCACAGTTAGCGGCCGATTTCTTTCTGATTTCGCATCCTCCAGTCCCCCATCATCCTTGATTTGGTCTTGAATGGTACTACTAAAAAGTAGAAATCCCGTAGACGGTCCTACTACGCATGACACGCCGGCCGATAAGCTTCCACAATTTACCTCTGACTTCCAATCCCTCTTAAAACATATAGTATCCCTGGGTTTTTTAAACAATATCCTTCTAGTCGAATGTAACTTCAGTCCACATTTTGTTTGCGAATTGATCCGCAAAACCTCCAAGAACTAAATTAAACTAAACTAAACTCTCACATCCAGAACAAAAATAAGCCGCGATCCGTTTTTGTCGTCTGCTAACATAAGTTTCAAGTTTTCGCGTCTGCTATTATGATTGGCTCCATCAAAAGGTAGTGCGCAATTCTTTCGACATATATAGTGTTCTCGAAAATCGCCACCTCAGGTATATCGTAGTCGAAAGATACACGTTGTCAGAAGGGGATAATAGAAGGATGACACTCTGTATCCTCTTAATACTTTATTTATGTAACACGATTCTTCCCTGGCACACCACCTTTTTGTTTGCTTTCCCGCTAATCAAACTTCAGATGGGTAACTACTGCACGGTGCTAGGGTCAATTCTATAACTGTTTAGTATGTACTAAATCCCCAGCAATAAACCCACAAACTGCGTCTTGACGTGGCTGCACTGGCTGGGAAAAAATCCACGAGCGCATGCGCCTTTGCAAATAGTTGAGCAGCGCTAATAGAGTAATGATGTGGGACCTATTTACATGGCGTATGTGCATGATTCGATTTAGTAACCTTAATTGTGCACTCCAATTGTTAATTCTGATGTTGAGAAGAATCATGTTACAATAGGGACTTGGCAGTACTACGTCATGCAACGTCAGGCTACCTTCCACTAGTGCTAAAAAACATACCAGGAGGAGGGGCTTATATAGCTTTCATTCTGTTAAAAAAACATACCATAATGGCGCTGGGGGCGGGGTTAAGCCCGAATTGCCAAGTCCCTATTACCCGCTCGCTTTGTGGTAGGTACACTTCTCTCGAAGATGTTTAAGAATAGCATTTATCGTTGCGATCGATACGACTATTATCGAGATTGACTTCAATGAAAATTACAGACTAAGGCCCAAGTTTAGTTAAAATCGGTTAAGATTTCATTTTGATAGAAAAATTATTAAAAACATAGTTGACAAATCTATTCAGATAATCGAGATGGGCGGGACTTCTGCGTCACGCGCCAGCTCTCGCGTTTCAAATTACATTTTCAAACTAGGCTTAGCAATAACATTACGCCTAAGATAAAGCTTAAACTTAAGACGTAGCCTAAACGTTTGAAGATTTTGTTTTGAGTCGACGAACGTCGTTTACCAGGCAAATTCAAGGGGGGCTGCCATTGCGTCTTAGTAGTTTTTGATACCGCCATCTAGCGTCGAAGTAAAGCGTAAAATTCGGTATTTTTGTCTCTTTAAACGTCGGTGTTTAAAGCCATCTAGCGTTCAAAAGCAGGAAGTTCAAAACCATCGTCTGAAATCCTTTGGCTCGGTGAATCCGATGATTTGAACATATTTTTTAATTCTCATTGGTAATTAGTAAGTTTTGAAAAATAAAAATGGCAAGCTGGGGTAGAACATGTTCCGTTCTTGGCTGTAAAAGTAGTGATAGGGATTTAAGGGAGTGGAGATCGCGGGTTTGCAAACTTCATTCGGGACCTGACAAAGGGTTAACTCTGTGTCATAAAGATTGTTGTTGTCCGCGGCCATTTTTAAAATACGGAATAAAATCAAAGTACAGAATTCGCTCACTAGATGGCGATTACCAAAAACTACTCACATTTTAAAAATGGGAGGTAACATCGTACATCGCGGGTAAAATTTTTAAAGGGAGGGTGAAGTAGAAAATCAAGTGATTTTTTATCGATTCTTCTACTAATTATAAGACCAGTCTGCATAGTGAAACATTTGGGAAATACTTCCGAATTCAAATTAGGTTCAGATTTTAAGGATAATTTTAAACAAGGACTGCCGACCAATCGCGTAACGCCCTGCCTTTTTATTAACAAAATTCTCGTGGCACGTTCCGTGTTGAATGAAATTTATCACGAGATTTGATAAAATTCGCGCGCGACGTGACAATCGTGGCGCGAGACACGGAGCGTGCCACGAGAATTTTGTTAATACAAGGCAGGGCGTTACGCGATTGATCGGAGGACCTTCTTTAAAATTATCCTTCAAATCTGAACCTAATTTGAATTTTAAAATCATTCCGAAGTATTTCCTGAATGTTTCACTATGCAGACTGGTCTTATAATTAGTAGAAGAATCGATAAAAAATCACTTGATTTTCTACTTCACCCTCCCTTTAATGAATATTTCTGTATTTATACGTAATAACATAAGTTCATATGTGATATGTTGCCCATAAGTTTGTCACTGGTTGCAAACTAGGGCGTGAAGTGATTGGAGTAAGTAATTGATTCGAGGTAGAGCGACGCCTGGTGAGGTGCTGTCAAAGGTTTGGAACCAACTACATAGGAAGATGGACTGCAAAAGCGAGTGTAGTCAATTCTCGCTTGTCGTTCCCGAACTAGCTCGAGCTGTAACTATCTAGCATTACGAACTTGTATAGTTGGTGCCATACTTATGGAACATATCTTATAAACTTATGGTACTAAGTAATAGACGTGTTTGAACTAATACATTGTAAATGAGACTCCCCCTTTAAGCATAAGTTCATAAGATATGTTCCATAAGTATGACATTACATATACTTTTTAAAGCTACTGAGAGACGTAAAGCTCGAGATAACTAGTTCTAGAACAACGGAAGCAAGTCAATTGAAGTCCTACACTCGGTCTCGGTTAATTAATTTTGCAGGACTTCTATCTAGGTCCTATTTAGTTTGCATTACTAAGCCTTTGACAGCAGCGCCCCAGTCACCAGGCGTATGTCGTTTTACCTCGAATCTGTCACCTACTTCAATCACTTCGTGACAAGGTCTCTCCAATTTGTAGCCACTGACAAACTTATGGAATTATGAACTTATGCTTTAAATATAAGAAGGCTATTTGCTGACCTGTCTTCCTTGTTCTCCTTGTGGCTTGGAATACGACGAGCAATCTTCGCACACGAGCTGACCACATTCGACGCAGACGTAGTTAACCTCGTCTGTACTAAGAACTTTCCTGCAACTTCGGCAATACGGGGCGGAGACACCGTCTGCTCCGCAAGCTGAAGCCTTGCGCGTAGAAATCACCGGAGTGTTTAGGCAACTGCTTCCCGCGCTTCTAAAAGACACAAAATATTATTCTTTACGAATTAATAGGTCTGTTAAAAGTTTGTAATTTCGAATTTAGACTTAATAAGTTGGGAAACCAAAATAAACCTCCCCGAGTCGATCTACGCAATTAAGAGGTTTTTCTTAAATAATTAAATAAATATAATTGATATTAATTATTTTAATCGGCAGTAATTTACATTAATTCTAGTTCAATCGTTTTAAGAAACTTTATGCCTAAAACAATTTTAAACATGGCTATTGTTGACGTTTCAACTCAAGCGTATGCCTCTTTACCAATTTTTTGGAAATTTAGGGTATAAAAAGCGATTGATTCACACAAAATGATAAGAAAAGCCGTAATTGCGAGAGCCTTTGGTGTAAGCCCTAGCTACTGTTGGGAGGAGGCTAGACGTTTCTCGTAACCCTAGCCGATTACCGCAAAAATTTCTTTCTGCGAACACGTTTGCTGCAAACGCGGTTACAGACACACACAGACACGTCCAGTGTAATACCTCTCCGGAGGTCATGAAAATATCGAAGTACTTCAAAACTTGCACGTATTCATTCTGACTCTGCAGCAGTGACTTAAATCGAATTTCAAACAGATCTATAGAGCAATCAACTTTCGGAATTATGGGGAAAGAGCTTTTGAACAAAATTAAACGAAAAATAATAATTTTATGCAAAATAAATCAAAGTGTTTTTCGTTGAAAATTTTATAGTTTCATCTAATTTAAAGAATAACTAATCACTTTCATCTTATATGGAAATTAACTAAATAGAGCGAATTTCAGTTTCTATTTACATTTTATCATAAGCTCATAAGTGATATGTTCATTCCATAAGTTTGTCACTGGTTAAAAACTGGCGCTTGTCATGAAGTGAGGGAGGTAGGTCATAGACTCGAGGTAAAGAAACATACGTCTGGTGACTGGGGCGCTGCTGTCAAAGGCTTAGTAATGCAGACTAAGTAGGGAGCTAGATGGAAGCCTTGCAAAATTAATTAACCACCGAGTGTAGGACGTTCTGCTAGAACTAGTTATCTCGATCTGTAAGTCTCTCAGTAATCATTACGAATTATAGGTAGTATCATACCTAAAGTGTGGAAGGAACATATAACATATAAACTTATGGTTTTATCCCTAGAAGTTGTGCGCCTCGGTTTTTTTACCGACCTAAATTAGAGAACGAGTCTCCACTCTTGTTACACCCTTCTGAGCTACAGCAAGATAGCGTCTTTCAGTCGTTTGACAAGATAATATCAGAAGGGAATAATAGAAGAAGGATGACACTCTGTATCCTCTAAATACTTTAGTCATGCAACGTCATTCTTCGCAGGCGAGGGACCCGTTTTTGTTTGCTCTCCCGCTCAACAAACTTAATTCAGGGCCAATTCCATAACTGTTTGGTATTTACTAAATCCCCAGCAATCAAGTAGGCACAAACCTTGATTGTCTTGACGCGGGACAAAAACACACAAGCGCATGCGCCTTGGCAAATAGTTAAAGGGACTGTGGGTTAAGGTTTTTTGAAATACTTCAGAGTCACGTGATTAAGGAGAGGCGAGGTTCAAAGAAGCTTAGTTCATTTTTTTCAAAAACTACCACTTAGGAGAATTGGCACTACAATCTTGCGACTAAATGTGTAGTCCCACTCCATAAGGAGTCTTTCTATCTTGGCGTCATGTGGTGCCTGTGACGTACTTCAAATAATTTTTACCCTCAAGCCCGATGCTACTTTACAGACCCTTTAAGCGCTAATAGAGTAATGATGAGGGAACTATTTACATGGCGTATGTGCATGATTCTTTTTAGTAACCTTGTGCACTCCAAATGTTTTAGTTGATGTTGGGAAGAATCATGTTACATCGTTGGATCTCTAAAGGGACTGGTAAAGGTCGTTTAAATTTTTTTCAATAGGTATATGAAGAATCACCAAAGACAGAATGGCCTTGACTGTTACCAAATTCACAGCCCCCATCCCTTCCCTCGAGAGAACTCGGTAGGTACAGTGGTGCACTTCTCTCGAAAAGAAGTATTATATACTTCTGGTTGTATTTAGCAGCTTATTACATACCCGAAGGCTTGGGGTTGCTTTTCGAATTGTTCTTCCTTCTCAAAGACCCTTTGCAATATGTCCCTCTCTTCCGGAGTAAGATGAGATAGAGTTGGCTTGGAACGACTTCCTACTAAGGCCATTTCCTGCAGACCGGAAGCCACCGTCCGCTTTAGTTTGTTAATAGTTCCCTCGCTTCCACCACCACCACCATCGTCCTCGCCACCAGAACTCTTCACGATCTGAAAATAAATGTTTAAAGGGAATGAGAAGCATCGTTTGAAAAACCTCTGATTTATATAACAAAAGATAGAATTAATTTCTGTGAATTCAAAAATATCAAGCTTTTAATTCTCCGATTTCTGGTTATTTGGCAATATGTATTTGAAAACGCTTCATATGAAATTATTTGAAATCAACTTTTTATGAAAGGCTAAAACGTTTCCCGTAGGCTGACGTCACAGATATATTTTTCACGTGAGATGGTGCCACTCTCTCCGCTATCAGAATCAGACCCAGAGTTTAGACTGGCGAGAAGCTCGAGACGCGTATAGGATTCCCGCGCATTTTTCCTCACGTCATAGTGATGTCATCAAACGGGCGAACAAGCTCGACATGACAAAAATATTTATATACTAGCTGTTACCCGCGGCGTCGCTCGCGTGTAATAAGAACTTCCATCAAAACAAAAACGGATTTATGTACTAAGAACGTCGGATCGTAGCATTAGCCTCTAGTACCATCCTCGCATACTTTATTGAGAAACTTCGTCTGCTTATATTTTGACTCCACCGACAAATTATGGTTAAATTTTTTTTTCCAAATTGCTATATACAGAATTTGTGGGTGGAGTCAAAATATAAGCAGACGAAGTTTCTCAATAAAGTATGCGAGGATGGGTAGTGAATTTGCTACCTTCAATGTTCTTCTTGCATAAATCCGTTTTTGATCAAAATGATATAAAGAATGGGTAGAGTTTACTGATGACTGATATTTTTGTAGCACCCTAGGAGCGAGGGCACGCGGCGTTGCCCGTCAGCCCGTCGGGACATTTTTTTATTATTTTTCACGCGGACATCATTCTATAAAGAAGGGTTTTAAGTTTTCGGCCGCCATTTAAAAAGATGGCAACAAATCGAAGGCGAAAGACCATTCAACCCGCCTATAGGTCAAAGGAAACCAGTGTACTAAATATTTGCGAAATCGTTTGAAACGCGCGGACTCTGTTCCATAGAGAAGAGTTTTTACTTTTCTGGTCGCCATTTTTTAAGATGGCGTCGGATTGGAAAAATCTTTCTTAGTACGTGCCTACTACTTATGAGTAACGTTCCTGCAAATTTTCAGCCTTCTAGGGCAAGCGGTTTGGGCTGGGCGTTGATTATCAGTCAGTCAGTCAGGACTTTGATTTATATAGATATAAGATCGAAACTGAGTTTTCGTGATTTTTCAATGGATTTTAAAAATAGAAACTTTGGTTCCATTATATTAAAAACTTCATATTTTGAAAATAGAGACTTGAAAGTGTAACATAATACCACTTTCGTCGTAAAGTATGATATGAAATTGTAAATTCGCATTCCCTTTAAAAACACACTCCTTGTTAAAACAAATTGAAGTCAAAATTATTCAGTGATTAACAGCACTTGGTCCTAAAGATGACAGGATGAGCAGACGCCCTCTACACTTTGAAGGTGTTGCGTATTTAAAAAAAATTCAGCCCATAAAAATAAAACCCGCGGGTTTTATTGGGTTTTACCCACCATGAAAAACCAACTTAATAAAACCCATCACTAAGATCTACAATTTTGATGAATTTGAATGCTAGAATAATTTCACTGTAAAGATATTTGTTGTTTCAACTTCAAAAGTACTATTAAATAATATTTATTATTATACAAAAACGAGTTTTGCTTCGCAGCCCTTAAAAAACCGCATTTATACACAATCCGCGTCACTTTTTCAAACCCACAAAGGGCCAGAAACTAGAAATTATTATACTGTACGTATCGCAATTTGAAATGAAGTTTAATCGATATGAGAAATTTGGTTTATATTGCGTAGTTCAAACATTTGTTATGATTAGAAATTTTACAACAAAAACGGGTTAAATGCGAGTAATATAAAACTCCTACCGGCGGAATTTTGGATCATGTTACTACTACTTTCTATAAACCTATTTCCGTCAAGAAGCTCTTCCCTGATTGGTTAATTCCTGTAGGGAGTTTATTTAAAGGGGGGTAGCTTGCTTATTTCAGTTTACATGTCGTCTACAGTTAACCAAAGGCAGCTAGGGAATTGTTAATGAAGTTTACTTTTTGTTTTGATATCTATATACTTTTGAAAAGAAGAGTTCATTTTATCTAAGACCATTAACAACCCCCGGGACTCGCTACGCAATAAGATCCTCGTATTGAAATTTCCGCCTCTAGGAGTTACGGCTGTTTTCGCGACAAGGGTGCCACCAAGCGGCAACGGATAGAAACTTATAGGGTGTACAGAACTTCCGGTTCCGGATATCACTTAAAAAAGAAATAAGATCGTCTTCTTCTAAATTCGGAGGCCGAGGCCGCAACGGTTTAATGTACAATTATGATAAAATAGCAAAATAATATATCGCTAAATTAGCTTGATATCTGCAATATGGTAGTTAAAAAAATATGTACACGTTAACATTTTCATTCTCATCTTCTTCGTCGTGATCCGCCATTTTTAAATAGCAAAGAGAGGAAATTGTAAACCGGAAATTCGGTACACCGTAAAAGTTTCCACAATATACCGCAAGGGTCGCTAGGATCGCGCGTAACAGAAAACCATGAAAAGTAGAAAGCTTGCGTTGCGAGTCCCGGAGGTTGTTGATGGTCTTAGATTTTATGGAGAGAGAGAGAGAGCGGTGTCCTAGTTCTATTTCGAATTGTCTTTGGTATTACAACGCTGCCTTGAATCCCATGATAAAATCGATAGTTTCAAAGTTATTGAACCAAAATAGTAACAAAAATGAAAAGTACAACAGGTAGCTTGCGCAATCCCAAGGCTTATTAAATATGTTTCGCAAATGCCGATCAATGGTAGCGTCAGAAGTGAGATGAGACTAGAAGTACTGAGCTAACCAAATTCTTCACTCGGCGAAAGTGAATATTCTTGATAACACACCAACGGTTGGCCCTCTGGTGGTGGTTTCAGAATTTCCCCTCCAAAACGTGAGACGCTCGCGGTGGTAGACGACCGAACTAGATTCAAGCACCCGCGTCCGTGTTTCGCAGCTTTAGGTTGAGGGGAAGGGGGTAGGAAATGTTTTTGGAACTCGACCAATTTTTTTCTCTCTAGTTTTAGCGCGTGGAAAGCGGCATAAAATCCTCAAATTTTTTCACTAGTGCCAGGATCTACTATCAATGCTGGTAGCGTGCAAGAAAAGATCGGAACAAGCCATTTTTGCTTTCAGTTGCAAGCTGGATGTGCAATTAGGAATAAATTAGATTGCAACAACAGATATTAAATTAGGTGTAATGAGCAATTACAAATACTGAAATTGACAATCAATAGGTGTAGAAAGATTAAAGGGAGGGTGAAGTGGAAAATCAAGCGATTTTTTAATCGATTCTTCTACAAATTATAAAAACAGTCTTCATAGTGAAAAATCAGGAAATACAGTCTCCGAATGATTTATTAAAATTAGGTTCAGATTTTAAGAGTAATTTGAAATAAGCCCCTCTGACCAATCGCGTAACGCCCTGCCTTCTTTTTGTTGACAAAATTCTCGTGGCACGCAGACTCCGTGTCGAATGAAATTTATAGCGAGATTTTTTCTCGCGATGTGAACTGCCATTTGTGGCGAGAGATGTACAGCATGCGACGGAAATTTTGTTAACAGGAAGGCGGGGCGTTTCACGATTGGTCAGAGGTCCTTATTTAAAATTATCCATGGAATCTTAAGTTAATTTTAATTATAAAATCATTTGGAGACTGTATTTCCTGAATGTTTCACTATGCAGAATGGTCTTATAACTAGTGGAAGAATCGGTAAAAAAATCACTTGATTTTCCACTTCACCCTCCCTTTAAAGAGATTTATAATAAATGGTTTTACTATCTTAAAAATGTTGCCCTCGACGTCAATTTCTACGTCATCTCCCAAGAGCGAATGAAAGTCGACTATTTTCTTAAAGCATAGCCTAATGGATCACGTGGACTGCTCGAGTAAGAAGCGTGAGCGAGTGGGTTATTTTCGGTTAGCAGATTGTGACTCCGCTTTTCGCGATAGTGCGACCATGGAGAAAGGGTGCGACGGTGCGAAACCGTTAAGCCTTGGCTAGCTAAGTTTATTCACATTCAATTTAAAATTTAAATAAGATAATGAATGGCAATAAGAGCTCAATTTAGTATTATAAATAATTTATAAAAGATCAGATTTCTCGCTGCTAGATGTGGCGCATTCCAAAAACTCGACGTCCAAGGCTTAGAAACAATCAAATCGACTGGCCCTTTAAACACTCTTTGGAAACGGAAATGTTACCCAGCTGCAATACATCTCGGTCATGTGACTTAGAGACGAAACACCATTCCAACAAAGATGGCCAAGACCACTCGTTTTACTTTATTAAACCAACTATTGCCGTCGCTTCTAATTAAGGCATTACGAAAATAAACAGACTAGTTTTGAGAGAAAAACAACGGCGTAGATCAGGTATGGCCAACACGTGGTCCGCCGGGTTTTAAATAGCTGTCCATGAACTTAATCTGTCATTAAAAGGTTTGCGGCCCGCGCTTAAGGCTTGGAAATTGCTAAAAGCAGTTTCCATAAAAACAAGTTGGGAAACCAAATAAATCTCTCCGAGTAGAGCCGCAAATAAGAGGTTTTCTTAAATAATTAAATAAATATAATAGATATTAATTATTTTAATCGTAACTAATGTACGTTAATTCTAGTTATATCGTTTTAAGAAACGTTATTTCTGAAATCATTTTGAACATTGCTATTGTTGACGTTTGAATTCGAGCGTATGCCTCTTTAATTGATGATGAAGTAGAAGCCAAAAATTGCTTTCTGTGAACTACGAACGCGGTTAGGATATTGCTCATACGTTTGCTCCGCTTTGCCAACTGCGAACGGTGTGACAGACTGACAGACACATACACAGACATCTACGTCCAGTGTAATACCTCTCCCTGACGTCATCTTCACTCGGAGAGGTTAAAAAAATGAAACCGAATGTTAAGCCACTAAAGCAATTTTATCAGGCCTTCAACTTCAATTGGTCGGTAATTACATTTAACCTTTCTGTTTTAATTTTGTATTTGGTAAATGTTATTTTAGATAAAATCTATGATTAATTAGTAAAGATTCCGCTCTCGGTAATTTAATTTTGCCTTCTTTTCATTAATTAGGTAAACACACGCGTAATACTGTGCAAACAAAGATTCGTATGGTGAAAGGAAAATGGGCGCGAAAAGGAAAAATGTTTAAGGTTATTCATCTTCTCCTTTTCAAGGTAAAACCAGTGAGCACAAATAGAAAGGAGAGTCAATGATAGAAGGGGGAATGTAACTATAACAGCAGGCCACCATGGCTGAAAGACGCCACGTCATCCGTTGAGAAGGAAATTCAAAAAGGGTGAACATGAAAATACGGTTAGACCAAGGATTATTTAAAATGTCTATTTAAATAATCCTTGGTTAGAGGCTCACACCTCGGCCGAAACCTAAGCAAACTTCTCTGATTTTTTCCCTCTCCGTTGCGTCGATTGCGCATGTGCGGCACTCTTGAAGTGAGCCCCAGCACGGGTAACGTTTTTTGGACGGATAATTTGCTCTCTCTGACTCCCTTTCTATTTGTGCTCACTGTTTAAACTCATACTCATAGCGCTAATGTACTTCCTTTCGCAATTCTTTCACATTTCGTGAATGATCGTCTCTTCGGACTGTGGTCAGTTAAAACCAGCCTTTTGTCCATTCTACCTCCTTCTTTTCACAACTCAAGTCTTTATTTAGAGAATGCAGGTCTTCGCCAATCCAATTGTGTAAAGAAAAGTAAATAGTTCTTGAAAAAAGGACTCACCTTTTTCATGAAGGACATTACATTGTTGGAGATCATCTCGGCGTCAGATACGATCTTGTTGCGTGGACAATAATAACACAACAAAGCCAAGTACTAATATTTGATGGCACAACGTCAATCCGCCGCCTTCAGGCAATACACTGTAGGAGCGGTGATTCAAACAAGAGTGACAGAAAAATGCCTTCCTTTTCTATCACCAACAAGAAGGCGTTGAAAGAAGCTGAAAAGAAAGTCATTTCAATTTCATTAGTTTACCATCATTACTCGAGAATTCCGTGAGCGGATACCGTGAGAGAATATTACTCAAGAAGAATTAGGACTCAAGACTAACAAAGCTATCGAAAGAATAAATAATAAAACTAGAGAAAACAAGACGACCCAAGGGCTCGTAATAGTAGCCACATCGTACGAGTGAATAGCCCCTCGATGCCCTACCTAAACAGTAATAAAAACTTCTGCCCGGTCGGTAAAAATTTATTTAATATGTTTTTGCCTCTCCAACCGCGAAGTTATATCTCCTGGCCTCGGATAAGATCATGACTCCTAGTTGAAGAGATAGAGAGAGAGAGAAGGGGACCGTGCCTGTGACACAAACCTCTCTCTCCGAGTATAGCGCTTTATTCGAGGCCGTGTCTTAACAAGCGATCTTAGGCGAGACTGTATAGTACTGGGCTGGCAAGTGAAAGATCCGTGGTTCGATTCTCCGTGGAGGAAGAAAAGTTAAAAAAATAATTTCTTCCCTGTATTAAGTTTAAAATTCCACCTGTGAACTGTAACGTTAACTAAAATGAAAAATATTTTCTCTCGACGTTCAAAAATTACGAACGATACTGCCACTACTACGAGCATGGAAGAAGAAGGGTGTATGGAAGGGTCCTATAGTGTTAAAGAGAGCGCGTTGAAAAATCGTAACTTCCCCCTTTTCATCCCCTCCTTCCCGAGTTTATCACCAACGTTGAAAGCTTCTGCGCAGAGGCGGTAGAGAGCGGATCTAAACAGTGTATCCCTCTCTCTGTACGCGCGAGGAGGTGGCTTGCGCGCCAATATTGCGCAGAGCAGTAATCGAGTTACAGCTAGTGCCGAGAGGAGAGGAGAGTTTTCCCACGTGACCCTACATTTCGCGTAGCCGTCTGCCTATTCCCCTCACCATTCCATTACACCCTTCTTCTTCCATGCTACGAGAATGACAACAGGGCAGATCAAACTAAGAGCCTCATCGTATACTACGATGTGGCTAAAAAACGGACCTCTCTCTTATCACCACCTATATAGGAATGACTATAAACATACACAAAATAGAAATTAAAAGAACATCAGATAAAAAAACAACCCCTAATCAATCAAACAATAAAATAAAACCCCCACTTCCAGAAATGCTATATAATGTAACATCATGGATTTGCATAAATGATAGCAATTATGGACTACCATCTTTTACCTTCCACAAGGCTTTGGCTCCCGTTCAGCAAAGAAAAACATATTACTTCCTGTCTTGCGAATGAGAGGGTTATTTCAAACTCACCACTCTGGATTCTCCGGAAAGCTATATAGTTCCTTTTTCGCAAGAGACCTATCTACTTACGACTCAATCCGTGACTGTAAAGCGAATTTGGCGGCCAGCTTTTTTGCCTAGTTGGTAATCCATAACACGTAGTATTTATACATAGCCATGGTAACATGACACTTTGAATTGAAAAGCCTCAAGCAATGACTTTTACTCTTCAAATATGGAACTTCATATTTGCATACAAATCATTTTTATGGGATATTTGTTTGACCTGACCTGTATATGTAGTACCAAAAGTTCATAAATAATAACAAAAAGTATCATTAGAGTTTGTTCGAGCCATGTAATATTAGAAACATCAGAAGTCCATTAAATTATCCAAGGGAGTAAACATTACAATAGCTGTACGTCTCTGCTGGGGTAGAACTCCTTTTAACTCCATGGATGGGGTCTAGTCCCCCTCCTTTCCCAAGCCTATTAGAAATCTCGATCTCTTCTCTTGGAAATCCTTCGTCACGTGAGCGGGGCGTGACTTCTTCAGCCCATGAACGCTGCATCTCTAAAGGGACCGGAAAACGGGGTACATTCCTCTCTATAGCACGTTTGCTTTATATAACAAAATAAAGAATCTCAAAAGACCGAATGGCCTTGACTGTTCCCAACTTCACACCTCCCCCCCCCCATCCCTTCCCCCGATGCTATGCTAGAGAGAATTCGGTTTTTTTCAGTGCGAGGCGGGCGTTTTCCGGTCCCTTTAAAGATCCAGAGTTCATGTTCAGCCAATAGCGTTTTCTCTCCCAAGAGGGCAAATTTTGGCGTACGAACTCGCGCCTAAACCGGAGGTCTGAGAAAAGTTATCGCGAGGTGGCGAATGTGTCGCCCTTCTTCAGTATTGCTACACAAGAGATGGGAGTTCCAAACCCCGCTTTTCGTTACTTCCTAGGCTAATTTAATGGACTTCTGGAAACACCTAGAATAATGTCGACCCTCTTGTCGATCGTAGCACAGGAAGAACGAAGAGATTAGGCTCGATATAGAAGCCGATGCCAGCTCTGGTACCAAGAATTTAAGTTTGGATCACCCCCATATAGTACCTTTGACCCCAAAAGAGCTCTTCTCTGACTGGTTGGATCGTGTATTCGTTATGTTTGAAGGGAGAGTTCAAAGTGAGCTAGAGGATTGTGGTAAAGTTATATCTCTCGTTCGTTAGTTGTTGAAAGGGAGAGGTTTATTTTAGTAAGGGTAACGATAAAATGGGATTGTGGTAGTAGGGTTAAACATTGAATCGAATTGCGAAATGAAGTTTGGCTTTCACTGACACTTATCAACCAACAAATCAGTCAATAATAACAAGTTGCGGATGTCGAATTGCCTTAATTTATATTTTAGATTGTCATATCAGGGTTAATAAAAAACTGGGCTTCATTAAATAAAAACCCAGCCCACCGGGTTTTATTGGGTTTTTTTCTTTAGCAGTTGCGTGTATGGTATCGGTACCGATATCGTTTCCCGATAGTATCGGATCGGTTGTTTTATTATGATACTAAACAGATACTCGTTTAAAATGCATTATATGGCGCTACATGACATTTTTAGGTCTTTCAGTAATGTATTGATGGTGATAATACATTTATATGTATGTCAATAAGCTGTTATATTATTTTAGAAGTACCTATAAAGTAGTGAGCTGTGCTTGTTAATTAGTTAGCTATTTGAATTTCTAATTAATTAGCATCATTTACTAATTGAAAATGGTAATTGAATTTTAATTTTAATTACCTTAGTGCTAATTGAGAAGTAATTCTAAATAATTAGTATGCATCGGAAAGGTAATTATCTAATTAAAATTTAATTAGATTTAGGATTAACTAATTATCCAATTGGATTTTCAATTAATTTTTTACGCCAATTTGTAGGAAAAACTAAAAATCGGGGAATTTACTTTTGATTCATCTATTTGAATATGAAAAAGGCCTTATTATATCGATGAGGAAACCTTAGTGCTACTCTAAATTTTTCAGCTCCTCAAAACATGAGAGAATACTAGTACTAGTAGAAAATTTCGTATATCGTAAATCGTAACTGCCCCATTTCGAAATTTCGACTGTTTTTCCTTCTCGAATTAATAGCAGTGCCCATTGATTTACTTCTGAGGCGTCAGGAGTCCATTACAGGAACTGTGGCAAGAAAATGAAGAAATGAAACAAATTTTAACATGACGGAAGGCTTGTCTCATTTTTCGAGAATAATTCACGGCTTCCGTACCCGTTTTTCAATGGCATCAAAACATTAAACTTTGCATTACCAATGCATTATGGGCACTTTTAAACTTTTATGTTTACTTATGGTTTCTTTTTTACCTTAATTAGACAAGTAATTAATTAGAAATTAGTAATTCTAATTAATTAGTTTGATAAATAAATGCCTAATTTCTAATTGAATTTAATTAGTTTCTATGTCTAATTCCAAGTTGGCTAATTAATTAGTTCATAAATATTTACTTAATTGCTAATTATAATTCAATTAGTTGTCAGCTAATTAGCACAGCTCAGTCTAAACATTGTACTAGGTAGTATAATTCATGAAATTACTGTATAATTATTTCCTAGTATATTTAATACATATGTAAATGGCACTGAATACTAAAAATATCGGTATCGGTTGAAGTATCGGGTTTTGGATCATAGTGAGTAAATATCGGTATCGATCGATATCGGTTCATGTAATCATGTTTTCACCGGTATCGATCGGTATCGGGCTATGCCTGGTATCGGCCATCTCTATTCAAAAGCAACGGTTTAATAAAAAAAAATCTAAAAATGTTCCATAAAAAATAATAAATATTATTAAATAGTCCTTTTGAAGTTGAAGCAACAAATATCTTTAAAATTAATTTTTTAATTTTTAATAATTTAATTTAAACTTAAAGTTGGGAAACCAAAATAAACCTCCCCGATTCGATCTTCGCAATTAGGAGGTTTTTCTTAATTAATTGAATAAATATGATTGATATTAATTATTTTAATTGGCAGTAATTTACATTAATTCTAGTTAAATCGTTTTAAGAAACTTCATGCCTAAAATAATTTTAAACATAGCTATTGTTGACGTTTTAATTCAAGCGTATGCCTCTTTAAGAATTTTTGCAAATTTAGGGATATAAAGCTATTGATTCACAGTAATAAATGATAAGAAAAGCAATTGCGTGAAACTTTGGTGGAAGCCCTAGCTGCTATTGGGAGGAGGCTAGACGTTTCTCGTAACTCTAGCCAATCGCCGCGTACTTCTTAACCCTAGCGATGATAATGGAGTAGAAGCCAAAAATTGCTTTCTGCGAACACATTTGCTCCAATTTGGCAACTGCAAACGCGGTGACGTTTTCCATTCGGAGAAGTAAAGTCGGTAAAACTTTAATTTGCTCACTTGGTTTTTCATTAGCGAGACATCCGCTGCTTTTTGTTCAAGGTTTGATGACACCTAAGACTAATCACCTATTTATGTATCGCGCTCTCATAGACGGCACGAGGTTGACACCAACCCTTTAGACGATTGTTATCACTTGGGATAGCTCGCTTAAGTAGTTAGAGAATCGCCCTATTGTCTGCTTCAGAATAGAAACGTTTCAATATTTTCTATCACACCTTAAGTGAATTGGCACAAGCATCGTTCTAATACCTTCGTATTTTTGATATCGAAATTTAACAAAAGAGACGTAACTCTATTTAGGTATATCTCTTGAAGAATTTAAGTGGACAGACAATTGCAGTAATTAATAGCGCAGTGTAATGGATTCTGCATATTTTCTATAGCGGCACACCTAAGTTTATTGGTGGGGCCGTAGCTTAGACCCGCGTGAATTTTGTTTTGTTCTAAAATCTAGTTAATGGGGAATAATTTAGCTTGTGATTGAAGTAGGTGCTAGATTCGAGGTAAAGCGACCTACGCTTATAAATTTGAAATTACCAGTAATTTTCATCGGTAACTTACCAGTAATTTTAATCGGTAACTTACCAGTAATTTTAATCGGTAACTTACCAGTAATTTTAATCGGTAACTTACCAGTAATTTTAATCGGTAACTTACCAGTAATTTTAATCGGTAACTTACCAATAATTTAAATCGGTAAATTACCAGTAATTTTAATCGGTAATTTACCAGTAATTTTAATCGGTAATTTACCAGTAATTTTAATCGGTAACTTACCAGTAATTTTAATCGGTAACCTACCAGTAATTTTAATCGGTAACTTACCAGTAATTTTAATCGGTAACTTACCAGTAATTTTAATCGGTAACTTATCAGTAATTTTAATCGGTAACTTACCAGCAATTTTAATCGGCAATTTACCAGCAAATTTAATGGGTAACTTACTAGTAATATTAATCGGTAACTTACCAGTAATTTTAATCGGTAATTTTTCCCTCTAAATTACAATTTTTTAAAATAACGGAAAATTCACATCTCTAAGCCCCACGATGTTTTCAGTAATTTATTTCCAAAATTTTTACTGTCATCATAAGTTTATGAGTGATATGTTCCTTCCATAAGTATGACACTTCCGATCCTAATGCTTCCTGAGAGACTTAAAGCCTCAGATAAATAGTTCGAGAACGACGGAAGCGAGTCAATTGAAGTCCTACACTCGGTGGTTAATTTTGCAGGACTTCCATCTAGGTCCTATTTAGTTTGCATTAATAAGCCTTTGACATCAGCGCCTGACCACCAGGCGTATGTCGCTTTACCTTGAATCTATGACCTATTTCAATCACTTTGTGACAAGCTCCAGTATTTTTTAACCAGTGACAAACTTATGGATGGAACATATCACTTATGAGCTTATGCTCATATGAAATCGCTTAGCACTTGTTGATTTTGAACAATATTATTTGCGTAGCTTTTTGATGATTTCAATTCCACAGTTCTGACTGAGACCGATAATATAACCAGGAACGGAAAATTGTTTAATATTTATCAGAAGTCCATTAAATTAGCCAAGGAAGTAACCAACAGCGGGGTTTGGGACTCCCCTATCTTGTGTAGCAATACTGAAGGAGGGCGACACATTCACCACCTCGCGATAACTTTTCTCAGACCTCCGGTTTAGGCGCGACTCGTACGCCAAAATTTACCCAATTGGGAGAAAAACAGCTATTGGCTGAACTTGAACTCTAAAGGGACCGGAAAACGCCCGCCTCCCACTGTAAAAACCGAGTTCTCCTTAGCTTAATAGCATCGGGGGAAGGGATGGGGGCTGTGAATTTGGGAACAGTCAAGGCCATTCGGTCTTTTGTGATTCTTTATTATATGTATGTATAAAACAAGGTGCTATAGAGAGGAATCTCCCCCGTTTTCCGGTCCCTTAAGAGATGCAGCGTTCATGGACCGAAGAAGTCACGCCCCGCCCACGTGAATAAAGATTTCCTAGAGAGGAGCTCGAGATTTCTAATAGAGCTATATCAGTTGAAGGGGGGAAACGTCACAGTTGGGCCTGCCAATAAACGGAGTCGGTTTTCACCCTCCCTCCGTGCGGGCCCCTGAAGAACTCTATGCTAAATTTCCCGCACAATATGGCGCCTAGGCGGGACTAGCGAAACCCCGCCTCAAAAGCTCTCCTTTCCCCCCGAATTGAAATAGCTCTATAGGGTTAGGAAAGGGGAAAATACCTAAACCCCTATCCATGGAGTTAAAGGGAGTTTTACCCCAGCAGACGTACGTAATTGTTTACTTCCTAGGCTAATTTAATGGGCTTCTGTCTTTATGCATGCGACGCATGATCTATGGATAGAGGGAGCGCCAGAGTGAATAATCTAAAGGTCGTCATGACAATACGATGTTGGCCCCAACTAGGCCCGGGTCTCGCGCTCCTTTTGCCAGCCCCTTGTCTCTCGTTGGCATGGTGATTATACAGTGTGGGAAAGATCAGACCAACACCAGTGAGCACAAATAAGAAGGAAAGTCGGAGAGACCAAATTCTCCGTCAGCCCCCTACCTTTCAAAAACGTTACCAGTGCTTGGGCCCTCTAAGAGAGTGCCGCACATGCCCAATCGGAGCAACGAAGAGGGAAAACAAATCAGAGAAGTTTGTTTACGTTTCGGCCAGTATTACAGCCGAGGTGTGAGCCTCTAACTGTATTTTCGTGTTTGAATCTCCTTTCTATTTGTGCTCACTGCTAAAAGCTTTCTTTGTGGACAACCCTCAATACTGTCAACGGATGAATTCTTACAAAATCATCAGTAATCACAATCATTTTTGTGGGTAATCAAAGGTAATCAGAGAAATCTCCGATAATCACTGGAAATCACGTGAAACCTCGAAAAAATCTGAAATAATCACATGATATACTAGTAAACTTTTGTAATCACCTCGGCAATCACGCATTTCGTGAAATAATCACGCATAATCAATCGATGAATTCGAAAATCCCAAAATAAAAATCGTAATCAGTTGAAATAGAAATAATCACTGCATTCATCGTAATTCACGAAGAATTCAGTGGTAATCACGGAATTCAATAAGAAATAACCGGAATTCATTGGAATTGAAACAGAAATCACAAGTAATCTGCGGCAATAACGGGGAATCAGTGTAAAGATTATGGAAATCATTTAAAATAATCGTAATCACGGAAATCAAGGAATTCGTTCAGTAATCAACGAAATTCACTTAAAAATTCAGAAATCCGAAATCAGGTGTTCAAAAGTTTTAGCGAATGACTAGCCCCTCGCTTGGAAACCATTGGAGACAATTACTCGTACTTCCTGCATCATGAGTTTAGTGCTTGCAAATGTATCTCAAGACATGGACAGTCGTCCTGAAGAGTGCCTTCACCACATTGGTAGACACATCGAATATTTACGTTGACGTTTTTACCAAACAAATTCAGGCCCGAATTTCGAAAATATTTATAGGAATTATATTTTTTAATGAAAATGTAGGATTTTATAGGACGGTTTTTCCAGAATTATAGGATTATATAGGACTAATATACTAAAATACTAATTTTTCTTTTTTTAAAGAACCTGTACTGCAAAGTGCAAACAGGGGCATTAATTAGGCAAAATGTTCAAAAACATACCCTCCACAGGAATAGCATTACACCCAACTTTGGAGGCTCATAACTCTTGTTCTACCATGATACGGGGTTTTCCTTTGAGTATATTATAGCCTTATTTGCACCCACCATCTAACCATACTAAATATGTAGGGCTATAGCAAACAGGGGCCGAGTAATTATGCAAAATGCTTAAAAACATACCCTCCATAGGAATAACATTACACTAAACCTTAGAGGCTCATAACTCTGGTTCTACTAAAAATTCGCCTAAATTTCAAAATTATATGATTTTTGGCGATTTTAGCCAAAGTTATAGGTTTTTATAGGACAGTTTTAAAAATTTAGGATTTTATAGGAATTATAGGACCTCTGGGGCCCTGGAAGTTCTAATTTGTGCCCTAAGTTTTAAAACTAAACGTAGGACTGTGCTTTACAACATTTTATTGCATTCAGGCATATTCTCCAATATTCTTTTTGTAACTTGTCACTCGTTGTCATTAGCATACAATAAAAAATGAATCACAAACATTTATTCACACCCTATATAATATAGTATAGTGACGTCGTCCGTTGGCAGTATTGGGGGTCTGATCTCGACCTCACTGTATAGCAAAATGCCCCTTTCTCCAATACTTCTACTATAATATAAATGTACTTAGGGTTTAAAATACAAAAAACTTTTGAAATATACCACCCCATTTCATCGAGTAATATTAATATTTAAATAAAACCGGAAGTATATAATACTTCTCTTTGAGAGAAGTGTGCCACCACAAAGCGAGCCGGGTAATTGTAACATGATTCTTCCCAACATCATCTTATTAACATTTAGAGTGCACAAGGTTACTCAACCGAATCATGCACACACGCCATGTAAAGAGTTCCCCTCATCATTACTCTATTAGCGCTGCTTAACTATTTGCCAAGGCGCATACGCTTGTGTGTTTTTGTCCCAGCCACGTCAAGACAATCAAGGTTTGTGCCTACTTGATTGCTACTTGGATTTAGTAAATACTAAACAGTTATAGAATTCAACGCAAGGTGGGATAGGTACCCATTTGAAGTTTTATGAGCGGGAGAGCAAACTAAAAGGGCTCCCCCGCATGGCAAGAATCATGTTACATAACTAAGGTATTGGGCGTTGCTATTTATGTCCGGGTTTCAGGCATAAATAGCACAAAAAACCTAATTGTGTCATCCATCATCTATTATCCCCTTCTGATAAAATCGACGGGCTAGTCAATTCACCAAAATTTTGGAAACCTGATTTCTGAATTTTTATGTGAATTCCAATGATTACTGAACGAATTCCTTGATTTCTGTGATTACGATTATTTTCGGTTATTTCCATAAACTTTACACTGATTTCCCGTTATTGCCGCAGATTACTTGTGATTTCTGTTTGAACTCCAATGCATTCCGGTAATTTTTTCGTAAATGCCTTGATTACCACTGGATTCTTCGTGAATTACGATGAACGCAGTGATTATTTCTATTTCAACTGATTATCATTTTTATTTTGGATTTTCGAATTCCTCGATTGATTATGCGTGATTATTTCACGAAATGTGTGATTACCGAGATGATTACAAAAGATTACTAGTAAATCAAGTGATTAATTCAGATTTTCTCAAGTATTTACGTGATTTCCAGTGATTATCGGAGATTTCTGATTACCCACAAGAATGATTGTAATTATTGTTGATTTTCTAAGAATTCTAGAAATCAAGTCATCGATATCTGCGGTTTTGTACACCTGATTATTCAAGTGACTAACCCCTCGGATAAAATTAAGTGAACACTGTTTTTAAAAGCTACGATTTCGTAGGCTTCCATGATAATAATATTTCCTTTGTACGAGAAACAGAAGTACGAATGCTTTCCAACATAGAGAGGGGAATTCTTCCATCTATCCGCTTTACGTCATTGCAGATTCGACAACAGGTGTGTAAGGTTTCAACAAGTCCCTTCTAAAGCAGAAGTGCTACCCTTAGCCCTTAATATTTAGACGCAAAACCTTTCGAAAGGGTTAAATCCTCTAATTTTTATTAAAGTTAATATTAAACAAATGCGAGGAAACTTCTGAGACTTTTCTTCAAAATGTACTAGTGCATGAGGCTTAGCAAATCGAGTTTTAAATTTAAACTACTGCAAATATTTTAAGTTGGGCGTTAAATTGTGCGTTTAACATCTTATATTTATTATGCATTTATGTTAATTTCAAATTTGTTATTTTAAAACTAAAGGTACGAAAATTAACACAAAAAACTTTGAAACCTTTTGAAATTTTTTAGTAAAGAAGTGTTGAAAAAATCACCTAATATCCACTGATATCGTAATAAAAATTAAATTAAAACCTCGAAAATAATTATACTTTGAAAATAATTATACTATGAAAACAATTTGCAAGTGTCAACAAGAAAAAGATTAAGTCTAAAATTAAAATTACTTGATTTTTCTATTCTGAAGAATTATCCAATGGAATCCTTTGGTTAAATTTGAATCGTCGTTGATTGGGGAGAGGCTAAAAAGCGGTCGTATCCATAGGCTATCACTCACGTATTCAAATACAGTCGAAGAAGCTTAGAATGGTCCTCGTATGTTTTAGGTCGTCTCTTGGTTCGGATACTGGGTTTTAAAAAACACACGAGTATATTTTTTTTTTATTTATTTCCTATCTAGCCGAGTCCCCGGTACGTGTATCGGCCTCGCGAAAGATTCCTTCTTGGACGAACCGTTAGTTCCATGGCCGTCCCACTGTTCAGGTAGTGCCTCCGTCGGAAAACCACCAGCGCATCCAACAGGTTGCTATAGCGAGAATCCCTGACGTAGACCATGCGTAGTAGGGGCGAGCAATGAGCACAAACAAGGAGGAGAGTCAAATATTGAAGGTAAGTATAACGCCCGGAAACATGACTCTCACGCGCACCTATCTCGGCGCACAGCCGAGGAGTAAGACTTCACGTCATCCGTTGAGAAGGAAATTCAAAAAGGGTAAACACGAAAATACGGTTAGAGGCTCAGAACAGAGATCAGCGTGGTAACTGTAGCTTTGTCTACGATTAGTTGACGCATTTTTACCTCTCCGAGTGACGATGTCGTCACGGAGAGGTAATACACTGGACGTATCTGTGTGTCTGTCTGTCACCGCGTTCGCAGTTGGCAACTCGGAGCAAACTTGTTCGCAGAAAGCAATGTTAGCTTCTACTCCATTATCATCGTTGGGGTTAATATTTACGCGGTGATCGGGTAGGATTACGAGAAACGTCTAGCCTCCTCCCAAAGGCAGGCAGGGCTTCCACCAAAGGTTCACGCAATTGCGAGTTTTCTTATCATTTACTGTGAATCAATCGCCTTATATTCCGCAAATTGTTAAAGATTTAACTAGAATTAAGCTTAATTATTGACGATTAAAATCATTAATATCAATTATATTTATTTAATTATATAAGAAAAACCTCTTAATTGCGTCTCGACTCGAAGATTGTTTTTTTAGTTTCCCAACTTGTTTTTAACTACTTGTAGGCCGCGGTAACCACAACATTTTATTATAACCATGTATTTCTGTGAATATTGAGAACTTGAAAAAATAAAACACTGGAAAGGGACAGTAGATTAAAAACCAGAAACAAATTTGATAATTACCGAGGCACTGTAAGCACGCAGGAGTATCACCTAAGCCTCGGCCGTAATACTGGCCGAAACGTAAACAAACTTATCTGATTTTTCCCCCTCCGTTGCGCCGATTGCGCATGTGCGGCACGCTCTTACAGAGCCCCAGCATTGGTAACGTTCTATAAAAGGGGAGTGGGGGCTGACGGAGATTTTGGTCTCTCCAACTCTCCTTTCTATTTGTGCTCACTGGGTCGAGAAACCAAAGCTGAGAGAGAGGAGAGTGGAGAGAGACGCACGCTTTCTACAAGTCGACCCAACTCCAAGCACCGTTTCTTTTCATTTTCAATCGCCGCCCGCCGCGCGCACCGTTAAGCCTCGTCCACCTTCTCTCTTCTCTCTGGTCACAGCCCAGCCAGCTCTGGTTCTCTTCAAATTTTCATCTCTATCAGACATGTAGATCCGTTGTAGAGGTTAGTAGGACGACACATGGTTGCGCGATTCGAATGGTTGCTTAGTTTCGACTGATAACGAACGTCCTGACTCCACTGCATGGCCAGTATCGTTAGAAGCAGCTGGATGCGAGTGGAAACGATTCCTTATCTACATTTCAATAATAACATAATTACAATTTAAAAGACCGATAAAAATATTCGCCTAGTAGTGGTTTTACCATGAACTCTGGATCTCTAAAGGGACTGGTAAACGGGATAGATTTCTTTAAATAAAACCAGGTGCAAAAATCGTTTTGCATTACTCCGTGTGGTTTCCAATGTGCTAAGGTTGTTCAGCACCCAACTACCATCTAAGGCTGTACAGTGTCTCTCATACACAATGAAGTTACGAAGTGCCTCATAAACTTGAGAATTCACTACCCAATTCAATACACGCGAAATACAGTGACCACGACACTATAAGGTGCCATTTCTAGTTTAGCATACATTTTTTCTCTTTCCCTAAATAATAGAAAATCAACACAATCATAAATAAAAGAAATTTCACAATTTTGTTTGCCAAAACATTAAATCCACCAACACACTGGTCAATCGAAGGTGTTCCCGATATCTAAGTTCAAAGCCAACCCCGCCGTGTCTAATCGCTTCCCAAGGATGTCAAAAACCGGTTTTTTCAACTCCGGAGCACCGGTTTTTTAATTCTTCGGTTTTAATCGGTTTTTTAAAATGAAAACTGAATCAATTTTTTTTTAATTCACAAAATTAAGTTTTTGTTTTTCGTCACTTATTACTTAGCTTCGGATGACTGCTAGCAGTCTACCACCATGGAGACATATCAAAGGAGACGTAGATGCATGTAATGCAATTTTAAAGGAACTTTCCTTCACACTCCATCTGTGGAGTAATTTTCCATTGGCATATTGTAGAATGCCAATGGAAAACGGCATTACTTAACGCCTATCGGTAGGCCTACTACCTAATCGGTACTATTATTTGGTCTTTGAGTTTACGTTGGAGTATAGCATTTTTCAACATTTATCATAAAGGGCCGGATAAAAACCGGGTTTCTGTCAAGTTTTTAGGATCGGTTAAACTGGCCATTAAAAGTAATCGGTTAACCGAAAACCGGTTTTTTTCTGGGAAGTTGACATCCCTACGTTCCCAGTGAGGTTTACAAAAAATGGTCCTAAAGTCGAAAACCTTGTGGGCCAGGGACAATAAAAACTCATACTCATAAACGCTGCATCTCTGAGGGGACCGGGAAACGGGTTAGATTCCTCTCTATAGAACGTTTGATTTATAAAAATAAAAGAATCACAAAAGACCAAATGACCTTGAGTGCTCCCAAATTCAAAGCCCACATCCCTTCCCCTGATGCTATGCTAGAGAGAACTCGCTTTGTACAGTGGCGTGTGGAAGGCAGGCGTTTTCTGGTCCCTGTAGAGACCCAGTGTTCATGTTTATACAACAATACTCACCGTTTCGAGAGGACTAAAAGTGTGGTCCTTCATGATTGGTGAGAATATCTGGGCAACTTATTAGAGCGTTTTATACTGATGACGCCATGTCTAGTTGGTCGTCCAAAACCACGTTTCCAGATCTTTTTCAACGTTTTCCGATCAGTCAGGGATGTGAGGTTTTAAGTATTTTTCTGGATAAAGTAGACGGGGAACGACTCTTCTCGCAGTATTATAATATACTCGTGAGTCGTGTAGAACTGTAGGCACGCTGGCGTGTCCAAGGCTAAGCCTCTATTTTGAAACTGATAATTAACCATTTAAATAACAATTTAAAAGATGCTTAGCCTTAACTGCGTTGTTGATAACAACAAGGACTCTAAGCAGACGACAACTAGAAGTAATAATAATAAAAAAGTCTTCGTGCTTCCGTAGTTCAAAGATTTCAAGTAGAATCGAGAATAATATGAACCGAGTCGAATTGACTGCAATTCTTTAATCCAGTTCTAATGAGGGAAAAACAACTTGCAGGCGAATTGTTTTTATCGGTCTATTGTGAGGAGTTCATAGATTTAACACTACTCCTTGACACATGTTTCTTTTCTTATAACATTGGAATAGACCCAACCAACAAATCTTTTGAATTTTTGCAACGGCTCAGATGTCGTGCTTGGGTTTTGAGGCAAGAAAGGGATAACCTGATTGGCATGATTTTGCCATGCGCAGAACCTGTTTTGCCCCAACAGTGAGACTCTAATCCAATCAGATTTATTTTTGCCGCTCAACGACAGATGGTACTACAGTCAACTTTGTTAGTCACATGATCCTATCCCTTAGATGGAGGCGAGACCAGACCAACTTGTTTATTTGTTGGTTGGGTCTATTCGTCTAGTACTTCAGAACAGCCTCTCGTTGGTAATTGGGCCACCTTATTCAATGGTAGGTACATAGTCTCTAGGCTTATCTATATCTGTATAAATCAAAGTCCTGACTGACTGACTGACTGATAATCAACGCCCAGCCCAAACCGCTTGCCCTAGAAGGCTGAAAATCAGATAACTATCTTTTAAGGGGTACGTCCTCAACATCATAAGTCTTCGAGTTAAGATTATCATCTATATATTTATATAAATCAAAGTCCTGACTGACTGATAATCAACGCCCTGCCCAAAACGCAAGGCTGAAAATTTGCAGAAACGTTACTCATGTAGTAAGCGCGTAATAAGAAAGATTTTTCCAATCCTCCACCATCTTAATGAATGGCGCCCAGAAATGTTAAAAATCTTATCTATGCAACAAAGTCCGCGCGTTTCTATCGACTTCGCAAATTTTTAGCACATTGGTTTCTTTTAACCTTTAGACGGTTTTTAAATGGCGTCCAGAAATTTAAAACCCTTCTTTATGGAATAACGTCCACGTGAAAAGTGATAAAAAATGTCCCGACGGGCTGACGGGCAACGCCGAGTGCCTTATTTGTCATCAGTAAAATCAGAAGTAAGATGAGACTAGAAGTACTGAGCTAACCAAATTATTCACTTGGCGAAGGTGAATATTCTTGGTAACACACCAACGGTTGGCCCTCTGGTGGCAGTTTCAGAATTTCGCCTCCAAAACGTGAGACGCTCACGGTGGTAGACGGCCGAACTAGATTCAAGCACCGGCGTCCGTGTTCCGCCGCTTTAGGTTGAAGGGAAGGGGGTAGGAAATATTTTTGGAACTCGACCAATTTTTTTTCTCTCTAGTGTAGGCGCGATGGAAGCGGCATAAAATCCTCAAATTTGTTCACTAGTGCCAGGATTCACTACCAATGCTAGAGAGAGCCCTTCACTTCTAGTCTCATCTCACTTCTGGTAAAATCTACCCATTTATATAATTTTGATGGAAGTTCTAATTACACACGAGCGACGCCGTGAGTAACAGCTAGTATATATATATATATTTTCTCACGGTATCCGCTCACGGAATTCTCGAGTAATGATGGTAAACTAATGTTCAGCTTCTTTCAACGCCTTCTTGTTGGTGATAGAAAAGGCAGGCATTTTTCTGTCACTCGTGTTTGAATCACCGCTCCTACAGTGTATTGCCATTCGTCTCGCAACCCTAGGAAAAACTTAGCTTGGAGAATCGGCAATAGGAGAATGTAATACACGTGCCACGGCTGTCGGTCCCTCTATTCGAAGACTCCGTAATATTCTAGGAACTCCGCGAAAGGACCATACTTTTTACTTCATCCCTTATCCCAGTTCTTTTTCGCCTCTCTCATCCACCATGAACCAATAAATCGGCAGGACCTGGATGTCGCTGCGTTCAGCAGAGCTCACCAAGCAAAACAGTGGATTTTGGAGAACTTTTACGGTTGAGCTCTGTCGTCATAATGACATCATAGCTTTGCTGAACGCTTTTAACCTGTCATCGGTGTTTTAAAAATGATGGTAGAGCAATAAAGCTTGCAAAGTACCATGGCTTAACAAAACTTGTATGAAAACATATTTATAGAGATAAATAAGAACAACTTTAATAATTAAAATTAGAAAGACTTACATGTCTCTTAAAATTCTCGCCTTATCAAATGGGTTCACGGTATAGTCCCGTCAGAATCAGCAAGAGATATTTGTAATAATTCTTTATTTCGCCAAGCTGAGAACTACGCGTTTTACGTCACGCAATCCAAAAAACCGGTGACCGCGTTGGCTCAGTGCTGAGCAGCGTGACGTCAAACCCCCTAAAAAAATCCCGTGAAGAATTTGGTTGTCTCGATACTTCTAGTCAATTATCTTACTTCTGATGAAATTTAGGTAAGTTTGCGGGTTAGTATTTCTGACTTGCGAAAGTACATTTACGACTATTAGTTTTGTTTGCAAAATGTCTTTGCATTTGCCGATTGAAACTGTGTCCCGAAAAGCCTACATTAGAGAATGCTGCAGCGCATTGAGACACAATGTTAAATGGCGTAATAATGAAGTAGTCCATATCAAGTGCGGTTGAAACGACGTGATTACAGATTGCTATTAACGTTACTATTTTCAGCAATTTAAGCCAAAGCGATCTGACTTTAATCATCTTGACTTACACGTGTAATACCACAAAATGCAGGGAAAATTAGAATCTGTTTGTTCTCGAAAAACATTGCGATAAGCGTTGAGACCAATAATAATGTTCACATCAATGCATTTTTATTAGCCGTTTAACACAGAAATCAACACTTTACATTAAAAGCCTCTCGTCCATTGACGATTAATAAATTGTGTTTGTCAAATTTGATAGTGACGCCCGTAATAATTATTTCTTTCTAACTATATTAAATGGAGGGTGAAGTGGAAAATCAAGTGATTTTTTATCGATTCTTCAAATTCTAAGACCAATCTGCATAGTGAAACATCCAGGAAATACAGTTTTCAAATGATTTTATAATTAAAATTATGCTGAGATGTTTTGGATTATTTTAAATAAGTACCTAAGCGCGTAACGCCCTACCTTCTTGTTAGCAAAATTCTCGTGGCACACAGACTCCGTGTCGAATGGAATTTATCGCGAGATTTGATTAAATCGTGGCGCGAGATGTAAAGCGTGCAACTGGAATTTTGTTAAGCGATTGGTCATAGGTCCTTATCTCAAATTATCCTTATCTGAATCTAATTTGAATTTTAAAATCATTCCGAGACTGTATTTCCTTAATGTTTCACTATGCAGACTGGTCTTATAATTAGTAGAAGAAGAATCGAAAAAAAATTACTTGATTTTCCACTTCACCCTCCCTTTATGAACATTGTTACTACAATAATTGTTTTGCAATTATTATTAGCTATTAATACTAAAATATTAACAATGATCAAATTTAAAGATTTGCTTAACATCTACAAAATGTATTCGTAAATGTTAAAAATTGGGTCCATGGTTAAATATTCATTAAAAACAGCTACTTCATGAATTTTTTCACATAGTACTTTATTTTAAAGTATATTTAAAATTTGGTTTTTTTAAATATACTTTAAAACCGGGTTCAGAAAAACCCGGGTTTTTTTAAAAAAAGCCCAGCTCAGCGGGTTTTATTGGGTTTTTCTGGGTTTTATTGGGTACTTGGGTTTTTTTTTGGGGTTTTTATCTTTAGCAGCTTTGTGCATGGTAGAAATTTTCTTTCAAACGTAACTGCTAAATAATATTAAATGGTACTTTTTAAGTGGAAACAACAAATATCTTTAAAATGAAATTATTCTAATATTCAAATTCATCAAAATTGTAGATCTTAGTGTTGGGTTTTATTAAGTGGGTTTTTTATGGTGGGTAAAACCCAATAAATCCCGCGGGTTTTTTCGGGCTGGGTTTCTTTTAATTCGAACCCTGCTTTAAAATATAGAAAGATGTAAAAAATTCCATGAAGTAGCAGTTCTTTTAAAAACAAGAGAAAACGTATTCTTCATCATTAATACCAGGAGTTCAAGCATGAACTCCTGTTAGTACCAATTTTCTATTTTTTTTTAGTTATTTTTATTGGTGTCTATTTACAAATAGGAATTTAAAGTACTATCAAAAAATCCCTGTGCTTTCTTACAAGTCTATAATTGTAGTTGATATGAATGTTTACACGTGAATGTTAATAATAACAATTAATAGTTACTTAAATCCGTAGTACGAGGAGCAGAATTTAGTTATCACAAATATAGGTTAAATATATTTCTAGAGCATTTACTGAAGGCGAGGGGTCGGACGTTTTGGAGAACGTTTACGGGATTTGGAATCCCATTTGATTTCTGCAGATTTCATGTCGTTTCGTTTGATTTCGAAATTAGAAAAAATCCAACGGATTTCGTCGGATTTTGAGATTTTACCCGAGATTTCGACGGATTTTGCGACATTTCGCTTTATTTAGTTGGATTTTGATGTATTTCCCGTGATTTTCTCGGATTTTGAGATATTTTTCGTAATTTCGTCAGATTTTGTGATTTTTTTAATTTTGGATTTCGTGAATTTTGTAATAAATTTCGTGATTTCTTTACTGATTTTGTGTATTCGCTTCTGATATTGTGATTTCTTTACTGATTTTGTGATTTTTTGCTGATTTTGTGATTCTTTTTACTGATAAATTGTGTAAATTTTTTGGTATCGTTCCTTTCAACCGAATTCCCAATGGACCGAAATCCCATTCGACCGAATATCCCGCAATGATCTGGGTGCACCCGCCAAGTTGTCGTGCACTACCAGCAATCCTTTACCCGAAACATTTCAGCCTCATTTTGACCCCCTCTTAACTCGGTACTGGGGAATAGTACACCACTCATATTTGCACCTCAAGGGCACAGTGTTAATCCTAGGAAGTCCTCCAACTTCCAGCTTTCTAACTCATTTGGTTTCTGTGATAATCCTATGTGAAAATGACACATTATGAGACTGACTGACTGACACATCATCAAAACCTCTAGGGCATTTCCGGTGGTGCTAGAATGATGAAATTTGGCATACTTGTACCACTAAGCATACAATCAAAGGGAAAAGTCCCAAAAGCGGGAGTTCCCCCCTTTTAGCCCCTGAAATGGGGGTTTAAAATTAGAGTCATCATCTAAACCTCTAGGGCATTTCCGGTGGTGCTAGAATGATGAAATTTGGCATACGTGTACCACTAAGCATACAAGCAAAGGGAAAAGTCCCAAAAGCGGGAGTTTCCCCCTTTTAGCCCCTGAAATGGGGGTTTAAAATTAGAGTCATCATCTAAACCTCTAGGGCATTTCCGGTGGTGCTAGAATGATGAAATTTGGCATACTTGTACCACTAAGCATAGAAGCAAAGGGAAAAGTCCCAAAAGCGGGAGTTTCCCCTTTTAGCCCCTGAAATGGGGGTTTAAAATTAGAGTCATCATCTAAACCTCTAGGGCATTTCCGGTGGTGCTAGAATGATGAAATTTGGCATACTTGTAACACTAAGCATACAAGCAAAGGGAAAAGTCCCAAAAGCGGGAGTTTCCGCCTTTTAGCCCCTGAAATGGGGGTTTAAAATTAGAGTCATCATCTAAACCTCTAGGGCACTTCCGGTGTTGCGGGAATGATAAAATTTGGCATACAAGTAGGACTTAGCATTCAAAGAAAGGGAAAAGTCCCAAAAGCGGGAGTTTTCTCCTTTTAGCCCCTGAAATGGGGGTTTAGAATTAGAGTCATCATCTAAACCTCTAGGGCACTTACGGTGTTGCGGGAATGATAAAATTTGGCATACAAGTAGGACTTAGCATACAAAGAAAGGAAAAAGTCCCAAAAGCGGGAATTTTCCCCTGTTAGCCCCTGAAATGGGGGTTTTATAATTTATATCCCCTCGTAATAGGACATTATAATTTAATTTTTTCGTCTTTTAATATTAATATTTTTTACTAATATGATTCTTTCTTATTATTGCAAAATTTATGTTTTTTACATAATGTTTTAGTAATTAAATTTTCTACTCATTTCCTTTTCATTTCGTCTGAAATGGTTCTAAGCGTGTTTTGATTCATTTAGTTTTTCTTAAATCTATTCTGTTGATTAAAAGTGTTACTTGCCACAATATTGTGTTCTTCGAATAGAAATACGGTTAACAATTATCACAGCCTGAGAAAAAAAAAGAAAGTTGAATGCAAAAAAGTTGAAAAAGGCAAAGCCAAGTAAAACTCTTGGAAAGAACAAATAAAAATCTAAAAGTACAAATGTTTATTTCACTTCATAATCCTACTTCTATAAATCTACAAGAACATGCACGTACAAAAAGGAGTGAAATCTCACCAAAAACATCTCTGTAAAAATATGCCAAGTTGTTTGGCCGTAAAAAGAAGTGAGATCTAAAATACGGCCAAGTTATTATCTCCAGGTGAACCAACATTTTATTCGACTTAAAACTTCTCAAGAATGTTTTTCTGACTTGGCCATTAGCATTCCAAACTTGCATCCTTCTTCTTTGCACCCGTGAAGGTTAATAACGGAAATTACAAGTTTAACCACAAAGGCTTATCAAGAATATTTAACCAATTTGATTTAATATTTTAATTTCGATCCATATCTGGAATTAAACGAATCCTTGATATGCAAATGGCCAAGTCAGAAAAACATTCTTGAGAAGTTTTAAGTCGAATAAAATGTTGGTTCACCTGGAGATAATAACTTGGCCGTATTTTAGATCTCACTTCTTTTTACGGCCAAACAACTTGGCATATTTTTACAGAGATGTTTTTGGTGAGATTTAAGATTTCCAGCCCAATGGCTATATTCCCGATGGACCGAAATCCCAATCGTCCGAATATGCCCCTAAAAAATACATGAATATAACTTGAAACACTGTAGCCGTCAGCGATTCGGTGGTGTAGTGGATACGATGTTGAACTGCGAAGCGATAGGTTGTTGGTTCGAATCTCCGAAAGGTATGTTAATAAAAGTACATGTTTCGTGACACTAATTAAAACGCTCACTTTCAAGGCAAGAGATATATAGAATTAATAAACAAATTGTGCTTAAAATGAAGTACAGTCTTAATGGTAGTTCCATCAATGTTTTTAAATTATAAAATTTTAATATTTTGGTTTCGGGTGGGTTGGGTTAGGTTAGGTTAGGTTAGGTTAGATTAGGTTAGGTTAGGTTAGGTTAGGTTAGAATAGGTTAGGTTAGGTTAGGTTAGCTTAGGTTAGGTTAGCTTAGGTTAGTTTAGGTTTGGTTTGGTTTGGTTCCAATAATTCGTTGACACCTTTTCCAAAATATGCTCCTTTTAATTAGCTACCACCTTTTCCAAAATATTATCCCTTTAAAAAGCTACCACCTTTTCCAAAACATTCTCCTATTAATTAGCTGCCACCTTTTCCAAAAGATTTTCCTATTAATTAGCTGCCACCTTTTTCAAAATATTCTCCTATTAATTAGCTGCAACCTTTTCCAAAACATTCTCCTACTAATTAGCTACCACCTTTTCCAAAACATTCTCCTATTAATTAGCTGCCACCTTTTCCAAAATATTCTCCTATTAATTAGCTGCAACTTTTTCCAAAACATTCTCCTACTAATTAGCTGCCACATTTTCCAAAATATTCTCCTTTTAATTAGCTACCACCTTTTCTAAAATATTCTCCTATTAATTAGCTGCCACCTTTTCCAAAAGATTTTCCTATTAATTAGCTGCCACCTTTTCCAAAATATTCTCCTATTAATTAGCTGCCACCTTTTCCAAAATATTCTCCAATTAATTATCTGACATCTTTTCCAAAATATTTCTATTATTGCTTATAAATTGTTCGTGGTAAGAGGCGGGCTTTTAATACTCATATAAATAATCTTTTTACCTCCAAACAAGGTTGGGTTGGGTTAGGTTAGGTTAGGTTAGGTTACGATTGGTTAGGTTAGGTTAGGATAGGGTAGGTGAGGTTCGCCGTAATTAAAACGTAGTTAAAATAAGTGCAGTAATACATTTTCAACTCACATTTATTTTAACAATAATAAGTTGTGAAATTAAAAATATATTTAATGCAAAACCACACAGTATGTCTTCTTCCAGTTCAATAGAATTTTGGTCCAATGGGACTATAATAAAACCGCACCTTTGGCTACGTTCGGTCGAATGGGACCCCAAAAAAAACCCCCTTCTGTCGAATGGGAATTCGGTTCAATGGGACCAAAGCAATTTTTTATGGGATTTCGAAATCAGCAAAAATACTTCCGATTTCTTTCCGGATTTCTGTTTTTGTTAATTATTTCGGATTTCTTATGTTGCATTTCGCCAATGACCCACCCCTCGACTGAAGGTCAACCTTGCCATGAAAAAGAACTATTTTTCAAATGCGTTTATTAAAGGGAGGGATTGGTAGTGAAAAGGAAAGTTAAGTGGTTTTTATCGATATTTCTACTGCAGGAAATATCTCCCAACGATTTGAAAATTTAAATTAGTTTGAGATTTCATAGATAAATTCAACTATGCACCTCCAACCAATCGCGTAACGACCTGCCTTTCTATTTATAAAATTCCCTTGACAGGCAGACCGTGTCAAATGAATATTCTATATTGAAACTGATAATTAACATTTTAAAAATAATAAAAAAGATGCTAAGCCTTAACTGCGTTGTTGATAACAACAAGGACTCTAAGCAGACGAATATTAAAAGTAAAAAATCAATTCCAAAATCCAGGACTACTGAGGGAAAAACCACTTACAGGCAAGGCCGGAGATAAGGAAAAATTCTTATAGGACTTTTTGACTGGAAAAATTCTTATAGGACTTTTTGACTGGAAAAATGGTAGGACATTATTTCGCTTCTCCTGAGCCAAAATATCAAAACTTCGGAAAATTTATTGGTCAAAATGTCTAGTGACCAACTAAGTTTTTAAAAAAGTTATGGGACATTTTTAAATTTTATTGGACAATGTATAGTGTCCTGTGGTTATTTCCGGCCCTGCTTACAAGCGAATTTTTTTATCGGTCTATTAGTTATAATCAGAATTTAATTAAATCGGAAACACGAGGCTCAATTTAGCTCTGTTATATTTCGTGGGTTTCTTCTTCAGGTCGTTGACGTCGCGTTCAGCCAAGAGAACTGCCAAACTCGAAAGGTACAGGACAATTAGCAAGACGAAAGCCGGAGCCAAACTCTTCAGGTCAGAGGTCAAATTCTTGACGACTTGGTCTTTGTTGACGTCATTCATGAGGCAATACTTTTTAAACCGTAAGACTTCGTCACGGTGAACGTGGCCAGTTTCCAGGAATGTTTGTAGTCTGCCAATATTTAAGTAAAGAGCTAATGAGTTACATCAGAGGTCAATTAAATTAGCCTAGGAAGTAGCCAAAAGAAGGGTTTGGGATTCCCCTCTCTTGTGAACAGGCTAGGAAATAAGACAGGTTTACAGGTCAAAAACCAGTTTATTAATAGCTTGGACCACTTTTTTTATTCAAAACGTGAGGGTCACTGGTCCCAATGACTAGTTTATTAATTCCAACTTTTATGAAAAATTGATATGGGGACCTCTTTAATTATTTTCATTTTAACATAAATTTCGACTCCATGAGTCCAGTTGTGTATACAACCCTAAGCCGAGAGAGATTTTTTTAGAATAGAGAACGACCACAAGTCCTGGGACCAGTAGAAAAATAAATAGGGGAAGGATCACTGGTCCCGGGACCAGTTTCATATTTAAGACATCAGGGGTCACTGGTCCGGAGGACTAGTTCAGAAATAAACCTTATTTCCAAGCCTGCTTGTGAAGCAATTCTGAAGAAGGGCGTCACATTCGCCACCTCGCGATACCTTTTCTCAGACCTTCGGTTTAGGCGCGACTCGTACGCCAAAATTTGCCCTATTGGGAGAGAAACAGCTATTGGCTGAAAATGAACGCTGGATCTCTAGAGGGATCGGAAAACGCCCGTCTCCCACTGTACAAACCAAGTTCCCTATAGCATAGCATCGAGGGAAGGGATGGGGGCTGAGAATTTGGGAACAGTCAAGGCCATTCGGAGTTTAGTGATTCTTTTTTTATATACATGATAAAGTACACGTGGACTCACAGCCCTAAACATCACTAGAGTAGCAGACCCTACGTCCACTTACTCAGAAGTCTTACTGAGACACTAATAAATTCATCTTCTTACCGACCCCAGTAGCACATGGGCTCCGCAGTACAATCTTTTAACAGTCCGTGTGTCTGCTAGGTGTCTTAAAAACTCGGGACTGATAATACATGTAAACACAAGCCTAAAAGCAATAAAGTAAACAGGCCATTATTATTACTAATTTTATTAGTCACTTGACAGCCTCCTAATGCTCTAAATTCAGCCGGTTTTTTCTTACCCAAGATTATATTAAGTCAGTCCGCCGGCTTGACTATATTAAGTCTCGGATTTTCAGTTTTAGTCTGGTTATGAGACAGTTCGCCGGCTTGACTATATTAAGTCTCGCATTTTCAGTTTTAGTCTTGTTATGAGACAGTCCGCCGTCTTCTATATATTTAGTCTTGCATTTTCAGTTATAGTATGGTTATGAGGCACTACTGTACACCGGCTTCTCTATATTAAGTCTCGCAATTTCAATTTAGTCTGGTTATGAGATAGTCCGCTGGCTTCTCCATTTTAAGTCTTTCACGATCAAGTTTTATTCTTGTTATGTGACAGTCCGCCGACTTGAATATATTAAGTCTCGCACTTTCAGTTTTAGTCTGGTTATGTGATAGTCCGCCGGCTTAACTATATTAAGTCTCGCATTTTTAGTTTTAGTCTGGTTATGAGAGTCCGCTGGCTTGACTAAGTAAAATCTCGCATTTTCAGTTTTAGTCTGGTTATGAGATAGTCCGCTGGCTTCTCCATTTTAAGTCTTTCACGATCAAGTTTTATTCTTGTTATGTGACAGTCCGCCGACTTGAATATATTAAGTCTCGCACTTTCAGTTTGGGTCTAGTTATGAGACAGTCCGCCGGTTTCTCTGTATTAAGTGTGGCGCGTTCAAGTTATACTCTTGTTTTGAGACAGTGCGCAAGCTATTCTATATTAAGTCTTGCTCATTCAAATATTAGTCTTGTTATGAGACAGTCCGCCGGCTTCTCTAAGTCTCGCACGTTTGTGTTTTAGTCTCTAAAAACAAGAGTATAACTGAAAATGCGAGACTAAATATATAGAAGCCGGCGGACTGTCTCATAACAAGACTAAAACTGAAAATGCGAGACAATATAGTCAACCCGGCGGACTGTCTCATAACCAGACTAAAACTGAAAATGCGAGACTTAATATAGAGTAGCCGGCGGACTGTCTCATAGCTAAACTATAACTGAAAATGCGGGACTTAATATATAGAAGTCGGTGGACTTTCTCATAACAAGACTAAAACTGAAAAGGCGAGATTTAATAAAGGCTAGAGAAGCCGGTGTACTCTCATAACCAGACTAATACTGAAAATGCGAGACTTAATATAGAGAAGCCGGCGGACTGTCTCATAGCTAGACTATAACTGAAAATGCGAGACTTAATATATAGAAGCCGGCGGACTGTATCATAACCTGACTAAAACTTAAAATGCGAGACTTAATATAGAGAAGCCGGTGTACTCTCTCATTACCAGACTAAAACTGAAAATGCGAGACTTAATATAGAGAAGCCGGCGGACTGTCTGATAGCTAGACTAAAACTGAAAATGCGAGACTTAATATATAGAAGCCGGCGGACTGTATCATAACCTGACTAAAACTGAAAATGCGAGACTTAATATAGAGTAGCCGGCGGACTGTCTCATAGCAAGACTATAACTGAAAATGCGAGACTTAATATAGGCTAAAAAAGCCGGTGTACTCTCTCCGCGAGAAGCCGGCGGACTGTCGCATAAGCAGTCTAAAACTGAAAATTGAGACTTCATATAGAGAAGCCGGCGGTCTGTCCGCTGGCTTCGCTACATTTCAGTACCTGATATCCATTATATAGTATTGTTGTTTGATTTTGTAGGTGACATGGGTTTTTATTTTATTCATTATATCAGTCCCTGATTTCCTTGGTTTTATCTTGTAATGAGACATTCCACTGGCTTTCCCATAATAAGTCTAAGACTTCCTTATTTTAGTACTCTAATCAGACAGTCCACTAGTTACGATTAAGTTTCGCGCGTGCTCAATTTAGACTTCTCTACTTTTGAGGCTCCAACTTCGTCGAGTTTGTTGGATTGTATCTATATCATGTCACCGTTCTACTTTTTCAATTTGTTCCATTTTTCATTGTAAACTTCTGTTATTTTATTTTAATGATAAAAGTTTACGGAATTGTGTGGTTTCCTTTAATAATACTCCATGGTGACAGATTACTAGCAGCGGACGGATAGCGGCATGCTCGTCAAGTGCTCACGACTCCCACACTCTTCGTGAACTTCCCAAGGTGTAGGATTTCGGTTGAGTTAAAAGTTAAGAAAACCTAAATAATATCGAAACTTATTCTCCACTAAAGTTCCACGATTCTACTGATGTAAATTTGAACTACAAGCACAATTTTCTTTAAAAATCCATTATATTTCAACAACTAACTGTAAAATGTTAATTTACCCAGATTTTTATATAAATTTGTCTTTATAAGCATAATTTTAAAATAATATCAAAGAAAATGTTACAGATTATGGCTTATTTCATCATTCCCTTGGCTCTCGAAGTTGGGGACGCAAGCTAGATGGGGTGTTCTCTTTCCCCCCCTTGCTTTGGCTTCCCGCTCGCGTTCTTAACTTCACACACGCTAGCTTGGGTCCTCATCAATGCGATGTATCACACCTCCTCGGTGGTGAGAGCTGGTAACCACTGCGATGTGTGGGCTGAGCGGATACGCGTCCTTCCCAAGCCAAGGTGTTGAGGCATCGTGCCGAGGGCTGCATGGTACCGGGGAAGTAAAACTGCGGTATCGCTAACGGTCCCCTCGGGGCACCAGGCGACACCCCGTTGTATCTAGCCTTCCACCCGGGTGGGGGACTACCGGGTGGTGACCGTTTACTTGCCCCCTTACTCGTGGGATTCTTATGGAAACCTCAAACAAAAACAACTCCAAAACTACTAAACCTACGGTGCAGGGGTCTGCTCAGGGCAGAACCCACACTGATACCACTACGCTAGGGCCTGTATCCAGCGATACTCGTGCCGATTTATCGGTGCGTGTGACTGGTCAGGCTTCGAAACGCACCGTGCAACGTCGCCGTAAACGACAGATTGCTCGGGAAAAGGCCAAATCTGGGTCTGGAACGGTCTCCACCCCCGCTGGGGGTGCGGTGACACGTGACACCCATTTGAAGAGGCCTAGAACGGAGGATTCGACTCCCTCGCCCAGTACCTCGCAGGCGGCGGCTAAAAAGGCTAAGTCCTATAGTGCCGTTGCCAGCGCCGAGAAGATGGCCATTGTTAAAAAAGGCTATCCGAAGGCGGCCATCACGGAGGAGGACGTGGGCCCTATTCAGAAGGCGATTCTAGGGGCGCTGGATGGGATACCTTCGGGGAGCCGTCTACCGCGCCTTGCGAATTTTAGCCTGACGGCCGGGGCCCTGGTATACTCCTGTGAGGATACGTTCACTGGTCAATGGTTGAAGGAAAACATAGCCGACTCGGTGGTGGGGGATGCGGTGCTCTCAGTAATGAGGGCTAGCGAACTCCCTAAGCCGTTTAAGGTAATGTTCCGCACCAGAGACCAGATCACTAAAGAGCCGGCGGTGCTGTTCCGGCGCCTAAAGGCCCTTAACGATGGCTTTGCTACCGAATACTGGAAGTGCATTCGGACATACGTGGACAGGGCAGTGCGATACTGGGTACTGTCCATTGATGGCTCCTCGCTGGACGCCATTAAGAATGCTGGCTTCGTGGGCTACACTGGAGTGGACAAGGGTTCCTTCAAACTCCTTCAGAACACGGAAGCCACTAAAACCACTGTAGCCGAGTCTGCGGCAGGGGGTGGGAATAGCGAGATGGGGGATCTCGCTGTGGAGCTCTCTGGCGTCGCTCTAGGCACAGAGGGGGAGGGGGGGGCTCATTCGGAAGTTTGTTCTTCCATGGATGAGTCCACCCTACTGGAAGAATCGGATGGGACCCTTCGGGGTTCAGCCGATGAGCGTTCTAGTGGTCCTGGTGAGGGGGAGGATCTTGGGACTGGGAGCTTGCCTGTCAGGGGGGGAGGTGCCACTGGCCCTCTCGGGACTGATGAGGTGTAGCTAGGTCCCTTCTGAACCCCTCTCTTAAGGACCATGGGGACGCTACGTGCGATTCAAATCAATCTGCACCATAGTAAGGCGGCCTCTGCGGTACTCTGCAGGAGGTTTGCTATAGAGGGTCTTGATCTGGCCCTCATACAAGAACCGTGGATATGCCATGGCAAAATCCTCGGTCTTGACGCGGCAGGGTCACTATTTTATGACCATACTGCTGCTAGACCTAGGGCGTGTATTCTGGTTCGGAGGGATCTTTGCTGTATCTCTCTACCGCTGTACACGTCCCAGGACACGGCGGCCGTGAAGCTAGTCCTGGCCACTGGGAATGCCAAGTTGACTATCACGGCCGCCTCTGCTTACTTTGCCCACGACGCGGACTCTCTCCCGACAATTGAGGTGATCAATTTGGTCGATCAATGTGAAAGGAGAGGGGACAAACTAATCATTGGCTGCGACGCCAACGCTCATCACATCACGTGGGGCAGTTCTGACTGCAACAGGAGAGGTGATGATTTACTAGAATATTTAGTTGGTTGTAAACTCCATATTCTTAATCAAAACAATGAACCCATTTTTGTTACTTCTAATAGAAGCAGGAGCAGATGACAAAGGAGTCTCGGACGCTAGCTTCCATAATGTAGAGGGCAATGGGATCCGCGAACGTCACGGATATTAACCAAAATCATTACGCCAGTGCCACCTCTCGTAGGAAATTTGAGCCTTATTTTCCAACCAATAGCGTGGCTGCAAAGTCTCGAAAGGAGATCTGGGAAATCGCGTCTGGAGCCTCTCTTTAAAAATACGTATCGTCTGCTTATAATTAGCCTAGGCTTAACGAGTATTAGAGTTAAAAAATGGATTTCAACGACTTTTTAATCTTTTAAAAAACTAAAATGTGTTTCAGTGCCAAATTTTTCTAAATTTCTTCTTGAACTAAATGATAGCTACAAGAGGTTGGGAAAAGAAATCACTCACGATCTTTTAAAACCCAAAAAGTAAGAGACAGTGATTTCGTTTTCAACCTCTTGTAGCAGTCAATTAATTCCTACCTTTAAGGTCGCAAAATGTAGTCTTATCTTTTATCTTAATACCAACGATTACAGCTGTTTGAATAAAGTAATTATATTGTGTATATTTATGTCGCGATCGGGTAAGACGAACCTCAATAGCCACCGTTAGTCCGTTATTACAAAAAAAATTCCCAGCTGACTTTGGTGCCAGATATAATCCACCAAAAGCATCGTCTGCTATAATGTCTGATAGCGCCTCTATGGCAAACGATACCGCTACAGCTGTGACGCACGCGGGTCCCATTGCCCTCTATATTGTGGAAGCTAGCGTCCGAGACTCCTTTGTCATCTGCTCCTGATAGAAGGGAGGTCATTGACCTCACGCTAGCCACGGAAAACCTCGCGTCTTCCGTGTCTAACTGGCATGTGTCTACTGAGCCGTCTCTGTCGGATCATAGGCACATCTGCTTTACTGTCGCGACTACCTCTGTCCCCGCCGGGACAGAGGTACGCAATCCAAAACGGACCAATTGGACCGGCTATAAGGAAGACCTTATCCTACGCTACGGAGATGGTCACACCCCTAAACTCACTTCACCTTACGAACTTGATAGGGCTGCTGGTGACTTAGAGAGCTCTATCATTGAGTCGTTTCACCGGAACTGCCCACTCAAGACCGTTAACCGCTCGAGGCTTGTCCCTTGGTGGAATGCGGATCTCAGCCGGCTTCGGAAATACACGCGCAGGCTCTTCAACAAAGCCAAGCGCACGGGAGACTGGACTGGATACAGGCAGTCCCTTAATACCTACAACAGGGCCATTAGAGCTGCTAAGAAGGACTCTTGGCGGACCTTCTGTGAGCAAGTCTCCAATGTCCCTGCCACGGCTAGGGTCATGAAGATCCTAGCGCACGACAACACACATCGTCTTAACACTATTAAGTTGCAGGAGGGTGTGTACACTAAGTCTGGGGCTGAGACTCTCAAGCATATGCTGGAGGTCCACTTCCCTGACTCCACTCCAATCAATCCAACAAACCCTGACTCTCTATACCCTGTTCTGCACAGGGCGAAGAGAGAGGACTGGCTTGTAGCCAGGCAGGTTGTTACGATTCCCAAGCTTCGTTGGGCTGTCAACTGTTTTGAGCCCTACAAGTCTCCGGGACCCGATGGGGTCTTCCCTCGGCTTTTGCAGGAGGGCTTAGACCACATCGCCTCTCCGTTATGCAAAATCTATAGACTTTGCATTGCTCTCGGTCACATACCTTGTGATTGGAAGCGATCTAGGGTCATCTTTATTCCCAAGCCCGGGAAGGTTTCCTACCTCGAGGCGAAGGCATTTAGGCCCATATGCCTGACCTCCTTCTTCCTCAAAATCCTGGAGAAGCTGGTGGACAGGTACATTAGAGACGAGGTACTTTCGGTAACTCCTCTCTCTTCTTCACAATTTGCTTACCAAAAAGGTAAATCAACTGAGACGGCCCTTCACGGCCTCACGAATTGCCTGGACAGGGCATTCGAGTTTCAGGAAATTTCACTGGCCGTCTTCCTCGATATTGAGGGGGCCTTTGACAAGGTCTCTAGCTCGGTTATTACTGAAGCTGTTAAGAGATTTGGCATCAGCGACACTCTTGGCCGTTGGATCAAGTCCATGCTTACCGACCGCGAGGTGTCGGCGTCCCTCCTTGGGGACTCTCTAGGGGTGACTACCAGCCGGGGCTGCCCTCAGGGTGGAGTGCTCTCCCCCCTGTTGTGGTGCCTGGTGGTGGACGAACTCTTGGAGAGACTCGGGGGTGCTGGGGGCTGTAGCTGCTTCGGGTATGCGGACGATGTAGCAATAGTCTTTACCGGGAAGTTCCCGGATACTGTCATCACACTTATGAGATCTGCTCTCTCTAGCGTGGAGCAATGGTGTCAGGCGGTTAACCTTTCCGTTAATCCTGATAAAACTGTCCTTGTTCCGTTTACGAGGAAGAATACTAAGGATCTGTTCAATGATATCTCCTTCTTTGGCCAGGTCCTGATAAAGTCCTCCGAGGTAAAATACCTGGGGGTGACCTTTGACTGCAGACTCATATGGAAGCCGCATCTTGATCGGTGTATCAAGAAGGCCAAGATGCTTTTCTGGAGGACCAGGAGCTCAGTCGGCCAGACTTGGGGCCTCAACCCCAAGGCTGTACACTGGCTCTATACTGGGATCATCAGACCCATACTATCTTACGGGGCACTTGTCTGGTGGACAAGGGTCCGGCTGAAGACGGTGCAGGCTGCCCTGCGCAAGCTTCAAAGGCTTGCCTGCATTGGTGTTACAGGGGCCATGAGATCGACCCCAACTGCTTCCCTGGAGGTGCTTCTTGACATGCTACCTCTTCATCTTTTCATTGAGGAGGAGGCTGTCATGGGGGCCTACAGGCTCCACATTAATGGCTGTTGGGTTCCAAGACTTTGGGATTACAGCCATACGAAGCTCTTTCGGGAGTACGCTGCACTTGAGCCGTCGTTAACGATGTGCTCTGACAAAACCGTTACCAGCTTTGATTTCACTAAGCCATTCAGCATCCACTTTCCCAGTCGGGCCGAGTGGACTAACCTGCTGCCTCTTGGCACTGGGGGTGAAACTATTTGGTTCACCGATGGTTCCAAGACTGATTCCGGCGCTGGCGCCGGCTATTACTGCCAAACTACAAGGGTCGGTTTTTCTGCTTGCCTGGGCACCTTTGCTAGTGTGTTCCAAGCGGAAATTGCCGCGATCTGTTATTGCGCAGACTACTGCATTAACAAAGGGTATAACGGACGGACTGTGAGGATCTATTCTGACAGTCAGGCCGCCCTGAATGCGCTGGACCAGTGTCAGATTACCTCTCAACTGGTGCGTAGCTGCCTTGATCTGCTAGCGCAACTGGCGTCCTGCAACAGGGTTCTGTTGTACTGGGTGCCAGGGCATAGCGGTTATTATGGCAATGAGCAAGCCGATAGATTTGCGAAAAGGGGCGCGGAGGCCAAGCTCTTGGGGCCGGAGCCGGCCGTCCCCATCCCCTACGGGCATGTCAAACGGAGCCTGCATGACAGGATGACTGTCATACAAAACCAGCTCTGGCATGACATGGATGGCCAGAGACAGACAAAACAGTTAGTCAATGGTCCCTGCAGGTCTCGTGCTAGAGACCTAATTTCGCTCAGCAGATGGGATATTAGGCTGGCCAACGGTCTTCTGACCGGACACTGTCGGCTAAATAGGCACCTCCATCTGATGGGTCTTGCTGACGACCCCCTCTGCAGGTCGTGCCAGGAGAAGGAAGAAACATCCGCTCACGTACTTTGCGAGTGCGACTTCTTCGCCTCGCTTAGACTAGAACATTTTGATTCACACACTGTGGAGCCCTCGCGGGTCTCCTCTTTTACGGTGGAGCGAATTCTTCGCTACGCTGCGGCTACGGGCCTATTCAAGGCCTGATTATGAGGTTGCACAATATGCCTTTGGCATCGGTGCTAGGGCGTGAGCCCCGCCTCATCAACAATAATAATAATAATAATCATTCCCTTATATTTACATAGGCCTTCAAATCGAATGAAAATATAACTCTTTGCTACTCTGTTATTATTAGAGATTAAATAGCAATGAACACTTTCGATAAGTGCAGTCTTTTGAAGCTATTTAACACTTTTCGAAAGTCGCAAAAGTGCGGGAGTTCGGTCCAATGGGACCTCCCAATTATGGTTTCGATCGAAAAGTTGGGAACTGTCCGTTTACCGATATCGTGTCCATTCGCTATCCAATATCTTGTCCATTTGCCAGGCGATATCGTGTCCTTTCGCTATCCCATATCTTTTCCATTAGCCAGGCGATATCGTGTCCATTCGCAATCCCATATGTTGTCCATTTGCCAGCCGATATCGTGTCCATTCGCAATCCCATACGTTGTCCATTTGCCAGCCGATATCCTGTCAATTTGGCAGTAGATATCGTGTCCATTTACCAGCCGATATCGTGTCCATTCACCAGCTATATATCGTGTCCATTCGCCAGCCGATATCGTGTTCATTCGCCAGCCGATATCGTGTTCATTCGCCAGCCGATATCGTGTTTATTCGCCAGCCGATATCGTGTCCATTCGCCAGCCGTCATGGTGTCCATCCGCAAGCCGTTTTTGCGTCTATTCACCTTTCAATTTCATAACCGTTTACCAGTTGATTTCGCGCCCATCCACTTACCGATTTTCTGAGAGTTTCATTGCAAATTTCGTGTCCTCTAGACAACCAATTTCGTGTTCATTCGCCTGCTGATTATATGACCGTTTGATTGCAAATTTCTTGTCCATTCGCTTACCGATTTCGTATCCATTAAGTGTATTTTGCAATCAACCGTAGTAAACGTGCGTATATACTGGGATAGCAAGACACTTATCTGGGCGGACATTTCGCACTGTAGTAGGGCCGGATTAACCACTAGGCAAGTTAGGCAATTGCCTAGGGCCCGGATATCTGAGGGGCCCGTAATCAGCTAGTTTTCAAAAATTGAGAAAATGAAAAACCAAAAAATATATTCCCCCTCTTTCTCTACCGAAACATAACGTCACTGACACAATGGAAAAGCCAGGTGAGATGTAACGGCAGCCTAATGTTAAAAAACCCGTTATCCAAAAACATTATTACACTTTATAAGGGAAGAAAGAAAAAGACGAAAATAAACTTAAAAATTCAATGGAAATGTATATTGAGAAGTCACAATCCTCGGACAAAGAAATTTCATTTTGAATTCGTGTTGTTAATGATCGTCATTAAACTCTGGAGTTGCATTGTATGATTCCTTGATAAGCTTTATTCAGGGTGGTCGTGATAATTTGAAATATTTTAAATAATTGCTCAGCTCACAAAAGAGATAATTTACAAAGGTAATGAAGAAAGGGGAAAAAATACGTAAACGGTTCTTTGCTGAAGGCGCCGGAAAGAACAAGGCGACCCAAGGCTTTGGCTCGTAATAGTAGCCACATCGTACAGTACTTGACAGGGGTACAGAAAATTCGAGTGAATAGCCCTCGATGCGCTACCTTAACTGTTTTAAAATGATTTCATTTTTTTTACTCCTACTATAATTATAATAGTGTGACACAAACGTGAGTACCCCCACGATAAGCATCCTTTAACAGTGGTTTATCGAAATACCCGTAAATGCCCATTAAAAGAAGTACAGAAAATGAGAGTGAATAACCCTTCGTTGCCCTAACAAAAATAATAACCCTTAATCCTCACTTCAATCAATTTCCTGACATTATAATTGTAATATTTAGGGCCACATGCTAGTACTTTTTTTAAATTCTTCTCGATTTGTGGAGAAATACACGTAACTTCTAATAATAAACATCTCTTTCAGACCATTCTAAACATCTCTTTAAGACCATTCTAAACATCTCCTTAAGACCATTCTAAATATAACGTCGGAATATTCAGGGCCGGATTAAGAATATTTTGGGCCCTAGGCAAAGCCTTAGTTCCGGGCCCCCAGCAGACCACAGTTTAAGAGAATCTAAGAAACATACTATTTTTATATCTTTGGCTGCGTTCAGTAACCGGCATCAAAAGCCTCGATGACTAAAAGATGACATCGATGTCTTGGCGTCTTTGGGCGTGACGTCATGATGCTCATCGGATGCCCATCAGAAAAATCGGCTGTGAGAGGAGGTTTTTTTGATGAGCATCGGATTCATGACGTAAATTTCGTCATTTTGCGCCGTGACAAAAAATGGAGGGAACTACATCTCAATTCCCTGCAATCTTAAATAATGAAGAATTGAGAACTATTATCCTTATGGATAATAATACTTAAAAGCAATTTGGCAATATATTATTGCGGTAAAAAAGGATTGAATTTTTTTATCTAATAAAAATGTTTTTGACTTTTACATTTTGTTGTCAAGCGCGTCGGACTCGTCGCCTATTTGAAAAGCATCGATTACCCAAAATTGTACCGTCCAACAACTACAACGTCATTACGACGTCAACAGAACACCGAATTCATTTTCCCAAACATCGATTTTTTTCCTGATGAATGTTACTGAACGCAGACTTTAATTGACTTTACATTTAACTGCATATTTAAATTTCATTTTGAACTCAATAGTTAAATTACTTTCTTTCTACCTTATAAGAAATTTATCAATTATCTCTTCATAGTCTATGAAGTCGTTTAGTAAATCCTTTTCAATATACAGGGTGTTTCTGATAAGTCTGCCATAAATCAAGGGGCGTGTTCTTTGGGTCAAACTGAGTGGAAAGTGTCAAAGAACATGGGGTGTACAAGAATTTGCAACGAAGATATGGCCCCCCAAACATTGGCCCCTAAAACAAGAAAATATTCGAAAATGTAGACTAAAACAAATTCAGCCTTATCAACTTGTTTAGAAATAATGAGACAATTTCAATTGTTTCCCTCTAACATCGTTATTGAACTTTCACCTGGCAGAAGTGTATTAAATGAGTAGAAGTATGCCTACTCTAGTAAAGTAAATTCAAAGTATCATGGTACCTTTCGGTTGGTATTACTTTTATTCTTAACAAGTTAACATGGACGTTTACAGGTATTGTTCAAAATGTCCATCAACGGCGTTAAGACAAACATGAACCCGTCTTTCGAAAGATTCTTGGACATGTTGGAAGATTCCTGGCATGTTCCTGATTGTTTGACAACCTTCAATAATTCGTCTTCGCAAGTCTTCCTCATCACGGACTTCATTCTTGTACACGATGTCTTTGAGATGACCCCAAAGATAGAAATCGCACGGATTTAAATCCGGAGATCTGGCTGGCCACGCAACTGGTCCTCCACGCCCAATCCACCTCAAATTAAACGTAGCATTAAGATGTTCTCTAACTGCACGGCTGAAATGTGGGGGTGCCCCGTCGTGCATAAACCACATGTCACGAAGTAATGCTAACGGTATGTCCTCGAGTAGTTCAGGTAAAGTGTCTCTTAAGAACGTGAGATATGCTTCACCATTTAGTCTGGGTGGAAGAAAATGCGGACCTAGTAAATGATTACCGACAATGCCGCACCATACGTTTAAAGAAAATTGCTGTTGGTGACTTCTAACACTAGTTGCGTGTGGGTTTAATTGGCGCCATTCGTGGTGGTTGTGATAGTTCAGAATTCCATCCCGGGAAAAATGTGCCTCGTCGGTTACTAAAAGGACCCGTGGAAATTGATTGTCCTCTACTCTGGCCAAAAACCACTCGCAAAAGTCGATGCGTCTTGGATAATCTGCCGGGTTAAGAGCAATAACAATAAACGGTGGTTTGCTAAAAAGTCTTTGGGGTCATCTCAAAGATTTTTTTGACATCGTGTACAAGAATGAAGTCCGTGAATAAAAAACAATGCTGACAGTCATGACGCAAACGTAAAAACTAAACGGTGGTTTGCTATAAAGTAACGCGATGTTGTTGATAACGTCACAGTATCACTTCGAACGAACGTGTGGTAGTACAGTATGGCGTATACCAATGCAGAATATGCAGACATGCATCTCATGTATGGACTGGTGCAGGGCAATTCAGTGGAAGCACAGCGGCGATACCAGGAACAATTTCCGCAACGACGCATACCAAATCGTCGTACGTTCGAGGCTGTTGACAGGCGCTTGAGGGACATCGGACAAGTACAACCCAACAACGTTCGAGAGCGAGACATTCCAGAAGACATGGAGGAAATCGAGGAAGACGTCCTTGCCATGTTCGATGAGGACCCCTCGACAAGTACCAGACAAGTTGGACGACAATTACATGTTAATCACGTTTTGGTCTGGCGAATTCTCCGCGGACATCAGTTTCACCCGTATCATATTCAAAAGGTGCAAGCTCTTAACCCGGCAGATTATCCAAGACGCATCGACTTTTGCGAGTGGTTTTTGGCCAGAGTAGAGGACAATCAATTTCCACGGGTCCTTTTAGTAACCGACGAGGTACATTTTTCCCGGGATGGAATTCTGAACTATCACAACCACCACGAATGGCGCCAATTAAACCCACACGCAACTAGTGTTAGAAGTCACCAACAGCAATTTTCTTTAAACGTATGGTGCGGCATTGTCGGTAATCATTTACTAGGTCCGCATTTTCTTCCACCCAGACAAAATGGTGAAGCATATCTCACGTTCTTAAGAGACACTTTACCTGAACTACTCGAGGACATACCGTTAGCATTACTTCGTGACATGTGGTTTATGCACGACGGGGCACCCCCACATTTCAGCCGTGCAGTTAGAGAACATCTTAATGCTACGTTTAATTTGAGGTGGATTGGGCGTGGAGGACCAGTTGCGTGGCCAGCCAGATCTCCGGATTTAAATCCGTGCGATTTCTATCTTTGGGGTCATCTCAAAGACATCGTGTACAAGAATGAAGTCCGTGATGAGGAAGACTTGCGAAGACGAATTATTGAAGGTTGTCAAACAATCAGGAACATGCCAGGAATCTTCCAACATGTCCAAGAATCTTTCGAAAGACGGGTTCATGTTTGTCTTAACGCCGTTAGTGGACATTTTGAACAATACCTGTAACGTCCATGTTAACGTGTTAAGAATAAAAGTAATACCAACCGAAAGGTGCCATGATACTTTGAATTTACTTTACTAGAGTAGGCATACTTCTACTCATTTAATACACTTCTGCCAGGTGAAAGTTCAATAAAGATGTTAGAGGGAAACTATTGAAATTGTCTCATTATTTCTAAACAAGTTGATAAGGCTGAATTTGTTTTAGTCTACATTTTCGAATATTTTCTTGTTTTAGGGGCCAATGTTTGGGGGGCCATATCTTCGTTGCAAATTCTTGTACACCCCATGTTCTTTGACACTTTCCACTCAGTTTGACCCAAAGAACACGCCCCTTGATTTATGGCAGACTTATCAGAAACACCCTGTATATCAAAGATAAAGAACTTACTTTTTCAGGGCTAATGTGTTTCTTAGTAGTTTTCACTCTTTTTAAAGCTGAAAAGGATCTTTCGCCACTTGCATTGCAAACAAAAGAAATTTCTCAAAACAATTTCTAAGTTTGGAAAAGTTGAAATGATATTATTGGTACGAATGAAGGAATGAATGAAAGAATTGAGGGTTTTTGTTTTCTTCATTCTTCACGAAATGCTTGAAATGTAGCAGTTCGTTTTCAAGCTCTTTAAAATTTAAATCATTGCAAATACGTTTCTGCCAATTCTTGGAAAGCTCTAGAGAAAAATTCATCGGGGGCATTAATGTTAAAAATAGGTTTGAACTTTTCAACAGTGTCCTTGTTAATTTCAGATTGTTTTTTCGTATTTGTCATTAGATTGTCACATAAGACGTAAAACACTTTTATTTTGAAAGCGCCCCGTCAACTCGGTGTGTTATCATTGTTTTAGCCACAACGTATGATGTACATCTACGATGAGGCTCTTAATTTCGCCTCGTTTGGTTCGTGTATTTTAAGAGGATGGGGATTATATTAGTAACTTTAAGCATTGCATTTAATTGTACCAGTAAGGTTAAGCATTTTGAATTGTGTTTTACGATTGCTCTACAGATTTAAAGCGAGATAGAGAATTATGGTGTTACCTTAATTAAAATGGAAGGTTTAATACTCCCTTTAAAATTCCTGTCACCAGTCGACAATAAGGGTTTGACGCTTTCAATCCCGCTCTCCTATTTCAAAATCCAAAGAAATCGAGGGGAATTTTTAAAAAGCAAAATGAAGTATATTCCGACGTTATATTTAGAATGGTTTTAAGGAGATGTTTAGAATGGTCTTAAAGAGATGTTTAGAATGGTCTGAAAGAGATGTTTATTATTAGAAGTTACGTGTATTTCTCCACAAATCGAGAAGAATTTAAAAAAAGTACTAGCATGTGGCCCTAAATATTACAATTATAATGTCAGGAAATTGATTGAAGTGAGGATTAAGGGTTATTATTTTTGTTAGGGCAACGAAGGGTTATTCACTCTCATTTTCTGTACTTCTTTTAATGGGCATTTACGGGTATTTCGACAAACCACTGTTAAAGGATGCTTATCGTGGGGGTACTCACGTTTGTGTCACACTATTATAATTATAGTAGGAGTAAAAAAATTATGAAATCATTTTAAAACAGTTAAGGTAGCGCATCGAGGGCTATTCACTCGAATTTTCTGTACCCCTGTCAAGTACTGTACGATGTGGCTACGAGCCCAAGCCTTGGGTCGCCTTGTTCTTTCCTGCGCCTTCAGCAAAGAACCGTTTACGTATTTTTTCCCCTTTCTTCGTTACCTTTGTAAATTATCTCTTTTGTGAGCTGAGCAATTATTTAAAATATTTCAAATTATCACGACCACCCTGAATAAAGCTTATCAAGGAATCATACAATGCAACTCCAGAGTTTAATGACGATCATTAACAACACGAATTCAAAATGAAATTTCTTTGTCCGAGGATTGTGACTTCTCAATATACATTTCCATTGAATTTTTAAGTTTATTTTCGTCTTTTTCTTTCTTCCCTTATAAAGTGTCATAATGTTTTTGGATAACGGGTTTTTTAACATTAGGCTGCCGTTACATCTCACCTGGCTTTACCATTGTGTCAGTGACGTTATGTTTCGGTAGAGAAAGAGGGGGAATACATTTTTTGGTTTTTCATTTTCTCAATTTTTGAAAACTAGCTGATTACGGGCCCCTCAGATATCCGGGCCCTAGGCAATTGCCTAACTTGCCTAGTGGTTAATCCGGCCCTAAATATACTTCATTTTGCTTTTTAAAAATTCCCCTCGATTTCTTTGGATTTTGAAATAGGAGAGCGGGATTGAAAGCGTCAAACCCTTATTGTCGACTGGTGACAGGAATTTTAAAGGGAGTATTAAACCTTCCATTTTAATTAAGGTAACACCATAATTCTCTATCTCGCTTTAAATCTGTAGAGCAATCGTAAAACACAATTCAAAATGCTTAACCTTACTGGTACAATTAAATGCAATGCTTAAAGTTACTAATATAATCCCCATCCTCTTAAAATACACGAACCAAACGAGGCGAAATTAAGAGCCTCATCGTAGATGTACATCATACGTTGTGGCTAAAACAATGATAACACACCGAGTTGATGGGGCGCTTTCAAAATAAAAGTGTTTTACGTCTTATGTGACAATCTAATGACAAATACGAAAAAACAATCTGAAATTAACAAGGACACTGATGAAAAGTTCAAACCTATTTTTAACATTAATGCCCCCGATGAATTTTTCTCTAGAGCTTTCCAAGAATTGGCAGAAACGTATTTGCAATGATTTAAATTTTAAAGAGCTTGAAAACGAACTGCTACATTTCAAGCATTTCGTGAAGAATGAAGAAAACAAAAACCCTCAATTCTTTCATTCATTCCTTCATTCGTACCAATAATATCATTTCAACTTTTCCAAACTTAGAAATTGTTTTGAGAATTTTCTTTTGTTTGCAATGCAAGTGGCGAAAGATCCTTTTCAGCTTTAAAAAGAGTGAAAACTACTAAGAAACACATTAGCCCTGAAAAAGTAAGTTCTTTATCTTTGATATATATTGAAAAGGATTTACTAAACGACTTCATAGACTATGAAGAGATAATTGATAAATTTCTTATAAGGTAGAAAGAAAGTAATTTAACTATTGAGTTCAAAATGAAATTTAAATATGCAGTTAAATGTAAAGTCAATTAAAGTCTGCGTTCATTAACATTCATCAAGAAAAAAATCGATGTTTGGGAAAATGAATTCGGTGTTCTGTTGACGTCGTAATGACGTTGTAGTTGTTGGACGGTACAATTTTGGGTAATCGATGCTTTTCAAATAGGCGACGAGTCCGACGCGCTTGACAACAAAATGTAAAAGTCAAAAACTTTTATATTAGATAAAAAAATTCAATCATGATCCTTTTTTACCGCAATAATATATTGCCAAATTGCTTTTAAGTATTATTATCCATAAGGATAATATTTCTCAATTCTTCATTATTTAAGATTGCAGGGAATTGAGATGTAGTTCCCTCCATTTTTTGTCACGGCGCAAAATGACGAAATTTACGTCATGAATCCGATGCTCATCAAAAAAACCTCCTCTCACAGCCGATTTTTCTGATGGACATCCGATGAGCATCATGACGTCACGCCCAAAGACGCCAAGACATCGATGTCATCTTTTAGTCATCGAGGCTTTTGATGCCGGTTACTGAATATAAAAATAGTATGTTTCTTAGATTCTCTTAAACTGTGGTCTGCTGGGGCCCGGAACTAAGGCTTTGCCTAGGGCCCAAAATATTCTTAATACGGCCCTGCACTGTAGGGTACGGTCTAAGGTCACAAATCAGGTTATCCAAAAAACCGTCCAGATATTTAAAATTCAGTACTGTCCCCGCAGTTGATTTTTGTTGCAAGGGGAGCTTCAGAGTCAAACTTCTGGGAAACATCTCCCATTGGCTAAAAAAAGTTGTGACAAAAAAGGCAGCGCTGCGTCGCATAGGTCGCGGATGAACATGTCGTTTACATTAGTCCCGACGGTCGTGTTTACATATCAGGGGTAATTATGGTAATCATGGAACTAACTACCGCTAGGGACGGTCCGCACCGATAGAACTTACATTAGTCTCTCTGGAAAACATTCGTTGATAAACCCTCCCGCTTTTAAATCCCCCCTCCTGAAATTTGGTGATTCAAAACGGAAATAAGGTAATTTTTAACGCCACCTATAATTTAGTTTTCGTACTAATATATAAGATCCGCAGTAGAAGTCGTCCGCTATGCTAGGCGTAGCTTAACCATGGCGTTACCTTTGTGTAAATTGTGCTACTATGGAACTAATTAACGCTTAGAAATTCATTTTATCCCTAACTTTGAAACAATTTATTTACGGAACTAAGTATTTAACACTTTAAAGGCTGTACCGTTGTTTTTAAAATAATTATAAATATGGATATGTGTGTATAGTGGTTGTAGAAGTGATAATCGTCAAGATCATAAATAGTACATGAGATATGCAGAGTTTATCGCTTTTCTTAAACCTAAGCGTAATTTTGAAATAGCAGACTGCTTTTAAGGCTTTTTGTTACCCCCCTCCCCCCTTGTAAAAATTTAATCACTTTTCCGGTTCGCACCAAATTCTCGCTAGGGTGCGTTGTCACCGAACATTTCTCAGATATTCACGCTTGCGGACCGTCCCTAGCGTTAGTTAGTTCCATGTGGTAATTATGGTAACTATGATAGTTACCGTTTCCCGGTCTCTTTATGGGATGAAGAAGTCAGGCCCCAATCACGTGAAGAAAGATTTCCAAGAGAGGAGCAAGAAATTTGAAACAGGCTTAGGAAAGGGGTAAAAAAACTAAACCCCCATCCATGGAGTTAAAAAGAGTTCTTACCCCAGCAGAGACGTATGCTATACCAGCTAATATAATTATTTACTTCCTAGGCTAATTTTAAGGACCTGGTTTTGATACCTTTGAACGAAAATTTCTCTCCCTTTCAAGGAGGATCTCCTCGGAATGACAAATCCCTTTTGGTGTTCCATGAAAATCTCTCCGAAGTTCACTCCCTCGAGGTTGCTGAAGTCAACACAGTGGCGTTGCATTGTGAATACCCAGTTTATGAACGCCCTATTTCCTTTCGCTTTGAAAATGTCCCTATCCTTCAAACCTAAATCTTTCCATTTCTCAGTACTTGCCTGGTAATCATCCCAAAAAGCCTTGTAGTTTCTCTGAAAATTTATGATACTAATCAAGACAAATCTATTCATTCAAGTATACCTTTACTAAAGGAAATGCCACTAAAGAAGTGAGCACAAATAAAAAGGAGAGTCAATCAGTCAAAGATAGAAGGGGGAACTATAAAGTGCGGCCAAGATGGCTCTCACGCGCACCTACCTCGGCGCACAGCTGAGGAGTAAGACGTCACGTGATTCGTTAAGAAGGAAATTCAACAATGGTAAACCACGAAAATAGCGTTAGAGGCTCACTCATCGGCCGTATAGCTGAGCGCCAAGGATAAAGCTCAGCTCAGCTCGGGCTCACGACATTTTCACTTTCTAAAGAGATGTCAGCTCGGGCTCAAATTTGATAATTTAATTAATGGGTCTCCGCTCAGTCTCGGGCTCATCAGTATAAACATTTTGAGCTTAGTTCGGACTCAAATTTTATCATTTAATTAACGGGGCTCAGCTCAGGTTCGGGCTCATCACTTTATATAGTTCTAGCAAAAATAAATAGGGGAAAGTGTCGGACTGCCATATTTTCCTGCCTTTGCCTAAGCTTGACATGCATTTCGAGACGCTCAAGCGCGCGAGAGGTGTTTAAAATGGTATCAGCCAATCAGATTTGTAGTTGATGATGTCATTCTTCCCGAGAATAACGCTCGTTCGCCACCAAACGGGAGAATTTGCATAGGCGTATCTCAAGGAAGAGACCTCCGCGCTCCGTTCTATTTTGTTGTTTAGTGTTATTTTCGCGTTTGAACGAGGTTAAAGTTTGTTTGAAACGTTAGCACGCCGAAATTAAATTAAAATTGCCGCGGATGTTCTTGAAATCATCATTTAATTATAAAAACACATCGTTAAAATCCTTTAGAATTTCGTTTAAACTTAGGCCCTGGGTTGTCATTATAAGCTAAAACGTTTTCATATTAGTAAATAGCATCAATATTAGCAAACTAAATTAATACAATCATGTACATCATCAAATTAAATTGTGGCGATAAACCGCAGTGGCCACAGTTAGCCTCAGTCAAAAGCGGCTAATGTAAAATGAAACCGCGCTATTTCTTCACGCGCAATATCACAAATTATCTTAGGTACGTGGTGAATAGGCGAGGGGGATGAAACAGATTTCGCGAGTATGTATTCACCCCTCCAAATGCATGCCACAGACGAGGGAGAGAGTCCGACACTTTCCCCTATTTATTTTTGGTTCTAGCTCAAGCTTGGCTCAATATTTAACTTCGAGCTCACCTCGGTCTCGGCTCCTAAAACCCACTGAGGAATGAGGATTCAGCTCAGTCACATTTTTCTTCTCTTATTTGACTACTCTTTCGCATTTTAAAACATCCATTTTACGTTCTTATATTAACTTCTTACTCACAAAATGCGCGAAATTTTTCTTGAACGAAAGTGTACCAAGTACTACAAACTCCAATGTACTAACGAAGTGGAATTTCCTGCCATCTATGGCATATAGGGAAAGCTTAAATATCGTTCCACTCTGTTTATGCATGGGTGAAAAAAAAATAACAGGGATAAATCACGGCGGTAAAATGTTTGTTCGAAACGCACCCTCGCGGCCGAAATTATAAGAACCGGAAACATTCAATTTACCGATTCACGGGGCCAAGTCGGTTGGTGTTTCGTCTGCTTTTGTACCCACGTAATCGTAGCTACTTCGTAGCTTTGAAATGTTGAATGAAAATCACCATAAAAGTAAATGAAATGTTTTCCGCATATAACTATGAAGTGTTGGGTATCCCGCGCCCCATCCTCGCTAATGGAAAATTTGGAAAACCATATTTTAACAGGTTTTGTGTGCCAAGGTTTAACTGATTTCTTCTATGTACTTGATAAAACCGTTGAAAACGTACTTTTGTATACTAAATGTCTGAATATGAGGAACATATTAACTATCTTAAAAACAATTTATGCAAGTTTCCAACCCTAACAAATCGTACGAAAATTCTCAAACGTCTAAAGTTAACGGAATCGATAATTTTAAATTAAATTTCCCGAGGTTACCACGAGATGGCAAAATTTCTATAAATCTACTTCCGAATTTGAATCGGTAAACGAGCTCAAAAAATAAAATCGAAATCAAATCTGGCAGCCTTGTTGGTAACAAATGTGTTTCCCTCTTAGTAATGTAAAGTCTACGAGTTTGATTATATCCCTGTTAGTTTTTACCTCTCCGAGTGACGTATGTCACGGAGAGGCTCTAATTTCGACGTGTCTGTCTGTTGTTATTGACTTACACCCCAGGGGACCGCGTTCGCAGTTTTCAAATCGGAGCAAACGTTTTCCCAAATTCCGGACCGCATTTACAGTTCCCGGAAATTTGGAAAATTGTATTCCACTTACCATAGCTATTATCCATTACCTGTCTAACACCACCATCCTCTGGCCATTCGTCCATCTCATATGGACACCAGTCTTTACCCACTGGCTTCTATAGTCCACCATTATTTTGGCTCTTTTTCCATGCCACATGGACACCAGTCTGTACACACTGGCTTCTACACACCACCATTTTCTGGTCTTTGCCCATCCCACTTGGACACCAGTCTGTACACACTGGCTTCTAAACACCACCATCTTCTGGTCTTTGTCCATCCCACATGGAACACCAGTCTGTAAACACTGGCTTCTAATCCCCACCATCTTCTAGTCTTTGTCCATCCCACATGGACACCAGTCTGTACACACTGGCTTCTACACACCACCATTTTCTGGTCTTTGCCCATCCCACTTGGACACCAGTCTGTACACACTGGCTTCTAAACACCACCATCTTCTGGTCTTTGTCCATCCCACATGGAACACCAGTCTGTAAACACTGGCTTCTAATCCCCACCATCTTCTAGTCTTTGTCCATCCCACACGAAAACCAGTCTGCACACCTGGCTTCTACTCCATCATCATCCTTAAGGTTAAGACATACGCGGCGATCGGCCAGGGTTACGAGAAACGTCCGGCCTCCCTAAGGTGGGGCTTCCACCAAAGATTCACGCAATTGCGCTGTTCTTATCCATAGCTGCGATTCGAAACCCTTATATACTACCTATTTTAGTAAGGCGAAGCAACCGGCGTATGCTTCATTTCAAACGCCAATATTAGTCAAGTCTCTCAAGAATGTTTAATTGTTCTTTTTTAAAACGATGTAACGTTCAATAAGGCGAATAACTAACGAAGAAAATATTAAATATTAATTATATTTATTTTAATATTTAAGATAATCTTGTTTCTCAATTCAAAATTAATACGGAAAGAGTTAAAAAGCAGTCTATGTTATTGTCTGTGTGTCCGTCCGTTATTACACTAGTGCCGCAGTGCGCTGCGTTAGAAGTTCGTTTTGTTTTGATGTGTAAAGAAATCCTACAGAACCATAATATTCCCTTTATCCTTAATATAAAGTGAATATGATGAAATATTTTTCGTAATTATGATGCATTTAGTGCTTTTGTAGCTTTAAAGCTCTGTTTCATTTTGATATTCCAAAGATTTTTTTTAATATTATTATTTGAAATGGCTGTTTATATATTACTTAAGCTATACTACATCTGTATAATAATCATTGATTTAGTAATTTCATGAAGAAAGCTAAGATCTAGACTCCGGCGGGTATATCTAGTATTACTAGCAATAAGCTTAGTGAAATAAAGAGTAAATAATTGAGGCCTGAGGTGAAGTAAACTTTGGGTTTTGATTTTCGTGTCTGAAACGAAGAGACATCAACGGTTCAGAGTGAGCCGAAAGTTAAATACACTCTTAAATAATCAGGTTAAGATTTTATAATAGAAGAAAAGATCATGGTGGCAATTAGATTAGTAGGGCTAAGCTACAGAGTTTTTATTCTCTTTAAGGTGCGCATTGACTATCAGTGCGTCTAGCTACAATTTAGCTTTGGTATTATTTAACGTTAACACTCATGTTGGCAAACTAAGAATATTGTTGAGGTGAGACGAGACGATAGTGTTTACACTGCTAACCAGTTGTGAATGTAGCTATCAGAATATAGGGTAAACAGCTGAAGCGTAGACTTCATTTCCTGTTCTTTTTGCCATTAACTGATTTCCATGTGTCCAAGATTTATCCTTATTGGATGTAAAATGTCGTCTGCTTTACTGTATATTCGCTATGCTTGGAATACTGCTTCAATATTTCGTAAATTTTTACTTCAAAAAAGAGAAATAATTCCATATCTAGGTAAATAACTTTGTAGTAGTAGACCTCTTGACTCTGAGAGGTAATATTTTGGTTTTCCCAACTTGTTTTTTTTCATCCATCGTTTATGGATTCCAAAAAAGGAAGAGCTTAAGCTCATTATTTTGTATAGTACGTAGGTACAGATAATACAAGTTTAGTGAGTCCGGGCTCGTAATCAACAGATCATAGATGTTTTGTGAGCCTCAGCTTGGGCTCACGATTATCTTGACTCGGGCTCAGCTCACGCACATTTGAAATTACAAATATTAACCGAGCTCGGCTCGGGCTCAAACTTATGCACGCTTTTAGGCAGTACCTCGCTCAAATCTCAGACCACCTAAGCCATGGACAGACATAGTCGTGTTAAACCCGCGTTAACAAATGGCAATGCGTGGCACATGCCCTCACGCGTCTACCGATAGCAATTTATCCCCAAATGTCCCGTAAAGTAAAATTCGTCTGTAATGGTTCGGGAAAAGAATGATCGAGGGAGTTAAACAGAATCGAGCCGCTCGAGCGCCGTCAGTGCTTGGGAGGTCAATGGTTAGGATAGTTTGGTTTTGTTAGGTAGGTTTGACAATTTCCAACAATAAAAATTATTAAATCATTCGAATAAATACTGGACTTAAAAAACAACAAATTGAAAAAAAAAAATGAAAATTCGTGATTGGAAAGCCGCCCAAATTGCGGTATTCGGTCCAATAGGATAAGATCGAACCAGACTTTCGATCCAATGGTACACAATTTATTTCGAGCCCTTTTTAATTCACTTTTGTTATGAGAACAAGATATACTAAGGTTGAGATAATAATTCTATATCACACGCTTCTTGACCTCATGCTATAGTATTTTACTTCTTCATATTCCCTTTCAGGGGTTAAGGACATACTTTCAGGTAATTTTCAATGTTGTTGTTTTCTTTGACGATGATATTCATGTTGGGTTCCTTCATCAACTCGTCAAGAGTCCGGATGTTTGGGGATGATTGGTAAACGTGGTACGATGACACATTGGCTCTAGTTATTGACGTGATAAACATGATCGCGATACCCAGAAATCCCACGTATTTCAGCGTCAAATCACCTTTGTATTTTGAAGGACCATTCAAGTAAAATTTTAGCTAGTAAAAGGCAAATTTTTGCTTGCCTATTTTCGTATTTCCAGTTGTTGTTTCCAATTGTGGTAGTTTCAATCGTTTCCAGTTGATAAGTACAGCGCATAGAAAGAAAAGGAACCAATCCTAGAAATGATTTTCAATTTTAAATTTGAATGATATTGCCCTTTTATGCAAATCAGGATTACATAGATTTCCCCTACTTGAAATCTTTAACAGGTCTTTATGCTTGAGTTAAAGGGGAGGAGGTGTAGAAATCGTCACCCCTAACGTCAAGCATAATGTATTTGAACTAAAAAACCACTTCATATTGACATTATGAAAAACGTTTTTACAAACGAAAAAACCTGATATATACTACATCGTTGATTTTGGGTCGCCACTCACTGTTCTTGTCACGGCTTCTAAAGAACAGATATTATTTATTCTAACCTTTTCATATAACATAACTTCGTTGTTATGGCAAAAATTATTTATTTTTAGCTTCAAAAAATGTCAGCCGAAATAAAAAGTAAAGAAAATGTGTTAAGATAATGAAGTTGACGCCCTTGATAAGAATCGACAGTTTTTAGCTGTGACCTGTGAAATTAATTGTCATGAAGTAATACTACCGCTTTAATAGTTGATGCTGTCATGACATGTGATATTAATTGTCATGACGTAATGTTACCGCTTTAATAAATGGTGGTGTTATATGAAACGGTTAGAATAAATAATATCTGTCCCTTAGAAGCCGTGACAAGAACAGTGAGTGGCGACCCAAAATGAACGATGTAGTATATATCAGATTTTTTCCATTTGTAAAAACGGTTTTTTTATAATATGTGTCCCTTCCTTGGTCTTACTGATTATGAAATATGAAATGATTAATTTCAAACGGAATGGATATTTATGTGTCCCTTCCATGTCTTGGTCTAAACTGATAATGAAACGAATCGGAGATACGTGCATTTTAACTCAAAGAGAGTCCAAGTCTCGATAAACGAATCGGAGATACGTGCATTTTAACCTCAGTGCCTTGGAGTTACGAGAATTTTGAACTCTAGTACGGCGTTAAAAGATCCCCCACCGTGATATACGTTAGATAGACCACCAATGCAGAATGACCTACTCTCGTCGCTGATTTTAACAGCAGAAGGCTTAATAACGCATTGTCGTTTATTCGCGTGAAGCCGTAGGGTTGCCATTTCTGCACCTCAAAAATACCTACGACCAAGGGTACGGGTTGCGGCACTAGGGCTATAAACCAATTGGCGTTTATTCGCTTGAAGCCATAGGCCTGCCATTTCTGGCGACAAAAATATCTACTCTCTCATTTTAAAAATTTGCTCGTAGAAAGGCAGGAAACTAGAACGACCCGTATATATCAGCCAGTCTGTCGACCCCGATTACTGAAGTCAGTGAGCACAAATAGAAAGGAGAGTCAAAGAGAGAAGAGGGGAGGTAACTATGATAACGGTCGACCATCATGGCTCTCACGCGCACCTACCTCGGCGCACAGCCGAGGAGTAAGACGCCACGTCATCCGTTGAGAAGTAAATTCAACAAGTTGGGAAAACCAAAATAAACCTCTCCGAGACGAGACGAATTCACTTTCTAATCTAAACACAGGTCCACCAGCAAGTGAGAAAAACCGGAAATACGTAGTTCAAATTGGCGGGATATTGCGAAGGTCATTTGTAAAGGTTTAATCGTTTAACATTTCCCTGTGTATCCACATATTTCTAATGAGGACCTAATATCTATCACTTAAGTGTGTGTATTTAACTTTCGGCTCACTCTGAACCGTTAACACCTCTTGTAAGAGGACCCGAAACAAGGTCAATTCTGGTTTAAATCTAGGGTACAGTGTTGTTCTTAGCAATTTTGGGAATGTACTTTTCTCAACTCTAAAACGTACTTTTCCAGAAAAAGGGGGGAAAACGTACTTTTAACTTTCACCCCCCTCCGAAACGCTTAGCGCGCCATCTAAGATACCAAATATCTTAAATATAATTATAAGATTATTTTTTATATTAATTTATGGAATATTATTTATTTTATTCTAATTGTTTTATCGATCCATATTAATTAAAACCAAGTAATTAAAACTAAATAAACCACGGGAACATCAAAAGTCTCAAGCGTTAAGGAATGCTTAACCTCTCTACTCCGATAGCAGTAACACGTTTAGTCGTTTCCCCCGGACCCCCACTCAAGTTTAGCGCCACTCTGGAAAAAACAATTCCAGGGAAAGGGTTCAAAGGGTACAAAAGAACGATGGGTGATTGGCTCATTTTTCCTTTTGGCTTTTTTGCCATGCGTAGAGACTTATTTTTTTTAAAAAGGAAGTGAGTTGAAAAATAAAACAAGGTGTCCGCCAGATTAAGTTCGTCCAAAAAAAGAATCAACTTTTTCAAATACTAAGAGATTAATTTCCTCGTCGTTATTCAAAAAAGTGCAAAATCGTCCCCCAAAAATTTAAAAAATACTTCCCATTCTAGAAATTCCAAAAAGTACTAAATAACCTACCAAAAATACAAAATGTACTCGAAATTTGAAAATGTACTAAAAAAGTACATTTGTACTACCAAGAACAACACTGCTAGGGTATCTTATTTCATAGACACAATCGCTTCAACACTTATAGAGAGACGAAGTATTAAAATCCATATTATGTAGTGAAGTTGCGTTTACACTATATATAAATGTAGTAAAGCTGAATTAAAAAGTAAACACCAAATTTGAAATGTTAATATAAAAGATGTTCTTGGAATATTGAGATGAAACAGAGCTTTATAGCTACACAACTACTAAAAGAATCGTAATGTCGAAAAATATTTAAAATATTTCCATTTAATATTCTGCAAAAAGGAAATGTTATCGTTTTGTAAAAGATCTTTTCATCCTACTCGCTTTATATTAACTTTGATATGCGTGTAGTGTTTCGATTCGAATGCAATCTTCATTACTCGTTCTATATAAACTCTCACCTGTGTCATTACATAGAAAGAAGTTTATCTTAAATAATTAATTAAATATAACTGATATTAATTATTTTAATCGTCAGTATTTTACGTTAATTATAGTTAAGTCGGTTTAAGAAACTTAATTCCTAAAATAATTTTAAACATAGCTATCTTTAACGTTATACCTCTAGGGAACACCTATATCAGAACTGAGAACTTTCGTAAATTTAGGGTATATAAGGCGATTGATTCACATTAAGTGATAAGAAAATGCGCAATTGCGTGAACCTTTGGTGGAAGCCCTGCCTTAGGGAGGCTAGACGTTTCTCGTAACCCTAGCCGCTCGCCGCGTACATATAAGCCTAACGACGATGTTGGAGTAGAAGCCAATGGTGCAGATTGGTGTCTATGTGGTATAGACGGAAGACCAGGAGATGGTGGTTGTTAGAAGCCAATAAGGATAGATTGGTGTGTATGTGGGATACACGAAAGACTAGCACATGGTGTTGTTGTTAGAAGCCAATAAATACTGAGGGTGTTGAGTGAAAGAATTGGCGGTTACTCATCAGATGATTGGCGTTAATTAAGATAGATAAAGCTTTTCGGAATTTCTGTGTACTGCGAACGCGGTCCGGAAATTGCGAACACGTTTGCTCCGATTTGCCAACTGCGAACGCGGTGACAGACAGACAGACACACACACAGACACGTCCAGTGTAAAACCTCTCCGTGACGTCATCGTCACTCGGAGAGGTAAAAAGGGTAAACACGTAAATACGGTTAGAGTCTCACACCTCGGCCGTAATACTGGCCGAAACCTAAACAAACTTCTCTGATATTTTCCCTATCCGTTGCACCAATTGCACATGTGCGGCACTTGGGGTGGATGTAGTAAATATTCGTTGGATAAAAAAGAAAGTGTCCAGGAGAAATTTGTTCAATATTGTTACTTGTAACGAAATATTAGACCAAAATTTTAGACATAGCAAAAAATATATTTTAATTGTCGTGTTAAAGATTATATTGTGTAAAAAATAAGAATGAGAATAAGGAATTTTAAAAAAAGTAGACTATTGATAAGCATTTTCTTTTTTTATTATAGTTAACATTTTAGATCTAAGCGGGGAATGCTTATCAGTTGTACCGAATTTGTTAAACGAGACAGTCACTGTACTTAACAGTAGCATTAAAAAAAAATTGTTGATTTTTAACTGTTAATAATGGTTTTCCGCTTGTGTTGATTTCAATCCGCCAGACATAAATAGATTTCAGTTGTTAGACTTTCTAAGTGTTCGATTAGAAAAAATAACATGGTGCCGAAAACGCGGGATAGGATTAGAAATTAATTTAGAAATTAAACGGAAAAACGGACCGAAAAAGTAGAAACGGTTAATAGAAGTTATTAAGCGTGTGTTTGAAAAACTTTGTGAACCCTCTACGAAATCTGTGACTGTACGAAGGAATTTCGGGAAATTCGCGTTCGGGAGCTCGAAAATTAAACTGTATATCCCAAACAATCCGAACTGAAATGGATCCGCATAAACGAAACGTCGGTAAAAGAGGCCACGCGAGAGGTTCGTTAACGCGTCTAGAAAATGAAATAAATCAAGCCTTAGGAGCCACGTCTTTAGCTGTAAACAACGCTATATTGACTAAATACGTTCTTCAGTTAGACAATATAGAATCGAACATTAGTGCTTTAAACGAGAAAGTGCAAGACGGACTGACTACGGACGCGGAATTGGACAAGGACTTGATGGATTGTGAAACAATTCAAAATAAAATCATCGATTTAAAGTCAAGGTGCATCGACGCTCAACAGAACTTGCAAATGACAAACCAGAGGTCATCAGCGTCAAGTACAACGAAGATAGTAAGCCAACCACAATCTCCTATACCTTTTAATAACGCGCAGACTGTAAATACGAAATTGCCGCGTATAACTATCGAGAAATTTTATGGAGATATTAGTAAATGGCAGGAATTTTGGACATCTTTTGAAAATACCTTCCACAATACCGAGTTACCCGATTCCGCCAAGCTTATCTATCTCAGAAGTTACCTAGGGGGTATTGCTTTATCTAGTGTTAGGGGTTTATCAATGACCTATCAGAACGCGGTGAACACTCTCGAAGAACGATTCGGTAGAGATGAAGATATAACACAAGCTCATATCGAAAATATACGAAATTTAGAACCTGTTAGAAAATCGTCAGACATAAGAAGTTTACGGAATTTCTTTGATGTTCTTTACGTTAGTGTTATGGGATTAGAGACTCTTAATGTTAAAAATCAATATGGGGCTGTATTAATTCCAATAATTACGGATTTATTACCAGAAGATATAGTTCTTAGTTATTCCCAGAAAAACCGGAAGGCGTTTTGTATTGATAAATTAATCGAGTTCCTAAAAGAAGAGGTCGAAAGTAGGGAACAAGCTAGTAAATTGAAAAAAGGTTTTAGCATTCAAGATAAGAAACCCGAAAACTCATTTACTAGAAACCCCATAATTAAAAAACCAAGAATCCATTCCACATCTGCTTTCAAAACAACTGTATCAGAAAATACTTGTTCATTTTGTAACGAGCTACACAAAATGGAAAATTGTAACACTCTAAATGCGGAGGAACGAAAGGAAGTCTTCAAGAAGCTATCACTTTGTTTTGTATGTGCACAGAAAAGACATACAGCAAGGTTTTGTAAGAAGAAAAGAGAAGTTTCCTGCAAATTCTGCCAAAAATGTCATTCGCACATGATATGTGATACTCAATACAAAGCTGTTTCCAGTCCAGACAACAAGAAAGAGGAAGACAGAACTATTCAAAATGAAGTTGCAACTCTGTCCACTATTCTCTCTAAGAATTCCTCATCAAAAATCTACCTCCGTACTGCCTGGGCAAAGATATATCATGATGGAAAAGAAGAAATCGTACGATGTTTGTTGGATGACGGAAGCCATCGTACATATGTATCATCTGATATATGCCAAAAGTTAAACCTGCCCATCATTGGAAGGGAATCGTTGAACTTGACAGTGTTTGAAGGAAAGAATAAAAGAATTGAGCGTCCAAAGGTACAATTGTCTCTAAGAAGCCTGTTTGACACTCGAAGCATAACCGTAGAAGCCATAGTATCACCAAAACTAAGCGGAAGTATCCCAGGAGTTCCGAGACAAGACTTAATGAAATTATCTGATGAAAGGGGATGGAAACTAGCCGATACACCACCCCACGATGGACTCTCAAGTTCCGAGGAAATTACATTGTTATTGGGAGCAGATTACTATTGGAAGGTATCTAGCGGCGTCACCGAAAGAATTAGTTCATCTCTCATGGCACATGACACCATCCTTGGTTGGACAATTCATGGAAAGGATGAAGAATTGCAAGATGACGAGTCCTCAATAGGCTCTTACAATGTATGCGTTTTTCACGTGATGAGTTACCATGAACGAAACGAAGAGGAACTAATATCTGAAAGTCTGAAAGCATTTTGGAAATTGGATGCACTGGGAATCGTCGACAAAAATGATGACCAATTGATGAATGAAAAAGCCATACAAAAGGATTTCGACTCTAAGATTTGCTACGATGGAAAGCGTTACACAGTTTGTCTCCCTTGGAAGGATGAAAGAAAACTTTCAAACAATAACTATCAACAAGCAAAAATTAGATTTCAAGGCCAATTAAGAAAATTCAGGAAGAATCCAGAGTTATTCAACAGATATGCTGAAGTCTTCGAAACATACTTGAAAAATGGAATAATCGAAGAGGTGAACATGGGAAGCGAATCTAAGACGACATTTTATCTGCCGCACAGAGAAGTAATTAATGAAGAAAGAAGCTCTACGAAGCTTAGAATCGTCTTCGACGGATCCTCCCATGCTTTAAATTCGCCGTCATTAAACGATTGCCTTAATTCAGGACCAGCACTCAACATGGACCTACTTGGTCTACTGATCAAATTTCGGAAGAATAAATATGGATTTACGGCCGATATTGAGAAGGCATTTTTGCAAGTGGGGTTATCAGAGAGCGATCGTGATGTAACAAGATTTCTTTGGATAAAGGATAGAACACTAGATCCAGATAAATTGCAATATCAAGTTTACAGAATGACACGAGTTTTGTTTGGCCTAACATCAAGCCCATACTTACTGGCAGCTACAATTCGCTACCATATCGAAAAATTCAAGCATGAACAACCAGAAATTTACAAATTGTTGCGAGATTTCCTGTACTTCGATGATCTTGTGGGTGGAGCAGAAGACGAAAATAAAGCTTTTGAATTGTTCAATGGAGCGAAGACGATGTTGGCAAAAGCTGGAATGCCATTACGAAAGTTCCAATCGAACTCAACTTGGTTGAATAAAAGGTTGTCTGAAGATCCAAGTGAATACAAATCTGTCAAAGACACCGGCAAGATATCAAACACGCTGCTAAAGGTTTTGGGAATCGCTTGGTGCCCGGAATCAGACATGTTATGTTTCGAAGTCTCCAAACTCCTGGACTTTCTCAGCAACAAGACAAATACAAAGCGTTTCATCTTGAAAGCCTCAGCTCGCGTATTCGATCCCATCGGGTTCATTTCACCTTTCACCGTCCGAATTAAATGTTTGTATCAAGAGCTATGGAAGAGGGGAACTGACTGGGATAAAGAAATCGATTCCGATTTGGAAGAAATTTGGAACAAGTGGTGTCTGGAGTTACCACTCGTGTCCCAACTAGAAATTCCAAGGTACTATGGTGAAAATAACGAACATCTACAATTGCACTGCTTCACGGATGCAAGCGAAAAGGCTTATGGAGCAGCGGTTTACATTTGGTCTATGGGAGAAAACAATATTCCAACTGTCTTACTACTGGCATCAAAAAGTCGTGTCTCACCTCTGAAAAAGCTTACGATTCCGAAATTGGAATTAATGGGAGCAGTCATTGGGGCCAGATTAATGAAAACCATCAAAACCAATTTCGAAGAAGAAAAGCCGTCTATACATTTCTGGAGTGATAACCAATCTGTTATTTCATGGATTCGAAGCAATGCCAGAGAGTGGAAACCCTTCATAGAAAACAGAGTGAGTGAAATTCAGGAGCTCACGGAACCCGAGCAATGGAGATATGTACCAACTAAACAAAATCCAGCTGATTTCCTCACACGGGGTCAAACCGTATCTGAACTTCAATCAAATGAAATGTGGTGGACAGGACCAGATTTTTTGAAAGGACATAAATCAGGATGGCCAATTCAACCCGAAAGGTATACCAGAACGAGCGAAGCGGACACGGAGAAAAGACCAAAATATACGAATTCCATTGTCCTATACACAAGCGAAGTTTCAAACGAAGGATTGGAACCCATTTTGAAACTAGAAGATTACAGCAACTTCTCAAGAGTAATAAGGACGACCGCTTGGATTTTGCGAGTACATTTCAATTGTAAAAATCCAATCAACAAGAAAAAAGGTGAATTGACCACAGATGAGATTAATCTAAGCGAAAATTATTGGATCAAGTTCACACAACAAGAAGCATTCCCGCGAGAAATTAAAGCCCTCAAGGAGAAGCGAGAAATCCCACCTGGTTCAAAACTTTTAGAGTTGAAGCCATATTTAGATGAAGACGGATTATGCCGAATGGGAGGACGACTGGGTTTCGCAGACCTTAAGTTGGATGAAAGACATCCCATAATACTACCAGAAGAACACAGATTTACTCAATTCATCATCAAGAACCACCATGAAAAGGTTATGCACATGGGTGTAACTTCTACACTCGCGAGTCTAAGAGGACGATTTTGGATTCCGCGTGGACGACAGATTATCAAAAAACAATTAGCTAGTTGTCTGCTCTGTAAAAGACTGAAGAAACTATCGTATCATCCAGAGACCGCACCATTACCTCCAGAACGCGTTAACGCGAGTTCACCTTTCGAGACAACGGGAGTAGATTTTGCAGGCCCAGTATATACAGGGTGTTTCTGAAAAGTCCATCACAAATTAAGGGGCGTGTTTATGGGACCAAACTGAGCGGAAAGTACCAAAGAACATGGGGTGTACAACATTTTGTTACGGAGATATGGCCTTCCAAACATTCGCCCCTAAAACAAGGAAATATCCAAAAATGAGGAGTAACACTTAAGACCGACTAACCAGCTTGTTTAAAATTACTAGACAATTTCAATAGCCTTTAATCGAACAATTGATTTCTACCTTTACTAATCAGAAGCGTATAAATGAGTAGAAGTATGCCTACGGTGGTAATGTAAAATTAATCCCAAGTGACATGATGTTTCAAGATCTTCCCAGCACCAAGTAAAATGGTTCTGATTGAAGGGACTTTTATTAGCACAGCGTAAACAACGTTATTTTCAGGAATTAGTCCAAATGTCCACGGGCGGCATTACAAAAACGAGGCAGTCTTTCGAATGATACTTGGACATGTTGGAAGATCCCTGGCTTGTTCCTGCTATCTCAAACCGTAAAAAGCTACGCAAATCTTCATCATCACGGACAACACTCTTGTACGTTAGGTATGACCTTGAGAAAACCTAAAAGGACATCTCGAATGTATTTGAAAAACCCATCTCCAATTAAGGGGCGTGTTGTTTGTTTCCAACAGAGTAAACTCGCCCAGAGAACAATTACAATGCAGAGCCACGTTTCGGCGTTAATGGCCCACAAAGGTGGTCCCAAAAACAAGAACAAACTTTAATTTGTTTCGTTCAGTAAGTGTTTCATGTGTCATAGATAAAACGCCATGATTAATGCACGAAGAAAATGAATTTATTGACAAGTTTTAACATTTAATTGCAACTAGTTACAAAAATTGTTCAAAGTGTTCACCACCCGCGTTAAGGCACACATTAGCACGTCTTACAAATGATTCCCTTACACGTTGAAAAATGCCTGGAGTTTCGCGAATTGTTTGACAGCCGTGAATTATTCGTCGACGTAGCTCTTCAACATCGGGCACTTCAGTCTGATAAACTAAGTCTTTCAGGTGGCCCCAAAGAAAGAAATCACAAGGGTTCAGATCGGGTGATCGAGCAGGCCACTCCACAGGTCCACCTCGACCTAACCACCGCAAAGGGAAGGTCGCGTTAAGATAATTTCGGACCGCGATGCTGAAATGTGGTGGTGCACCATCGTGCATGAACCACATTCTGTTTACCAAACCTAAGGGTACGTCTTCGAGTAGTTCCGGTAAATCGTCCCGTAAGAACTGCAAGTAAGCCACACCGTTTAACCTGGGCTCTAGGAAATATGGCCCAATTAAATTGTCACCCACAATACCACACCACACGTTTAAACTGAATTGTACTTGGTGACTTCTAACGCAAGTTGCGTGGGGGTTTAGCTGGGACCATTGATGTTTATTATGTAAGTTAATAATACCATCCCGTGAAAAGTTAGCTTCGTCAGTAACCAACAAATCCCGTGGGAAATCGATATCGTTTACTTTAGCCAGAAACCACTGACAAAACGCCGTGCGTCGTGGGTAGTCCGCTGGATTCAAACCTTGAACTTTTTGAACATGGAAAGGATGAAACCGGTGGCTTCTGAGGATTTTCCACACGAGCGTGTGGTTTACGCCTAATCGGCGACCAACTTGGCGGGTACTTGATTCAGGCTCGTCCTCGAAAATGGTGAGAACTTCGTCTTCTACGGCCTCTGGGATGGCTCTCGCTCTAGGTTGAGGTCCAGCCGGTTGGATTCGTCCATCTTGCCTCAAACGTCTGTCCACAGCCTCGAACGTCAGTCGATTTGGTAGTCGCCTCTGCGGAAATCTTTCCTGATACAAGCGTACAGCTGCAGCGGCATTCCCCTCGGCTAGTCCATACATTAGGTGCATATCCGCATATTCGGCATTTGTGAAGAAAGGCATTGTAACAGACTTCGTTGAATTATGAGTTTAATAAAACAAACACATGTACGTGAAACCTCTTTTATTCCTTTCTTAAAAAACATAGTGCTCTGTTTTAGTGCTCTGTTTTTTAAGAATAGGCGAAGTTCTCACTATTTTCGAGGACGATCCAAAAACAAGCAGCCGCCAATTGGTTTGCTGATTAAGAAAAAACCACACGCAACTTGCGTTAGAATTCACAAAGTACAATTCAGCTTAAACGTGTGGTGTAGTATTGTGGGTGACAATTTAATTGGGCCATATTTCCTAGAGCCCAGGTTAAACGGTGTGGCTTACTTGTAGTTCTTACGGGACGATTTACCAGAACTACTCGAAGACGTACCCTTAGGTTTAATAAACAGAATGTGGTTCATGCACGATGGTGCACCACCACATTTCAGCATCGCGGTCCGAAAACTTGTCAATAACATTTTCTTCGTGCATTAATCATGGCGTTTTATCTATGACACATGAAACACTTACTGAACGAAACAAATTAAAGTTTGTTCTTGTTTTTGGGACCACCTTTGTGGGCCATTAACGCCGAAACGTGGCTCTGCATTGTAATTGTTCTCTGGGCGAGTTTACTCTGTTGGAAACAAACAACACGCCCCTTAATTGGAGATGGGTTTTTCAAATACATTCGAGATGTCCTTTTAGGTTTTCTCAAGGTCATACCTAACGTACAAGAGTGTTGTCCGTGATGATGAAGATTTGCGTAGCTTTTTACGGTTTGAGATAACAGGAACAAGCCAGGGATCTTCCAACATGTCCAAGTATCATTCGAAAGACTGCCTCGTTTTTGTAATGCCGCCCGTGGACATTTGGACTAATTCCTGAAAATAACGTTGTTTACGCTGTGCTAATAAAAGTCCCTTCAATCAGAACCATTTTACTTGGTGCTGGGAAGATCTTGAAACATCATGTCACTTGGGATTAATTTTACATTACCACCGTAGGCATACTTCTACTCATTTATACGCTTCTGATTAGTAAAGGTAGAAATCAATTGTTCGATTAAAGGCTATTGAAATTGTCTAGTAATTTTAAACAAGCTGGTTAGTCGGTCTTAAGTGTTACTCCTCATTTTTGGATATTTCCTTGTTTTAGGGGCGAATGTTTGGAAGGCCATATCTCCGTAACAAAATGTTGTACACCCCATGTTCTTTGGTACTTTCCGCTCAGTTTGGTCCCATAAACACGCCCCTTAATTTGTGATGGACTTTTCAGAAACACCCTGTATAAGGTGTTATGATGAGAAAGAGAGGAAGTACGTACCATCAAAAACAAAAAGTTATATCGCGCTATTCACCTGCGCTACAACTAGAGCCGTTCATCTCGAACTTGTGTCAAATTTAAGCGCCGAAAATTTTATACTCGCGTTAAAACGGTTCGTGGGTCGTCGCGGTGTTAGCAGACTTTTTCTGTCGGACAATGCAAAAACTTTCCAAAGAACTCAGAAGGAATTATCGAAATTATGGAGCACTGTTCTGACTCCGGAAACAAAACAGTATTTTGGAAAGAATAAGATTGTTTGGAAATTTATAGTGGATTATGCTCCCTGGTGGGGAGGTATGTGGGAAAGAATGGTGCGAACGGTGAAAGATTGTTTAACAAGACGGCCCAAGGGCTCGTAATAGTAGCCATATCGTACGAGTGAATAGCCCCTCTATACCCTACCCTAATGAGTGGATAACCCCTCTATACCTTACCCTAATGAGTGAATAGCGCTATCTTTTTCAATGCTTAAATGATCTACCGTGCATAAAATCAGAGTGAATAGCCCCTCGATTCCCTACTCTCTAAACAGTGATTAAATTATAACCGTATAAATTTACTTATGGTTTAATTCTAATATTCCGGCGAATCGAAGAACAGATAGTTTTTAGTGATAATCCCCTCGATGAGCTTACAACATAGACTTATGCCGAATTTGCCGATGCACACTTATCGCATCTTATAAATTTCTAACAAGGACTTATGCCCAGAAACTTTTGAAAGAGAAAGTTTAGTTATAGTGATTACGCATTTTAGTGATTATCCCCTCGAATTACCTTTAGTAATGCTAAATGATCAAACGCATAACGCTCATTTAGCACTATGTTAGCTCTATCTAAACCCACATTTGAATTAACCGCCAAAACGTTCCAGTCAAACATAACATAGATGACGATAGCTACTGAACGAGAACGAAACACATGAGCGCGGTAGGAAACGGGGAAAATCGTTATCTATTTAATTAGCACATACATAAAAAGAAAATAAATATAAAAACCCCAAACATACAAATTCATAAGTATCCGACCCCACAGATAAAAATTCAAAAGTATCCGACCCCACAGATTATGAGGTACCCCACCCCACATCACCCCGACATTTTAGAGATAAAAATAGATAATAAAAAACTCGAGGTTTCTATCAAGTCTCTATGGTTTAGTGGTTAGAATGTTTGTCTACTGTGCCAGCGTCCCGGGTTCGAATCCCGGGTCTGACCTGAAAAAATTTTAATTGAAATTAAATCTCTAACCGAGCCCAGTAACCCCTATGGGTGGGTTGTGGTAATATAAAGTTCCTTTTAAGCTAAAATCTGACGATAACGAAGCGACAACCCCGGCCACTACTACTACTACTACTACTACTACTACTACTACTACTACTACTACTACTACGGACGGCTCGGGTCAAACTAAGAGCCTATCGTATACTACGATATGGCTAAAAAGGGTACTAGGCAGAGCGTTATTGTCTTATGAAGAACTAGAAACTATTCTCATAGAAGTCGAATCCGTAGTGAATTCGCGGCCTATTACTTTCACTAGCAACGACAGTAACGAATCTTCGCCCCTAACACCTTCGCACTTTCTTATTGGAAAAAGACTTGATACCCTTCCTCCGAGAAAATTTAAGATGAGTGAAATAGAATTACATAGGCCCGACTTGAGTAAAAGATGGAAACACCGCCAAGAACTTTTAAATAGGTTCTGGGTGCGATGGCGAAAGGAATACCTATTGGAATTAAGGACTGCCCAAAAAGTAAAGAGCATAAAATCAGGTTCCCCCTTAATCAACGAAAACGATGTAGTTTTGGTACGGGATGATAAATTACCACGACACCTTTGGAAAGTGGGGCGTATCTTGGAACTCCACTCAGGACGAGATGGAATTAGTCGGTCAGCTACCATAAAAACGAATCAAAAAATAATTAAGCGTCCATTACAATTGCTATATCCTCTTGAAGTTTAAAAAAAAAATAACTAAATTAATTGATTAAATTTTATTAAAAAAAAATGTGATTTCTTTGAACTCTCATTTTTGAGGGGAATGTAACGAAATATTAGACCAAAATTTTAGACATAGCAAAAAATATATTTTAATTGTCGTGTTAAAGATTATATTGTGTAAAAAATAAGAATGAGAATAAGGAATTTTAAAAAAAAGTAGACTATTGATAAGCATTTTCTTTTTTTATTATAGTTAACATTTTAGATCTAAGCGGGGAATGCTTATCAGTTGTACCGAATTTGTTAAACGAGACAGTCACTGTACTTAACAGTAGCATTAAAAATAAATTGTTGATTTTTAACTGTTAATAATGGTTTTCCGCTTGTGTTGATTTCAATCCGCCAAACATAAATAGATTTCAGTTGTTAGACTTTCTAAGTGTTCGATTAGAAAAAATAACATTACTATAATTTCTTAAGTATAGCTGTTGAAACATCTTATCTGTTCTTAGCTTATCAACAATTAACAACTACTGCTCTACGATTCATGTAGTAGGTAAACACTTAATACCTATTAATTATAACTTTACTTGACCAAAAATTTGACATTTTCTCTTCTCGTATTGAGAATATACGATAAATTGATCAGTACTACTTCAATTTTAACAATATATTTCGAAAGCTACACAAATAGAGACTACTTCTAATGTAACAGGTTGTCGCCTTTTTGCTAGGTGTGGTTATATAACCAGACCTAGCTTGATGATTTGTGTGTGTGTGGGTGTGTCTGAATGTATGTGGCCGTTATACCATGAATTTATTTATTAACATGAATATATATCTGCATTGACTAGTTAAACTACATATTCAGGGATGGGAGGGGCTTAGTTTGAGTGACGTCAGAGGATTTCTGTCGGTTTGTTTTTAAAGCTAAAGCTCTTGTCACGCGGAAGGCTAATTATGCTTGTAAATTGATCAACTACCGCATTAATTTAACTCCAACAGCAGAGAAAACCCAGCATCATCAATTCTCACGATTTAAAATGTTAGTAGTTTACTTTCAACCGTTACATCAATTTTCTTAATGGCCAAGGCTTAGCACTTTACCAACAGTTTTCAGTTTCAGATTAGGAAAAACATTGCAGGCACTTAATATAATTTCCTCTAAAAGATCACTATCACTTTCGGACATCGTGTTGAGATATTTATTCACGTATTGGCGATCATTTTTAATATTCAGTGGACGCAGTTTGGTAAACCTAACCGAAAATTGTATCCCTCATACAATTTTGTTAAACTGGTCGTCTGCTGTTCGAATTTCCAGGTGTCTCGATTTTGATTGGCTACCGCGATGACGTTAAACGCGTATGTAATAGAAGGGTCCCTCCCATCCCTGAATAACATGATAGAAAGGCTAATGATACACATATATATTCATGTTAATAAATAAATTCATGGTTATACGCCATGAACAAGTGTGGCTAGAAACCGATTAAGACAAAATCCGTTCTTGTAAATATCACTCTGGTATTGTTTATAAAGTCGGTTTAACATTAAGCCTTGGCTAAAAAATATTCCGAACCACTACAGACAAATTTAACGGGACATTTGGCGACAAATTGCGGTCGGTAGACGAGTGAGGGCGCGTGCTACGCATTGCCATTTGATAACGCGGGTTTAACACGGCTTTGCCTGTCCTTGGGTTAGGTGGTCTGAGGTTTAACAGAGTTTTAAGCCCTTTCCCATGCATGCAATCAGATATAAGTATGGGTTCTCTGGCCTATTAAAGATTCCAAGAATTTGATCAATAAATCTATGTATCCCTGCTCAACTTCATACTCCGTAGGTGGCAATTGAAAACATTCTAGTTATGTTAACATCTTCTGGTCGAAAGTATTTGACCAGAAACGTGTAGTAAGCGTAGAATGTGGGCGGTGCCAGTTGATAACTAGTATTGTACTCTTTGTTGTAAAGAATATCCTCCCAAGTACTAACCAAGTTATATCTCAAATCCGCATTCTAAAATTAGATGATTTAATAATTCACAAAAATATTTTTATCTATATAAATCAAAGTCCTGACTGATAACCAACGCCCAGCCCAAACTACTTGCCCTAGAAGGCTGAAAATTTGCAGGAACGTTACTCATAAGTAGAAGGCGCGTATTAAAAATGATTTCCCAATCCGCCGCCCAGAAATGTAAAAAATCTTCTCTATGCAACAAAGTTCGCGCGTTTCAACCGATTTCACAAGTATTTAGTATGTTCTAAGTTCAACTAGCTAATTGGACCAAGTCATCTTGCGACTTATTGCCACTTATCTAACGCCTTTACAATGCATAGAGGGGTGGTGCTGGCTAGCCCCTATGCCACAGCTAACCGACAGCGCCCTATACTAACTATTACCGTTAACCTCTGCAAGTTTTGATGGAAAGGAGAAACCGGGTTAGACCGCGGAGGAAAACTCCTTTGACAAGCGGGGAGAGAACTTGCAAACTCTACGCAGAAGGATTTCTTCCCACCTTAACCTATACACGTGCTGAATGGTCTTTTGGGTTCGATTTGGTGCCATCTTTTTAAATGGCGGCCAAAAACCTTTAAACCCTTCTTTTTGGAATAATGTCCCCAAAAGTAATCTGACGGGCAACGCCGAGTGCCGTCGCTCCTAGGGTGCTACAAAAATATTGGGCATCAGTAAAATCTACTCATTCTGTATACTATTTTGATGGGATTTCTTATTACACGCGAGCGGAAAAACTGAACTTCGAAGTAAGTTATGCGAATTTTTATGGCAAACCTAAGTTTTATTCAAAACTTTCTTTGCCAAAATTTGGAAATGGTATGGTAAATTACCATTGTAAAAATACGTTATGACCTCAATCGGTAATCAGTGAGCCGACTCGCATCTTTAAGAGAGACTTTTTTATTAGCCACATTGTAGTATAAGATAGGCTATTAGTTTGACTTGAGCCGTAATAGTAGTAGTTGTTGTGGCCCGAGTTTTTGCTTCGTTCTCGTCATATTTTAGCTTAAAAGGACCTCTATAATACATTGACCTTCCAACTGGGGTCGATTAGTGATTTTATTTTAAATAATATTTTTTCACATCGCACCCGGTATTTGAACCCGGTTCGCTGGGCAGCAGTAAGACACCCTAACACCAGGGAGGAGGAATGTTGTAAAGGAGTGGCTGAAGGTATTACGGAGAGGTCTCCATTTAGCGGTCTGGAGAGAGAGATCTACCCGAGGACGACTAGTAGCTACTACGCATCAGCGGTGCGCAAGTACGTCATCACTGACGTTAGAGAGAGAAAAAACCAAGTTTCAAATTTCTAAGCCTAACGACTCGCGCCGTCGCGACTCACGCGAGAGTAAATTTTAGCGGCCGACGGTCCGGAGAAAAAAATCGCGCATGCGCCTGAAAAAAAAAGATCCTCGGTTAGGTCTCAGAGCTCTAACCCGGAATCTGCGAGAATTCTCTCTCTTTTTACAACGTGCGTAGACCACTCCTTTACAACATTCCTCCTCCCTGCTAACACCGCACCTTAGAGACTCGGTAGGAAGTCCGAGTTTTCATCCTTTAGTTTATCTCTAAAGTGTCGGGGGTCTTCATATTTATTTTCTTTTTATTTAAGCGCTAATTAAATAGATGACGATGTAGCTACTATTTTGGCCCAGCCCTTGGGTCAACTTGTTTATTTAAAACTAGCTGTTATCCGCGGCGTCGCTCGCGAGTAATAAGAACTTTCATCAAAATGATATAAAGAATGGGTAGATTTTACTGATGACTAATATTTTGGTAACACCCTTGGAGCGGATTGCACTCAGCGTTGCCCGTCAGCCCGTCGGGACATATTTTGTTACTTTTCATGTGGGCATTATTCCAAGGATTTTAAACTTCTGTCCGCCATTTAAAAAGATGGCAACAAATCGAACCCAAAAGACCATTCAGCCCGTCTATATTTTAAATTAAACCAGTGTACTGTAAATTTGAGAAATCGGTTGAAACGCGCGGGCTTTGTTGCATAGAGAAGTTTTTTTACATTTCTAGGCTCCATTTATTAAGATGCAGCATTTTGGAAAAATCTTTCTTAATACGCGCTTACTAGTTATGGGTATCGCTCGAGGGGTCGGACGTTTAGGAAAAAGTGTACGGGATTTCGAAATCCAATTTGATTTCGTCGGATTTCGTTTGATTTCGTCGGATTTCGTTTGATTTCGTCGGATTTCATTTGATTTCATCGGATTTCGTTTGATTTCGTCGGATTTTGTTTGATTTCAGAATTCGATAAAATCCAATGGATTTCATCGAATTTTGAGATTTTTCCCGTGATTCCGTCGGATTTTGTGATTTCTTTTGATTTTGGATTTCGTGAATTTTGTAATAGATTTCACGATTTCTTTACTGATTTTGCTTCTGATTTCGTGATTTCTTTGTTGATTTCGTGATTTCTTTGTTGATTTCGTGATTTCTTTGTTGATTTTGTGATTTCTTTACTGATTTTATGATTTCTTTACTGATTTTGTGATTTCGTTGCTGATTTCGGATTGTTTATTTGATTTCGAAATCAGCATTGATTTCGGATTTCTTAAATTGGATTTCACGGGTAGCGTACGGGATTTCATGAATGACGGACCCCTCGGTATCGCTCCTGCAAATTTTCAGCCTACTAGGGCAAGCGCTTTGGGCTGAGCGTTGGTTATCAGTCAGTCAGTCCTTTGATTTATATAGATATCGATTGCATTTTTACTTACGAGATCTCTACGGTCGGGAATCAACTGAAGCTTATTTCTAAAATTCGACGAAATTAAAATGAGATAAATTATATAATTATAGTACTTGTAGTTACGTTTTGAATTTGGTTAGAAATTCCGTTGAAAGAGCGAGATGGGATGGAGCGGAGGATAAGTTGAATTCGCCCGTTTTTGCGATAATGTGTGACTGGAAGTGGAGAAATTTTTAATTTAAATCATAAAAGTAATCGCTGAATTTTATTTCTCTAGTGTGTTTTCGAAACTATCAATATTTCCAGAGAATATATTTGAAATCTTACCCTTGTCAGTGCCATCCTAAGGGTAACGTTCGAGAATAACATGATGCAAAGACTTGCTAGATAACTCGTTATTATTTGGAAAACTCAGACGCTTTAAGAAAATTTAGTCTTTAGAAGACTGCGAGTATTCTAAATTTAGGAGAAGTTCGCCGGCGCTTGCTTTCGATGGACACTCGAATACCAAATGTCATTTAAGACTATGAGTTTCGCACAAAGACGATCGTTATTTCATTTTAAAGAGACTCAACATTTACCAAATGAACTGCACTAAAACGATAGCTTTTAGACAAAGCTTACGTGTAGTTTAGAGAATGCTCCGGGGTATTGAGACACAATGTTAAATGGCGTAATAATGAAAGTAGTCCATATCAAGTGCGCTTGAAACGGCACGATTATAGATTGCTATTAACGTTACTATTTTCAGAAATTTCAACAAACACGCGATCTGACTTTAATCTTCTCGACTTACCACAAAATGCAGGGAAAATTAGAATTTGTTTGTTCTCGAAAAACATGAGATTAACGTTGAGCCCAATAATAATGTTCACATCAACGCATTTTTATTAGCAGTTTAGCACAGAAATCAACACTTTACATTAAAAGCCTCTCGTGTATTGACGATTAATTAATTGTGTTTGTCAAATTTGACCCGTGATGATTATTTCTAACTATATTAAGAACATTGTTACTATATTTATTTTTTGCAACATCAGAGACTTTTGCAATTATTATTAGCTATTAATACTAAAATATTAACATTGATCAATTTTTAAAGATTTACTAAACATCTACAAAATGTATTCGTAAATGTTAAAAATTTGTTCCTTGGTAAAATATTCATTAAAAACAGCTACTTCATGGATTTTCTATTTTTTAATTTTTAATTGGTGTCTATTTACAAATAAGATTTTAAAGTACTATCATAAAATCCGTGTGATTTCTTACAAGTTTTTAATTGTACTTAATATAAATGGTTATACGTGAATCATGTATGGTGCTTTACTACGAATCTATGACCTACTTCAATCACTTCATGATAAGCTCTCTCCAGTTTGTAACCAGTGAGAAACTTATGGGATGAACATATCATTTATGAACTTGTGGTGAATGTTAATAACAACAATTAAAGTTACTTAAGTTCGTAGTACGAGGTGTAAAATTTTATCATCTTAGTTATAGGCCTCAATCAACTATCATAGTTACCATAATTACCATAATTACCCCTGATATGTAAACAGGCCCGTCGGGACTAATGTAAACGACATGTTCATCCGCGACCTATGCGACGCAGCGCTGCCTTTTTTGTCACAACTTTTTTTAGCCAATGGGAGATGTTTCCCAGAAGTTTGACTCTGAAGCTCGGTAAGAAGATGAATTTATTAGTGTCTCAGTAAGACTTCTGAGTAAGTGGACGTAGGGTCTGCTACTCTAGTGATGTTTAGGGCTGTGAGTCCACGTGTACTTTATCATGTATATAAAAAAAGAATCACAAAACTCCGAATGGCCTTGACTGTTCCCAAATTCTCAGCCCCCATCCCTTCCCCCGATGCTATGCTAGAGAGAACTTGGTTTGAACAGTGTGAGGCGGGCGTTTTCCGGTCCCTCTAGAGATCCAGCGTTCATTTTCAGCCAATAGCTGTTTCTCTCCCAATAGGGCAAATTTTGGCGTACGAGTCGCACCTAAACCGAAGGTCTGAGAAAAGGCATCGCGAGGTGGCGAATGTGACGCCCTTCTTCAGAATTGCTTCACAAGAGAGGGGAATCCCAAACCCTTCTTTTCGATACTTTTTAGGCTAATTTAATGGACTTCAGGTCTAAGCTACAAATGTTAATGTTAATGATTACTCTTAATTGACCTAAACATAATCTAATATAGTTTCTTCCTAATGAATTAAACTATGAGCTGTCTCTACATTCCAAGGCTTAGTGATTTAACACAAATTATCATGATATTACAATAGATAAATAGTAAAACATTAGCATACATGTTACAATCGTGCCAATGTTTGTTATACCATATTGTAGTGTTTGGTGATGATTAGTTGATTAAATAAAGACACATTATCGCAGAACGTAGGAAAACATTTATTGCGTAGTTCGCTCCGCGAATCTCTCTTAGCTCTATATTTGGACTAGCCTAGATGGCGTTACAAACAATGTAAGTTGTGGCGGCAAATATAACAGATAGAAAACAAATAATAAAAGATAGAACATAACATCTCCCTTTTCTTTAGAAAAATGTACATAACGTTTATAAGAACTAAATCTCATCGATGAGGCGTTTCGGAGCAAATCGATGAGAGCGAAGATTATACCGGGGTTGAGGTTGAGGTACCGGTGGGTTATCTTCGTTAGGCACTGACGGTGAGGTAGCAACTGCTAATGCTTCCGTTTGGAGGTGCGGTGGTGTGTTAGTGAGATCAGAATTATCACATGGTATGAGAGGTGTGTGAGTTGGTAACAGTTTATAGTACGACGCGTTTCGTGTGACTGATTGTCCATTCCGTTCTGCGGTTATCATTGATCCTTTGATTGCTGTGATGGAATAGGGTTCAGGGTCAAAATACGGTGACATTTTGTTGGTGCGAGACGCTTTAACTAGAACTTGGTCGTGCAGCTTGAATTGATGGGGTCGTGCGTTCTTTTTGATATCATGATAAACCTTCATTTTGGTTTTCTCGCAACGATCGGAATCGGCAACCTTCATTGAGCGAGGTGTAGGTTGACCTGGGGATGGTAGTTTTGTTCGTAGAGAACGTCCAAACATGAGCTCTGATGGTGGTACTCCGGTCGTGCTGTGAGGGGTATTGCGATAGTTGAACAGGAAACGTTGGAGTTCATCGCGCCAATCGGTGCCTGCAACATCAGCAGCACGGATCGTTTTGTTAAGTGAGGCCATGAATCTTTCGGCCGTGCCATTGGCTTGAGGCCAATATGGTGTGATCTTTCGATGGTGTTCTCCAAGTATTGACAAATAATCAGCGAATACGTGCGAGTTGAACGGCGGGCCGTTATCCGTTTTAATAACATCTGGTAACCCGAATATGGCGAATATTCTAGACAGAATCTTGACGTTGGCTTCCGCCGAGGTAGACGATACAATTTCTGCTAGAGGATAACGAGAATGTTCATCCATTATGACGAGTAGGTAATGTCCTTTAAAAGGACCTAGATGATCCAATGCAATTTGTGACCAAGGTTTGGCTGGAAGTGTGGTCATTTGTAGTGGTTCCTTCACGGAGTGTGGAACAGAAGACAAACAAGGTACACAAGCTCGAATCACTTGCTCCACTAGTACATCCATTCTCGGAAACCATACTTTCGTACGAAGAAGTTGCTTGGTTTTAACCAGGCCAAGGTGTCCTTCGTGGGCTATCGCGATGACGCGGTTCTGTAGAGCGTGTGGTATATAAATACGATGATGTTTTAAGAGTATGCCGTCCACGACAGCGAGTTCCGATTTGATGGATTCAAAAACCTTTAAGTGGTCGCTGCGATCGGCATCAATAGATGAGCTTCGCCATTGGTTGGTACTAAGACAGTGGATTACTGCTTGAACGAGTTTATCTTCATTGGAAGCTGCTTTGATTTCTTCGTAAGTTACTGCCTTTGGTACTGCGTGATGAGCGATATGACGAATGTGAGCTTCGGTCGTTACGGACAAACACTTGTTTGGTTCTGACGTGTTTCGCGCTGGATGTCGCGACAGATAGTCTGCAGGATTGAATTTTCCTGGTTGGAATTCTAACTTCATGTCATATGGTGCAAGGCGGAGATTCCATCGTTCGATTCTTGCAGATGTTCTTGCCTTGGGATTTCCCAGTAATGTTAGCAGTGGTGAGTGATCAGCAATGACGGTGAACTGAGATCCATAGATGTACAAGTGATAGTGCTCGCAACTCCAAACAACGGCTAACGCTTCCCTTTCAGTTTGCGAGTAACGAGTTTCCACATCTGTTAGAGCTTTGCTAGCAAAAGCGATAATGTGGATTGTGTCTTTATCCTTTTGCGTCAAAATAGCTCCGAGCCCGGTCGGACTAGCATCAACGTAAATGGTTGTGCATTTGGTTGGGTCAAAATATGACAGAATCGAGGCATTGGCAAGATGTTGACGTAAGACGTGTAAGGCAGTGTCCTGTTCGTCGGTCCAATTCCAGGTTGCTTCTTTTTTCGTGAGTTGGCGCAAAGGACGTGTAACATCTGAGAAGTTGGGTATGAAACGAGAACAATACGTTGCCAAACCCAAGAGACTACGGATCTGTGTCAATGGTTTGAAGTGACTGGATTTTCGACTGATGGACGGAAACACCATACCGTCCGAAAACATGACCATAAAAGTCTATTTCCGACTGGCGGAAAGCGCATTTTTCTGAGTTAAGCGTGACCGTCCGTGATCTATGTGATATTAAAAGCACTTAACCGCAAGCAACTAATAAAACGTTTTGTAAAACTGAAAAATATTGACCAGCATATTTCGCAAACGGAAAACGTTAAAGCATTGAAAAAATTTGTCACACTTAAAAAAGGAAAACAAATTTCTATGTCGACGCACATAACCTTTATTTAGTAATAAATCGGTCCAACTATCCCCGCTAAAAACCTTTAAATAGGGGGAAAGCTTAGCTCAGTGCTGTACAAGGGATACATTAAAAATATTCTAGCATGATGAACGCTATTTTCATAACTTGAATTCATATTAATTTCCTTTTCAACACAAGCGTTTAAAAAATACCTATAGACCGCCAATTATTTTTTAAAATCGGAAAAATAAAGTGGACTTCTACTATTATATTCACAACCCAACACTTTGTATGGAACAACTTGTTTCCTTCCACGCTCTTCTCCCTCAAACCTTTCCCCATTGGCTACTAGCCTACCACTTACTTCCGTTTGCTTCGCCCACTTATTAAAAATTTCTTTCGCGCCAAAATCACTCCTCTGGTTTAGTTCACAAATTCGCCCCTGCGTTTCGCATAAACCGTTTCCTCTTCAGTGCTAGGAGACAATGCTGATGCACGGCGATGTTATATCGTCCAGTACTTCTAGGGAGCTGTAATATGATCGGACGCATTGTTGAATATGTGCGTGACTGGAAACAGAACTTCTGGCCAGCCCCACGGGTACACAGACGCAGCCTGTAGATTATACGGAGCCAGAACCTACGGGAGACGTAGATATTAGTGAGGCCTTTGACATTTCAGAGCTTCTTCAAGGAGTCGCTCAATTGAAGTCAGGCAAGGCCGCAGGTCCTGACCACATCTATACAGAACCGCTGAAGGCCCTTGGGCCTAAGGCAAATCTCGCTCTTGTTACCATCATGAATAATCAAAGGACCCAACATATAGTACCCGCAACATGGCTGCATTCCCGAGTGTCTTTAGTTTACAAAGGCAACTCAAAAGAAGAAACGGACCTAGCTTCTTACCGCCCTATCGCCGTATCATCTATTATGTACAAACTGTACGCCATCATGCTTAAAAACCGGCCTAGCCCGTTTCTGGAATGTGGCAACCGCCTACACATGGCACAGGGTGGTTTTCGCAATGGTCGACGTCTCGGTGATTGTCTATTTGTTATAACCCAACTGATCGACATAGCACAGCGTTCGCGTTCTCCGCTAGAAGTAGTGTTCCTGGACATACAAAAGGCGTACGATTCTGTTGACAGGAATAGGCTATGGTCCCTACTCAATGAAAAAGGGGTTCCCACTGCTTTTACCGCCGAACTACAACGTTTATATACAGGGTGTACCTATGAATATATCTTAAATAATTGCAACACACCTCCAATTCCGAGCCACGTTGGTCTTCGACAGGGATGCCCTCTTTCACCGGTTCTCTTTCTCGTGTATATCGATATACTGGCCGTCCACCTATTATTATTATTGTTGCTGAGGAGGGTACGCGCCCTAGCACCGATGCCAAAGGCATATTGTGCATCCTCGTATTCAGGCCTTGAATAGGCCCGTAGCTACAGCGTAGCGAAGAATTCGCTCCACCGTAATAGAGGAGACCCTTGAGGGCTCCACAGTGTGTGAATCAAAATGTTCTAGTCTAAGCGAGGCGAAGCAGTCGCACTCGCAAAGTACGTGAGCGGATGTTTCATCCTTCTCCCGCCACGACCTGCAGAGAGGGTCGTCAGCAAAACCCATCAGATGGAGGTGTCTATTAAGCCGACAGTGTCCGGTCAGAAGACCGGTGGCCAGCCTAATACCCCATCTGCTGAGCGAAATTAGGTCTCTAGCGCGAGACCTGCAGGGACCATTGACTAACTGGTTTGTCTGTCTCTGGCCCTCCATGTTATGCCAGAGCTGGTTTTGTATGACAGTCAACCTGTCATGCAGACTCCGTTTGACGTGCCCGTAGGGGATGGGGACGGCCGGCTCCGGCCCCAAGAGCTTGGCCTCCGAGCCCCTTTTCGCAAAACTATCGTCTTGCTCATTGCCATAATACCCGCTATGCCCTGGCACCCAATACAACAGAACCCTGTTGCAGGACGCCAGTCGTGCTAGCAGATCAAGGCAGCTGCGCACCAGTTGAGAGGTAATCTCACACTGGTTCAGCGCATTCAAGGTGGCCTGACTGTCAGAGTAAATTCTCACAGTCCGTCCGGTATACCCTTTGTTAATACAGTAATCTGCGCAATAACAGATCGCGGCAATTTCCGCCTGGAACACACTAGCAAAGGTGCCCAGGCATGCAGAAAAACCGACCCTTGTGGTTTGGCAGTAATAGCCGGCGCCAGCGCCGGAGTCAGTCTTAGAACCATCGGTGAACCCAGGAGCAGATGACAAAGGAGTCTCGGACGCTAGCTTCCATAATGTAGAGGGCAATGGGATCGGCGAACGTCACGGTTATTAACCAAAATCATTACGCCAGTGCCACCTCTCGTAGGAAATTTGAGCATTATTTTCATACCAATAGCGTTGCTGCAGAGTCTCGAAAGGAGATCTGGGAAATCGCGTCTGGAGCCTCTCTTTAAAAATACGTATCGTCTGCTTATAATTAGCCTAGGCTTAACGAGTATTAGAGTTAAAAAATGGATTTCAACGACTTTTTAATCTTTTTTTTTAGACTAAAATTGATAATGAAAAGCCCAGCGGGTAACGTATGTACACTATTAAAAAACTAAAATGTGTTTCAGTGCCAAATTTTTCTAAATTTCTTCTTGAATTAAATGATAGCTACAAGAGGTTGGGAAAAGAAATCACTCACGTATTTTTTAAAACCCAAAAAGTAAGAGACAGTGATTTCGTTTCCAACCTCTTGTAGCCGTCAATTAATTCCTACCCTTAAGGTCACAAAATGTAGTCTTATCTTTTATCTTAATACCAACGATTACAGCTGTTTGAATAATGTAATTATATTGTGTATATTTATGTCGCGATCGGGTAAGTAGCCACCCGTTAGTCCGTTATTACAAAAATAAATTCCCAGCAGACTTTGGTGCCAGATATAATCCACCAAAAGCATCGTCTGCTATAATGTCTGATAGCGCCTCTATGGCAAACGATACCGCTACAGCTGTGACGTACGCGGGTCCCATTGCCCTCTATATTGTGGAAGCTAGCGTCCGAGACTCCTTTGTCATCTGCTCCTGGTGAACCAAATAGTTTCACCTCCAGTGCCAAGAGGCAGCAGGTTAGTCCACTCGGCCCGACTGGGAAAGTGGATGCTGAATGGCTTAGTGAAGTCAAAACTGGTAACGGTTTTGTCAGAGCACATCGTAAGCGACGGCTCGAGTGCGGCGTACTCCCGGAAGAGCTTCGTATGACTGTAATCCCAGAGTCTTGGGACCCAACAGCCATTAATGTGGAGCCTGTAGGCCCCCATGATAGCCTCCTCCTCAATAAAAAGATGAAGTGGAAGCATGTCAAGGAGCACCTCCAGGGAAGCAGTTGGGGTTGATCTCATGGCCCCCGTAACACCGATGCAGGCAAGCCTTTGAAGCTTGCGCAGGGCAGCCTGAACCGTCTTAAGCCGGACCCTTGTCCACCAGACAAGTGCCCCGTAGGATAATATGGGTCTGATGATTCCAGTATAGAGCCAGTGTACACCTAAGTTCCCTAAACAGTTGCGCCACTCTCCCGGCGGTAGGTACTGGCGATGCAGTAATGATTTCATGTATATTATACGCCGACGACATTGTGCGCTTTGAAAACACCACAAGAGAGATACAATCACTACTAGACGTGTGTAGCGAGTATGCCAATGATATGGGCCTTAAATTCAGCCCGGAGAAGTCAAACTCCTTGGCCTATCATCGAGCTGCACCACCACCCAGATACCGTCTCGGGGAGTTCATCATCCCAGAAGTCACAACCTATACGTACCTGGGGGTCAGCCTTACCAATATAGACGGCTATCTATCCAGCGCCGCTTCTGACCTCGCAAAGAGATGTAATCGTCTTCGTTGGGCCGTTAGAAATCTAGCGAACGGCTCCTACAACCAGTATACGGTCGGCAGAACTTTATGGAAGGCGGTGGCAGTTCCTGCGCTCACGCACGGGAATGACGTATTGTGCTTCCCTACTACCCTGATATCCACCCTGGATAGAACACAGAACATGGTTGGCCGCACTGCTCTAAACGCTGGTCCGATGGCGGCTTATGCCGCAATACAAGGTGAAATGGGCTGGAGCACCATGGAGGCCAGGGAGGCTAAATCGAAGCTAAGGTACTTAGGTCGCCTAAAGTTCTTGCCGCCAACGCACTTAGCGAAGCAAGTATACGAATCGATTCGCGCTAATGGCCTGACCACGGCCTGGACCCTACGCGTTGCAAATCTAGACCGGAAGTTTGGCAGGGGTACGATACGTGGTAGCGCTACATCGTATAACGAGTGGGAACATATAGTAGACGGGGAGACGAGGGAACACGCACTAAGGATTTGGAAGGAGGCAGTCGCGAAAAAGACCAGTCTACGTCACTATAGCGCTAAACCAAACCCGGCCCCAGAACGTTTCTACGACGGTTCGCACGCCAGTGGCCTCCTATTTCAAGCAAGGTCGGGTTCCCTACTCACTGGGATACGACAAGCTGAGATAGGAGATTGCCCATCCATTTGTCGCTTATGTGGACAGGCCGAGGAAGACACGGAGCATGTCCTATTAGAGTGCCCGGCGACTATTTCCGGCCCGGACGTATTAGCATGGCGGTCACTAAACCGCGGTAAATCCAAAGTCGATATACTTGGTCTCAATGGTACACCCTAGAGCTATCAAGTGGCTAGTCGAAGCCTTTCTGTGTGGTGGGCCAAAAAGCAAGCTTGGCGAAGGGATAACCCGCAGGAACAAAACGCTGGTTTTGACGGATGGGTGTTCTTTCGTCCGTAAGACCACAAGTCTAACTTTAAAACCCGAACATATGCCTCCGTTCCATTTGGATATTTTTAATTTTTTAAAGTCTACAATAGCAGTGTTCCTAATTTTATCTTATATAATTTGTAATATTTTGCACTTGTCTTTTTTAAATATTTTGCTGAGCTCCTCTGATTTTTAGGGAAGCCGCCCCGTTTTAAAGGGGTGTACTATGTACAGCTATCATAATAAACCTATAAACCTATAAACCTATGTCGCTTTACCTCCAATCTATGACCTACTTCAATTACTTCATGACAAGCTCCAGTTTTTAACCAGTGACCAACTTATGGAAGGAACATACCTTATGAATTTATGCTAAAGGAAATGGTACAACAAGTTGGGAAACCAAAATAAACCTCTCCGAGTCGAGACGCAATTAAGAGGTTTTCCATAAATAATTAATTAAATATAATTGATATTAATTATTTTAATCACCAGTGATTTACCTTAATTCTAGTTAAATCGTTTTAAGAAACTTTATTCCTAAAATGATTTTAAACGTAACTATTGTTGACGTTTGAATGTTGACTGGTCAATTCACGCATTGGCCCGGGCCGAGCAGAGCTTGGTCAATGCATGAAACGGGCCGGACCGACCTTGGTCAATGCATGCAACGGGCTGGCCCGGGCCTGGTCAAATAATGCAAAGGAGCCGGGCCGAGCTTGGTCAATGCTTGTAATGGGCCGGGCCGAGGTTGGTAAATTCATATAAAAGGGCTGGCCCGGACCTGGTCAAATCATCCAAAGGAGCCGGGCCGAGCTTGGTCATTGCTTGTAACGGGCCGGGCCGAGCTTGGTCATTGCTTGTGACGGGCCGGGCCGAGCTTGGTCAATTCATGTAACGGGCCGGGCCGAGCTTGGTCAATTCATGTAACGGGCCGGGCCGAGCTTGGTCAATTCATGTAACAGGCCGGGACGAGCTTGGTCAATTCATCCCCAGTAGCACAAGCCTTCCGCATAACAGTCGGTTAAAGGTCGAATAGTCGGTTTACGGTCCAGTCAGCTGTACCATGCTTATTCCGACACTATTCCGACTCATGAAGCCGACTACTTCTTTAAGTTGGCAATGCCGACATCTATCTGACAGTTGGAACAGAGATGGTTTAAAGTAGGCTTGCCTACCATCTAGAAAATTCCAACTTATTTTTTGCCAATTGATTACCGACTCTCTCGCGCTAGTCGGTATTGTGACGTTTAAGAAGAGTAAAATTAAAAGCAAAGTTGTGCTTAGGCCGTTTAGTAACCGACATTTATCCGACAGTTGGAACTGAGATGGTTTAAAGTAGGCTTGCCTACCGTCTAGAAAATTCCAACACATTTTTTGCCAATTGATTACCAACTCCCTCGCGCTAGTCGTTATTGTGACGTTTAAGAAGAGTAAAATTAAAAGCAAAGTTATTCTTAGGCCGTTTAGTAACCGACATTTATCCGACAGTTGGAACTGTGGTGGTTTGAAGTAGGCTTGCCTACCGTCCAAAACATGTAACCCATTTTTGCCAATTGATTACCAACTCCTTCCCGCTAGTCGGTATGGTCACGTTTTAAAAGAGTAAAATGAAACCATGCACGTCATCATCGAAGAGGGCGCTGCTAGTGCGAAAGCAAGTTAGCCTTTCCAGTTTCTCTGACGCGGCTGAGTCGTTAGAATGTTTAAACGAGATTTTTGTGGTCGAAAATGATTAGTTATAGGCTTGCTAGCTTTTAATTTCATCGCTAAGGTTCTTTGTCACACTAAATAAACTAGAAACGTCTTCGCTTGTCAGGTAAGGTTTGCATTTTGTTATTGAATTATCAATTTATCTTAGAGCCAGTTTTATGCACTTGCCTTTGCTTTTTTACCTAGCTTCTCATCTGCTGGGAACCACACCCTAGAAAGTGAAACCAAAACTTAAACGTTTATGTAAACCTTCAGTTTCTTTGATTGAATATAAAAGAAGCAAGTGTTTTGGGGCGCTTGGAGTTCAAAAACCTTATATATTAAGTATTTTAAAGATTTTTGGTTGTGAAAATATTACTGAATTCCAAAATAGATCTCAATTTGTTTTAATTTGAGAATTTTTATGCGGTTTCAAACATTTTAAGAGAAAAATGTGTCAAGTAATACCCTTTAGAATTGTATGTTTTTCTTTTCCTTAAAAAATCTGTAAGTGTATATTTTTCATTAAGATTTTTGTAATTTAAGAGATAGTAATTGGCCACATCGAAGATATTAACAATGAATATTAATAAATGCTTTAATTGATGTAAATATTATACTCGCCCTGAAAAATTTTACTTTTTGTTAAAACCAATTAGCTAGGCAGCTAATATTTTCATTCGACTAGTCGTGTCATATAGAATACATTGTTTAATATTTGAAATTGTTATAATTGACCTGCATGTTACTTGAAACATTCAAAGTACAAATTCTTAAGTGATGTTCGTTGAAAATGTATTAAAGAAATTTCAATACTAGGTATCAGTATTCTTTACTATAAGCGAATGAAGCCTCGAGTTAAGGCTTGATCGTCGCAAAACCGTCGGGCCTCGAGTTAAGGTTTGATCGTCGCAAAAGCGTCGGACCTCTTGCTGACATGCCGTTAAGTCGACTCTCAAACGTGTTGGATGAGGGTCGTATTTCATTCGTGTCGTAACAGTCGGTAAACCAGTGGGCCGTAGTCCCACCGGGCGGACATTTCGACTCTCAAACCCTTACTCTACCAGCCCTTTACCGACGATTTACCGTTCCTATGCTAAAAAGCCGCGAAATCGTCGGATTGAGCGCGGCTTTAGGTAGGCATAATGACGCCGACATATAGTCGGCCAACAGTCGTTTTATAGTAGCCTCAAAACAGTAGGAAAACCGGCGGGCCATCGTCCCTCCAGGCGGACATTTCGACTTTCAAACCATTACTCTCCCGACTTATTAGTGACTTTTTACCAACTCGTCGGTAACACACAAAGCCGACCATGTAGGCCCTACGTCGGCAGTGCTACTGGGGATGTAACAGGCCGGGACGAGTTTGGTCAATTCATGTAACGGGCCAGGCCGAGTTTGATCAATGCATGTAACGGGCCGGGCCGAGCTTGGTCAATGCAAGTAACGGACCTGGCCGGGTTTCGGACTTTATCAAATGTTAAAAATCGGGCCTGAAAAATCGGGCAGTGCAGGTCTCTCATTTGAATGACATTGTCGTTGCTGCAAATTCATACCCCGTAAGATGCAATCGAAAACATTTTAGTTAAGTTAACATCTTCTGGTCGAATATACTTGAAGGCAAACGTGTAATAAACGAAACTTGTGGGCGGTGCCAGTTGATAATAACTAGTATTGTATTCGTTGGGAAATTCCGACCAAGTATCAACCAATTCGTATCTCAAGTCGGCATTCTAAAAATAGAGGATTTCATTATTCAAAATTTATATTTATTAAAGTAAATTCTTTAATTAGAAATGAAAAGGAAGCTGTCTGCCTGAGATGTGAAAACACTTTTAACTTTTTAACAAGTTGGGAAACCAAAATAAACCTCTCCCAGTAGAGACGCAATTAAGAGGTTTATCTTAAATAATTAAATAAATATAATTGATAATAAATTTTATAATCGGCAGTAATTTACCTTAAATTCTAGTTAAATCGTTTCAGGAAACGTTATTCCTAAAATCATTTTAAACATAGCTATTGTTGACGTTTGAATTCAAGCGTATGCCTCTTTAACACTTTTTACCTCTCCGAGTGACCTATGTCACGGAGAGGTTCTGTAACGATCGTGTGTGTCTGTCTGTGTGTATGTCTGTTGTTACACCCACGTGACCGCGTTCGCAGTTTCCAAATCGGAGCAAATGTGTTCGCCATTTCCGAACTGCATTCACAGTCACGGAAATGGCTCCTCTACTTGAGTTCTCACACCACCATCTTCTGGTCTTCGTCCATTCCACACGTACACCAGTCTGTACATACTGGCTTCTAATCACCATCATCTTCTGGTCTTCGTCCATTCCACTTGGACACCAGTCTGTACATACTGGCTTCTAATCACCACCATCTTCTGGTCTTTGTCCATCCCACTTGGACACCATTTTGATATTCCAAAGATATTTTTTAATATTATTATTTGAATTGGCTGTTTATATATTCCTTAAGCTATAGTACATCTGTATATAGAATAATCCTTGGTTTATTGATTTCATGAAGAAAGCAAAGGACTGGACTCTGTCGGGTAAATCATGTAGTATCTGCAATAGGCTTAGTGAAAAAAAGAAAAGCGAGAACACTCAAAATGCCTTGCCAAAGCCGCTAGCTTCAACTCCCCCTCTTTCTACCCTCTTTGATTAAACTATGGGTTTTGATTTTCGTGGCTGTATTGAAGAGACAACGGTTGAGAGTGAGCCGAAAGTTAAATACACGTTTAAATAATCAGGTTTTGATATTATAATAGAAGAAAAGTTCATGGTGGCAATTAGACCAGTGAAAGAGCTATTGGTAAACCAAAGAGGGTAGAAAGAGGGGGAGTTGAAGCTAGCGGCTTTGGCAAGGCATTTTGAGTGTTCTCGCTTTTCTTTTTTATTTATTTGTTATATTTTCCTTCTAATATTAGGTTCACCGTATTTCAACCAATAAGAGGGCAGAGAATTTCTCTGCCCTCTTATTGGTTGAAATACGGTGAAGAGAGAAAGATGCGCGCGCACACCGGAAGCTTAGAGGTAAACTATGAGAGCGAGAACACTCCAGCCAAGCCTTCTACTCCCCCTCTTTCTACCCTCTTTGGGTAAACGGGTATTAGCTACGGAGTTTTCATTCTTTTTATGGTGCGCAAGACTTTCAGTGCGTCTAGCCACAAATCAGCTTTGGTGTTATTTAACCTTAACACGCATGTTGGCAAACTAAGAACATTGTTGAGGTGAGACAAGACGATAGTGTTTACACTGCAAACCAGTTGTGAATGTTGCTATGAGTATATAGGGTAAACGGCTGAAGCGTAGACAATTGGGCCTTTACAAACACATAAAGGTTATATCTCTCCAAAATTTATACACTTCATTTCCTGTTCTTTTCCCCACTGACTGATTTCCATGTGTCCAAGATTTTTCCTCATTGGATGTAAAAAGTCCTCTGCTTTACTGTATATTCGTAATGCTTGGAATACTGCTTCAATAATTCGTAAATTTTTACTTCATAAAAAGAGAAATAATTCCATATCTAGGTAAATAAGTTTGTAGTAGTAGACCTCTTGACTCGGAGAGGTAATATTTTGGTTTTTCCAACTTGTTGGAAATTATATGGCGACTGATTCACTGTTATTGATAAGACAACCCGCAATTGCGTGAACCTTTGGTGGAAGCCCTAACTATCAATGGGAGGCTAGACGTTTCTCGTAACCCTAGCCGATTGCCGCGTACTTCTTAACCCTAATGATCGAAATGAGGTGTAATCAATATTGTTTTTATGAATTGCGAAGGCGGTCCGGGTATTGCATATACTTTTGCTCCGATTTGGCTATTGTGAACGCGGTTCAAGAACACACACATAGACACGTCTAATATATAAACTCTCCGTGACGTCATCGTCACTCGGAGACGTAAAACAGTTATTTACCAATACAAATTTTTGAGGAAAAAATACCGTTCTGCAATTTAGGGTAATTTAATTTTCCACGCGTATATCGTCTATTAAACTGCTCTGAATTGTGAGCACCTTATACGGAGCACAGATGGGCGAGGTAATGGAAAACTGAACTTCAAAGTAAATTAAGCGATTTTTTTTTTGTCTCTGGAAGTTTAGTAAACTTAAGTTTTACCAGAAGTCCATTAAATTAGCCTTTGAAGTGAACAATTTCAATAGTTGGTATAGTGCACGTCTCTGTTGGGGTTTGGTTTCTTCCCCCTTTCCTAAGCCCATTAGAAATATCGAGCTCCTCTCTTGGAAATCTTTCATCACGTGAGCGGGGCGTGACTTCTTCAGCCCATGAACTCTGCATTTCTAAAGGGACCGGAAAACGGGGTAGATTCCTTGTTTTAGTAAAAAAGAAAGACAAAAAAAACGAATGGCCTTGACTTTTCCCAAATTCACAGCCCCATCCCTTCCCCCGATGCTATGCTTGAGAGAAGGTCTGAGAAACGTTATCACGAGGTGGCGAATGTGTCGCCCTTCAAAGAATTGCTACACAGGAGAGGGGAGTTCCAAACTCCGCTATTGGTTACTCGTAGGCTAATTTAATGGGCTTCTAGTTATACTCAAAACTGTTTTGCCCCTAAGAGCCAAAATTTGGAAACGATATGCTAAATTACCATTGTAATATTACGGTATGACTACGGTAGCTCCCTTAGATAAGGCCTGATGACGGCTCGAATGTATAAGGAAGGTTTTATATTGGATTTAACTTTTTTCGTATTAAGTTTATTGTTTTGAAATTTTTCTACTGAACTAAAATCCGGGCCCTTAATATGTGGTAAAAATTTCAAGATGATCCATCCAATAGTTTATTTTATAAAGCATAAAGTTGCTAAGGGTGGTTTTCATTTCCATAAATTTAATCACAGATTTTGGCGAAAAACTAGAGGATCTCCATAGAAATAACATGGGAAAATTTCCAAACTTACCCATTTTGTAACTACCCTTACAAAAATAACTATACGTTTGATAGATTTGAAAATGGTCTTAAATGAAAGCCCTGTTTTTAAAGTGGGCGCCAATTTTTGTTTCATTAAGAAAAACAAAGTTTAAGTATTGTTTTTAATAGTTTTAAGTACCTGCTCTGAATTACGTGGTTTACCTTTAAACTGTGGAACTTAAGACTTTTTTGCTTGGGTTAAGTAATAAAGAAAGTCATTCTAGGACTTACGTTGTTTTACTGCGGATAATCAAATTGGTAGGGCAATTAGCTAGCTTAATTGTCATTATAACTTTTGCGCGTCCAACTAATTTAGTTGCGAAGTACAGATTAAATTTAATTAAACAAAATAAGCAATTAAAGATAATTATAGGTAAATAAATTTTTACACGAGTCTAAACTATAACATCTGTTTGTGTACAAGTCTACGGAATCTGTTTAAGCGCAGACCTACAGAATATTTTTGTGCAAAGGGGTATAAAATCTCTTTGTGCAGAGGCCTATGCAATCTTTTTGTGCACGGGTCAGTGGAATATTTTTGTTTCCAGGTCTATGGAATCTTTTCGTGCACAGGCCTATGGAATATTGTTTTACACAGGTCTACGGAATGTTTTTGTGCAAATCTGCATGGAATCCTTTTGAGTATAGGAGTATGGAATCTTCTGTGCACAGGTCTATGGAATTTTTTGTTCATGGGTCTATGGTATATTTATGTGCACAAGTTTGAAGAATCTTTATGTGCACAAGTTTGAAGAATCTTTATGTGCACACAAGTCTGACGAATCTTTATGTGCACACAAGTCTGAAGAATCTTTATGTGCACACAAGTCTGAAGAATCTTTATGTACACACAAGTCTGAAGAATCTTTATGTGCACACAAGTCTGAAGAATCTTTACGTGCCCAAGTGAAAAATCTTTATTTGCACAGGTCTACGACTACTGTTTGTGCACAGAATTTTTGTGCACAGGCCTACTGAATCGGTTTGTGCAGAGGCCTAAGGAATCTGTTTTTGCAAAGGCCACTGCATCTGTTTTTGCACAGGTCTAAAGAACATTTTTCTGCAAATGGATACGGGATATTTTTGTGCATATGGATATGCAGTATTTTTGTGCACTGGTGTACGAGATATTCTTGAGCATATTTTTGAGCATAGGGGTATGGAATTTTTTTCTGCAGAGGTCCATGGAATCTTTTTGTGTACAGGTATATAACATCTCTTTTTGCACAAGTCTATGACATCATTTTGTGCGCAAGTCTATTACATCAGTTTGTGCTCAATTCTAAGGGATCTGTTTGTGCACAATTCTAAGGGATCTGTTTGTGCACAAGTCTACCACAAATAACCTTGAAATAGTTATAGGAAAATAGGAAATTTACAATTGATTTACAGGAAATTATAGGAAACTAGGTGTTACCCGCGGCATCGCTTCAGTGTAGTAAGAACTTCCATCAAGTATGGGTACATTTTACTGATTCGACTAATATTTTTGTAGCTTCTAAGGAGCGAAGGCACTCGGCGTCGCCCATCAGCTCGTCGGGACATTTTTTATTACTTTACGCGCAGACATTCTATAAAGAAAGGTTTTTAAATATCTGGCCGCCATTTAAAATGATGGCAACAAATCGATCCCGAAAGACCATTCAGCCCGTCTATAGGTTAAAGGAATCCAGTGTACTAAATATTTGTGAAATCGGTTGAAACTCGCGGACTTTCTTACAAAGAGAAGATTTGTTACATTTCTGGGCGCCATTTATGAAGATGGCGGCGGATTGGAAAAATCGTTCTTAGTACGCGCCTACTATTTACGAGTAACGTTCCTCCAAATTTTCAGCCTTCTGGGGCCAGCGGTTTGGGCTGGGCGATGATTATCAGTCAGTCTGTCAGTCAGTCAGGACTTTGATTTATATAGATATGTATAATTAAAAAAAACAGGAAAAGACAAGAGAACTACTCTTGAAAAAATAGCAAAATATAGGTTGCAAATGCTTTGAAAGTAATAAAACAAGATTTACAAAGGAGCTTTGGTTTAATTATAACCATAAGTTCGTAAGATATGTTACATAAATTTGTCACTGTTAACTGAGAGCTTGTCTCGAAGTGACGTAAATGAAACGTCATAGATTCTCGTAAAGCGACGCCTGATGAGGCCCTGTCAAAGGCTTAGTACAGACTAAATAGGAAGATGGAGTAGAAAATCGCGTGTAGTCAATTCTCGCGTCGTTCTCGAACTAGCTCTCATTAAGTCTCTAGCATTTTGAAATATAGGAAGTGTCATACTTATGGAACGTAATCTTAGAAACATATGCTATAAATTTAAAACATCACTGACTTCCGTGACAAATATTTTTAGAGGCTTCCATAGCTTTGGTGATATATAACAAAACCAAAAGTGAGAGCGCACAAAATATCTACAATTTCAAAAAATAGGAAGATATAGGAAAATTATCGAAATTATAGGAACTAATAGGAAGACATCCGAAAATAGGAAAAATTATAAAATTTAGGAAATGTGGTCACCCAGCTCAGGTCTATGGAATATGTTTGTGCACAGGTGTATAGATTGTTTTTGTACACAGGTCTACGTAATAATTTTTTAGCCTAAGTCTTCGGAATCTATTTGTATTATTGCATCCACTGTGCTTTGCACGTGAAAACGACGGGAAGGCAATTTGAGTTGGACTAGGCGTTGAAGCAATCAAGTTCAAACGCGGTAACTAATAAACGAGCAACACCACAGACTTAAATGGAGCGCCTGCTTTTCAGTATACGATTTAAAATACTAGTTTCTAAACAGTTTTAATTCATATTAAGACTGAAGTTACAGATATTAATAAAAACTGTCTTTGTACACAAAGACGCGAAAAAGTAAGAGATAAGTGTAGAAAATTAATTGTTTGAAGTAACAGATATTCAAATTTTTATTTTTGAAGACGTGATTATAAAACATCAATTATTTGAAAAAATTTCTTATCTTAGTTTTTTTCACAAAAATTTCAGAGAAACCACCTTGATACTACTGTTTATTTTCGAGAAACATTTGCTTCGAGGAAGTTCAAATACTCGGATATCTGAAAAATAGAGCTAGAAATATTTATTTTTATATTTTAAAATTGAAAATATTGCGAACCGCAAATTACATTCGCCCTTTGACTGTGATGTAGTTATTAGAGTCAAAAGGATCTGTAGCTTGATTGTGATCTCTTGAGAGATATTCAACACGTCAATTTTTGAAACCTCGAAAAATTCAAAATAAACGAACACGTTTTGTTAAGTTTTCATGCTTGTTTTATTCTGTCTGCTATCAACAATTTTCTGCCCATTTTATTCTCCTTATAGGCCCGAATACTCAAACTAACTCTAAATTTTAAAAAGAAAATAAAATGCATACGTTTTCTACTTTTAAAATGATGCACATAATTAAGGATAAAATATTTTACTTAAGGAATTTTGGTGAAAAAAACTAAGATAAGAATTTTTTTCAAATAATTGATGTTTTATAATCACGTCTTCAAAAATGAAAATTTGAATATCTGTACTTTCTACACTTATCTCTTACTTTTTCGCGTCTTTGTGTACAAAGACAGTTTTTATTAATTGCATAATGGGTTCATTGGAAAATGTGTAGACCTTTAAAACTATCCGTAAATTTGTGTCAACGTGAAATTATTCGTATTTTAAAGATATACAACCTTTCATTGATAAAGACTGATACGGAACCGATTATGAAGGATTTTCACTCGTCTTAGGTTCATTTTTAGCTTTGGTTAGCTTTTAGTCCACACTATTGGGACTCCCTTCGAAAGAACATGAAACATTTTACTTGTCTCCATCTGTTCTTTTCTTCAAAATTGTACAGTATGAAACTTAATGAATCTATCATTATAATTTTTTATATATTGCTACAGAATTTTAGGTTGCTAACAGCAATTTTTGGTAGGGTTTACGGACTATTTTGGGGGGGGGGCTAAGTTTGGAATTTGGGGGGGGGGCTAAGTTTGGAATTTGGGGCAGGCTATAGCCCCCCCCCCCAAAAAAAGGCCTAGCGACGCCACTGCTTCAATCGGTAATTTAAGGCTGTTACGAACTGTGAAAGACTTTTTACCTCTCCGAGTGACGATGACGTCACGGAGAGGTTTTACACTGGACGTGTCTGTGTGTGTGTCTGTCTGTCTGTCTGTCTGTATGTCTGTGTGTGTGTCTGTCACCGCGTTCGCAGTTGGCAAGTCGGAGCAAACGTGTTCGCAATTTCCGGACCGCGTTCGCAGTACACAGAAATTCCGAAAAACTTCATCTATCTTATTTAACGCCAATCATTGACTAGTCGTTACGCCTTCATCTGCTGACTAACCGCCGGTTCTTTCACTCAACACCCTCTGTATTTATTGGCTTCTAACAACAACACCATGCGCTAGTCTTTCGTGTATCCCACGAATCTATCCTTATTGGCTTCTAACTCCACCATCTACTGGTCTTCCGTCTATACCACATAGACACCAATCTGTAACATTGGCTTCTACTCCATCATCGTCGTTAGGCTTAAGATGTACGCGGCGAGCGGCTAGGGCTACGAGAAACGTCTAGCCTCCCTAAGGTGGGATGGCCACCAAAGGTTCACGCAATTGCGCATTTTCATACCACTTAATGTGAATCAATCGCCTTATATACCCTAAATTTACAAAAGTTCTGATATAGGTGTTCCCTAGAGGTATAACGTTAAAGATAGCTATGTTTAAAATTATTTTAGGAATTAAGTTTCTTAAACCGACTTAACCATAATTAACGTAAAAAACTGACGATTAAAATAATTAATTTCAGTTATATTTAATTAATTATTTAAGATGAACTTCTTTCTATGTAATGACACAAGGGAGAGTTTATATAGAACGAGTAATGAAGATTGCATCCGAATCGAAACACTACACGCTTATCAAAGTTAATATAAAGCGAGTAGGATGAAAAGATCTTTTACAAAACGATAACATTTCCTTTTTGCAGAATATTAAATGGAAATATTTTAAATATTTTTCGACATTACGATTCTTTTAGTAGTTGTGTAGCTATAAAGCTGGTTTTTTTTGACGCGTGTCAGTTTTCAGTGGGTGAAAAACGAGAAAATAAACCCGCAAAGTATGAGAACATTGCGGCGATTGAAGTCATTCTGTTGTCTTTTATCCCAAAAGATATGGATACTTCATAATTTTTCCTATTGGCAATTTCGTCGTATAAATATCACAAAGCCACGTGGTTCTAATTTGTATAATTTCGAAATCACAAGAAAGTACCAACCAAGGCTTACCACATACGCTCAGCGAATGTAGATCATAAAATGGCAACACAAATCAAAACCTTTACCCATGTGTTCAATGACGTCAAAACAAGAAAGCATATGATTGGTCGGTTAGTGCGGAAGAAAGAACGAAAAATAGAAATAGAGCCTTCGACGGCAAAACGCGTATTTCCCAAAAAAATGGTAAATTTTTTTACATTTACGCAAAATTTTGGGAAAAACGCCCACTGAAAACCGAGCGTGAGCTTCTAACGGTATTTTCGTGTTTACCCTTTTTGAATTTCCCTCTGTGCGCCGAGGTAGGTGCGCGTGAGAGCCAAGTTGACCGGCCGTTAAAGTTACCTTCCCCTGGCCCCTTCTCTCTTTGACTCTCCTTTCTATTTGTGCTCACTGTCAAAACGAAGTTTAAGTGAGGCAATGAGAAAATTTTAATTTTTCATTACGTGTTGAAGTGAGATACTCTAGTCTGAACTATGAGTCGGACTGAAGTAAATAATAACCGTTCTCTATTCCCACTTTTAAAATTACACAGAAAACTGTAGTTACGTTTTGAATTTGGTTTGAAATTCCGTTGAAAGAGTGCTTAAGTAATTAGCGGATGATAAATTGAATTGGCCCGTTTTTGCGATAATGTGTGACTGAAAGAGCAGACATTTTAAATTTGAATCATAAAAGTCATCGTTGAAATTTGTGAGCCATCAACGTTTCCAGAGAATATTTTTGAAATCTTACCTTATGCAGTGCCATCCTAAGGGTTACGTTTGAAAATAACATGTTTGCGTAGATACCTCAAACGTTTTCGGAAAATTTGGGGGTTTAGATTGTGGGTATTTGAACATGAAATTTGCCGGTTCTTACTTTCGATGGACACCCGAATACCAAATGTCATTTAAGACTATGAGTTTCGCACAAAGACGATCGTTATTTCATTTTAAATGGATTCAACATTTACCAAATGAACTGCACTAAAAATATAGCTTTTAAACAAAGATTAGGCGTACTTTAGAGAATGCTGCGGCGTACTGAGACAATATGTTAAATAGCGTGAGAATGAAAGTAGTCCATATCAAGTGCGGTTGAAACGTCACGATTATAGATTGCTATTAACGTTACTATTTTCAGCAATTTAAGCCAAAGAGTACTGACACGCGATCTGACTTTAATCATCTCGACTTACACGTGTATTACCACAAAATGCAGGGAAAATTAGAATTTGTTTGTTCTCGAAAAACATTGCGATTAACGTTGAGACCAATAATAATGTTCACATCAATGCAATTTTGCTATTTGTTGTTGCGCTGATGATGCGTGTGCTTGTGTGTGTGTGTCTGTATGTGTATTTGTGGTCGGGGTACGCCATGAACAAGTGTGGCTAGAAACCGATTAAGACAAGATCCGCTACCACGTTGGAGCTCGTAATGTGAAAAAAGTGCGAAACGAAATGCATTAGTTCTATGGTATGGGTTAACAGCAATTTTCCGACTTCTGATGGACGTAAAACATGTTTGTCTGGACCCTAGTTAAGAAAAGATCCTCTTCCAGTTCTTGGGAAGTATGGGGAAAGAAACAACATTTGTATCGTCAAAGAATTCACCCGGTTATATTGCGGTAACCCTCAAATTTTGGGTTAGTTTGATGGACGGCTGTGTCGAAGCCCATTTATCGAAAGCGTTTCAAATTAAAATATTTTCTCTTTACTCTGGTTTTAGGGGTTAGCGAGGAGGAATGGGGAATACGTGCAAGGTAGCTAGAATGAGAGATTCAGTTTCAGGCGGAAAAGGCACTATGTGTAAAGGCTGGGTTGCTGTTATTTATAGTTGTCGTTGAAAAATTTAATATATAGTTGTAATAGGTTTTAGCTACGAGTTTGAAAGACTTTCGTTTACGATGTGTGAGTGTGTTTGTTTGTGGTTTGTATGTGGATATTGGATAGATGCAAAGACCTTTTTAGCAAGGCGTGGTAAGAACTTAATTTACCCCAACTGTTACGCCATCTGGAATATTACCTTTGCGACTTAGAAAACATAAATATTGTTAGTACATTAGCGCATACGAAACTAACAAGCCCTCACCACACCAACCACACTTGGCTAATACGTAATTTTTTTGCGTAACTTGTTATTAGTCGTTTCACACAGAAATCAACACTTCAGATAATAAACTATTCTTAATTTTTTTGGTGTTTGCCAAATTTAATTTTCTTATTAAATTTTGATTTTTAATAAAATTTTGAATTTTTATTATTAATAAATTTTTTAATCTAATTAATTTTCTAATTATATTAAGTAATTTCCGCCGCATTGCAATCATTATAAGGGTTAACTTTTTACCTCTCAGAGTGACGATGACGTCACGGAGAGGTATTACAATGGACTTATCTGTGTCTGTCACCGCGTTCGCAGTTGCTAAATCAGAACAAACGTGTTCGCAGAAAGCAATATTGGCTTCTACTCCATTATCATCGCTAGGCTTAAGAAGTACGCGGCAATCGGTTAGGGCTTCCAAAGGTTCACGCAATGGCGGCTCTTCTAATCATCTAATTTGAATCAATCGCCTTATATAGGCCTAAGCCTACTCTAAGTTTCCAAAAATTGTTATAGAGGCATACACTTGAATTCAAACGTCAACAATAGCTAGTTTTAAAATTATTTTATGAATAACGCTTCTTTAAACGACTTAACCAGAATTAGGCTAAATTTATGATGATGAAAATATTTAATATCAATAAATATAAGATCCACTTGTAATCCCGAACAGGTTATATGGTAGCTGGGAAAAATAGAGAATCTGTTACCCTTTAATCAAGAAAGGTGATTTGGCGTCTTTTGTCTTATTTACTTACATCTGAGCACGGAGCTTCTATTTACAGAGAGAGGAAACTCGGACTTTGCCCGTAGCCCTTAGCGTACCTCGGTTCTGCGCAACGCTTTCGCTCCTCGCGCGCACCCCGAGCCCATGTCTGACGTACGTCATTTTCTTGGTGGAACTTCAATTCTTTGCCATTAAATGATGATTTGTACCGTGAATCGCTTCTGCAGCTACGCTATACACATTTCTCCTCCTTCCCCCTTGTGCTAACTATTAGACTGGAATCGCAGTCCATTTAAAAATTAATCCTTTAAAACACCAAGGCTTATGCCTTTCAACGAACGAGTGAAGGCGGCCATCTTTGTTGTTTACACAGGCTCCCTTTTTTGCCAGCGAAAACCGAGGGGGGTTAAAATACGTGCCCCATTTTATGGACAAATAGTGTCTACGTTTCCTAAGAGCGTTTACAGTACTAAAGAGGGAAGAAGTTTCCTCTCCCTCTAAATAGAAGCTCCGTGATCTGAGAGAGAGAGTTTGAAGCGCAATGCTAAGCTATATAAAGTAACTAGGGATGTGGATGACCGCTTTGCTTTATCGATTTTCCTGATGTGACCGGACTAGGCTTAAGGCGCAACGCGACTGTCTTAATGGTTTCTTGAAGTTGTGGTTAATGAATTTGAAGAGTAATAAAGAATATTCGTTTTGGAGTAAATTAGTTATTGCTGAGCTTGGTTTACCTCGATCATTTCTACTTTTATTATCACTATTGGACCACTAGTTAAATGTGTCTAGAGATGTGAAATTGCCGTAATTTTTAAAAGTGGTAATTTAGCGTTTGAAATTACCGGGTAAATTACCGATTAAAGTTTACGAAGTAAATTTACCGATTAAAATTGACCGGGCAAATTACCGATTAATATTACCGGGTAAATACCGATTAATATTACCGGGTAAATACCGATTAATATTACCGGGTAAATTTACCGATTAAAAAAATTACCGAGTAAATTTACGATTTACCGATTAATAAAAATTACCGAGTAAATTTACGATTTACCGATTAAAAAAATTGCGGGGTAAATTTACCGATTAAAATTACGGGGTAAAATTACCGATTAAAATTACCGGATAATTTACCGATTAAAATTACCGGATAATTTACCGATTAAAATTACCGGGTAAATTTACTGGAAAAAATCCTTGTGTCCCATTCGGCCGAATCCCATTCGACCGAACGCGTTTCCCATTCAACCGAAAACAGCCCAAATGTGCGGTTTTGGGAAGATATATATCAAAATTTAAAAAGAAAACGTTTTCACTTTTTTTAAGGAATATTTTTACCCTACAGTTTTCGTTGTATATATATATTGATGTTTGAAATGCAAAATTTAATTTTAAGAGTGATTGATAATGGAGAGAATTGCATTGTTTTGGAAAAGGTGGCAGCTAACTATTAGGAGAATATTTTGGAAAAGGTGGCAGCTAACTATTAGGAGAATGTTTTGGGAAAGGTGGCAGCTAATTAGTAGGAGAATATTTAGGAAAAGGTGGCAACTAATTAATAGGAGAATATTTTGGAGAAGGTGGCAGCTAATTAGTAGGAGAATATTTAGGAAATGGTGGCAACTAATTAATAGGAGAACATTTTGGAAAAGGTGGCAAAGAATTATTGGAACCATTGTTTTGGAAAAGGTGGCAGCTAACTATTAGGAGAATATTTTGGAAAAGGTGGCAGCTAATTAGTAGGAGAATGTTTCGGAAAAGGTGGCAACTAATTAATAGGAGAATATTTTGGAAAAGGTGGCAACTAATTAATAGGAGAATATTTTGGAAAAGGTGGCAACGAATTATTGGAACCATTGTTTTGGAAAAGGTGGCAGCTAACTATTAGGAGAATATTTTGGAAAAGGTAGCAGCTAATTAGTAGGAGAATTTTTTGGAAAAGGTGGCAGCTAATTAATAGAAGAATATTTATGAAAAGGTGGCAACTAATTAATAGGAGAATATTTTGGAAATGGTGCCAACGAATTATTGGAAGCATTGTTTTGGAAAAGGTGGCAGCTAACTATTAGGAGAATATTTTGGAAAAGGTGGCAGCTAATTAGTAGGAGAATGGTTTGGAAAAGGTGGCAGCTAACTATTAGGAGAATATTTTGGAAAAAGTGGCAGCTAACTATTAGGAGAAAATTTTGGAAAAGGTGGCAGCTAATTAATAGGAGAAAGTTGTGGAAAAGATGGCAGCTAATTAATATGATAATAACCTAACCTAACCTAACCTGAAATAACCTAACCAAACCAAACCTAACCTAACCAAACTTACAATTTCCTTCTCTGGGTTTGAACCCGAGCCCCTGAATTAAAAGCCTGATATTCTACCATGCTGCTGTGGTGATTCGAAATCCTCACAGACATTTAATTAACTAATTCTTTCAAATAAATTCCCATTCAGCAGAAACCCGCCATTGGGTTGGAAATTTAAATATATTCTCCTTAAAAAACCAAAAAGCGGTTTCGGTCCAATGGGATTCGGTCCAATGGGACTATACCGAAAAAATTACCGGGTAAATTAAAAAAATTGTTAAAGAGCCATATGCTGGAATTGAAACGTCAACAATATATGTTTAAAATGATTTTAGTAATAACGTTTCTTAAAACGATTTAACTAGAATTAACTTAAATTACTGCCGATTAAAATAATTAATATCAATTATATTTATTTAATTATTTAAGAAAACCATCTTAATTGCTTCTAGACTCGGAGAGGTTTGTTTTGGTTTACCAACTTATTTTCTCTTTACGTTATTTTCTTGTCCTACTGATTTTAAGATATGTTTACATCTTCACTCGGCTACCGCAGAGCAAAAATTAAATAAAAATAATAACATTTCGAACTTACATACATACCCTCGAATAGGCTGCGATAGTCAAGTGACGCTATTTTTTATGTAAACTTCATATACATGGGATTTCAGATATTTTAACGGTTTAGCAGTTCCAAAGCTTGGCATATTTTCACGTGTTAATGATTTTGTTAGGATCAACCTTACCCTCTTAAAGGGAGGGTGAAGTGGAAAATCAAGTGATTTTTTGGTCGATTCTTTGTCAAGTTATAAGACCAGTCTGCATAGTGAAACATCCAGGAAATACAGAAATAATCACATTTACTAGTAATATTTGTAATCACCTTGGTAATCACGCATTTCGTGAAATAATCACACATAATCAATCGAGGAATCCGAAAATCCAAAATAAAAATTGTAATCAGTTGAAATAGAAATAATCACAGCATTCATCGTAATTCACGAAGAATCCAGTGGTAATCGGGGCATATACCAAAAAATCACCGGAATTCATTTGAATTCAAACAGGAATCTCAAGTAATCTGCGGCAATAACGGGAACTCAGTGTAAAGATTATGGAAATCACCTAAAAAATCGTAATCACAGAAACCAAATGAATTCGTTCAGTAATCAACGGAAGTCACATAAATATTCAGAAACCAAGTACAAAATCTTGGCAAATGATTTAGCCTCTGGGATGTTTCACTATTCAGAATGATTTTAAAATTAGTAGAATAATCGATTAAAAAAATTCACTTGGTTTTCCACTTTAACCTCCCTTTAAGTGCGTGACATTCTGATAGAATTTACAAACTAAAGGCAAAAATCCATTAAGGGCTACTAACAGTAAATTGTTGTACGCTGTATGTTGCGCGAACCATTTACTTTTCTATACAAAATAAATATTATTATAACCAAGTGTAAAGTAACTAGCAATATGGAGCCCTGACGTAAAAGTTAAGGCCTGTCCAGACTCACACACTTTGCGCGTTCGCATCTTGGCTTTGCAAACATGTTTGCAAGATCGCACTAATGATATCCACATTTGGTTTCCCATAGAGAAACAAGAGCAACAGTTGAATTTTCACGTTGAGTCCGGCTCAATGGAAGCACCCTATTGGCGCTATACACGCGGCGAGGTAAACTAAAATATTGCTTACACCATCCATGTTAAGACACGAAGCTAAGCAGCATCGAGCGCGGTCAGCACTTGGGAGGGAGACAACGCGGGTTCGAATCCGGCCGGGGACGTTTTATATTTAATTAATTTTTATTAATTTGCGTATTATCAGAAAATGAGATGAGACCGGAAGTACTGAGCTAACCAAATTCTTCACTCGGCGATAGTGAATATTCTTGATAACACACCAACTGTTGGTCCTCTGGTAGCGGTTTCTGAATTTTCCCTCCAAAACGTGAGACGCTCGTGGCGGTAGACGGCCGAACTAGATTCCAGCACCCGCGTCAGTCCGTGCGTCGTTAGGTTGAGGGGAAGGGGGTAGGAATTGTTTTTGGAACTCGACCAATTTTTTTTTCTCTAGTTTTAGCGCGTGGGAAGCGGCATAAAATCCTCAAATTTGTTCACTAGTGCCAGGATCTACTATCAATGCTAGAGCCCTTCACTTCTAGTCTCATCTCACTTCTGGTATTATTTAATGGAAGGAAAAGTGTTTGTAGGATGTAGAGATGTTTATTAATAGAGAATTAAAACTATTCAAGATGAAAAATTACGGTATTTGTTTAATGTTCAAATTTCATAGCTCCTTCGTTCGTCGATAGGGACGCCAAGTATCAAAAACCCTATCTCACACGGGAAAGGGGTGGGATTGTAATGTTCGCCTCAGAATATCGCGGGGCCCGCCTCGTAATAATTTATCTAGGTTCTTAATAGTGTTCTAATGTCAATGGGGTTTTCACTACCTTATGTCCTCACATCGCCAAGATACAAATTTCTCGCTACTAGGCCAAGAATTTCGCGATTTCGCGGGTAAAACACCAATCATTGACGAGATTAAGGGTAGAGCGTGGATAGCGTCGATTAGTTTCGTTTTGAAAATTTTTCATAATGGCGGAAGCAGCGTGACTTAATGCCCTTTCAGACGATACAACTTACCATGGTAATTTACCGATTTAGAACCCTAGGCAGGAGACGTTCCAACATTGACCTAATATGGACAGTTAAAGTTATTAAAACAGCTATAACACAAAATGACCAACGAAACTGAGGCGAGATGGTATTTATTTTACTCCTTTTAAAGGGTATGAGAAGCGTCGTTTGAAAAACCTCTGATTTATGTAACAAAAGATAGAATTAATTTCAAAAATATCAAGCTTTTAATTCTCCAATTTTTCCGCAATGTACATTTGAAAATGCTTTGTATGAAATTATTTGAAATCCACTTTTTATCAAAAGCTAAAACGTTTCCCGTACTCCGACGTGACAGATATATTTTTCACGTGAGATGGAGCCACTCTCTCCGCTATCAGTACCAGAGTTTAGACTGGTGAGAAGCTCGAGACGCGTATACGATTCCCGCGCTTTTTTTCCTTACGTCATACTGATGTCACCAAACGGGCGAACAAGCTCGACAAGACAAAATTGTTGATATATCGAAACTGAGTTTTCGTTTTTTTTCAATGGATTTTAAAAATAGAAACTTTGGTTCAATTATATTGAAAACTTAATATTTTGAAAGTAGAGACTTGAAAGTGTAACGTACCACTTTCGTGGTAAAATAGGACATGAAATTGTAAATTCGCATTCCCTTTAAAATAATCGTTGTAATAGGCGACGGGCTATACTGGAACGCAATACGAGAAAGTTTTCGTTTTACTGGGTGCCTTAAGTGAAACTTCATGTAACTTTCGCGCGACATAAAAGAACAAGAATTCGATACGCTTAAAGCGACGCTTAAAACGGAAAAAGTCGATGTTTGTTTCTGAGCAGCACGGAACGTCATTTAGTCTTGGGAAGGCTTTCCTTTCCAACAATGCCTTCAATCCTACTCGTTTTAACTTCAATATTAAGGTAAATTGTTCTTATTGAAAAATTTTCTATTTTGACAAAAGAGGTTTTCAGCCCTAGCTGTTTGTAAGCATTATTTATATCTGAGAATTTTCGGACTTTAATGCGGGGTTAACCAGTAATAATTTGCCTGTACATTGATTACGTAATCATTGAGTACATTAGCGAGTACGTCATGAGTAAAAGTGATTACATTTTTTACAATTGATTACGAAACGCGTACGAAACGAGTTCGAAACCATCGCGAACGGCGAAACGAGTACCAAACGAGCGCAAAACGAGTACGAATCGAGCGCGAAACGAGTACCAAACGAGCGCAAAAACGAGTACGAATCGAGCGCGAAACGAGTACCAAACGAGCGCAAAACGAGTACGAATCGAGCGCGAAACGAGTACCAAACGAGCGCAAAACGAGTACGAATCGAGCGCGAAACGAGTACCAAACGAGCGCAAAACGAGTACGAATCGAGCGCGAAACGAGTACGAAACGATCGCGACGCGCGAGTACGAAACGATCGCGACGCGCGAGTACGAAACGATCGCGACGCGCGAGTACGAAACGATCGCGACGCGAGTACGAAACGAGCGGGGCACGAGCACGAAACGATCGCGACGCGAGTACGAAATGATCACAATGAATAGGGTATTGTACAGTAATGAATTATAGATGGCTAAACTTTAGGTAAAATAAAGGTGAAGTCAAGTAATTACATTTTGATTACGGATTATTTCGTGTGATAACACATGATTACCAATGATTAAGGATTATTTCATGCGATTACACATGATTACCAATGATTAAGGATTATTTCGTGTGATTGCACATGATAAAGGATTACTTTGTGCAATAACACATGATTAAGGATTACTTTGTGCAATAACACATGATTAAGGATTACTTTGTGCAATAACACATGATTAAGGATTACTTTGTGCAATAACACATGATTACCAATGATTAAGGATTACTTTGTGTAATAACACATGATTACCAATGAATAAGGATTATATCCTACGATTACACATGATTACCAATGAATAAGGATTATATCCTACGATTACACATGATTACCAATGAATAAGGATTATATCCTACGATTACACATGATTTAATTGATTGCGACCCTTTTTATGAAAACCACAAAATATTACAACTTCAATCGAGATATCAAAATGACACATCATCTTGATGGGATTCAGAAAAACCAGTTGAGACCTGTCGTAGGCCTTCACTTCTGCGCATAATATTGTCAGCTTGCGACAGAACTATAATCACAAATGTTCTTTACTTTTGCAGTTTTTCGTGGTCATTGGAAGCCTTAAATTCTAGCAGGACTGTTTATTTTACCGAAGAACGCAAAGGGCCGCCTTTCGAATCATCTGACGGTAAAATCTTTCATACTTTTATTGCGAATTATTACTTAAAAATGAGTTTAAACATCACTAGATCCACCTCTTGAATTGAAATCTGAAGTTTATGTCGAAGATGTGAATTCCTTCAATGCTCTTAATATGGTATTATTCGAATAACAAACACATGACCTCACTAGAGATATGAGAGACGGTAATTTACCGTCCGTAAATACCGGTAATTTGCCAAATACCGCGTAAATTATCGATCAATACCGTAAATTTAAAATGGTAATTTACCAGTAAGTTACGAAAATTACCGCGATAATAAGCCTGTGAAAACATAAAATACCATAAATTACGGTAATTTTTGTTATTCCAAAATTTTAATGGGTTTACCAGCAATTCTAATCGGTAATTGACCAGCAATTTTAATCGGTAATTGACCAGCAATTTTAATCGGTAATTGACCCGCAAATTTAATCGGTAATTTATCAGCAGTTTTTATCGGTAATTTATCAGTAATTTTAATCGGTAATTTATCAGCAATTTTTATCTTTAATTTACCAGCAATTTTAATCGATAATTTACCAGCAATTTTAATCGGTAATTTACCAGCAATTTTAATCGGTAATTTACCAGTAATTTTAATCGGTAATTTACCAGTAATTTTAATGGTTAACTTACCAGTAATTTTAATCGGTAACTTACCAGTAATTTTAATCGGTAACTTACCAGTAATTTTAATAGGTAACTTACCAGTAATTTTAATCGGTAACTTACCAGTAATTTTAATCGGTAACTTACCAGTAATTTTAATCGGTAACTTACCAGTAATTTTAATCGGTAACTTACCAGTAATTTTAATCGGTAACTTACCAGTAATTTTAATCGGTAACTTACCAGTAATTTTAATCGGTAACTTACCAGTAATTTTAATCGGTAACTTACCAGTAATTTTAATCGGTAACTTACCAGTAATTTTAATCGGTAATTAACCCGCTAAATTACCATTTTTAAAAACTACGGAAATTTCACATCTCTAGGCCTCACGCTGTTTTCAGGAATTGTCTTTACAACAATTTTCACTGTCATCATAAGTTTATGAGTGATACGTTCCTTCCATAAGTATGACACTACCTATACTTCGTAATTCTTACTGAGAGACTTACAGCTCGAGATAAGTAGTTCGAGAACGACGCAAGCGAGTCAATTGAAGCTCAACACTCGGTGCTGTTCATTAATTTCGCAGGACTTCCATGTAGCTTCTATTTAGTCTGCATTACTATGCCTTTGACTGCAGCGCCCCAATCACCAGGCGTATGTCGCTTTACCTCGAATCTATGACCTACTTCAATCACTTCATGTAAAACTGCAGTTTGAAACTAGCGACAAACTTATGGATGGAACATATCTTATGAACTTGTGAACCTATTTTAAGTCAAGGGCTGTTTCAATGGCAGGACTTTAGAGTAGACTACTACCTGTACCACGAATGGACTGTAAAAGGGGCTACGTGCGAAAAGTACCGTGATTATGACGAGCAGTTATCAGCGGACAAAATGAACTACTCGGGAGAAGTGCTGGTCAACAGTGTAAATCACAGCCTTTTCTGGATTCCCGATAGCTTCTTGACCAACGCCAAAATGATCGAATCGACCAGCAAGACGCAAGAGCTTCGAAAACTCAAAATGAAAAAAGTCAACAGTACTTGCGAGATGGTTTTCTCGACAAGGCGATACGCAACCGTCGCTTGCCAAATGGCCTTCGAGAAACATCCATTCGACACGCAACATTGTCCTATGACTTTCAGAAGTTGTGAGTAGTACCCGAAGGAGATAATTGATGAAGTGTGACACTCTGTATCCTCTTAACCCTTTAGTTATGTAACATGATTCTTCCCAGGCGAGGGAGCCCTTTCTGTTTGTTCTCCATCTCAACAAACTTCAGATGGGTAACCATCGCACCTTGGGCTGAATTCTAAAATTGTTCGGTATTTTTAAATCAAGTAGACATAAACCATGATTGTCTTGACGTGGGACAAAAACGCACAATCGTATGCGCCTTGGCAAATAGTTACGCAGCGCTAATAGAGTAATGATGAGGGAACTATTTACATGATGTATGTGCATGATTCGGTTTAGTAACCTTGTGCACTACAAATGTTAATTCTGATGCTGGGAAGAATCCTGTTACAATTACCCCGCCCACTTTGTGGTTGTATACTTCTCTCAAAGAGGAGTATCATATACTTCTGGTAGTACCCTTTTCATTAAACAGAGGATAAAATGGAAGATCAAGTGATTTTTATCGATTCTGCTATTAATTACGTTGTGGGTATAAGTCGCGGACTTCAATAATGATTCTGAGCTTTAATAATTAACTTAGTAAAATGGTGCAATTCTCTAACTTTTTAAACAAGTTATCGCAAATGATAACTATGGTCTAAAGGGTTGGTGTCAACCTAGTTCTGTCTATGAGAGCGCGATACATAAATAGGTGATTAGTCATAGGTGTCATCAAACCTTGAACGAAAATCGGCGGATGTCTCGTGAATTATCCGAAATCAGTAACGAAATCACAAAATCAGTAAAGAAATCATAAAATCAGTAAATTGGATTTCAAAACCCTGTACACTTTTTCAAAAACGCCCAACCGCTCGGTATTGCCTGAATATTTCACTATCCAGATTTGACTTATAATTAGTAGAAGAACATTTTAAAAAAAATCACTTTATTTTCCACTTCACCCTCCCTTTGACACTATTAATTCATGATTATTGTCACATTCAGACGCGTATAACAGCAAATTGGTCAGTTACGTCTGGATTGACAAGAAAAAAAGCGCTTTAAATCCGGATCTTAAATTGTTGCGTCATACTTTAATTGGAATTAAAAAAGTTGGCAACGTCACCATTCTAAAAGGTTAGTATCGGCTCCATTTAAACGAAACTTATCCTAACCTTAAAAATTGGGGCAGAGTGGGTCTTGTACGATCCTAATGCGGCCTTTACACGCTCAATATTTTGAACAAATTAAATGGGGAACATCTACAAAATTCATCAACTTATTGGGGCTCCCACGCCTATTTTGATGCTGTCAATGAAATCGGAATCTTCCGAATGGCGTTTAGAAGGTACATAGATACGAGCTTTCTTCATCCAGTTCGATTTTCCAAAAGGCACTTTGAGCATCTAAGACGGTAAATATCTCGACGCCATGCAGGTTCGAGAAACTTTCCTGAGCAGTTGGTGTTGGGTAGGGTTCTAGACATATTGCCTTGTTGAGATTCCATGGGTCCAGGCAGATGCGTACGGGAAATGGCTTGTGCTCTTGTACACCCGATGGTCGTAATCAGTTACGACCATCGGGTGTACCCAATCTGTTGGCTCTGTTACTGGGACTATTATTCCAAGGGCTTGAAGACGCTCTAGTTCTTTGCTAATCCCGGCTTGGGTTTAGGTTGCGCGAAATGGGGCCGAGATCCACTGAAGCTCTAACTCCCAGAATAGGCATGGTTTTCCGTGGAGTAAAGTAAAAACACTGGTCGGATCCGGCGGCAAACGTAGAACATCGGACGTAGATCACTCCAATGACACCGATGCTGTGGCCAGAGTACGCTCGTACTGTGTATGGTGGCTTGTATAATCTTGGTTTAATTGGGAATGAATCTAAGGGCGTGCTCATATCGTGGCAGTGGAGTGTGAGCGCATTGCAATATAATGTTCTATCGGTTTCTTGTTGAAATAGTTCACTTTCGTCTGGGTATGAGCTCGAATAAGGGTCATCGTAGTAGTCTGGATCGCTGAATGTGGTTATGTCATTGACTCCTCGTGAACGGCAGTGTGACGCCCAATGAACACTGCCATTCACACTGGTAGCACTGAGAATTGTATGCTGGACCACGATGCTAAGGATGGTGTCCATTTCCACAATTGGTGCATCGTCTTTGTCGGGTTGTATGCGGGTTTTTCGACGGTTGATAGATGTTGACGGTGCATTTCTGGATGTTCAGTCGGTGCAAGCTGGGTGGAAAAAGGTCGTTGATTGTATGTGGCTATGTGGTGTTGGTCAATATTACGATTACGTTACTGAGGCCGCTCCGGTCGTCTTCCCGATCACAACTTGCGTGCGTATTAGGGAAGACGTCAAGTCGCCAAATTCGCACTGGCGGGCTTTGGTTTTTATGTCGGTGATAAAAGCATCGAATGGCTGATTGAGTCCTTGTTTTGTCGCGAGGAACGTGTAGCGGGAAGCGTTTAGGTTCTTGTGCGGTGCGTAGTAGGCGGTGAACGCTGCGTAGATTCTGTCTATGGTGAGGACCGGCGGTGTTGGAATGTTGAGTGTGTCGTATATACGTCGTCCAGCTGGACCGAGGATATGTAGGAAGATGGCAATTTGAGATATACCGCCCATGATGCGGCAGGATTACTTGCATCTGGGTTGAATGGCTTCGGGCTCTTCAAAGACGTTGATGATATTGTCACGACTGTGTTTTGGAATTGGCTGGTTTAGAGGACGCACAGTACAACTTCTGACACCATTTTATGTTAGCGAGTTAGACAATGATAGAAATTCGGCTTTGGTCGCATTGAACCGAATTCCCATTCGACAGAAGGGGTTTTTTGTGGTGTCCCATTTGACCGAACGTAGCCAAAAGGTGAGATTTTATTTATAAAATAGTCCCATTGGACCGAAATTTTATTGAACTGGAAGAAGACCTAGTGTGTGGTTTTGCATTAAATATATTGTTATCCTCATCACGGCTTATTTTTGTTGAAATGAATGAGAGTTGAAAATGTGTTATTGCACTTATTTTAACTACGTTTTACCTACGGTGAACCTAACCTTACCTCGCGTAACCTAACCTAACCTATACGAAACCAAAATATTAATATTTTAATTAAAAACTTAAAGACATTGTTGAAACTACCATTAAGACTATCCTTCATTGTATGCACAATTTGCTTTTTATTTCTAAATATCCCTTGCCTTGAAAGGAATGAAAGTGGGCGGTTTAATTAGTATCACGAAATATTTACTTTTAATATTATTAACACACCTTCGGAGATTCGAACCAACAATCTATCACTACGCAGTCCAACACCGTATCCACTACACCACCGAATCGCTGACGACATGAGTGTTTCAAGTTATATTGATGTATTTTTTACGGGCATATTCGGACGAATGGGATTTCGGTCCATCGGGAATATAGCCATTTGGGCTAGAAATATAAAAATCATTGCGGGATATTCGGTCGACTGGGATTTCGGTCCATTGGGATTTCGGTTGAAAGGGAACATACCGAAATGCTATGGGTTTAGACAAATTTTATTCGTTCATGGTGAATTACATGACTAACTCTGAAGCGCTTACCATCCATGTGTTGTTTGACTGTTTGTTATCTTATCAAACTGGGTGCCTTGATCTACTTTAGCTCTACTATGAATTTTTTAATATACCTCTCCTTGCGGGAGGTTTACATTTTCATAATCCTATATTATAACATCTATGACCTATGTCACTTCATTTATGACAAGCTCCAGTTTTGTAACCAGTAACATATCTTATGAACTTACGATATAGACCATTCTTTAATTAGCTCAGTGGACAATGTCCTTTAAATTTCACAGTCACAGGGCGAGTCACTGGACACATGTCCTGTAAGAAAATTTTCTTATTTCTGGCCCTGTATTTCTGGCCAACTCGTGTTCCCTCTAGCGTTGCTTCTAGATGCGAGGGGAATAACCCGAATAAGTGGTTTTTCCGAGGGGTAGTCACTTGAATAATCAGGCGTAAAAAACCGTAGAAATCAATTACTTAATTTCTCGAATTCTCAGAAAATCATCAGTAATCACAATAATTTTTGTAAATAATCAAAAGTAATCAGAAATCTTCCATAATCACATAAAATCACGTGAAATAATCACATGATTTACTAGTAATGTCTTCCGTAATCACACATTTCATGAAACAATCACACATAATCAATCGAGGAATTCCAAAAACCAAAATGAAAATCATAATCAGTTGAAATAGAAATAATCACTGCATTCATCGTAATTCACGAAGAATGCAGTGGTAATTACGGCTTTCACCAAAAAACACCGGAATTCATTGAAGTTCAAACAGAAATCACACGTAATCTCCGGCAATAACGGGAAATCAGTGTAAAGATTATGGATTCGGAATTCTCTTAAAAATTCACAAATCAAGTGTACAAAATTTTTGCGAATGACTAGCCACTCGGGTGTTTCAGACTATTATTTTACCTCTCCGAGTGACGATGACGTCACGGAGAGGTATATTGAAGGTGTCTGTGTATGTGTATCTGTCACCGCGGTCGCAGTTGGTAAATTGGGGCAAACGTGTTCGCAGAAAGCACTTTTTGACTTCTACTCCCATCGTTAGGGTGCAGAAGTAGGCGACGATCAGCTAGGGTTACGAGAAAGGTCTAGCCTCCCAATGGCAACTAGAATGCCGTGATTACCACTGGATTCTTCGTGAATTACGATGAATGCGATTATTTCTATTTCAACTGATTATGATTTTTATTTTGGGATTTTCGAATTCCTCGATTGATTGTTTGTGATTGTTTCACAAAATGTGTGATTACCGATTACATTACAAGTAAATCATGTGATTATTTCACGTGATTTCATGTGATTATCGGAGATTTCTGATTACTTTTGATTATTCCCAAAAATAACTGTGATTACTGATGATTTTCTGAGAATTCGAGAATTTCGGCTTTTCTCATCATTTATTGTAAATCAATCGCCTTATATACCCTAAATTATCAAAAATTCTTAAAGAGGCATACTCTTCAATTCAAACGACAAAAATAGCTATGTTTAAAATGATTTTACGATTAAAGTTTCTTAAACTACTTAACTAGAATTAAGGTAAATTACTGGCGATTAAAATAGTTTATATCAATTATATTTATTTAATTACTTAAGAAAAACCTCTTAATTGCTTCTCGACTCGGAGAGGTTTAGTTTGGTTTCCCAACTTGTTTAAAATAACCCTAGATCAGTGTACTATTCTCCAATAATGATATTATACTGAGCTGATGAAGTTAAAGGCGCTATAACCTTTGAAATGATTAACCTTGACGCCTTGGGGCTCTGTTCTTTCAGACACCTACTCCAGCATCGAAGTTTTGTTCTTGTTTGAACGGCACTTGGCCCATTACGTTATGCAAGTCTTCGCTCCTAGTACATTCATCGTCGCCATTTCATGGTTCTCATTCTGGTTGGGTTACGAGAACACCAGTGTCACCGACCGAATAACGCTCTCCATCACGGGTCTCTTGACCCTCGTGACACAGTTCGCCGGATTTCGAACTGAACTGCCACCCGCTTCATACATAACGGTAATAAATACTCTAGATGATTACTCCCAAAGTAATACAGGCAGGGTTAAAAAAATCCGGGTTTTATTTAAAAAAAAACCCAGTCCACCGGGTTTTATTGGGTTTAAACTGTTTTTTTTCTGGATTTTATTGCTTTTCTTTGGGTTTTATTGCTTTTTTCTGGGTTTTATAGTTTTTTCTGGGTTTTATTGGTTTTTTCTGGGTTTCATTAGTTTTTTTCTGAGTTTCATTGGATTTTTGGTTCGTTTTATTGGGGGTTTTTTCATTGTTTTATTGTTTTTTTTCTGGGTTTTATTGGTTTTTCTGGGGTTTATTGATTTTTTCATGGTTTTATTGCTTTTTTCTAGGTTTTATTGGTTTTTCTGGGGTTTATTGATTTTTTCCGGGTTTTATTGGTTTTTTATGAGTTTTTTTGGTTTTTTCTGGGTTTTATTAGTTTTTTCTGGGTTCCATTGGATTTTTTGGATCGTTTTATTGGGGTTTTTTTATGGTTTTTATTGTTTTTTTCTGGCTTTTATTGTTTTTTTCTGGGTTTTATTGGTTTTTCTGGGGTTTATTGATTCTTTCTGGGTTTTATTGGTTTTTTCTGGGTTTTATTGGTTTTTTCTGGGTTTTATTGCTTTTTTTGGTTCGTTTTATTGGGGGTTTTTTCATGGTTTTATTGGGTTTTTTTCTGGTTTTTATTGGTATTTTTTCTGGATTTTATCATTTTCTTTGTGAGATTTACTGTTTTTTTTTTGGGGTTTTATTGTTTTTTTCTGGGTTTTATGGGGTTTTTTCTGGGGTTTATTGGGTTTTTGGTTTTTTATCTTTAGCAGTTGCGTGCATGGTAGAAATTGTCATTCAAAAGTAACTACTCAATAAAAAAAGTCTTAAAATATTTCATAATTATTCTTGCATTCAAATCCATCATCAAAATTGACGATCTTAGTGATTAGGGTTTTATTAAGTGGGTTTTTTATGGTGGGTAAAACCCAATAAAACCCGTGTGATTTTTTAATTCGAACCCTGCTCTTACCCCACACAACGCAGCATAGGGTATATGCGCCTTTGTTAATTCCTAGTAGTGGTTTTAATTCGAGGGGTCGGACGTTTTGGAAAACGTTTAAGGGATTTCGAAATCCAATTTCATTTCTTCGGATTTCGTTGGATTTCGTCGGATTTTGGTATTTTTTCCGTGATTTTGAGATTTTTATTTTGATTTTGGATTTCGCGATTTGTTTACTGATTTTGTGATTTCGTTGCTAATGTTTCTATTTCTTTACTGATTTTTTGATTTTTTTTACTGATTTTGTGATTTTGTTACTGATTTTTTTATTTCTTTACTAACGTTTTGATTTTATTACTGATTTTGTAATTTCGTTACTGATTTTTTGATTTCTTTACTAGTTTTTTGATTTTTTTACTGATTTTGTGATTTCGTTACTGATTTTTTTGATTTCTTTACTGATTTTTTGATTTAGTTACTGATTTTTTTGATTTCTTTACTGATTTTTTGATTTTTTTACTTATTTTTGATTTTTTTTTACTTATTTTTTGATTTCTTTACTGATTTTTTGATTTCTTTACTGATTTTGTGATTTATTTACTGATTTTGTGATTTCTTTACTGATTTTGTGATTTCTTTACTGATTTTGTGATTTCGTTACTGATTTTGTGATTTCGTTACTGATTTCGGATTTTTTATGGGATTTCAAAATCAGCAAAAATGCGTGTCATTTCTTTCCGGATTGCTCATTTTGTTATTGATTTCGGATTTCTTAAGTTGGACTTCACGGGTAGCTACGGGATTTCGCAAATGACCGACCCCTCGCGCAGAATTCTTGTTACCACAAGTACAACTGCTTATATTATTTACTGAAATTTCATTACGTACTTATGACACCAAAAGGGGCTTTAAGAATAATGATTAAATGTAGTCTACTTTTTAGGGCATTGATATTTGGATGTCAACCTGCTTAATATTCATCTTCGTCGTACTGCTAGAAACTGTAATAGGCGGGGTTTTAAATCGCCGCTGGAAAGATGAAGTCCCCAAAATGATCCCTTTTCCACCAGCGACAGCACATGAAAGCGTTCAAGACAACGAAACTTTCATGGAAAATATGCAGAATTTGAACAGAAAACCCTTCAATAATCGAAAACATCATACTCCAAATGTAAGTATACCATCAGAAGTCCATTAAATTAGCCTAAGAAGTAACCAAAAGCGGGGTTTGGGACTCCCCTCTCTTGTGTAACAATACTGAAGAAGGGCGACACATTCGCCACCTCGGGATAACTTTTCTCAGATCTCCGGATTAGGTGCGACTCGTACGCCAAAATTTGCCCTATTGGGAGAGAAACAGCTATTGGCTGAACATGAACTCTGGATCTCTAAAGGGACCGGAAAACGTCCGCCTCCCACTGTACAAACCGAGTTCTCTCTAGCATTGTATCAGGGGAAGGGATGGGGGCTGTGAATTTGGAAACAGTCAAGGTCATTCGGTCTTTCGTGACTCTTTTTTATTAAAAGCAAACATGCTATAGAGAGGAATCTACCCCGTTTTCCGGTTCCTTAAGAGATGCAACATTCGTGGGCTGAAGAAGTCACGCCCCGCTCACGTGAAGAAAGATTTCCAGAAAGGAGCTCGAGATTTCAAACATGCTTATTAAAGGGGGAGAAACTAAACCCCCATCCATGGAGTTCTTACCCCAGCAGAGCGTAATTGTTTACTTCCTAGGCTAATTTAATGGACTTCTGGTAATGTTTGTCTATACAGGAACAATACCGCTAGTAGTAGGATTTTGACAGTTAGACCTGTGGGGGAACCGGGGGATCTGAGTTGGCGCTTGGCGCTTGGTGCTGTTGGAGCCACTGCCGCCGTCGAGATAGTTGGCACCCAAGGGTATCTTATCATAACTGATAAGGAGAAATGTTTTCGATGGCACCCTCTTATTGACTTTGTCAATGTGATGGTGGAAATATATCTAAGTATATTGGCTCGAATGTTTTTCAACGCCATGTTGACTTTTGGTAACGTGGTGGAACCATATGTTAGGCTTAGGTTATATTGTCATTGTGACGTAGGAAAGGCGCCATATTTACAATGTGGCGGGGAAATACGTACGGGAAAATACGTGTGGGGAATTATTTGCTTTCGATGGCGCCCTCTTATTGTCTTTGCCAATGCGGGGGTGAAATATATTTGTGTTTAAATATATCTACCAAACGCCATATTGACTTATTACAACGTGGGGGAAATATTTCTATAGTAAACTTCACCTAAAACTAGAATTGATCATTATTTTGTGGCGCCTTCTAAAGCCAACATGATTAGAGTATAAAGATCCCCCAAAGATTAGAGCATACTTTATTCTGTTCCTGACTTCAGACTTGGATGTTTCTGAGCTATTATCCCTAGCTTTTTCTTAGTAAAATTGTGCAGAGGGTAAGATTTTACTTTCTTTTACAAGTCTTGGGAAGAGAGATTACAAGTTTAATTTCAGATAATATAAATTTTGAGAATGTTTGAATGCAAAGTTTGCAAGCGTCAGTATACTACGAATAAGCTTCTCACGAGGCATCTGTTTAAAGCTACGCACATTTGCAGGCTGGCCGAGTGCCTCTACGACAACCATAGATATATATACGGGTCTAGATAGAATGTAGGACATAATCCCCCCCTGGACATAATCCCCCGGACATAATCCCCCCTGGACATAATCCCCCGGACATAATCCCCCCATTAGAGAAGAAAAGGACATAATCCCCTCAGGTAGGAGACAAAATCCCCCGGACAATTTCCCCCGAATGGATGATGAAGACAAAATACCCCCAGCCCTAGGACAAATTCCCCCCAGCCCCAAGACAAATTCCCCCCAGCCCCAGGACAAATTCCCCCCAACAAATGTAAAAAATAACATTTTGGAAAAGGCATACCCTTGTTGGTCGCTAATATATTTTGGAAAAGGTGGCAGCTAATTAATAGGAGAATATTTTGGAAAAGGTGCCAGCTAATTAATAGGAGAATATTTTGGAAAAGGTGCCAGCTAATTAATAGGAGAATATTTTGGAAAAGGTGCCAGCTAATTAATAGGAGAATATTTTGGAAAAGGTGCCAGCTAATTAATAGGAGAATATTTTGGAAAAGGTGCCAGCTAATTAATAGGAAAATATTTTGGAAAAGGTGCCAGCTAATTAATTAACTACGCCACCAGATCGCTGAGGCTTCCAGTGTTTTAGATAATATTGATAGATAATATTTTTTATTGTCGGGGGATTATGACCGGGGAATTTGTCTAGAGCGTGGGGGATTTTGTCTAGAGGGTGGGTAGATTTTGTCTAGAGGGTGGGGGGATTTTGTCTAGAGGGTGGGGGGATTTTGTACTCTTAACTACGATGGGGGGAAAATGACCGGGGGATTTTGTCTTGAGAGAGGGGGGATTTTGTACGTTATTAAAAATGGGGGGATTATGACCGGGGGTCTTTTGTCTTGGGGGTATTTAGTCCGTATACCGTCTAGATACACTTCCCCTCTGTTAGGCCCTTTAAAAAATGCGGAGGTGAGAACTAGCAGTCGACGCTTTACGGCGGGGGAATTAGATCCAAACGCCATCTATTGAGAGTTTCAAGAAACAAAAAAACGAAAAATTCGAATATGGAAAGCGCGGGAAATTCAAATTAGGCTTAACTTTTCAAATAGCTTTACGTATTTCTGATCTCCTTTATACGTGTAATTATGTTCTTAAGTGAAATAAATAGTTTTTATGTAAAAGAAGTAGTGTTTTTAATGAAATGTTAGTGAAATAAGGCATTAAAGATGGTTAACAGTTGTTCTTATTTACAAAATGATTTGCTTACGAACAGAATAAGAGGACCTCCCCTTCAGATTAGGAAATAGTTTTACTTTGAACAAACATTCGCTTAAATCTCTTTAAATATCAGCTGTTATTGCAAAGCATCAGCACGCCCGCTGGCAAAAGTTATTTGTCGAATTTTTTAGCTTTCAAAATTCAGCGATAGATGGCGCACTAGGTATCTTCCCCCGGGAAAATCGCGTCGACTGCTAGCTGTCATCTCCGTATTTTCCCCGATTCAGTAGGGTATCTAGACCCGTATATATATCTATGACGACAACACCCATAGTTTAATGTTTCGCGAGATTCATCACCACATGAGATCCAATAAGACATACACTTATTTTGCAGACTTTCTGTAGGTGCCCCCGCTTGTTCGAATTGTACGTTAAATGATTAAAAATAATTGTTAACTCCAATTTAAAGAGCTGTTTTTATTTGTTGGTAGGCCTATCTTATCAAATTATAAAGCAGTGAAATAAATTAAAATCGCCCTTATCAAAATATATCACTATTTTGAAGGTTTCAAGTGATGTTAAAGTTCAAAGTGTAATTAAACATATATTTTTACACTAACAATTACTACAAGAGGGGCTAAAGATTCGGTTCTAGACCATTATCAGTTTGAATTGCTGCAGATGAACTTTGATAAGTGCAAAGTGTAATGGCAGGGAAAATGATAAGGCTAAACGGGGACCAGTTTATTCACAGTTTCGTTGTCACTAATTCCCTTAGAACCACATACTAACAAGTTGCATCACGTCAAAAATATGTTTTGAAACGCATCAAAAAACATACAAGATAACAAAAGCGTGCTTAATGAACTAAGTCTGTTCAAACTTATTGTTTGTTTAAACGTTTTAAACTAAATAAGAATATTAGCCTGGTGTGTGTGTGTGTGTGCGTGCGTGTGTGTGTAAATTATCTTAACGTATTGAAAATCCACTTTTAATTAACCTTCATTTAGTATTATTATATCCGTTAAATGTCTAATAAAAACCACACTATTGTAACCACGCTTGCGATATTCGTAAACTCGCCCCACGTGGCCATAAAAGCCTTGGCTAATACTAAGAATAACTACACTGTTCCTTAGGTTCAATCATACTTTATTAAACTAACTAAATTATATTTAAATGCCGACTTGCATGTAGTACAACGTAAAGAACTTTTTAAACATAATTACTAATTGGGGATGAAGTCCAATACTAGGGCAAAGCCCTTCGCTCGAGCGAACTACTACATCTTAGTAGTGAAGAAATGCTTACTTAATAATGATAAGCAGTCGATGCTTATATAGTACGGGAAAGGTCAGAGGTAACACAGGATGCTAATCCTCTATGTAACCTTACACCCCTGGAGTAGAAACTCAGGAGGTCCCTTAATTACTATGGAAGGTTACACTATTTGACTTAAATGTGTTCGATATTGTTAATATATTACTGAAATAAAACTGATAATGAAGTTGAATGTCCAAAAAAGTGACCGAAAGTGTTGTTAATTTACTAAAATATGGTTGAAAACGACGTGAAAGGAAAACATTCGATTGAAAAGCAGATAAAAGTGTTGTTAGTCTATGAGAATGCCTACCACGTTCGCTCCTACAAATCATGAAATTTTATACACCAACCTCAATATACATAGTTTATTTTTTAATATATATATATATATAATATTTTAAGTTCAGTTTTAATTATTGGTAAGCCTATTTTAAATCGGTTTAGTTATTGGTATGTCTATTTTAAAACCTTATCTACTGCGTTCATATTCCCTCTCAAACCGATAAAAGAACCGATTATAGTTTTAACTCATAAGAGATTGAATTTCCGTTTTCAACAACGAGGGGTGAACAAATTTGTTTAGAAAGGCAAATATTCCGTACTAGCACCGTTTATAAAAAAGATATCACTACCCCTCCATGTGGTGGTGGTGGGGTAAAGTCCCATAGTAAAAGACAGCCGATAACGAAACTTCAACTAGAAATGATTGTATCATTACATATCGAAATTATAAAAAAATGTCTTGGTTTGGACCAAGGCCGAAAAAACAAACGATATGTGTGAGGTTTATCAATTGACTGAAGTTTCAGATATTGAAATATTTTTCTAGTTATTTCTATCCACTCAATCTTTAATCAATATTTAATTCAATCAACTGATTTTACTGTTAATCGATCTAGTCCCTCTAAATTAATTGAAAAAATTACATATCTACGCTTTTTCAAGAACAATTACATTTTCCGAAAACATTTTATCATGAAATTAATTATTTTGAAGGGAGTACGTGTTGAGGGATTAGTATTGAATATTTGAAATGTTCTACTGGATGTCTAAAAAGAGCAAGCGAACTTTGGTATAACTCGAATGGAAAATGTAAATATTTAATAGATGCCAAAGCAGGGTGTTGCGCGAATTTATACATTTAATTTCGTATATAGAAATTCTTCATTTCTATTGCCGCCTCTATGAAGGTAAAGTTGCACTGGAACTTCCATTTCCGTACTTTAGAATTTCTTGGTCATAACTCAGTCTTCATTTGAAACGTCACCACCCCTTTCTACATTGTTGGCGCTACTTTTACACCGGTTACGTATTACGCGTAATCATTTTAGCAAGCGCAAAGATCAGGGGCGAGGTGTATTCTCCCTCGCACCAAGGGTCATCGCCAGACGGTGCCAAAGTTCACTACGGGCAGGAGGCTAGTCAACTAGCACTGCCTATAGCGGTGTTTCTAAGCGAGCGAGAGAATGAGAGAAAACACCCCAATGGCGGGATCACACCTGTGTTTTAGTTTCTCTGTATGTAATTTCCAAAATGGTCTACTCACTTACAAATGTACACCGATTACACTGAGTGATCGGTCGTTCGGGCGCTAGCGAGTGTCAAGCCATAACCATAATCATTCATGTACACGAATGTTTTATAGTGTTGGGTTAATAAGGTTGGTGGGCAAGTCCGGAGTGTCATGTACCGTTTACTAATGTGAAAAGGTTTCGATCTATTGGCTGAGTGTGTTGCGACGGCTCAGATGACCCATACACTGGAACCACTGGTTATTATAAAACGCCATATGTTGGGAAAATAGAGGAAGGGAAGGGGTGTCGGAGTTAAATGTGACCTTCTTGGCATAACTAGTAGTGAATGATGTGTTTAACCATATTATTTCCGCGGGAAATGAATATAACAAGTCATTGGTACTGAGAAGTATATCTGTTTATGTGATCTTTACCCTTTACCACACAGCATAAACTTTTGCTTTGCCTTAAGTAGACGACATTCACTGTAAACGACAGTTATCAACAATTTAAAACATTTAAACTTCTTTTGGTGCAAACTTGAAAATTTGTCAAGCCAGCAACAATTAAAACTATGTCGGTCAAGGTGCTTACAAGTTAGTGATCATCGACACGAAATCCCTTCAAAATAATTAATTTCATGATAAAATGTTTTCGGAAAATGTAATTGTTCTTGAAAAAGCGTAGATATGTAATTTTTTCAATTAATTTAGAGGGACTAGATCGATTAACAGTAAAATCAGTTGATTGAATTAAATATTGATTAAAGATTGAGTGGATAGAAATAACTAGAAAAATATTTCAATATCTGAAACTTCAGTCAATTGATAAACCTCACACATATCGTTTGTTTTTTCGGCCTTGGTCCAAACCAAGACATTTTTTTATAATATCTGTCACTTCAGTCTTAATGTAATTAAATTTTGAATAATTATGTTTGCTTTACCGTCATACCATTGCACTCTAAAATATAACGGTGCATTCAAACACCATTTATGCTGTTTTTTCCGGTGCCAAAAAAGACATCATTTATGGTGTACTTTAACCCCATTTTTATGATCAATTGACGCCATTTTCTAATATTATTTGCAAGTATTAAGGAAATATTAGGCATTTATGCACCATTTACAGTGGTTTTTAACATCTTTTTTAGGCAATCTGTTGAACTTCTAATATTACTAAGTTTAATGGTGTTAAAAGTAGGGAAAAAGTACGCTACCTATAACACATTATTAAACCAAGTGAAGTGAAAAACTGTGAAATAGTTGTTAAATATTTTTTTTCCATATTTAGCACCACGTTTATGGTGTAAAACAAACCCGTTAATACAACATTTCAAGTCCCTGTTTACCCATTTAAAGACCCTATTTCCCCCGTTTTAAGGCCCTATTGACCCATTTAGGTCTGATTAATTTATAAAGATTGAGTGGTTGTGTAAAATGAGCAAAAATCCCATCTATTTTGTAAAACATTAAGCAAAATTTATAGTTTAGAAGAATGAAAAATTTTTAAGTCGCAGAAATGGACCGTTATAAAGCGATTCGCTTATTTTAATTTTTAAGTCAAATTACGTAACACTGTAACGAACTTAAACGAAGTTTGAACATAGAATGAGTTCCCAAAAATAATTTTCTAACGTAATATAGTGCCTATATTATTACATATTATTAAAAGCAAATATTTTTATTTTTAAACGCTGTCAACGATAAAACGTTTGTTATTATTGAACTATTTTTTTATTAAATTTATAGCATTTATAGGATAAATACTTCTACTATTAAGAGGCACAATGCTTTAAATTTGTGTCTCAATGAAACGTAACCTAACTAACATATGCCTTACCTAACCCGACCTATAAAACAAGCAATATATTCAACGTTTTTAGTTGAAGGACCTTGAAAAATAAACGATTTTTTTTGGAAAAGGCCCGCGTTCACGCGTTGTTTAGTAATGACCTAATATTAAATATCGATTTGTAAAATAAAAATAAAATTTTTATGCCATGAAATATTTTCCAATAAGCAATAATTGAAAGCATGAATTTTTAAAAAATTGTGCATACAAAACTCGGAAAGGTTTTTAAGTGATGTTTTAAAAAGTAAAACATGCTCATTATTAAAACCAATCTGACTCCATTAGTTGTTGCCCAAAAGAGTTCATTTGGATAATTTTATCGGCATTAACTTATAATCGTGTTCATTCAGGATTGATTTAATAAGAAAGCCTTCAACGTGTACGTACACAATAGGAAAGGTAGTAAAGTCCCACTGAACACGACTATGAATTATCCTGTAAATCAGGCGTATGGTCCTGAAATGGGGTGAACAGGGGTTTGATATGAGATTAATAGGGGTTTTAATTTGGGACATGAAATGGAGGTAAATATGGACTTGAAATGGGGGTAAATATGGACTTGAAATGGGGGTAAATATGGACTTGAAATGGGGGTAAATATGGACTTGAATTGGGGGTAAATATGGACTTGAATTGGGGGTAAATATGGACTTGAAATGGGGGTAAATATGGACTTGAAATGGGGGTAAATATGGACTTGAAATGGGGGGTAAATATGGACTTGAAATGGGGGGTAAATATGGACTTGAAATGGGGGGAAAATATGGACTTGAAATGGGGGGTAAATATGGACTTGAAATGGGGGGTAATTATGGACTTGAAATGGGGGTAATTATGGACTTGAAATGGGGGTAAATATGGACTTGAAATGGGGTAAATATGGACTTGAAATGGGGGTAAATATGGACTTGAAATGGGGGTAAATATGGACTTGAAATGGGGGTAAATATGGACTTGAAATGGGGGTAAATATGGACTTGAAATGGGGGTAAATATGGACTTGAAATGGGGGTAAATATGGACTTGAAATGGGGGTAAATATGGACTTGAAATGGGGTAAATATGGACTTGAAATGGGGGTAAATATGGACTTGAAATGGGGGTAAATATGGACTTGAAATGGGGGGTAAATATGGACTTGAAATGGGGGGTAAATATGGACTTGAAATGGGGGGTAATTATGGACTTGAAATGGGGGTAAATATGGACTTGAAATGGGGGTAAATATGGACTTGAAATGGGGGTGAATATGGACTAGAAATGGGAGTAAATATGGACTTGAAATGGGGGTAAATATGGACTTGAAATGGGGGTAAATATGGACTTGAATTGGGGGTAAATATGGACTTGAAATGGGGGTCAATATGGACTTGAAATGGGTGTCAATATCGACTAGAAATGGGTGTCAATATCGACTAGAAATGGGTGTCAATATCGACTAGAAATGGGTGTCAATATCGACTAGAAATGGGTGTCAATATCGACTTGAAATGGGTGTCAATATCGACTTGAAATGGGTGTCAATATCGACTTGAAATGGGTGTCAATATCGACTTGAAATGGGTGTAAATATGGACTTGAAATGGGTGTAAATATCGACTTGAAATGGGTGTAAATATCGACTTGAAATGGGTGTAAATATCGACTTGAAATGGGGGTAAATATCGACTTGAAATGGGGGTAAATATGGACTTGAAATGGGGGTAAATATGGACTTGAAATGGGGGTAAATATGGACTTGAAATGGGGGTAAATATGGACTTGAAATGGGGGTAAATATGGACTTGAAATGGGTGTCAATATCGACTAGAAATGGGTGTCAATATCGACTTGAAATGGGTGTCAATATCGACTTGAATGGGTGTAAATATGGACTTGAAATGGGTGTAAATATCGACTTGAAATGGGTGTAAATATCGACTTGAAATGGGTGTAAATATCGACTTGAAATGGGTGTAAATATCGACTTGAAATGGGTGTAAATATCGACTTGTAATGGGTGTAAATATCGACTTGACATGGGTGTAAATATCGACTTGAAATGGGTGTAAATATCGATTTGAAATGGGTGTAAATATCGACTTGAAATGGGTGTAAATATCGACTTGAAATGGGTGTAAATATGGACTTGAAATGGGGGTAAATATGAACTTGAAATGGGGGTAAATATGGACTTGAAATGGGGGTAAATATGGACTTGAAATGGGGGTAAATATGGACTTGAAATGGGGGTAAATATGGACTTGAAATGGGGGTAAAAATGGACTTGAAATGGGGGTAAATATGGACTTGAAATGGGGGTAAATATGGACTTGAAATGGGGGTAAATATGGACTTGAAATGGGGGTAAATATGGACTTGAAATGGGGGTAAATATGGACTTGAAATGGGGGTAAATATGGACTTGAAATGGGGGGTAAATATGGACTTGAAATGGGGGGTAAATATGGACTTGAAATGGGGGTAATTATGGACTTGAAATGGGGGTAAATATGGACTTGAAATGGGGGTAAATATGGACTTGAAATGGGGGTAAATATGGACTTGAAATGGGTGTCAATATCGACTAGAAATGGGTGTCAATATCGACTAGAAATGGGTGTCAATATCGACTTGAAATGGGTGTCAATATCGACTTGAAATGGGTGTCAATATCGACTTGAAATGGGTGTAAATATCGACTTGAAATGGGTGTAAATATCGACTTGAAATGGGTGTAAATATCGACTTGTAATGGGTGTAAATATCGACTTGAAATGGGTGTAAATATCGACTTGACATGGGTGTAAATATCGACTTGACATGGGTGTAAATATCGACTTGAAATGGGTGTAAATATCGATTTGAAATGGGTGTAAATATCGACTTGAAATGGGTGTAAATATCGACTTGAAATGGGTGTAAATATCGACTTGAAATGGGTGTAAATATGGACTTGAAATGGGGGTAAATATGGACTTGAAATTGGGGTAAATATGGACTTGAAATGGGGGTAAATATGGACTTGAAATGGGGGTAAATATGGACTTGAAATGGGGGTGAATATGGACTTGAAATGGGGGTAAATATGGACTTGAAATGGGGGTAAATATGGACTTGAAATGGGGGGTAAATATGGACTTGAAATGGGGGGTAAATATGGACTTGAAAGGGGGGGTAAATATGGACTTGAAATGGGTGGTAAATATGGACTTGAAATGGGTGTAAATATCGACTTGAAATGGGTGTAAATATCAACTTGATATGGGTGTAAATATCGACTTGAAATGGGTGTAAATATCGACTTGAAATGGGTGTAAATATCGACTTGAAATGGGTGTAAATATCAACTTGAAATGGGTGTAAATATCGACTTGAAATGGGTGTAAATATCGACTTGAAATGGGTGTAAATATCGACTTGAAATGGGTGTAAATATCAACTTTAATTAATAATATAATAATAATCCTCATTTAATTGTAAAGATTAAAATGGAAAATTGAGACTGGGTGAAAGATAAATTTAGTTTTAATTTTAATTAAATAAGGTATCCATGAATTGAACCAAAAAAATCGTGTTTTGGGTTAGTTTCACCTTAATTTTATTTAAGTTTAAAGGTTTATCTCGATTAAGTTTAGTTTAAAGGTTTATCTCGATTAAGTTCAATTTAATTTAAAGGTATATCTCGATTAAGTTCAATTTAATTTAAGAAATATCTCGATTAAGTTCAATTTAATTTAAAGGTATATCTCGATTAAGTTCAATTTAATTTAAAGGTATATCTCGATTAAGTTCAATTTAATTTAAAGGTATATCTCGATTAAGTTCAATTTAATTTAAAGGTATATCTCGATTAAGTTCAATTTAATTTAAAGGTATATCTCGATTAAGTTCAATTTAATTTAAAGGTATATCTCGATTAAGTTTAATTTAAAGGTATATCTCGATTAAGTTTAATTTAAAGGTATATCTCGATTAAGTTTAATTTAAAGGTATATCTCGATTAAGTTTAATTTGAAGGTATATCTCGATTAAGTTTGATTTGAAGGTATATCTCGATTAAGTTTGATTTGAAGGTATATCTCGATTAAGTTTGATTTGAAGGTATATCTCGATTAAGTTTGATTTGAAGGTATATCTCGATTAAGTTTGATTTGAAGGTATATCTCGATTAAGTTCAATTTAAAGGTTTAATCTTGATTAAGTTTAATTTAAAGGTTTTAGGCTTAATTGAGTTGAAATTAATGATGGATTATGGTTTGGCAATATTGATTTAGCTTATAAATTGAGCTTGTTTAGATGAGTTTTTAATTAGTTCCAACACATAGCCCCGTGATAAATTTGCGGTAACGTGAAGATTAACAATAAAATATGTTGTACCGGGGAGCCCGTTACAACGGATCACTACAAAGGTTACAATGTTAATGAATGATGTGATTCCATAGTTTCGCTTAAATACCAGTAATTAAATCAAATACCTAAACAATTCATAGCAATTCTGACATATAAACAAACAGCAATGAGGACTGTGGAAATAGCGAACGTAACCCTCTGTTTCCCACATGGTTACGTTGACTAATTAAATTACGTAAAGACAATGTTCTCCTGGATTAACCAGCACCACTGTTACTTATATTTCTGAATTAAACAATCCTCTCTTGGTAACAAACAATTTATAAAACGAAATATCATATACGGACTGTTGCAACAGGAAAAAATTGTTTTAACGAATCATGTCGTCCTCTACATTGGTTGAGTTTCAGGAATTATACCACACACCTTCTGAATTAGTAGCATTTTAGTGAGATTAACAAATACTAAAACCCTGTATACCTCAAAGGAATGTTGAATTAACTGCTATAGAAACAGTTATTGTAACGGTTGCGGAGCTTCTGAAATTTTAATAATACTTCTAAAATAAAATAAAGATAAGTCCTTCAAGTAGCAGCTCTTTTTCTACAACATACTGTTACTATCCTAAAGAGTAAAGATCAAGAAGCATCACTATTATTAAAATTATCCAAGTCTGTAAACCAAAAACGTTGCAACATAACCTTCAGCTTAAAAACGTGACGAGAGCGTAAGCCAAACTAGACGACACTGGAGGCTCGGAAGCTGGCTAAGTGTAACTGGGTTCTCCCGAGTCCCGACTCCGAGAATCCAGAATATATACAAATACAATCAGTGGTGGGCAAATTCGCGAACTTCTGAAATGCTTGTCACTCTCACTCTATGAATGATAATTCTATTAACTGACCCTTCTCACTCTCACTCACAAACTGAGAGTGAAATCACGGGAATTTGAAAATCTCACTCCCCGAGCGAAAGTGGGCGCGAGCTTTCAATTTCCTTCATTTCCAGAGAGTGAGAGAGTAGAGAAAATATTTGTTCACTCTTTATAGAAGAATGAGAATAACCTATTGAAGTTAGGACTCTCTCCTTCAGTTTGAAAGGCTTTGAGCTAGGGATTTTTTGCCGAGCGAGTGTAGTCCCTATTTTAACATGTAATTTTTACGGGGGAAATCTGGTTTAGGAAATCTACTAGATGGAGGTGTTTGAGTAAGAAAGAATCTTTAACGAGGGAGTCGTCACTCAGCGTTATAGCGTACAACATGAGAAAGCTTATGAGATAGCTTATTTAAGTGATTTGGATGACTAGGATGATATGAATTATTTTTATTGACTTCGTTTCTTTGAATTATATTGTTGATTAAGATGATTTGAATGACTTTGTTTATTTAGATGATTTGAATTATATTGTTGATTAAGATGATTTGAATGACTTTGTTTATTTAGATGATTTGAATTATATTGTTGATTAAGATGATTTGAATGACTTTGTTTATTTAGATGATTTGAATTATATTGTTGATTAAGATGATTTGAATGACTTTGTTTATTTAGACGATTTGAATTATATTGTTGATTAAGATGATTTGAATGACTTTGTTTATTTAGACGATTTGAATTATATTGTTGATTAAGATGATTTGAATGACTTTGTTTATTTAGACGATTTGAATTATATTGTTGATTAAGATGATTTGAATGACTTCGTCGCTCCGAATGGCTTGGTTGATTTGAATTTTTTGACTTTGTTGATTAAGGTTATTTGGATGGCAGAAATGATAAGGATTATCGGGATGATTTTGTTGAATAGGATTATTTAAATGACTTTGTTGATTAGTATTTTGAGAACGACTGTTTAATGAGTTGAAATTGTTGATTCTGATTATTGAGTTGAAATTGTTGATTCCGATTATTGAGTTGAATTGTCGATTAGGATTATTGGGTTGAAATATTTCATTAGGATTATTGGGTTGAAATATTTCATTAGGATTATTGGGTTGAAATATTTCATTAGGATTATTGGGTTGAAATTTTTGATTTGGATGATTTGAATGACTATGTAGTTATTTGATTTAAGTGGCTAGGGTGATTTGAATGACAATCGTGATTTGAGTGACTAGGGTAATTTGAGTGTTTTCTGCGAGATTTTGAGGAACCGACGGTAACTTTGTTTTTAATAAAAAGGAACGTCTTTAAAAATTAAATTTCTTAAAGTGCACATTGACATATTAACGTTTCAAAATTTGTTTCAAAATATTTAATAATCTGTAACGCCTACAGTACAGTAGTTTTAGTAGGTTAATTTTTAATCATAATTGACGAAGGCAGTTATTTTCATTGAATTAAGCTTACAACCACAATTATTTGAATTAAGTGGCTATTATTTTAATAGTCTGTAGCATTTTGCATTACGTCGTCGAAGTCCAAGGTATTTCGCGTTGCGTTGATGAACTGTCTCTCTCAATTGCGATTGAAGTGATAGCGAAAGTGACGTAACCGAGTCAGTTCATTCTTTCCCAATCATCCAAAATGATCCGCTCCTATCTAGCTCCTACAAACCTTTTAATCAAATAAAAAAATTAAAAAGCTAATGCGCCATTGGCAGTGGTGCAGAAGCCTTCAGCGAGGGTCAGAATGAGCCTTCGTGAATTCTCTATTTGACCGCGAAAATAAATAGTCATGGTTAGTTCAATGTTTTTTAAATGGACGACGCTAAGTTTAGATGTGTTATTTAAGGGTAAAATCATCGAAAGTTCGGAACCCGCGGCATACTTAACTCTTCAGCAACCTATAATCGACCTCCCTAATTTTGGTGGTGAGATTCGAAATTGCTCAATTTCCAATGCGAACCAGTTATTCTATGAACCATGCTTTTCGCGCTACTCAAGGCGTGTTAAACAAGACATTTGCGAGAATGTTATTGCCCAGAACGCTAAAATGGAAAAGTGGTATGTAACCCTCCAAGAACAACGCTATGATGTCAACCTATTGTTTCCACGTCAACCCAAGAGGTACAATAGAATCGAGTTAATTTAGTCTCGAGAGTAACGTGGCGGCGTTATTTTCGAAACTAAATTTATTCGATGTATGACGCGCTTTTATTTGGTGGTATCTTAAGTTACCACCCTGGGGTTTCGCCAGTAGCCCTATTCCCCAGTTCTTGATGTTCCTGCAATGTCTGCAGCTACACAGAAAATGAATTTAAGTTGAATCAAATTGCAATTTAACTTTTAGGGTCAAAAGTGAGACGATGTCGCTTATTTTATAACCCGAGTTCAAATATTTTTTGATTGACGTTGCCCTATCCATTGCCAATTTTTCAAATCCAGATGAAATACTTCTTGAAAAAAATTTCCTAGCAATTTTTCCAAGCTCTGGGAATCGTTGCTCTTTGTCCCTCCAGTAGTCAACAACAAAGTTGTTGTTTTGTTGCGCTTCTTTAGTCGACACTAGGCGCTCTTTCAAATATTCGTCGAAACTGTTTTTTGTGGATGAAATAGAGCACATTTCTCGTGGGCTTTCCAATCCTTCAAATAGGGAGCAGCTACTCTCCTCCAACTCGTCTCCGAAATCTTGAACCATGTTGGTCAAGAGCGTATAGACAAATTCCTTGGCTTGATCCTCATTGACAGTGCAAAAATTTGGATATTCATCCCTCCATACCGGTAAACTGTAGCCTGTGACCATTCCATTTATTATTAGACAATTGGCATTGAAAATTAACATACGATTTCGGAAAAATCTAACCTTTAAAGATGAATGTTTTTTGTCTTGGATCTAGTAGAGCCGCTACCACAAACCTTTCTTCTCTTATAAGATTGGAAAACCTTTGTTCCATAGCTTTTAAAAGATTGGTTTGAAATGTTTCAAACCAAATAGATTTTATTTTTTTAAGATTATTAAACAATCCCATTAGCAAGCCGATGACTTTGGAGACAGTTGGGCCTTCGGAGCACAATGACTCTACTGTTATTCTCAAGGCCTTCCACAACTCATTTAGTTCTTTGAGTTTTTCCAAATCATCATCCTCTGGCAGAGGAATGTCGCTCTTAGCCATCAACAGAATTGATCTCAAAGATTCTATAACGTCTCCATTCTGAAAAATCAACGGTTATGCATCTTATTTCGGTGAATGGCTGTTCAATCCAGGGTGTTCCGAAAATGGTGGTAGGACCGAAGTACAATGAATTGTATGTTCGATTTTGACTCAATGTTCCATGGGATTTCACCCTAAACAGTGTTTTATGGATGACTACTTAAATATCATTATCTTTTATTCTTCTGAATGAAATTTAAGGGGTCATGTGTAAAATTCGACTCAAAATCGCTTCGGCCTTACACCACCCCCTCTGGAACACCTTGTTCAAACAACAAGGCTATTACAGATTTTCGTGAACTGAATTATATTACACAATTCTTACCTCAACTAGAGTGTTAATTCCGTGGAAAAGAGTTGTTACTCGAAAATCCTTTGATTTCAATAATTTAGCTCCATCAGGAGCATTGGTCAGAAACTTTTTGGCCCATTTTCCAGAAATTTGAAGGAACTTTATCCAGGATTCAACCTTCTCTAAGATTAAAACCACATCCTCTGATAATTCAATTTTTTCGCAAAAGGCTCTCAAAACCTCTGATGGTAGGCAAGGCGACACGTTCCAGGCATGTTCCCATTCGTTGTCGTTACAGCCAAGATTAAATAAATTTTCCATGGTTTGTGTTTCTTTGAAATTGAAATGTCAAAGTTAAATGACAAAGACAGTAGTCTCTCAAAGTTCATTTGCATTTACCATGTTCGGCTAAAAAACCACCAAAACATGGCCAAGGTCTATTTAAATTTAAACTGCGCGATGCATCTAATGCATCGAAATCCAGAGCTGCAAAAACCTGTGAACGCATGGAAATAATTTTTTGTAAAGATATTGTGTTTAAGTTTAAACTCAAAGTAAGACCCGTAACAGTAAGCAAGAAGTGTCTAAATATCAATGTTTCCAACATAATCAAATCAATAATGTTGCATGCGTTATTTCAATTCTGAAGTTGTAGATTTTCGTGTATATCATCGAAAACAAGAGATGTAAGGTATCTTCCATAACGTGAATTAGTCAGTTATCTTTTTTTTTACCCGCCTGCTATGGTTAGCTCCATGAGGAAGATCACCTATTGTCCCACAGTTCGAACTGCCTCTTCAAGAATAGACGCCATACGAGTCAAACACTTCTACAGGCATTTCGAAGTTTTTATCTATTTAAGCTATTATTTACGCTATAGAAGATACATTTTCAAAAATCTAGTCTTATGAGATTATTTATATTAATCAACATTATTTTAACCTACAATTCCTAAATACCATCTTGGATAATAAAACTACCATAAATTGAACTAATTTCAAAATGTAATATTTCAACATTTCCAGACCTCCTTTAAATTTCTGAGATTTATTTAAAACACTTCATATTACTAAAACATTAAAATACCTCGGTGGCATTGATATGGGCATTTTGAAGCATTGTCAATAGTGTTTCTTCAAAATTGGTTTCGTCGCCGATGAAACCAAGAATGGCTGTTTTTATACACCATTTGTCGTCAATTGAATGACATGACACTTCAGTCATCCCGCCCCAACGAAGAAGTGTTATTTGGACGTGAGGGCATTTTTCGAATCCAGACTATAAATAAAGTTGACCCACATTAAAAAAATTGGGTACATTTTATGGATCAATATCCTGACATACAATTTGCGGCATGAAATCTTTCATGGTTTTATGCAAAACATTTTCTAACTCCGAAGACGTCGGCACGTGGACCTGCGGCCCGCCCCTTGCTACAACGTCTTTAAAGCCACTACCTTCTACCACACTAAAGGGTAAGCAATCAACGGCCAACATTTGAACTAATGCCATTTCAAATTGTTTTTGTTTTTGTGCCGTTGGGCTTAATTTCGCCACCTTCTTGAGTGGTACAAGTAAATTTGTAGCCGGTCTCTTTGGCTCCCTTTTCCTCAACACGCATTGGGCATGGTTAGTCTATTCGAAATAAAAGTTTGACAGTTAGGTATATTCAATGTAAATCGATAAATATTATTTTAACCTTGACGTGTCGCTCCAAATTAGAAGCTGCACTCTGATGAGTGTGTAACTTTTTTTCGCAAATTTTGCACTGGACAATAATATTTTTTGATTCCAGTCCAGTAGTGGACAATGCATGACCCAAGTAAATGAAATGATCTTGGATATTGCATACACCAACTCCTTGCCTACTAAATTTCTCAGCAAAGGAAGCCACGATTTTTAAAGTTGCGCCTTCTGAGTACGTAGCGGAGTCAGAATTATCACGTAATTCAGTTGAGGAATCCATTAACATATCTAACGAAAATATCTAATTAGTTACATTAACCATCCTTTAAAAATTCATTTTTCAGCGTATAACTGAATTGGCTTTCATTTGTGGTCACCCCCTCCCATTTTCCACTTTAAAAGATAGTTTAACACCTATGAAGCCACTCTCGGAGCCTTTCAAAAATAACTGACACTTGTAGTGAATGAAAAGCACTTCATTACACAATTTTGATAGTATTGACTTAGAATCAAATTATAAACATATTTTTAGGATAAAATCACTTAAGTTACAAAATGCTTTATTTAAAATTTGTTTAATTTCACTTACCGACCAGTAAACTAGTAGCTTTTGGTTGTACTTTTTAGAAGATAACTGCTCTGCAAGTGAAGTTGCAAAGAAATAATTAAATGTGTCTATAACGGTTTTCTAATGTCGCGAGACACGTTATTTCAAAAAATCTCATTAATTCTCGAGGCGCGTGTTTTCAAAATGTTGTTTTGGTTCCATTCCTCGAGAAAAGAAAAATTTAAGCCTCACCTAAACGCCTACGTGTAGCTACTTTCCACAGTGCATTAGACCAATGCATTGTCAAAGGTGGCTACACGTACGCGTATAGGGGATGCTTAAACTCTTGAAAGTTCAACGTGAAGTCTGTGCAGAAGCAAAAACTTATTTGCAGCTGAATTCACAAAGAAATTGAAATTAGAATGGGCCTGTATTAAATCCGGCGCAAAAAATTTACTCCTTGAAAGTTTTAACTAAAATATTTTAATCCCTAGCCACCCAAAAAAAGACAGAAATTTAGTTTTAAATACATGAATATTAAACATATTAAACAATACTAAAAAATATTAAAAATGAGTTTGTACATTCTATTTGCGGCGTTAAATATATTCTTGCGTGTCCAAGTAACACATGGGTTCGCTATCCGGGTTATAATTCCCTCTTATTGAGTACTGTGTGTCAAAGTGACTCATTGTGTCGTCACTTTGAATTTCCATTGTTTGCGTCTCTGACTCCACGCTAAATGAAGTGTGATGGCATTTCAAAACATCGCCTTCCATTTAACATATTATGATTAATAATTACAATTTTTTCTCGGCTTTTTCATTCAAAATGTTTTTCATTGCTTCATTTTTCTCTTTTAATCCCGAAATCTCTTCCTTCATATTTTGTATAGTCATTTTATACTCTATGAGAAATGAATGCATTTTTTATAGGTAAATTTTGAAGTAGATTTTTTAACCTTCAAACGATTTGAGGCTAACCAGAGACTTCTTTTTTGTGCCTTTCTTCTTCTGTATGTTTTTCGCCCATTAGTGTATTTATTTTCTTCCTCAAACGTAATATCAAATCATCATTCGCTAATAATTAGAAATCAATAAATTTGATAGATAAAGTTTTATTAGAATATTTTTCAGATGTACCTTCACGTTCTCGCTTATGCGCATTTCCTAATTTCTCTAGGAGGGTGTCCACTTCTGTTTTCCGTTTCTAAACGAGTTAAATACTTTTAAATTTCTTTCGGTGTAATTGTCAATCCATCAGAAACCCAATTTTTCATGATCATATCATCAGGTTTAAGATAACAGATTCCCAATCTTGTTTAATACGTAACCACAAATTTCTTACTTTTGCGGTTGATTTTGAAAGCCAACCATTTCCCAGTTCCTCATCCATATACGCGTTAGTGGAGTCAGACATTCAAAAATTCCTAGTTTAAGTATAAAACCTAACCCTAACGCGTTTTTAAATAAAATGAAAATTACGCGTGAATTTAATAACCTGTCACACGTTTAATGCACGCTAAAAAACAAGCATACAAACCACGTGAAGAATTAAGGGTACATTTCCTCGAAGATTAAGCTCGTGTATTTCAAAATAATTTAAAATTTATGGATATTTTATAACGGATTTTTCCATACAGTAAACAAAACAGTAATTCAGGTAAGTTTTATCATTCTATTATCAATTTTAGTTTATTGTAACTAAAATTTTACAGAACACGCCACGCTGCATCTAACATTACTCGGAGCTCTTAAGCTTTTCAACATATTTTCAAATTTGACTTCACTAAGGGCTACCGTGAAACCTTTTAAAATGGCTCTATTCACTGATGAGGATTTCAAAAACAAGTTTAATCAAGGCAACTATGGACTTTGCAACATTCAGGAACACTTTGAGTATATTGGACACGTTTCATCAGATCATGGTTCGAAAACCAAGAAAGTTAGAGCCAAGTGTCTTTTTTGCGGGATAGTCATTGCAAGTTGCCATTCATCTTCTTGCAACTTGGAACGTCATGCAAAGGTTTAAATTACCTATTATTTTTGTGTTTTTTGGTAATGCTTGGTTCTGTGGCTTATGATGGTTTGATGTGAAATTTCAATAGACTGTTCATGGCGCTTCCTTCAATTTCAAAGCGACGAGCAATAAACGTTCGATGTGGGACAAACAGCAAGACGAAGAACCTAAAAAGGTTAAACTATGGCCATTGAGGTCAATAGAAAACCAGCTGCATCGTAAAAGTCTGGTGTATATGGTAGCAAAAGACCACGCCCCATTTTCAACTGTGGAAAAAGTTGGCTTCCGCGAAGTTTGCAAAACATTGAGCGACAACCAAAACAGAGAAATATCTCGTAGAACTTTGGGTCGTGATTTAGACAAGGAATCTGCTGGTCTTCAACCGTTGTCGATGGTAATTTATTAAACTGAAATTAGTCGCAAACATTACATTGGAAATGTAAAATTCAAGTAGTTCAAAGGTTTTTTTTCCAACGTTATAGAATGTTTTAAGACAAGTTGGATATAAGGAAATTCACCAAACGTTAGATATTTGGAGTAGTAGGACGCGTGATTCAGTCTTAGGAGTTAGATGCCAATTTATCGACGACAAGTGGTATTTCCATAATTCCTTGGTTGGCTTTTCATTTTTTCCTGGGAAGCATGATGGCGAAGCCATTTTAGGAAAGTTTAAAGAGATGACGGAGGCAGCTGGAATTGAATACAAGAAGGTTATATCTCCCGTTTTCAAATTTCACGTTTAAAACTTTATTAGAACTTCCTTTATCGCTTTTAGATTTATAGCGTTTGTGCCGACAACGCAGCCAATATAAGTCGGGCGTTTAACATGAACGACTTATTCGAAGATCCATGGCCAGCTAGACTGGCGCTAGTAAGGGCAGAAGATGTACCATCCGAAAGTGATGAGGAAGTAATTGAACTTCAAGGAGGTAAAATATTAATAACTATGTTAATGTCTCTTCTGCATTAAATTTTTTAAATGCTACAAATAAATGATAGGATGGAACAGCATGGAAGACATCTTTTTAAATGGCCCAACTGGCATCAGAGATTCTGAAGATTCATCTGAACAATCTTCGGATCAATCTTTTGACGAACTTGGAGGAACCGAAGATCTTGATGATTCCGGCTTTAACCATTCTCCCTTTAGAAAGAGGTGTGTGGCTCATTCCTTACAACTTGTTATAAACGGAGCAATCAAGAAATGTAAGAGAACGGAGAGAATAGCCAAGAAAATAAACGGCTGGATTACGTTTCTACGTCAATCGCCGAAATGGACCCATGTCTTTAAAACCTTGTCGCCTGGAGGGAAAGATTTGAAACAGGATGGAGGAGTAAGGTGGAATTCCCTATTCATGGCAATAGAACGTTTAACTGAGGTGAAACATTTTCAATTATTCTAGCTCTTCGTTTCATTTACGTTTGTTTCAATTTAATTATAGCCAGGTATGATTGAGGCTTTAAGGCAAACCGTCATCAGTGCCAAGAAAGACCGTAGTACGCAGTCAAAAAGCCTTAAAACTCCATGTGAAAATGACCTTCACATACTGAAGGAGTTACTTGAAATCCTGCGCCCCTTCAAATTGTCAACGGATCTTTTTCAGTCCCAAGCTCCCATTGCTTCCAAAGTAATACCAACACTACTGAGGACATTTCAAGAAGTGTATTCTGCCAAATGTCCCTACCTCAAAACACTACGATCAACTTTGTTGGAATTGATGGCAAATAGATTTAAAGGAGAGCTTAATGATGAAGACTATGTCTTAGCAACTCTTCTTGATCCAACAATCAAGGTTTCTATATTCGATGGTAGTGGTATTATTTACGAAAAAGAAACACAATATTACAGTTTCGTGTTAACCAGTCTGAAATATTTATGTTATCCCCACAAAAGTAGCGTTTCAAAACCCACAATGGGGTTCAGAGTTTCCAGGGGTAAAATGCTGGCTAAAAGATAGGGCCATTGCATCATTAAAGCAACAAATGGATTTATTAGTCGAAAATGATATACAACCGGAAATTAATCCAATTGACATGTTTCCCGGATTGGATAAACCAGAGCCCAGCCCTACATTCAATCACGTCGAAAGCCAACTTAATGATTACTTCCGAGAAAATTTGATCAAGGATCCTGACAATTTCGCTCCGCTAGAGTATTGGAGAAGCAAAGAAGATAGGTTTCCGACTCTGGCAAAATTGGCGAAAAGGTTCTTATCAATCCCAGCTTGCTCGGCTGATGTTGAAAGAATGTTTTCGATTGCGGGCTACATTTTGAGAGCGAGAAGGTCTCGTATTTCACTGGAACGCGTGGCACATTTGTTGACTCTTCGTGAGTATGGCTATTTAAAGCACGAAAGCGAGGCAAATAAGTAACTTGTAAGTACATAATTAATCAACTAAAATTTGATTTAACTTAAATTCATTTTCTGTGTAGCTGCAGACATTGCAGGAACATCAAGAACTGGGGAATAGGGCTACTGGCGAAACCCCAGGGTGGTAACTTAAGATACCACCAAATAAAAGCGCGTCATACATCGAATAAATTTAGTTTCGAAAATAACGCCGCCACGTTACTCTCGAGACTAAATTAACTCGATTCTATTGTACCTCTTGGGTTGACGTGGAAACAATAGGTTGACATCATAGCGTTGTTCTTGGAGGGTTACATACCACTTTTCCATTTTAGCGTTCTGGGCAATAACATTCTCGCAAATGTCTTGTTTAACACGCCTTGAGTAGCGCGAAAAGCATGGTTCATAGAATAACTGGTTCGCATTGGAAATTGAGCAATTTCGAATCTCACCACCAAAATTAGGGAGGTCGATTATAGGTTGCTGAAGAGTTAAGTATGCCGCGGGTTCCGAACTTTCGATGATTTTACCCTTAAATAACACATCTAAACTTAGCGTCGTCCATTTAAAAAACATTGAACTAACCATGACTATTTATTTTCGCGGTCAAATAGAGAATTCACGAAGGCTCATTCTGACCCTCGCTGAAGGCTTCTGCACCACTGCCAATGGCGCATTAGCTTTTTAATTTTTTTATTTGATTAAAAGGTTTGTAGGAGCTAGATAGGAGCGGATCATTTTGGATGATTGGGAAAGAATGAACTGACTCGGTTACGTCACTTTCGCTATCACTTCAATCGCAATTGAGAGAGACAGTTCATCAACGCAACGCGAAATACCTTGGACTTCGACGACGTAATGCAAAATGCTACAGACTATTAAAATAATAGCCACTTAATTCAAATAATTGTGGTTGTAAGCTTAATTCAATGAAAATAACTGCCTTCGTCAATTATGATTAAAAATTAACCTACTAAAACTACTGTACTGTAGGCGTTACAGATTATTAAATATTTTGAAACAAATTTTGAAACGTTAATATGTCAATGTGCACTTTAAGAAATTTAATTTTTAAAGACGTTCCTTTTTATTAAAAACAAAGTTACCGTCGGTTCCTCAAAATCTCGCAGAAAACACTCAAATTACCCTAGTCACTCAAATCACGATTGTCATTCAAATCACCCTAGCCACTTAAATCAAATAACTACATAGTCATTCAAATCATCCAAATCAAAAATTTCAACCCAATAATCCTAATGAAATATTTCAACCCAATAATCCTAATGAAATATTTCAACCCAATAATCCTAATGAAATATTTCAACCCAATAATCCTAATCGACAATTCAACTCAATAATCGGAATCAACAATTTCAACTCAATAATCAGAATCAACAATTTCAACTCATTAAACAGTCGTTCTCAAAATACTAATCAACAAAGTCATTTAAATAATCCTATTCAACAAAATCATCCCGATAATCCTTATCATTTCTGCCATCCAAATAACCTTAATCAACAAAGTCAAAAAATTCAAATCAACCAAGCCATTCGGAGCGACGAAGTCATTCAAATCATCTTAATCAACAATATAATTCAAATCGTCTAAATAAACAAAGTCATTCAAATCATCTTAATCAACAATATAATTCAAATCGTCTAAATAAACAAAGTCATTCAAATCATCTTAATCAACAATATAATTCAAATCGTCTAAATAAACAAAGTCATTCAAATCATCTTAATCAACAATATAATTCAAATCATCTAAATAAACAAAGTCATTCAAATCATCTTAATCAACAATATAATTCAAATCATCTAAATAAACAAAGTCATTCAAATCATCTTAATCAACAATATAATTCAAATCATCTAAATAAACAAAGTCATTCAAATCATCTTAATCAACAATATAATTCAAATCATCTAAATAAACAAAGTCATTCAAATCATCTTAATCAACAATATAATTCAAAGAAACGAAGTCAATAAAAATAATTCATATCATCCTAGTCATCCAAATCACTTAAATAAGCTATCTCATAAGCTTTCTCATGTTGTACGCTATAACGCTGAGTGACGACTCCCTCGTTAAAGATTCTTTCTTACTCAAACACCTCCATCTAGTAGATTTCCTAAACCAGATTTCCCCCGTAAAAATTACATGTTAAAATAGGGACTACACTCGCTCGGCAAAAAATCTCTTTCAAACTACTATAATTTTCATTCTCTGAGTGAGAGTGAAGTTCTCGAATTTTTAATATTTATAAGTCCTTAAGAGTGATTTCGTCTCGATTTATGAAAGTCACTCCCGACAATAGAAAGAGGCATTGGTGAAAGAAACCTTATCACTCTTTTGGAAAAACATTACTTCGCGAGAGTGAGATATTGTAATTCGCGTGTATGAAACTCTCAAGCCACGAGTGATTACAAGTCACTCATTCTTGTCTCACTCTTTCGGCGCGAGAGACTTCTTTAAGAGAGACGAAAAATCTTTCGCAATGCGAGTGACACTCGCGATTTGCCCACCACTGAATACAATACATAAGCAACCTAAGCCTTGGTCTTAAATAACATCCAAAAACCAATATCTTATAATATAATGAAATCAATTACCTTTAGTTTTATACCTGGATTGCTTTATTAAACAAAATTTCGACCTGATAGCAAAGTGTTTCTTAGCAAGAGTGTTACAGAAAATTTATAAAATGAAATAAATATTTTAAGCCGGTAAAATACTAAACAAGCGTCGACTGCTCAAAAACAAGTTAAACCATGGAGCCTGTATCTCTTTAAGATTCAGGCTCCATGGTTCAACTTCCACAGAATGAATCAAACTGAAAATGTCAACTTAACTTGTTATTAGGCACAAAGCTAGGCCCTCCCTTGTTCTCAATATGCTTGATAATTGAAGAAATGGGTATCAGCGCGCTAACAGGTTAACCTGACGTTTAACTCAAGAGCTGTATTTCCGTAATTAACTAAAATTAACATACTTAGACTTAATTGTTTCTGATAATACTAGCGGATCGCACACCCTGAATACTTAATTGTTAAATTAAGAGTATTCCGAAAAGTAACTTCGCTCTAGTTTTTCGGTTAGTGGTGGCTAAATATCACGAAAAACCCCATGTTAATCTCCATAGGAAAATTGGCAAAAGCATGTGAATTTTGCTTTAACGTTACAAAAGAGTATCAAGTCATATCTACAAGGGCCTACCGGCCCTGTAGAATTATTTGTAGAAATCCTTATCAACTCAAATCTTGGCAGAGTTCCATATCATCGTGATAAATACAACGTTCACTGACAGGAAAATTTGGTGGGAAATAATATCGAAAGTGATGTAAAAGTAATAAGACATAATTAAAATACGATTAAAGATGGTGGAAAATGATTGAAAACAAGAAGAAAATAAGATTGAAAGTGACGTTAATGATTGAAAACATATACAAAATATGATTGAATGTAGTGTTAAATGATTTAGACAACACAAATATACGTTTGAAATTATTGAAAACATACTACGAAAGGTGACCAAGAGTGTTTTTTAAATGACTACAACATGGTCGAACAGACTGTTAAATTACTTTTATTACTTATTTGCTTTAAAAATATATTTACTTTTATCCACCATTTAATATTAATTTTTAAAACATTTGAATAGAGGGTTTATCACCCACCCACGGCCCCTTACAAACACCTCCCATTTGGATGGTTGTAGTGCTGGAGGGACGGCATATCCATCCTCCCCTCTACTCCACTTGACGATGAACTCCGCAGCATCCTCCCCACTCCTCCTCCTCCGCTTACTTCCGACAACGTCACCGTCCAGCTCCCGGTTCCCGAACAGGTATCCAATCGTGTGGTCTGTAGCCCTCGGTTGCACCATCACACCTTCAAGTTCACCACCCGGGATTACTTCCAGGGTGTCGTAGTAAATCTCCGGGCGGGGAACATCCATTACGGGGAGTCCATTTCGAATTCTGGTAATACAAATAAACGGAAATTTATGTTAGAAAATGTGAAGTATTATTACTTTATATGCAATTATATCATAACCAAGTTCACCACCTTATGCTGTATGTTCTTATAAACTCTAACTTAAAATTAGTTATACTCGGGATATAGAAACTTTACGCACCTCTTAACCACAACACGACCAATCATCTTTTCGCGGCTTCGTAAATTTGTTCTTGGGGAAGGATGATACTATAAGAATAATATAATTATTTGTTATTACTATGTATGTCTATACAAATCTTGAATTTTATTCTCCCCTTATATCCACACATTTATATGATATAATCGTATTATATTCATGTAAATCATACAAATTTAATAGTAAAGAATAGTGAAACCTCAGGGATAATAACTAGAACTTAGAAATATATACAATCAGGTACTTACATGAGAGGTGGTGTCCATTTTCCCTCGTGGTCGTTTTCCGATCAAAAATACCTTTCGAGGGGCTCCAAACCCCTTTTATACACAACTAGCCATGAGCATACGTCATCAACTCGACTGTCCATTGGCTACAGGTATACGTCATCAGCCTGATTGTTCATTGGCTATTGACCCAGCCCTTATCTCTCAGTATACTACCGCTGGAATCATGGTAAAATCCCGTATTGATAAGATAAATACAATTAAGGTCCACTCCCGGGAAAATTTCGCAATGGTTATCCCTCACGTGGATCACTTTCTTCGGCGGGAAGATTTGAAAATCTTAACCATATGTCAATAACGCCGCTAAAAATACAACAACATGTAAATGTGTTTGATATTGTTAACTTATTACTGAAATAAAACTGAAAATGTGGTTGAATGTCCAAAAATTGAAACTAAAAAGCGGTTGAAAGTGTCATGAAATGTCTATAATTCAATTAAAAACACTAAAAATTGGTGAAACTTTAACCAATTTCTAGTTGAAGTTTCGTTATCGGCTGTGTTTTACTATGGGACTTTACCCCACCACCACCACCACATGGAGGGGTAGTGATATCTTTTCGATAAACGGTGCTAGTACGGAATATTTGCCTTTCTAAACAAATTTGTTCACCCCTCGTTGTTGAAAATGGAAATTCAATCTCTTATGAGTTAAAACTATAATCGGTTCTTTTATCGGTTTGAGAGGGAATATGAACGCAGTAGATAAGGTTTTAAAATAGACATACCAATAACTAAACCGATTTAAAATAGGCTTACCAATAATTAAAACTGAACTTAAAATATTATATATATATATATTAAAAAATAAACTATTTATATTGAGGTTGGTGTATAAAATTTCATGAAATGTAGGAGCGAACGTGGTAGGCATTCTCATAGACTAACAACACTTTTATCTGCTTTTCAATCGAATGTTTTCCTTTCACGTCGTTTTCAACCATATTTTAGTAAATTAACAACACTTTCGGTCACTTTTTTGGACATTCAACTTCATTATCAGTTTTATTTCAGTAATATATTAACAATATCGAACACATTTAAGTCAAATAGTGTAACCTTCCATAGTAATTAAGGGACCTCCTGAGTTTCTACTCCAGGGGTGTAAGGTTACATAGAGGATTAGCATCCTGTGTTACCTCTGACCTTTCCCGTACTATATAAGCATCGACTGCTTATCATTATTAAGTAAGCATTTCTTCACTACTAAGATGTAGTAGTTCGCTCGAGCGAAGGGCTTTGTCCTAGTATTGGACTTCATCCCCAATTAGTAATTATGTTTAAAAAGTTCTTTACGTTGTACTACATGCAAGTCGGCATTTAAATATAATTTAGTTAGTTTAATAAAGTATGATTGAACCTAAGGAACAGTGTAGTTATTCTTAGTATTAGTCAAGGCTTTTATGGCCACGTGGAGCGAGTTTACGAATATCGCAAGCGTGGTTACAATAGTGTGGTTTTTATTAGACATTTAACGGATATAATAATACTAAATGAAGGTTAATTAAAAGTGGATTTTCAATACGTTAAGATAATTTACACACACACGCACGCACACACACACACCAGGCTAATATTCTTATTTAGTTTAAAACGTTTAAACAAAAAAGTTTGAACAGACTTAGTTTATTAAGCACGCTTTTGTTATCTTGTATGTTTTTTGATGCGTTTCAAAACATATTTTTGACGAGATGCAACTTGTTAGTATGTGGTTCTAAGGGAATTAGTGACAACGAAACTGTGAATAAACTGGTCCCCGTTTAGCCTTATCATTTTCCCTGCCATTACACTTTGCACTTATCAAAGTTCATCTGCAGCGATTCAAACTGATAATGGTATAGAACCGAATCTTTAGCCCCTCTTGTAGTAATTGTTAGTGTAAAAATATATGTTTAATTACACTTTGAACTTTAACATCACTCGAAACCTTCAAAATAGTGATATATTTTGATAAGGGCGATTTTAATTTATTTCACTGCTTTATAATTTGATAAGATAGGCCTACCAACAAATAAAAACAGCTCTTTAAATTGGAGTTAACAATTATTTTTAATCATTTAACGTACAATTCGAACAAGCGGGGGCACCTACAGAAAGTCTGCAAAATAAGTGTAGGTCTTATTGGATCTCATGTGGTGATGAATCTCGCAAAACATTAAACTATGGGTGTTGTCGTAGAGGCACTCGGCCAGCCTGCAAATGTGCGTAGCTTTAAACAGATGCCTCGTGAGAAGCTTATTCGTAGTATACTGACGCTTGCAAACTTTGCATTCAAACATTCTCAAAATTTATATTATCTGAAATTAAACTTGTAATCTCTCTTCCCAAGACTTGTAAAAGAAAGTAAAATCTTACCCTCTGCACAATTTTACTAAGAAAAAGCTAGGGATAATAGCTCAGAAACATCCAAGTCTGAAGTCAGGAACAGAATAAAGTATGCTCTAATCTTTGGGGGATCTTTATACTCTAATCATGTTGGCTTTAGAAGGCGCCACAAAATAATGATCAATTCTAGTTTTAGGTGAAGTTTACTATAGAAATATTTCCCCCACGTTGTAATAAGTCAATATGGCGTTTGGTAGATATATTTAAACACAAATATATTTCACCCCCGCATTGGCAAAGACAATAAGAGGGCGCCATCGAAAGCAAATAATTCCCCACACGTATTTTCCCGTACGTATTTCCCCGCCACATTGTAAATATGGCGCCTTTCCTACGTCACAATGACAATATAACCTAAGCCTAACATATGGTTCCACCACGTTACCAAAAGTCAACATGGCGTTGAAAAACATTCGAGCCAATATACTTAGATATATTTCCACCATCACATTGACAAAGTCAATAAGAGGGTGCCATCGAAAACATTTCTCCTTATCAGTTATGATAAGATACCCTTGGGTGCCAACTATCTCGACGGCGGCAGTGGCTCCAACAGCGCCAAGCGCCAAGCGCCAACTCAGATCCCCCGGTTCCCCCACAGGTCTAACTGTCAAAATCCTATTACTACCGCTTTAAAAAGCCACGTTCGACTTTTGCCCGGTTTATTTGAAACGTGAAAACATCAGCTTAAGGGGTACCGCGTGTTTTGGCAATAAAACACAGATTGACGGTTGGTTCTAGCGATAAAAATAGAGACAGGAATTAAACGAGAGCAAAAATCATTTTGCATTACTCCGTGTGGTTTCCAATGTGCTAAGGTTGTACAGCAGCCAAGAACGATCTAAGGCTAGACTATACAGTGGTTCGCATATACTATTAAGTGACGAAGACTGCCATATAAACTTAAGAAATGCCTACCCAATTCAATACTCGCGAAATACATTGACCACGACACTATAATGGTCATTTCTAGTTTAGCATAAATTTTATCCTTTTCCATAAATCGTAAAAAATAAACACAATCTATATCTATTTAAATCAAAGACCTGACTGACAATCAACGCCCAGCCCAAAACCGCTTGCCCTACAATGCATAAAATTTGCAGGAACGTTACTCATAAGTGGTAGGCGCGTACTAAGAAAGATTTTTCCAATCCGCCGCCATCTTAATAAATGGCGCCCAGAAATGTAAAAAAATCTTCCTTATGCAACAAAGTCCGCGCGTTTCAACCGATTTCACAAATATTTAGTGCACTAGTTTCCTTTAACCTCTATAGACGGGATGAATGGTCTTTTGGGTTCAATTGGTTGCCATCTTTTTAAATGTGGGCCAGAAACTTAGACCCTTCTTTATGAAATAATGTCCGCGTGAAAAGTAGTAAAAAATGTTCCGACGGGCTGACGGGCAACGCTGAGTTCCTTCGCTCCTAGGGTGATACAAAAATATTAGTCATCAGTATGATGGAAGTTCTTATTACACGCGAGCGACGCCGCGGGTAACAGCTAGTCATAAACCCTTGCACTAAGAAATTTCACAATTTCGTTTGCCAAAACACTAAATCAGTGAGCACAAACGTAAAGGAGAGTGAAAGAGAGAAGGGTTTCCTATAAGAGGTGTTGCTGCAAAAATTGTATACCAAAAGGTAGGCAAGTCGATACTAGTACCGCCTGGCTACCAGCGCTAGAAGCCTAGCGTGAAAATTAATTACGGTTGATCTACGCGTCGTCTGCTAGAAGCAAAACGGTGGGTTTTTTTTCTTATGTTCAGTTACATTTTATTTTTCACGCGAGGCTTTCCAGCGCTGGTAACCAGGAGGCGCTAGTATCGACCTGTCTATTTTTAGTAGAGGGAGTTGCACATCCTATAGAGCGTCAAATGTTTTTCAAGCGCATCCTTCATCCATGACCTAAGCCGCAATACTGGCCTAAACCAGAAGGGGATAATAGAAGAAGGATGCCACTCTGTATCATCTTAATACATTTGTTATGTAACGTCATTCTTCCCAGGCTCACCCCTTTTTGCTTGCTCTCCCGCTCATCAAACTACAGATGGGCATCGCACCGTAAGGTGAATTCTATAACTGTTTGGTACTAAATCCTCAACAATCAACTCCCTAACCTCGTCTCGGGGTGAGACAAAAATCCACAAGTGCGTCTTGCCAAATAGTTCAACTCAAATATCCTAATGATGAGGGAACTATTTATCGCGTATGTGATTCGGTTTAGTAACCTTGCTCCAAATGTTCCGATGTTGGGAAGAATGGCGTTACACTTACCCGGCTTTGTGGTACACTTCTCTCGAAGAGAAGTATTATATACTTCTGCCTAAACGCAAATAAACGTCTCAGATTTTTCCCCTCTCCGTTGCGCCGGTTGCATATGTGCGGCACGCTCTTAGAGGGCCCCGGGACTGAAAACGTTTTTGAAAGCGGGGCTCTCTCCTACCCTCCTTTCTATTTGTGCTGTCTGGTCGCTCGTAGCTTAGCGGCGCTATCAGGGAAATAACAAGGCAACCCAAGGGCTCGCAATAGTAGCCACATCGTACGAGTGAATAGCCCCTCTATACCCTACCCTAATGAGTGGATAACCCCTCTATACCTTACCCTAATGAGTGAATAGCGCTATCTTTTACAATGCTTAAATAATTTACCGTGCATAAAATCAGAGTAAATAGCCCCCTCGATGCCCTACCCTAAATGGTGATAGAATTATTACCCGTTTAAATTTACTTAGGCCGTAATTGTAATATTCCGGCGAATCGAAGAACAGATAGTTTTAGTGATTATCCCCTCGATAAGTTTACAACATAGACTTATGCCGATGCACACTTATCGCTTCTTATAAATTTCTAACATGAACTTATGGTCAGAAGAGTTTGAAAGAGAAAGAATTCGGTAAAACACCCAATAATTGTAATATCCCGGTGCCTTAAGACCATTCTAAAAAGAACGTCAGTAAATACTTGCTTTTGCTTTCAAAATTTACCTCGATTTCTTTGAATGTTAAAATAGGGGAGCGTGAAACTCTTATTGTCGACGGGTAAGAGGTATTTTTAAGGGAGGGTATATGGCTTAACCTAACTATCATAATTTCCCTCCTTTTAAAATACACGAACACCACAATTCTCTCCCATTCACTCACCCTTCAATGACGATCGAAAAATTTTATACTGTCTAAGGCAGTTCTCTTTCACGACGCCACCACCACCAACAGGCCAGGTCAAACTAAGACCCACATCGTAGATGTTCATCATACGATGCGGCTAAAAATGTAGGCGCTTGATGTTAAGGTAGGGGGCAGAGGACGTCTGCCAAAGTCCTAATGATGGACACTTAAAGAAGATTATTGGCTTATGATTATACCGAATTAATTTTTAACTTGTTCATAATTTAATTGTTGCCAGGTCTTTCAACTTCCGTCAGCAAATCAATCAGAACGTCGTCACGCACCAGGAGCCGCCGTACTCATCATGTATCCGAAGTCGAATGGACCCATCCAACAATTGACATATTTCTTGGGGCAAACGATACTGGATTCGACAAAAGCTCCGGCCAATTACATCGGCGTAAATCCAAACCCAGCCGAAAAATTAGATATTTTTTGCAGATTTTTTGTACCGAGTCTTTTTGTCATATTTGCTATAGCATTTTTTGTTCAATTCGTAATCTACAGTTAATCGATAATAGACCGATAAAAATATTCACCTGTAAGCTGATTTTCCCTTAGTAGTACTTGTATTTAGAATTAATGTAAGTTCGGTTCGGTTCATATTATTCTCGACACTACTTAAAATCCTGGAGATACGTAGATTTTTATTTTATTTTTTTTCGTCGGCTTAGTAGGGATGTCAAAAATAGGGCCGGAAATAAGCACAGGACACTGCACATTGTCCAATTAAATTTTAAAATGTCCCATAAATTTTTTAAAAACTAAGGGGGTCACTGGACATTTTGACCAGTAACTTTTTCAGACGTTTTGATAGCTTGACTATGAAGACGCGACACTATTTTTGCGCACTCCAGTGGACAATGTCCCAGTCAAAGGGGGCGTCACTGAACACATGTCCTATAAGTAATTTTTCTTATTTCCGTCCCTGAACTTCGTACATTTTTATTTTATTTTTATTTGTCGTCTGCTTACAGTCCTTATTATCAACAACGCAGTTAAGACATGGGCCGGAAATAAGCACAGGACACGACGACACGTCAAGTTGTCCATTAAAATTTTAAAAAGTCCCATAATTTTTTTAAAAATTAAGGGCCCGGGGTCACTGAAAATTTTGACCAATACAATTTCCGTAGTTTTGATGGTTTGACTATGAAGATGCTGAGGTTAAAACTTCTTTTTACTCCATGGATGGGGGTTCAGTTTTTCCCCTTTCCTAACCCTGTTTGAAATCTTGAGCTCCTCTATTGGGAATATATCTTCACGTGAGCGGGGCGGGGCTTTTTCAGCCCATGAACGCTGCATCTCTAAAGGGACCAGTGGGAGGCGGGCGTTTTCGTGTCCCTTTTGAGATTCAGAGTTCATGTTCAGCCAATAGCTGTTTCTCTCTTCAATAGGGCAAATTTTAGCGTACGAGTCGCGCCTAAACCGGAGGTTTGAGAAAAGTTATCGCGAGGTGGCGAAAGTGTCGCTCATCTTAAAGTATTGCTACACAAGAGAGGGGAGTCCCAAACCTCAATTTTGGTTACTTCGTAGGCTAATTTAATGGACTTCTGATAAAACTAGTTGAAGACTAAATAAAGGTTCAGTTAAAATAAAGGGCTTGCCACTAAGCTATTAGTTAATTGTTTTGTAATTATACATATAACTGTAAATGTTCTCCTCTTTGTAGGAATAATGAAGTAGAAAAATATGTTATATTTATTTTATTAAGGGTATTAAAACATTAAGATAACTCACCAAAACTTTGTCGTTCTTTTATAATCAATTTTCAAGCTGTGATTTTAGCTCGCAAAGACCAACTATTTTGCAACAAAGTTTTTTTTTTTTCACCTACTAACACTAGTGCTTAGCCGTTAGGCCTTGAGCACCAGGAAGAATGGAGCGGGAGACCCTACGCGGCCCAGCACTGACGGGGGCCGCTAGGTCGTATGTGTAAAAGCAGGGAAGGAAATGAGGTTTACTTGGGAGGTGACGGAAGGTGAAATTGGGGTAAGTCACCTCCAGGGCCGTCTTAAGTGCTATATGGGCCCCTGGGCAGTGCAGTATATTGGGCCCCCTAATCCCCTATACAAAACAATAATCGAGAAATAAAACTATTTATTATTTCCTTCAAACTAAAGTCTACAAAATTAACAGTCAACGCAAAGTCAGAAACATTTGCACACTTTCTTCCTTGAAAATTCCTTTACAATTGGATCGAAGTCGATCATTTCTTGGATCGCCAATGTAATTCACGTTTGAACACATTTTTGACCAATATCTTGTCTTGGAATTCTAATGCTTTCTCCATCTGCTTTATACACTCGGCGTGTCTTATAAAGGTCGCTTCCATGTTTCTGACAAGATGTCGGCCCATTTCGAATCCAGCAATCAACTGAGTTAGGATTACCCATAGCCCTGCATCTGTTCCTGGAAGGAAGATTTTTAAGCACTTCCACTGGTGGAATATCCTCATCTGGATCAGTTGTAGGAACAAGTGATGACTCCACTGCAATGTCGGTTGGAACTGTGGTAGTCGTTGAGGGCTTCGGTGATACTGTTGAAAGAGTCATTTTACCAGGCTCAGCACTTCTCATAGCATTTTGATGGAAACATGATGTTAGCTTTCTCTTTCTCCTGCGCAGCTGCTTTTATCTTCTGAGCACCGCTCAAAGTATTACGTTTCATTTTTGATTTGATCACTAATAATCTCTATTTATGGTTTGTCTAACATCTCAGCCATAATTTTATTCATAACAGGCATTATATTTTAAACAGAGTTTTCTACTTTCAGCAGGGAGAGAAATAGACCACCACCTAACAGCGAGAATGATCGAGAAAATTCCAGGTTTTCTCTCTGAGCATGGGCAAAATGACAGGATAGACTGAGACTGTTTTAGAGTGAAGGTTTCAAACTAAATAAATAAGCCGATGTGCGGTTGTGAAGTCAGGCCATGGGGAGGGGGATAATGTAAAAGCCAAGGCAATGGGTGACTACTTCATAGGTCTCAGATTTTTAGTTTTACATTTTTCAAGTTCGAAGGCGAAATTTTTTATTGAAAAGACTGAATGACCGATGGAAAGTAGTTTATATTTTCTTGTGCTTTTCTTATGACAAAGGTAAAATGAGTATTATTTGACAATTATGGGGCCCCTGTTCTTAAGGGGCCCCTGGGCCAGTGCCCAACGGGCCCAATGGATAAGACGGCACTGGTCACCTCCGGCGGACACGGGACAGTCGGCACCTATAGGGTAGGATCGCCGACATGTGTCGTATTCCCTCAATCTTTGCCGCCCAGAAGCTTGGCTTACAGGAGTGCGCCACACTCCCGGCTTTGCAACAAAGTTTAGGGATTGGCCTGTCTTGACAAAAAGCGGCGCGAAAACATCGGACACCTGGTGGCGGGGAGAGATCTACGCGAGATTAAATTAAATTAACCTCTCCATGTCGAAATACAATTAAGAGGTTTTTCTTAAATATTTAGATAAATATAATTGATTTTTAATCGTCATTAATTTACCTCAATTCCAATTAAATCGTTTTAAGAAACCTTATCCCTAAAATCATTTTAATCATTGCTATTGTTGACGTTTCAATTCAAGCGTATGCCTCTTTAACAATTTTTGGAGATTTAGGTTATATAAGGCGATTGATTCAAAGTAATTTATAAGAAGAGCCGCAATCTCGCGAACCTTTGGTGGAAGCCCTAGCTAACATTGGGAGGAAGCTAAACGCTTCTCGTAACCTTAGCCGATGGTCGCCTACATATCTTTTCCTTAACGATGATAAGGGAGTAGAAGCTAATATTGCTTTCTGCGAACTCGTTTGCTCCGATTTGCCAACTTCGAACGCAGTGACACACACACAGACACTTACAGTGTAATACCTTTCCGTGACGTGTTCGTCACCTTGGAGAACGTGACGAAGTGTCTGGACGCGGGTGACCCTATCGACGTGATCTTTCTGGACTTAAGTAAGGCGTTTGACACGGTACCACACTTACTTTTCATTCGCAAGCTCGAGGAGTTAGTTGATTGGATTCAGGCATTCCTGTGCAACCGACATCAGCGAGTCGTCCTTACAGGAGTCTTTTCGTCTTGGTGCATGGTGGAAAGCGGCGTTCCTCAGGGACCAGTCTTTGGCACAGTCAAAAACAACGCACTTTCTACGACATTTTGGCAAAGGCTTAGTTTCCATGATCGATTTTTTTTATTCTAAGTGGCCCTAAACTCAAGCTTTAAAGATTTATTTTTCAAATTAAATGTGCTAAACTTCTTACTTAAACGATTTAATTGCTATGAAACTATTTAGCTTCTTTCACGCCTCTCAAAACACGTAAAAGTTAAGGCCAAGTTTATTTGTGATCCAAAAGTAAAATAGTATGAAAACTACTGTTAGTTGTAAAGCTACCAGTCGATCTCCCCTCGTCATTAAGGACTCGTTCCTCAGTCTTTGCTGATGACTCTAAGTTGGGGCGTGGTATGCGAACGCTTTCGGACTCTCAGGCCCTCCAAGCGGATGTGTATTCGCTTAACCGCTGGGTTTCCATCAATGGAATGGGCTTCAACCCCACGAAATCAGCGGTGCTACACTGTGACCTGGATAACCAACGCTTTCAGTATCGCTTAGGGGGTCGCGTTATTGAAGCCCAATCTGTCGTGCGGGACCTTGATATTATGCTGGAGGCTGGATGGTCGCCTATTAGGGACACACATAGCTGCGCTGCTAATGCCCGTGGTATGCATGCCTTGTACATGTTGCGGCGCTCGTTCTCCCTTTTTACTGCCAAATCGTTTCGTGTTCTCTATGGTGCGTATATTCGCCCTCACCTCGATTATTGCTCCGGCATCTGGTCGCCCAACCTTGTGAAAGACATTGACAATCTAGAAAGGGTTCAGCGCAAGGCAAAGAAACTTGTGCCGTGCCTTCGTGCTTGCCACCAGGTTGAAGCGTCTGGGTCTCCTGTCGCTGTCGGATCAGCGTCTCCGCACCGAGTTGGTGGAGACGTTCAAGATTATCCATGGCCACTATAATCTGCCCGCTGAATCCAACTTTAACATCGCGCCCCTACTATATTCAAGGAACGTTGTTGCACCCTGGCTCGTCGCGTCTTCTTTACCCAACGGGTGATTAACTCTTGGAACACCCTCCCTAGCGCGATTAAACAGCAGACGTTCGTGTCTGCGTTCAAATCCAGACTGGACAAATTTCGTGATTGGTGCTAACCTTTTTGAGTCTACTTGTTTTGTGTATTTTATTTAATGTGTTTTGTTTTAGTATTTTGTATAATTTTTTCTCGTTTCATTTTTTTTATCATTCTTATTCTTATTATTTGTATTTGTGCTGTGTACCATGACGTCCGTCACAATAAGCAGTTATTGCTTTGTTTTTCCGTAATAAAATCATTATTATTATATTATAATTATTATTAACAAACTAGGTGAACTTTTGGGAAAACAGCTAACAATTCTTTCCAAAACTTCGCACGATAAATTAAAACCTTCAATATAGGTACCTCTCACTAAAATTTCAAGAGATTCGAACCAGTATTTGAAAAAAACAATGTTCCTTCCATTAAAGGCAATATTAAAAGCTGACTCCTTTGATTTTCAGCATAAAATGTAAGAAGCTATAGCGTGATCGAGTGGGCTATGCTACGCGCCGAGTGAGGCGCCGCGTTCGCCATCTAGCGGATTTTAGAAGAACAAATTGGCGGGAAAATGACCGCGTCTTTAAATGAAGCCATAGGCTTGTTGTGTTGTGTAGTTAGTTGTAGGAATTATTACTGAAATTTATTACTGGTTTTTTGGGACTGCTCCGATCACTACCCCCTCCTGCGTCGATGGCCAAAACACGGTTGAAACAGTAAGGCATTTTGATTTTAAACACATTTATGTCATAAAATTCACGCGGATGGGGACTGGGGGGCTGATGACGTAGAAATTGAGGCAAACGTTTTTCTCTCGGCGCGCATGCGCGCGCGCTTTTCTAAAAATTGTTTCGCGCGCGCTATTAAAAATTAAAACTTAGGCGCCTGAAAAACTTCCACCCCCCTCTGAATTTGCCTCAAATTCTACGTCACAAACGCGCGTGCCAGGCTCCTACTAGCTCGCGCCATTTCAGACGAGGAATAAATGTTGTGCGCGTTTTAAGGCGAGTGGAATATCCAGGAAGCGTAAGCTTCTATTATAAATCCATGGTTGAAACATCTACCCTCCCCTCCATACGCTCCTCTTACTTGAAGATATGGTAGCTTTACAACTAACAGTAGTTTTCATACTATTTTACTTTTGGATCACAAATAAACTTGGCCTTAACTTTTACGTGTTTTGAGAGGCGTGAAAGAAGCTAAATAGTTTCATAGCAATTAAATCGTTTAAGTAAGAAGTTTAGCACATTTAATTTGAAAAATAAATCTTTAAAGCTTGAGTTTAGGGCCACTTAGAATAAAAAAAATCGATCATGGAAACTAAGCCTTTGCCAAAATGTCGTAGAAAGTGCGTTGTTTTTGACTGTACCAATACAGACTTGGACAAATCTCTGTCATTTCATAGTCTACCAAGTAACGAAAAGTTAAGAGAACAATGGTTAATGAACATTAATAATCCAAATTACATTTACAAAAAGTCTCATCAAATTTGCTCCGCGCATTTCACAAGTGACTCTTTTCAAAAAAGCTCGGAATATATAGCTCAGTTTGAAGCATCGTGTAGCTCTTCAACGCGTCATAGAAACGGTTTAAAAAAAGACGCGATACCAACTTTTTTTGCGCGTAGGAGAGAAGGTATGCAGCCTGAACTGCAAAATGTGATGGAAGGTACTTTGCCTTCAAATTATGGGAATTTACTAAAGAAACGAAGAACTACATCAGTTGAGGTATTGTAATTCAGGGAATATTTATTATTATTGAACATGAATTAATTATTGGAAAGTCTTACCATGGATAAAGAATGCGCGCGAGGAAATTTGTTTTCACGCTATAGGATAGGCAACTCCCTATCTCGAACGACAGTTTATTCTGTATATACAAAAAACGGATTTATGGGATAAGAACGTCGGAGTTAGCGAATTCACTCCTCATCCTCGCATACTTTATTGAGAAACTTCGTCTGCTTATATTTTGACTCCACCCATAAATTCTGTATATAGCTACTTCTAGAGATCGAATTTGTGGGTGGAGTCAAAATATAAGCAGACGAAGTTTCTCAATAAAGTATGAGAGTGTCTATTCTCACCCCCGGGTGGAAATAGCTTATACGCTATTCTCACCCCCCCCCCCCCGGGTGAAAATAGCTTATACGCTATTCTCACCCCCCCCCCCGGGTGAAAATAGCTCGTACGCTATTCTCACCCCCTCCCTTCCTACCCTACCACGTGACCGCACTCCCGCGTGACGCCATGCGGCCGAAAATATTTTGGTAATTCCTTTTACTAATTAAACAAAATGTTCATAAACATTCCCGCCTTCATAGGATTAACGTTACACCCAACTTTGAAGGCTCGTAACTCTGGTTATATTAGAGATACGGGGATGTCCTTTGAGTATGTTATAGTCATATTTAAGGATCTTTTTATGTATTCAAAAGTTCTTCCAACATGAACAGTTTCTATGGTTTAATTATAAAAGCAAGTTTTAACCGAAATGACATTAGTGTCAAAAATAATCCTAACGTGGTCTAAAGTTAACCTATGGTGTCCAAAAATAGCTTATGGTATAAGTTGTTTTAAGTTTTCTAGCGTTATTTACATGTTTTGTAAACTTCTCGTAATAATTTCCATACAGTGCGTAATCTTAAAGTATGGCGTACTTTTGGTAAATACGTAAAACAAGGGTTAGTCACATGGTAGGGTGGAAATAGCCTGGAAGCTATGTTCACCCGGGGTAGACTTCACCGGGCGGTGAAAATAGCGCCTAAGCTATTTTCACCCTCCCGCGGCCCTTACCTCAATTCTTAGTCACGTGGTAGGGTGGAAATAAAATCTACGCTATGTTCACCCGGGGTAGACTTTTCCCTTCACCGGACGGTGAAAATAGCGCCCAAGCTATTTTCACCCTACCGAGGTCCTTACCTCAATTCTTAGTCACGTGGTAGGGTGGATATAGCCTCTACGCTATTTTCACCCGGGGTAGACTTCACCGGGCGGTGAAAATAGCGCCTAAGCTATTTTCACCCTACCGAGGTCCTTACCTCAATTCTTAGTCACGTGGTAGGGTGGATATAGCCTCTACGCTATTTTCACCCGGGGTAGACTTCACCGGGCGGTGAGATAGCGCCTAAGCTATTTTCACCCTACCGAGGTCCTTACCTAAATTCTTAGTCACGTGGTAGGGTGGATATAGCCTCTACGCTATTTTCACCCGGGGTAGACTTCACCGGGCGGTGAAAATAGCGCCTAAGCTATTTTCACCCTACCGCGGCCCTTACCTCAATTCTTAGTCACGTGGTAGGGTGGATATAGCCTCTACGCTATTTTCACCTAGGGTAGGAATAGGCTTCCGCCTATTTCTACCCGGGGGGTGAGAATAGTGACACTCATAAAGTATGCGAGGATGGTACTAGAGGCTAAAGCTACGATCCGACGTTCTTATCCCATAAATCCGTTTTTGTATATACTCTGTTACAACATCGGTTGTCAGCTTTTGTTTTCACGCTATAGGATAGGCAACTCCCTATCTCGAACGACAGTTTATTCTGTATATACTCTGTTACAACATCGGTTGTCAGCTTTTGTTTTCACGCTATAGGATAGGCAACTCCCTATCTCGAACGACAGCTTATTCTGTATATACACTGTTACAACATCGGTTGTCAGCTTTTGTTTTCACGCTATAGGATAGGGAACTCCCTATCTCGAACGACAGCTTATTCTGTATATACTCTGTTACAACGTCGGTTGTCAGCACGCGTAAAGCTAGGTCTCTATGTAACCTAGCTTTGTACGTGCTGACAAGAGACAAAAAACTTCAGGATCTTCAGGATTTAAAATATCCGCGAGTTTTTTGGCTCGACTGCACGGACCTCTAGGCACGGACCTTCAAATACGTGTAGTAGGCTGTAGGCAATTTAAAACTATTTGAAACTAAGGTCCAGAGGTCCGTGCACTTGAGCTAAAAAACTCGAGGATATTTTAAATCCTGAAGATCCTGAAGTTTTTAGTCTCTTGACAGCACGTACAAAACTACGTTAAATAGAAACTTAGCTTTGAGCGTGCTGACAACCGATGTTGTAACCGAGTATATACAGTATAAGCTGTCGTTCGAGATAGGGATTTGCCTATCCTGTAGAGTGAAAACAAATTTCCTCACGCGCATTCTTTATCCATGGTCTTACAGAGCACTTGTATAGCAACTAGCAGCCAACACGTGCAAAGTATTCCTCTCAAAGTTTTGGGTTTTGTTAGAGATTCAAAAACTCGATCAAATTTAACATCAACAAAAGACTTTGGTATTATATATCATGGGTAAAACCATAAGAAAATAATATATAGCTCCCTATAAGTATGAAACGTAGTACATTTTCATACTACAGCATTTGCTTCCAAATTTTGCGCGCTTACGCTTTTACGCCCCGTGGGAGAAGTTTCGGTACTAAGAGTAAAAGGGGGGCGAAACCATCGCCTTCACCTAAGGTGCCCGCGAAAGGCACGATGGGCCGGGGAAATATCGCCGCGCCCGTAGAGACACAAGATGCTCCTTACCTCGTAATAGTGTAGGAGCTAGCCTCGGTCGTCCAAACCTCGCGCCATCTATTAATTTATTATGATAATTTTTACATGTACTTAATCAGTTATAATTATCATAATAATAACTTCTAGACATTTATCTATTTAATTGCAATATAAAATTTGAAAATTTTCCAAACAAATATTTCATCTTTTTAACGCGAAAAACTCTTAATAGGTGGCATTAGAAACTTTTTACAAATTTCAATGGAAGAAAATGCTGTTTACATGGCTTGAATGGAGAGTTTCATACTTATAGGGAGCTATATATTATTTTCTTATGGCAAAACTGAAAAATAACTTATCAAAGGGTTTTAGGTTTTATTTTCTTTTATAATAGTTGTAAGATTTTACCACGCAAATAATTAAAAGCCAGCACCTTTGGTAGTTATTTTTCAGCTTGACCTTACCATGGATAAAGAATGCGCGTGAGGAAATTTGTTTTCACGCTATAGGATAGGCAACTCCCTATCTCAAACGACAGCTTATTCTGTATATACTCTGTTACAACATCGGTTGTCAGCTTTTGTTTTCACGCTATAAGATAGGCAACTCCCTATCTCGAACGACAGCTTATTCTGTATATACTCTGTTACAACATCGGTTGTCCGCACGCGCAAAGCTAGGTCTCTATGTAACGTAGCTTTGTACGTGCTGTCAAGAGACGAAAAACTTCAGGGTATTTTAAACGATTTTAAATCCTGAAGATCCTTAAGTTTTTTGTCTCTTGTCAGCACGCACAAGGCTAGATTACATAGAAACCTAGCTTTGCGCGTGCTGACAACCAATGTTGTAACAGAGTATATACAGAATAAGCTGTCGCTCGAGATAGGGAGTTGCCGATCCTATAGCGTGAAAACTAATTTCCTTACGCGCATTCTTTATCCATGACCTTAACATGTAATCTCGTAGGTTTCATGTTAGATAAATATTTACTAGAGTGCCAAACTAAGCCCAATGTTGAAAGTAAAGGTTGTCAAACAGATTTCGCGTATTGTAAAACATCTGAACAAGTTTTTGAAATGACTGCTAGTCAAGAGGCAAAGATCTTTCAGGAAGAAGAAGATGATGATGAAGAGCATTACCATAATCCTTTGGATTTAAGCTACACGCCATCGGAGATACCAGAAGAGGATATGAAGGGGTGCGTTTCTTAAACTATAGAGCTATTTCAATTCGGGGGGAAAGGAGAGATTTTGAGGCGGGGTTTCGCTAGTCCCCGCCTAGGCGCCGTATTGTGCGGAAAATTTAGCATAGAGTTCTTCAGCGGCCCGCACGGAGGGAGGGTGAAAACCAGCTCCGTTTATTGGCAGGCCCAACTGTGACGTTTCCCCCCTTCAACTGATATAGCTCTATAGGGAGCTAACAACTGGCTAGGGGGAAGAGATAGCCTGACGTCACGCAGCCCCTCTCTGGTTGGCATTTTTGCGCGTAGAATACTGTTTCTAACCGTTAGGGGGGGATAAAACTCCAGTAAGAGATAGAAGGGTGTGACGTTTTAGGGTCAGAACTGTTAGTTCCCTATTTGATGTCTCAAAAATTGGCAAGTAGTAAAAAAAAAATGTTTTATTTTAGGGCTCGAACATTCAATTTGAAATCTAAAGATGCCATGAAAGAGAAAAAGTTTTTAGTTTTCGAGAGTGCCCTTTTACAGCTATTTCATTTCTGTTTCCAATGCTTGTTGCCCTGCACTGTTACCACTACCACCTTTGGATCAATGGTTACGGTAAAAGCTACCTGTGAAAGAGGCCATAGCAATATTTGGAAAAGTCAACCAATGTTAGGACAGAAACCTCTTGGGAATATCATTATTGCCGCTTCCATATTGTTTTCGGGTCTGAACCCTACTCAGGCACTACGAATGTTAACTTTTGCTCGTATACAGAGCATTAGTAGTGCAACATTTTTGCGAATTCAGCGGTGTTATCTAATCCAGTCTATTAGAGAAGTAAGTAGAGGTGTGCGGTTAACCGTTTCAATCGAATACCGAACCGAATAATTCGATTCGGTATTCGATAAGCCCATTTTCACTATTTGATTCGAATACCGAACCGAATAGTTCGATCGAATACCGAAGCGAATAATTCGATCGAATACCGAACCGAATAATACGATCGAATACCGAACCGAGTAATTCGATCGAATACCGAACCGAATAATTCGATCGAATACCGAACCGAATAATTCGATCGAATACCGAACCGAATAATTCGATCGAATACCGAACCGAATAATTCGATCGAATACCGAACCGAGTAATTCGATCGAATACCGAACCGAGTAATTCGATCGAATACCGAACCGAATAATTCGATTCGGTATTCGATAAGCCCATTTTCACTATTCGATTCGAATACCGAATACCGAACTGACTATTCGGTTAAAGTTCGACTACCATAAATTTAGGTCCTTGGCACTAGAGAGACCCACCTTATTTTTAAAAAATATCATCCCAATTTTATTTGTCTCCCATCAAAAACTACCAGCAAGTGAATAGGAAAATTTTAAGAAATACTTGACCACCAATGAGGAGAGGCATTTTGAAATTTAGGAGCTTCTAAAGCTAGATTTCCACTCGACCGAAAAAACCCGGCGGAAATCACGCAGTCGACGCCAGATATTTTAGCTTACGCCGGCGTCCGGCGGTAGACCGTTCACACTACAACTGAATTTTGAGTTTGGCGGTAGATATTTTTGGGTCACGTGACAGATGGGAGTGGTTTTACGGTACCTATTTCGCACTCAGAATTGGTATCTTTGTACCCCTTGTTGCTTAGATTGTACAAGAAGGGATGTTTTCTAATGTCCTAAATTAATAAAGTATTCCATATTAACATCTAATCTCTTTTTACTTCCATTAATTAAACTTAATTTTTTTTTCTTGGTGGCATGTTTCCGTTAAGCCTTGGTCAACCACAACTTGTAATAGCTCTAAAAAATGGCGGTTATAAATGCGTGCGCTCTTGAAATATATGACGTAGTCAGAGGTGTAATTTCATTGGCTGAGACACCGGCGTAACGCCGAACACAACCGAAAAAATAGAACAGAACTTACGCCCGGCCGAACGGTAATTCCGTCGGGCTCGGCGTAAAGATTTTTCGGTCGAACCCCTTTCTGCCGGGTTTCCGTCGTGTTTTCCGTCGAGTGGGAATCTAGCTTTAATGTTCTTCTCCTTGCTTTGTATTGACTATTGGCGAATATTAGGGTTACTACCCGATTAACCGCGAATAGTTGGCCTAGTATTCGCGAATATTAGGGTTAAATATTCGCGGTTACTAGGCTTAACTATTCGCGATTAATCGGGAAGGAAAAATTTCTTTAGGTTTGGAATGAGGAGCAAACCTCAATTTTGCAATCTTTAAAAAAGAAAAAGCTGAAGCTAGTAGGCGATGCAAGATCGGATTCATTTGGGTTCAGTGCAAAATATGGCACATACGTCTTTTTCGAAAGCCAAATTAAGAAAATAGTTCATTTGGTTCTTGTACAAGTAAATAGATGTTTCAGGGCCCAGGGCCGCTTTTTTGTCATCTTCATCATATAACCAAAAGTGGATGAGAGGAAAAGTATGAAAATGGCCAAAAGTCGACTCGCGAGTCATCAGAGTTTCGCCTTAGTTGACCGTTTTATTGGCGTAGCTATACTGGGCCTGTTCACTCCCTTAAAATAGGTCTTGTGTTAATTCGCGGTTACGCGGTTACCGTCGTCTGCTATTGTGTATGCTAGAACTTCCTCGATTTGTGTTTGTAGTCAGGACAGAGTAGTTGGTAATGTTTTAAAAGGCATTTGAAGGTATAATATGGATTTAAGTAAGGTTATCGAAGCAATAGAAGAGCACATAAAACTAGATACGTTTAAAACAAATCTCGGTAATTTAGCTATAGCGCGAGCAGCTTGCGTCGTGATGCGCGTGATCGAGTGGGCTATGGTTCAACCAAGGAGCATAAATGTCTGAACTACTTTCAGTCGCGAGTTTGCAAGTCCATCAGGCACTAGTAAACTAAATAGTTATTGGCGAAACTTTGATGTCCGCGTTTTTTAACACAGGCTCTATGGCCATTGTCATACTTTCCCTCTCATCCACATTTGATATATCCATTTCTGTAATTTTTATAAATAATAGAGTACTGAAGTCAAAAATAGTGTAGCTATGGAACTTGAAGGTTTGAAACGGGGACTAAAATTTCTATTGGACTCACGACTAAAAATTGCATCAATTGTCACTGATCGACACGTCCAAATACGTTCCTATTTAAAAAAATTCCATCCCAAAATAAGGCACTTATTTGATTGTTGGCACATGGTCAAATGTAATAATGACTAGGTTCATTCGCGAATTATGTACACTTGATAAACTAGAACCATATTCCAATATGTCTTAGCTTTGAAGAAAAAAATTCACGCCGCAGCCACAAAAGGTTTCGAAGTTTTGGATCAATGGAACAAAAGCGTTCAAAATCACATGTATTGGAGCGCTACTTCGAGTAAAGGGAAACCAAAACTAATCCAGGCCAAATTCGTGTCAGTACTAAGACACGTAGCTAATATTCATCATGGTCATGGTAAACTCTTTACAAAATGTACTCATGGTGATCTTGCATTGGATGGAAAAAAAAGGGATTTTCTTCTTCCTGGTAATATTATTTGGACAAGCCTTTAAAACCTTTACCTAAAACAGGGTTCATACAACTTTTGGAAAACAAATTTCCCTGAGATTTCCAGGTTTTTCCCCATATACTTCCCTGAATTTTCCAGGTTTTTCCAGTATATGGAGTATCCTCTGCAGCAAATGATATCGAAAGAGGGGGGGGGGGAATATGACTATTACATAATCAAAGGACATCCCCGTATCTCTAGTAGAACCAGAGTTATGAGCCTCCAACGTTAGTGTAATGCTATTCCTATGGAGAGGGTATGTTTGTTTACGTTTTGCTTAATTACTCGGCCCCTGTTTGTCGTAGCCCTACGTTTTTAGTATGGTTGGATGGGGGGCAAATAGAACTATAACATACTCAAAGGACATCCCCGTATCTCTAGTAGAACCAGAGTTATGAGCCTCCAAAGTATAGTGTAATGTTAATCCTATGGAGGGGATGTTTGTTTACGTTTTGCTTAATTACTCGGCCCCTGTTTGTCGTAGCCCTAAGCTTTTAGTATGGTTAGATGGGGGATAAATAGGACTATAACATACTCAAAGGACATCCCCGTATCTCTAGTAGAACCAGAGTTATGAGCCTCCAAAGTTGGGTGTAATGTTAATCCTATGGAGGGCGGTATGTTTGTTTACGTTTTGCTTAATTACTCGGCCCCTGTTTGTCGTAGCCGCAAGCTTTTAGTATGGTTGGATGGGGGGCAAATAGAACTATAACATACTCAAAGGACATCCCCGTATCTCTAGTAGAACCAGAGTTATGAGCCTCCAAAGTATAGTGTAATGTTAATCCTATGGAGGGTATGTTCACGAACATTTTGCTTAATTGCTCGGTCCCTGTTCGTCGCAAATTTCCCTGATTTCCCAGAATTTTACAAAAAATTCTAAATTTCCCTGAGTTTTCCATGAGGTTTTTGTCAACTATTTATTTCCCTGTTTTCCAGGTTTGTATGAACCCTGTAAAATAATAAATTAATTTCAAATTTTTTGTAGGAACCCCTGTATTTGAAAAATTTAAAAAAATTATTCAACTCTTTGAAAAAGATATTATGCAAATATCCCCAGACACCCAAACATCAAGCGTTGATGCTTATAATTCGGTTTTAACTCATTTTGCACCTAAAAACACCCATTATTCATATCTTGGAATGGAAGCCAGGTTTTTATAATTTTCCATAGTAGTCACGTAACCTTGGCTTAGTTATAACTAAAATCGGTTAACCTTTCTCAAAGAATGTTAGTAGCAGCCCTTCACTATAATGAAAATTCAAACAAAATTCAAGCCGCTACAAAAGACGGAAATCAGCGGTGGAATATATATTTTCCAAAGGCAAAAAAAGGGGGATATTCAGTAAAACCGATAATGGAAGCTTCAACCTATGGTAAAGTAGTTAAGGAATTTGTCTTAATCTTTCATGAAATATTTAGGATTTTTATCTGTCCGAGAGGGTCTGTTACCGCCGAATGTAGGACATAATCCCCCTGGACATAATCCCCCCTGGACATAATCCCCCGGACATAATCCCCCATTTGAGAAGAAAAGGACATAATCCCCTCAGGTAGGAGACAAAATCCCCCGGACAATTTCTCTCCGAATGGATCCCGAAGACAAAATACCCCCAGCCCCAGGACAAATTCCCCCCAAAATATGTTTACGACAAAATACCCTAGAGAACGATTTCAATTTATATGAAGATTTATAAGGAAAAAAACATCAATTCATGCGTATAATAATTATATTCTTTAATATTGAAAGTAGATTTTCTTAATTCCAAGCCAAATTATTTCCGATACAGTTCAAGAACTGTTGCATGTCAACCCAACCCAACCCAACCTAACCCAACCTAACCTAACCTAACCAAACCTAACCTAACCTAACCTAACCAAACCTAACCAAATTTAACCTAACCAAACCTAACCTAACCTAACCTAACCAAACCAAACCGGGGATTATGACTGGGGAATTTTGTCTAGAACGTAGGGGGATTTTGACTAGAGAGTAGGGGGATTTTGACTAGAGTAGGGGGATTTTGTCTTGATAGTGGGGGGATTTTGTAGTCTTAACTTGGATGGGGGGGGAAAATGACCGGGGGATTTTGTCTTGAGAGAGGGGGGATTTGTACGTTTTCAAAAATGGGGGATTATGATCGGTGGTCTTTTGTCTTGGGGGTATTTAGTCCGTATACCGTTACCGCATAGTCTTATATAAAATTTGCGTTCCCCAACTGCTTTTTAGATTATGTAGAGAAATTGTTTGAGAAGCTAATGGAGAAAAGTAACAATATGTATGAAGAAGCTTTGAATGAAACCCAAGCTAATCAAGTTCCAGTACCAAGGCCATTATCGACGCAGTATGTTCACCCAGAAAAAGAAGAAGCAATTGAAGCTTTCAAAGTAGCACGCCCCTTTTCCCATTGATAATCCCTTTTTTCATCAAAATAAATAAATATTGCATAAAAATTGGTTTTACATTGTTTTAATAAAAGCTGGTGTTTACAAACATGGATTAACTAACGCTAGGGATTGTTCACTAACTGGGTTTCCCATGTAATTCTATCGCCAACTACATGTTCCGAATTATTCCTTGATTCCCCTCTTCATTCCCCCAATTTATTGGACCAAAGCGGATGTAGATATAGCGCCATCTCTCGGCAAAATAAATCGTTTTTGCCCAATTTAGGCAGTATTTCAATTTTGACGTCATAGATCACGTGATATTTGGTCCAATTTTCTTATAACTTCCTGTTAGGGATAGTACCTGCTGCTAGGGGGCGTTTGGAACATGCATGCCTTATCTTTTTGGGGGAACGAACTATCCCTAGCGTTAGTTAATCCATGTTACAAAAATACTATATATAGTCCATTATTTTCTTAAACTGGACCAGGTTCAGTATAGCCTTGATATATATCTGATGGATATTCTCTACTTAGTCTTACTCTATTTACCGCGCAACACGGGATTGGGCGCCTTACTCTCCTACCCAAAACTCTGTATATACAAGCGATAAATTAAGAATCTATAGGTCCTATAACACAAAAGGAAAATGATTAGAATTAAATTTTATTCCGCTTATATATCACTAGGTGTTACCCGCGGCGTCGCTCGCGTGTAATAAGAACTTCCATCAAAATGTTATAAAAAATGGGTAGATTTTACTGATGACTGATATTTTTGTAGCACCCTAGGAGCGAAGGCATTTGACGTTGCCCGTCAGCCCCTAGGGATGCATTTTTTATTACTTTTCACGCGGACATTATTCCATAAAAAAAGGTTTTTAAGTTTTTGGCCGCCATTTAAAAATATGGCAACAAATCGAACCCAAAATACCATTCAGCCCGTCTATAGGTTAAAGGAAACCAGTGTACTAAATATTTGCGAAATCGTTTGAAACGCGCGGACTCTGTTGCATAGAGAAGATTTTTTACATTTCTGGTCGCCATTTTTTAAGATGGCGGCGGATTGGAAAAATCTTTCTTAGTACGCGCCTACTACTTATGAGTAATGTTCCTGCAAATTTTCAGCCTTCTAGGGCAAGCGGTTTGGGCTGGGCGTTGATTATCAGTCAGTCTGTCAGTCAGGACTTTGATTTATATAGATATAGATTTTAACTTCCACACTCATGATTTAATAGACCTTTTCACCTTTAGAGCGGGGGTGAAAAGGGGGGAAAAATTTCGAGAGGTGAGCATGTGTAGAAAGAATGTTTGGGGGCAGTGCAGTACTTTTAACCATTCCTTTTGCCTTATTTGCTACGCATTCGAGTTTATTTTTATAAAACAGTGTTGTATTACTTGTTGTAAAAGTATTAATTGAACTTCCGAGGTGAAATTTTATCGAATTCAATTGATAGACGTAAAATTAGGGCATTTAATGAAATTCTACACACTAAATTGGGCGCCCGGGCTTACGGGCATTTATACACAGCCCTTTCGGCACGGCATCGGCGGACATCGCCGTCTATTGGCCGATGAAGCGATGATCCCGTACCGTCGCCAAGGCTTAGTGAGTTATAGCGGCCTACTAATATCAATGCACCGTTTCCATTAGAACTTAAACACTTTATTTCTTAACATGGTTTTAATTGTACTATCTCGGTTTTAAATACTAGGCATTTTATTTTAATATTAAATTTCAAAAGGTCTCCCATACGTCCATCGTAGTTTGGTTTACACGTTTAACTCCATAGAAGCGCTATAACTCATGCCCCCAAACATTGCAACTTCTCATGCGAGGCCCTTAATGTGAATAGGTCTATAAGATAGAAGTTTTGTTTATCAACTTTTCGGGGGGGGGGGGGACTTACGGATTAATCTCATCATCAACTGGCACAAAATTATTTTCTCTAAATTCATCAAATAGGATATTCAAGATATTTGGTCTCATTATATCATCGAACGTGTCAGTTTCTATGATGCAATTTAAGGGACCAATTTCCTTAATTAGTCTTTCAGTTGGAGGCTCATCCCTGCAGCAAAAACTCTTCTACTAATGGCATGACGAAACAAAAACCACAGTTGCACCTAGAAAAAAGGGAACTGTATCAAAACTGAACTGTTCAACCATGGATTAACTAACGCTAGGGATTGTTCACTAACTGGGGGTTTTTTTTTTCCACCTACTAGCACTAGTGCTTAGCCGTTAGGCCTTGAGCACCAGGAAGAAGTGAGCGTGAGACCCTACGCGGCCCAACACCGACGTTGGCCGCTAGGTCGTATGTGTTGAAACAGGGAAGGAAATGAGGTTTACTTGGGAGGTGACGGAAGGTGGAATTGGGGTAAGTCACCTCCAGCGGACACGGGACAGTCGGCACCTTTAGGGTAGGATCGCCGACATGTGACGTATTCCCTCAAACTTTGCCGCCCAGAAGCTTGGCTTACAGGAGTGCGCCACACTCCCGGCCACTAACTGGGTTTCCCATGTATTTCTGTCGCCAACTACATGTTCCGAATTATTCCTTGATTCCCCTCTTCATTCGCCCAATTTATTGGACCAAAACGGATGTAGATATGGCGCCATCTCTCGGCAAAATAAATCGTTTTAGCCCAATTTAGGCAGTATTTCAATTTTGACGTCATAGACCACGCGATATTTGGTCCAATTTTCTTATAACTTCCTGTTAGGGATAGTAGCTGCTGCTAGGGGGCGTTTGGAACATGCATGCGTTAACTTTTTGGGGGAACGAACTATCCCTAGCGTTAGTTAATCCATGGTTCAACATGCCGAAACTGTACAATAACACCCACAAAAACTTAGCAATATTGAATCTTACTGATCAGTTTACTTAAAATGTAAATTGAAATTAATTACCAGTCAGTGTTATGTTATGAAGTCTGGGGTGATCAACTTCCATCGCAGGCAAGTTTTCGCCTTCCAGAGCAGGCTTAGCCAGGCCATGACCAACTTAGATTACCGGTGGTAGAAGGCCTGCCAGCTTTACCCGAGCCCCATGTTAAAAAACGACTAGCAAAAGCGCCCCTAGTTCCAACTTTCGCCGTTAGGTGCGCTGCCAACCCAGTTTTCCTCATAATGCTTTTTCTATGGGAAGAAAAATTCGGAAGTGGACTTGGTTTTGGAGCATTTTTAATATATTTACCGATTTTTTTTCGTCGCCGAATTTTAAATGAGAAGTCAAGTAAGTTTTAATTTATATTTTGAGACCAATTTCATAATTTTCCGTCCGTTATTTGACGAGTAATCAACTTTCAAAGTTGGGGTTGTTTTTAAGGCGGAGAAATGCGCCGTTTAGAGTTAAGCCTCGGTCTTCAAGGAAGTTTACATTAAAATTTAGCGGCGCCGTTGGACCAGGGCTTAGGTTTTACGAGAAATTTAATTTCCACTTCCGATTTTTTTTTCCCATAGAAAAAGCATTATGAGGAAAACTGGGTTGGTAGCGCACCTAACGGCGAAAGTTGGAACTAGGGGCGATTTTGCTAGTCGTTTTTTAACATGGGGCTCGGGTAAAGCTGGCAGGCCTTCTACCACAGGTAATCTAAGTTGGCTATGGCCAGGCTCTCCCGGAAGCAAAGGCTTAAATTGGTAAGGTTGAATACCAAATTCTTCCTGACCATCATTATCCGAATTTGAACTTTCCTCACTTGACTCACGAATTTCGAAAGATTCAACCGAGTCTAAACTATCGGATTCTACTACAGAGTCAGGCCCGTCTGATATTTCGGATTCCGAGCTACCACTCGACGTCGACGATGACATTTTCTATTTGGCTCCTGTAGCAGACGACGGAAAAAAAACCTACTATCCTCAACTTGAATTCCCCTACATTCTCCTATTTCCAAACAACCAATGAATCAAGTGACATTTTAGCAACGTCACTGTGTGAAAAACAAGTTGGGTGGTTTTCGCGGCTAGTTTGAATTTCAAAATATCTAACGTACTTTTCTTAATTTTAAATGTTTTAATTCGATTTTTTTTGGCACACATAATTTTAGGCACATTGTTTTACCTAAAACTGCCCTCATCTTGTACTAGTCGGAAAACATTGATTCTATCCCAAACCCATCTGCACAGCAACTCAAACGTCTATTTTTAAGATAGAGGGAGCGCCCTTTACAATTTCGTCTAGTACGACCCTACCTAACCGCTGAAGATGCTGGGAGGACTACGGTGCCGTAGGTGGGGTACACAGGCAACGCTATAGGTATGGGCGTTTCCACTCCATTCCTCTCTCCTTCAAGGGTCTATATCCCACTCTAACTGGACCCAAGGACTAGTTAAAAATATGTTCTTATTTCCCAGACTGGACCAGTGTGGGAAACTAAGGCGGTGGCACTTGGAGAATGACCAGTTTAAAAATTGCCAGGCCCAGTAATTAAATCGGAGGGGGTCAGTGGTCCACGGGACTAGTTCAATTTTTACATTTTTTATTTTTTTTTGTTCTGATTATTCCCTCATACTAATGTTTATTCCATTCCCTTATGTTCCTATAATTTTTATACTGTTAGTCTACTTAATCTCATTCATTATACTACACTGTTTCTTAGCCCTATATTCATTAATTAATTTGATTTTTACATCTCACTTTGTATCCGATGTTCGTACATAAGCCACTCTGCTGGCTTCACGAACAGTGTTTGATAAATAAATAAATAAATAAATAAAATAAATTTATTCCAGGCCTGGGTGTTCGCTGGCCTAATGAGCAGTTATAAAAAATTCTTTATTTCCCACCCTGGGAAATGGCACACAGCACGCTTCCAGTGGTCCAAATCCAGTTTATTAATTGCTTGAACTAGTTTTTAAATTCAAAAAGTGGGGGTTACTGGTCCTCGGAACCAGTTTACTAATTGCAAATCCATACGAGAACAAAGTCCAGAGACCAGTTTATTATTTTGGACACATCACACTTGGGAGTCATTGGTTTCAATATTAATTTAAACAATATTCTTATTTCCAAGACTGGCACGGCGTGGAGCCAGCGTGGTCCAGTGTGCTATGAGTGGTCACGTGGGTTGAGAATAGCAGACGATGAGCTTTTCAAAGGAGGGTAGGCCGACCGCCGTCAATCTAGCAGAATGGTATACCAGCAGAATGAAAAAACCGAGTCAAAAATTCTCCCGGACTCGCGACGGAAAAATTGCTTCAGACCTATGAAATAACTGATTCTGGCAGAATACCAATTCGCTCTTACCCCCCCCCCGAGACCTAACTATTGTAAATTCTACTCTTATGCTCTTCATACTCTTAATTGATACTGTAAAATGTTTCATTCGCACTCTAATTAATTAAATAATTAATTTTAAATAAAAAGGGGGAATAACTCGGCCCCCTAACGGTGAATTTCCTTGAAACTTTCACCAATTAATCTACTCAAGCTTACAAATCGAATGAGCCATGCCCCGTCACTGTAAAATGTTTCATTCGTGCGCTAATTAATTAATTAACTTTAAGTAAAAAGGGGGAATAACTCGGCCCCCCAACGGTGAATTTCCTTGAAACTTTCACCAATTAATCTACTCAAGCTTACAAATCGAATGAGCCATGCCCCGTTACTGTAAAATGTTTCATTCGTGCGCTAATTAATTAATTAACTTTAAGTAAAAAGGGGGAATAACTCGCCCCCCCCAACGGGGAATTTCCTTGAAACTTTCACCAATTAATCTACTCAAGCTTACAAATCGAATGAGCTATGCCCCGTTACTGTAAAATGTTTCATTCGTGCGCTAATTAATTAATTAACTTTAAGTAAAAAGGGGGAATAACTCGGCCCCCCAACGGTGAATTTCCTTGAAACTTTCACCAATTAATCTACTCAAGCTTACAAATCGAATGAGCCATGCCCCGTTACTGTAAAATGTTTCATTCGTGCGCTAATTAATTAATTAACTTTAAGTAAAAAGGGGGAATAACTCGGCCCCCCAACGGTGAATTTCCTTGAAACTTTCACCAATTAATCTACTCAAGCTTACAAATCGAATGAGCTATGCCTCATTACTGTAAAATGTTTCATTCGTGCGCTAATTAATTAATTAACTTTAAGTAAAAAGGGGGAATAACTCGGCCCCCCAACGGTGAATTTCCTTGAAACTTTCACCAATTAATCTACTCAAGCTTACAAATCGAATGAGCCATGCCTCATTACTGTAAAATGTTTCATGCGTGCGCTAATTAATTAATTAACTTTAAGTAAAAAGGGGGAATAACTCGGCCCCCCAACGGTGAATTTCCTTGAAACTTTCACCAATTAATCTACTCAAGCTTACAAATCGAATGAGCCATGCCCCGTTACTGTAAAATGTTTCATTCGTGCGCTAATTAATTAACTTTAAGTAAAAAGGGGGAATAACTCGGCCCCCCAACGGTGAATTTCCTTGAAACTTTCACCAATTAATCTACTCAAGCTTACAAATCGAATGAGCCATGCCCCGTTACTGTAAAATGTTTCATTCGTGCGCTAATTAATTAATTAACTTTAAGTAAAAAGGGGGAATAACTCGGCCCCCCAACGGTGAATTTCCTTGAAACTTTCACCAATTAATCTACTCAAGCTTACAAATCGAATGAGCCATGCCCCGTTACTGTAAAATGTTTCATTCGTGCGCTAATTAATTAACTTTAAGTAAAAAGGGGGAATAACTCGGCCCCCCAACGGTGAATTTCCTTGAAACTTTCACCAATTAATCTACTCAAGCTTACAAATCGAATGACCCATGCCCCGTTACTGTAAAATGTTTCATTCGTGCGCTAATTAATTAATTAACTTTAAGTAAAAAGGGGGAATAACTCGGCCCCCCAACGGTGAATTTCCTTGAAACTTTCACCAATTAGTCTACTCAAGCTTACAAATCGAATGAGCTATGCTTCATTACTGTAAAATGTTTCATTCGCACTCTAATTAATTAAATAATTTTAATCAAAGGGGGGAAATAACTCGGCCCCCCAACGGTGAATTTCCTTGAAACTTTCACCAATTAATCTACTCAAGCTTACAAATCGAATGAGCTATGCCTCATTACTGTAAAATGTTTCATTCGTGCGCTAATTAATTAATTAACTTTAAGTAAAAAGGGGGAATAACTCGGCCCCCCAACGGTGAATTTCCTTGAAACTTTCACCAATTAATCTACTCAAGCTTACAAATCGAATGAGCCATGCCTCATTACTGTAAAATGTTTCATTCGTGCGCTAATTAATTAATTAACTTTAAGTAAAAAGGGGGAATAACTCGGCCCCCCAACGGTGAATTTCCTTGAAACTTTCACCAATTAATCTACTCAAGCTTACAAATCGAATGAGCCATGCCTCATTACTGTAAAATGTTTCATTCGTGCGCTAATTAATTAATTAACTTTAAGTAAAAAGGGGGAATAACTCGGCCCCCCAACGGTGAATTTCCTTGAAACTTTCACCAATTAATCTACTCAAGCTTACAAATCGAATGAGCCATGCCCCGTTACTGTAAAATGTTTCATTCGTGCGCTAATTAATTAATTAACTTTAAGTAAAAAGGGGGAATAACTCGGCCCCCCAACGGTGAATTTCCTTGAAACTTTCACCAATTAATCTACTCAAGCTTACAAATCGAATGAGCCATGCCCCGTTACTGTAAAATGTTTCATTCGTGCGCTAATTAATTAATTATCTTTAAGTAGGGTTGGGCGTACTAGGTTGCCGGGTCTTCTTGTGGCCACGATGAATCGGGTTTTAAGGGGTTTTGGATACAAAGCTTGAATAGGCAACCAACGCAAGCCTTAAGATTGACCTTTTCAGAGGTTACCCTCGGGTTACCCCGGGAAATTAGTTATTTTCGGATTAAATATATGAAGTGTAGGACATTTTCTTAAAGGGATATTGAATTAAACAAAGGGATTTCGAATAAAACAAAGGGATTTCGAATAAAATAAAGCGATTTCGAATAAAACAAAGGGATTTCGAATAAAATAAAGCGATTTCGAATAAAATAAAGCGATTTCGAATAAAATAAAGCGATTTCGAATAAAACAAAGGGATTTCGAATAAAATAAAGCGATTTCGAATAAAATAAAGGGATATTGAATAAAATAAAGGGATATTTAATAAAAATAAAGGGATATTTAATAATATAAAGCGATAGTGGGAAAATATAAATTATTCGGAGTTTATGGTTACAAACAAAGAGCGATTAAATGTAAATAATAATAACTTTTGTTTATGGCCCGAAGCGTCTCGATTTTAAAATATAAGTAAATAAAACAAATTTTTATTTACATTTAATCGTGCCGGTTTCTGTACATAAAACTTTATTTCTCATTTACTGCCATGATAATAAATACAGCGTTGAATTAAAAACTCAAACAATATTTTAAAAAATCAGCGACAAATATTTAAAAAAAGAATCATGCTTGCTAAAAATATTAAAAAAAATTACCTCAAGTTGAATTACAAGAAGATAGCGTGAATAAATTCAGTCTTGGTTGGTCGTAAGATCAGCTCGCACACTTAATCGTTTCTAGAAGAGCGCAATAAAATCGTGGTCAACTCGCATAAGCTAATAACCAGAAAGGATTTATTCAATGGTAACGCTCAGTATTTATACCTTTCGGTAAAAACTCCTCCCTGTATCGACTGGTGGTGAAAGGCTCGGTAGGCTCGTAGTCACAGAGATAGGAAACATGGAAGGTGATTTTCGATTTCTTCTATCCAGCGGGGGGTGGGGGAGATGAAAACCTCTCATATACTGAGTAAAAAAGTCCAGAAATGCTTTAAATTTTGCACTATCCCTCCATTAAGAAAATCCCAAGATAAAGGGAGCTCAGATTTTCATGTATGAAATCGTATAGAATCTGTTCTCGTAGAAACGTATCCATGTCAAATAATTAAGGTGAACAAATTCAAAATGAGCTTTTAGCATATTAATTATTCAGGGTGGAACAGATAAGAAGAACATTTATTTTGACTAAAATGTCGCTTTGCTACTCCTAAAATGAGATCCATCATTCTTATTTGTGGCTTTAAAAGCAGTGTCGTTATCATACATTCAGGAATCAGAATAGGGGTTCTTATATGCGTGTTGTTACAGCCTGTATGAGTTTTAAACTTCAATTTGAACTCGACTCATCATTGTCCTTGAATTTAGCCGTTTGTTCCGAAACTCCACATTTATACCAGTTTTTGTTGTAAAATTTCTAATCATAACAAATTTTTGAACTACGCAATTAAAACCAAATTTCCCATATTGATTAAACTGCAATACATATAATAATTTCTAATTCCTGGCCCTTTGTGGGTTTGAAAAAGTGACCTTGTTTCGCAAAGGATTGTGTATATATGCAGTTTTTAAGGATTGCGAAGCAAAACTCGTTTTTTTATAGTTAATTGTTATTTCTCAAGCCTGGCTGAGCTAATTTCGTGTTATGAAAAGACATGACGTTCATGAACGTCAAGGTAACAACCACCAGAGCTACTTCCTTTACTTCTCCAATTAGCCATGAAAACCGTGAAAAGCAGTTTTCCCGGAAGAAACACACGTCCCGTATTTTTCTACCGTTGAGGTTTATTTGTGTAAACAACGTGTTATGATGGTGGTTCATCACTTGTAAACAAGATAAGTTCCCCAAAACTGGAGAGCCTGAAAACCTAGGTATTTTGCGAAGAACGCGCATGTAACCAACAGTAAACATGTTTTCAAAAGAGACTAGTGTTCCGTTTTTTTGCGTAGTTATCACTTTTTAGGTTAAGCCGTTTGATTACCTTAAAGAGAAAAATAGTGAAAGTTTCTGTACTTGAATAAATTTACTTACGCTATAATTATAATAGTTTTGATGAAAACATCCTGATGGTTGGCAAGAATGAATTTGTTCAAAGTTCCTTCCCAGCAATGAACCAAGTTTATAAGCTCAACCATGAATTTACTAATTAATAAGGTAAATTTTATGCTAGATGTTTTCTTTTCAATCTTTCAAATGTTAGTGTAAATGACATATAACATTGCTGGAGCTTGACTATCTTTCTTCTGGCCTTTGCTTTTCCATCACAGCTCTGTTTAAATGAGTGTCCACATTGCGAATATTACGACGACCTAAATTACCACAGCATTAATATCTTGGAGATTTGGTACCGTGCAGCTCATAGCTTGAGTACGAGCTTGGAATTGTAATGATGAGTGATGAGTATGCATGCTTCACAACATCGAAAATGGGTTCCCTCGTTGATGTAAAACAGCAAATATCTAAATAGCTTAACATGTCTGTAATATTTGCTAAAACATTTATAAATCTTTTATGTGATTGGCTTCAATTTTATAACAAAAACGGTTCATAATTAGTAACTTCAACCCCTATCAAACATACATGTATTTTGTCTCATGTATTTTCACAACAAATAATAGTTTGTTTAAAGTCAATTAATTAATTAGCGCACGAATGAAACATTTTACAGTAATGAGGCATGGCTCATTCGATTTGTAAGCTTAAGTAGATTAATTGGTGAAAGTGTCAAGGAAATTCACCGTTGGGGGGCCGAGTTATTCCCCCTTTTTACTTAAAATTAATTAATTAATTAGCGCACGAATGAAACATTTTACAGTAATGAGGCATGGCTCATTCGATTTGTAAGCTTGAGTAGATTAATTGGTGAAAGTTTCAAGGAAATTCACCGTTGGGGGGCCGAGTTATTTCCCCCCTTTGATTAAAATTATTTAATTAATTAGAGTGCGAATGAAACATTTTACAGTAACGGGGCATGGCTCATTCGATTTGTAAGCTTGAGTAGATTAATTGGTGAAAGTTTCAAGGAAATTCACCGTTGGGGGGCCGAGTTATTCCCCCTTTTTACTTAAAGTTAATTAATTAATTAGCGCACGAATGAAACATTTTACAGTAACGGGGCATGGCTCATTCGATTTGTAAGCTTGAGTAGATTAATTGGTGAAAGTTTCAAGGAAATTCACCGTTGGGGGGCCGAGTTATTTCCCCCCTTTGATTAAAATTATTTAATTAATTAGAGTGCGAATGAAACATTTTACAGTAACGGGGCATGGCTCATTCGATTTGTAAGCTTGAGTAGATTAATTGGTGAAAGTTTCAAGGAAATTCACCGTTGGGGGGCCGAGTTATTCCCCCTTTTTACTTAAAGTTAATTAATTAATTAGCGCACGAATGAAACATTTTACAGTAACGGGGCATAGCTCATTCGATTTGTAAGCTTGAGTAGATTAATTGGTGAAAGTTTCAAGGAAATTCACCGTTGGGGGGGGGCGAGTTATTCCCCCTTTTTACTTAAAGTTAATTAATTAATTAGCGCACGAATGAAACATTTTACAGTAACGGGGCATGGCTCATTCGATTTGTAAGCTTGAGTAGATTAATTGGTGAAAGTTTCAAGGAAATTCACCGTTGGGGGGCCGAGTTATTCCCCCTTTTTACTTAAAATTAATTAATTAATTAGCGCACGAATGAAACATTTTACAGTAATGAGGCATGGCTCATTCGATTTGTAAGCTTGAGTAGATTAATTGGTGAAAGTTTCAAGGAAATTCACCGTTGGGGGGCCGAGTTATTTCCCCCCTTTGATTAAAATTATTTAATTAATTAGAGTGCGAATGAAACATTTTACAGTAACGGGGCATGGCTCATTCGATTTGTAAGCTTGAGTAGATTAATTGGTGAAAGTTTCAAGGAAATTCACCGTTGGGGGGCCGAGTTATTCCCCCTTTTTACTTAAAGTTAATTAATTAATTAGCGCACGAATGAAACATTTTACAGTAACGGGGCATGGCTCATTCGATTTGTAAGCTTGAGTAGATTAATTGGTGAAAGTTTCAAGGAAATTCACCGTTGGGGGGCCGAGTTATTTCCCCCCTTTGATTAAAATTATTTAATTAATTAGAGTGCGAATGAAACATTTTACAGTAACGGGGCATGGCTCATTCGATTTGTAAGCTTGAGTAGATTAATTGGTGAAAGTTTCAAGGAAATTCACCGTTGGGGGGCCGAGTTATTCCCCCTTTTTACTTAAAGTTAATTAATTAATTAGCGCACGAATGAAACATTTTACAGTAACGGGGCCTGGCTCATTCGATTTGTAAGCTTGAGTAGATTAATTGGTGAAAGTTTCAAGGAAATTCACCGTTGGGGGGCCGAGTTATTTCCCCCCTTTGATTAAAATTATTTAATTAATTAGAGTGCGAATGAAACATTTTACAGTAACGGGGCATGGCTCATTCGATTTGTAAGCTTGAGTAGATTAATTGGTGAAAGTTTCAAGGAAATTCACCGTTGGGGGGCCGAGTTATTCCCCCTTTTTACTTAAAGTTAATTAATTAATTAGCGCACGAATGAAACATTTTACAGTAACGGGGCATGGCTCATTCGATTTGTAAGCTTGAGTAGATTAATTGGTGAAAGTTTCAAGGAAATTCACCGTTGGGGGGCCGAGTTATTCCCCCTTTTTACTTAAAGTTAATTAATTAGCGCACGAATGAAACATTTTACAGTAACGGGGCATGGCTCATTCGATTTGTAAGCTTGAGTAGATTAATTGGTGAAAGTTTCAAGGAAATTCACCGTTGGGGGGCCGAGTTATTTCCCCCCTTTGATTAAAATTATTTAATTAATTAGAGTGCGAATGAAACATTTTACAGTAACGGGGCATGGCTCATTCGATTTGTAAGCTTGAGTAGATTAATTGGTGAAAGTTTCAAGGAAATTCACCGTTGGGGGGCCGAGTTATTCCCCCTTTTTACTTAAAGTTAATTAATTAATTAGCGCACGAATGAAACATTTTACAGTAACGGGGCATAGCTCATTCGATTTGTAAGCTTGAGTAGATTAATTGGTGAAAGTTTCAAGGAAATTCACCGTTGGGGGGGGGCGAGTTATTCCCCCTTTTTACTTAAAGTTAATTAATTAATTAGCGCACGAATGAAACATTTTACAGTAACGGGGCATGGCTCATTCGATTTGTAAGCTTGAGTAGATTAATTGGTGAAAGTTTCAAGGAAATTCACCGTTGGGGGGCCGAGTTATTCCCCCTTTTTACTTAAAATTAATTAATTAATTAGCGCACGAATGAAACATTTTACAGTAATGAGGCATGGCTCATTCGATTTGTAAGCTTGAGTAGATTAATTGGTGAAAGTTTCAAGGAAATTCACCGTTGGGGGGCCGAGTTATTTCCCCCCTTTGATTAAAATTATTTAATTAATTAGAGTGCGAATGAAACATTTTACAGTAACGGGGCATGGCTCATTCGATTTGTAAGCTTGAGTAGATTAATTGGTGAAAGTTTCAAGGAAATTCACCGTTGGGGGGCCGAGTTATTCCCCCTTTTTACTTAAAGTTAATTAATTAATTAGCGCACGAATGAAACATTTTACAGTAACGGGGCATGGCTCATTCGATTTGTAAGCTTGAGTAGATTAATTGGTGAAAGTTTCAAGGAAATTCACCGTTGGGGGGCCGAGTTATTTCCCCCCTTTGATTAAAATTATTTAATTAATTAGAGTGCGAATGAAACATTTTACAGTAACGGGGCATGGCTCATTCGATTTGTAAGCTTGAGTAGATTAATTGGTGAAAGTTTCAAGGAAATTCACCGTTGGGGGGCCGAGTTATTCCCCCTTTTTACTTAAAGTTAATTAATTAATTAGCGCACGAATGAAACATTTTACAGTAACGGGGCCTGGCTCATTCGATTTGTAAGCTTGAGTAGATTAATTGGTGAAAGTTTCAAGGAAATTCACCGTTGGGGGGCCGAGTTATTTCCCCCCTTTGATTAAAATTATTTAATTAATTAGAGTGCGAATGAAACATTTTACAGTAACGGGGCATGGCTCATTCGATTTGTAAGCTTGAGTAGATTAATTGGTGAAAGTTTCAAGGAAATTCACCGTTGGGGGGCCGAGTTATTCCCCCTTTTTACTTAAAGTTAATTAATTAATTAGCGCACGAATGAAACATTTTACAGTAACGGGGCATGGCTCATTCGATTTGTAAGCTTGAGTAGATTAATTGGTGAAAGTTTCAAGGAAATTCACCGTTGGGGGGCCGAGTTATTCCCCCTTTTTACTTAAAGTTAATTAATTAGCGCACGAATGAAACATTTTACAGTAACGGGGCATGGCTCATTCGATTTGTAAGCTTGAGTAGATTAATTGGTGAAAGTTTCAAGGAAATTCACCGTTGGGGGGCCGAGTTATTCCCCCTTTTTACTTAAAGTTAATTAATTAATTAGCGCACGAATGAAACATTTTACAGTGACGGGGCATGGCTCATTCGATTTGTAAGCTTGAGTAGATTAATTGGTGAAAGTTTCAAGGAAATTCACCGTTAGGGGGCCGAGTTATTCCCCCTTTTTATTTAAAATTAATTATTTAATTAATTAGAGTGCGAATGAAACATTTTACAGTATCAATTAAGAGTATGAAGAGCATAAGAGTAGAATTTACAATAGTTAGGTCTCGGGGGGGGGGGGGGTAAGAGCGAATTGGTATTCTGCCAGAATCAGTTATTTCATAGGTCTGAAGCAATTTTTCCGTCGCGAGTCCGGGAGAATTTTTGACTCGGTTTTTTCATTCTGCTGGTATACCATTCTGCTAGATTGACGGCGGTGGCAGGCCGGCGTACATATAACGCAAAAGAAAGTCGAATAAACTTGAAATATATTTAAAATATCAAATGTTGAGACCAATTCTAATTAAATCTAAACAGTTAATTAAAGTCAGAAAATTTGAAAGTGTTCGCTGTTTTTGGGAGCCTTACCGCAAGGGTGATTTAAAATATGAAAAAGAGGACCCACGTCCTTATTTGAAACAAGTATCTGATGGACTGGGATTAATGAAAGGCGAGTTTAAATTACTGTCCCAAGAAATTGATGAGGCCTTGCATCATGATCCCAAGGTTTACATGCCTGGTGATACTGACATTATATGGACTTTTAACTCAAAGGTATATATGCTCTTGTCCCTCCCTTGGGGATTGTGGGCAACTAGAGTCTGCCTATCGAAGTTTTAACATTACATAGAGTTGCCATAGGTTAGGGAAATCCTGGAGCAGTCAGGGAATTATAAGGGTCATGGAAAAATGGGGTAGAAAAAGGGCGAGAGCTGAGAGTTTTGTGGCAATCCCAAACTCTGAATTCTTGTCAGAAGTTAGAGCTTTCAATCTTAGAAATTAAAACTAGCGTTGAACTGATTCCATTTCTGCATTTCCCAATACAATCAGAGCAATTGGTTTAAACCAATAACAGGACCCCCAGAGGTCCTATAATTCCTATAAAATCCTATATTTTTAAAACTGTCTCTATAAAATTCTATATTTTTCGCAAAAATTCTACAAAATCCTATAATTTTGAAATTTGCTCGAATTTCAAACAACCCATTGGTTAAACCAGGACCCGGGTCTAAAAAATATCGTAAAATGGAGATGGTTTATCTAATATTGTAGCGCTATATATTAGTTAAAAATGCCCCTGTGTATATTATGGTTCTGAGAACGGAACGTTCAGTGCCGACCACCATGCTGAGCTTTGCCACGTGTGGGATTAATGTTACACTCAATTTTGGAGGCTCATAACTCTGGTTCTACTGGAGATACTGGGATGTCCTCTGAGTATGTTATAGCACTATTTGTCCCCTTTCCAACGATACTAAAAACTTGGGGTTGCGTGTAACAGGGGCCGAGAAATTAAGGAAAATGTTCCCTCCATAGGATTAACATTACAGTCAACTTTGTAGGCTCATAACTCTGGTTCTACTAGAGATACAGGGATGTCCGTTAAGTACATTATGATCCTTTTTGTTCCACATCCATCGATACTAAAAACTCGGGATTGCGTCAAAGAGGGGCCGAGTAATTAAGCAAAATGTTCCCTCCATAGGATTAACATTACACTCAATTTTGGAGGCTCGTATCTCTGGTTCTGTTAGAGATCCGGGGTGAAGCGTCGTCTGCTTCACAGTAAAAAGCGACCCCCCCTGGCCTGGAATAAATAAACTGGTCCATGACCATTGATTGACCAGGGCACGTCGTCTGCTAAACCATAGCCCACTTGATCACGCACGCTGGCTGCACGCGCTCTAGCAGCGTGCAGCCAGCGTGATCAAGTGGGCTATGGCTAAACTAAAGAAGTGGATAATTAATTTTAATGTCTGAACTTTGGTTACCCTTGAATTTTCACAGTAGTCCCGTGGACCACTGACCCCCTCAGATTTAATTAGTGGACCAGGCAATTTTTAAACTGGTCATTCGCCAAGTGCCACCGCCTTATTTCCCACGCTGGTCTAGTCTGTGAAAGAAGAGAAAATTTTTAAACTAGTCCTTTAGACCCGTAACTCCCCTATTGTCCGAAATAATAAACTTGTCTTAGGACTGGTCCCCGCCTTTGTTCTCCTATAGATTTGCAATTAATAAAGTGGTCCCGAGGACCAGTAACCCCCACTTCTTGAATTTAAAACTAGTCCAAGCAATTAATAAACTGGTCCCGCGGACCAGTAACCCCCACTTCTTGAATTTAAAACTAGTCCAAGCAATTAATAAACTGGTCCCGCGGACCAGTAACCCCTACCTCTTGAATTTAAAAACTAGTCCAAGCAATTAATAAAGTGGTCCCGAGGACCAGTAACCCCCACTTCTTGAATTTAAAAACTAGTCCAAGCAATTAATAAAGTGGTCCCGCGGACCAGTAACCCCCACTTCTTGAATTTAAAAACTAGTCCAAGCAATTAATAAAGTGGTCCCGCGGACCAGTAACCCCACTTCTCGAATTTAAAAACTAGTCCAAGCAATTAATAAAGTGGTCCCGAGGACCAGTAACCCCCACTTCTCGAATTTAAAAACTAGTCCAAGCAATTAATAAAGTGGTCCCGAGGACCAGTAACCCCCACTTCTCGAATTTAAAAACTAGTCCAAGCAATTAATAAAGTGGTCCCGAGGACCAGTAACCCCCACTTCTCGAATTTAAAAACTAGTCCAAGCAATTAATAAAGTGGTCCCGAGGACCAGTAACCCCCACTTCTCGAATTTAAAAACTAGTCCAAGCAATTAATAAAGTGGTCCCGAGGACCAGTAACCCCCACTTCTCGAATTTAAAAACTAGTCCAAGCAATTAATAAAGTGGTCCCGAGGACCAGTAACCCCCACTTCTCGAATTTAAAAACTAGTCCAAGCAATTAATAAAGTGGTCCCGAGGACCAGTAACCCCCACTTCTCGAATTTAAAAACTAGTCCAAGCAATTAATAAAGTGGTCCCGAGGACCAGTAACCCCCACTTCTCGAATTTAAAAACTAGTCCAAGCAATTAATAAAGTGGTCCCGAGGACCAGTAACCCCCACTTCTCGAATTTAAAAACTAGTCCAAGCAATTAATAAAGTGGTCCCGAGGACCAGTAACCCCCACTTCTCGAATTTAAAAACTAGTCCAAGCAATTAATAAAGTGGTCCCGAGGACCAGTAACCCCCACTTCTCGAATTTAAAAACTAGTCCAAGCAATTAATAAACTGGTCTCCGGAGTGGTCCCCGCCTTTGTTCTCCTATAGATTTACAATTAATAAAGTGGTCCCTAGAACCAGTAACCCCCACTTCTTGAATTTTAAAGGTTGAGATCGAATTTGTGTTGGGATTTTTTTTTTTGGATGAGTCAAAGGGGTAGTACTACAAAATTTTAAAGAGATAGTCATACAATTTTACATCAATTTTAAAAATAATTACACACAGGGTTCATACAAACCTGGAAAACAGGGAAAACCTGCAAAAATCAGGGAAATAAATAGTTGACAAAAACCTCATGGAAAACTCAGGGAAATTTAGAATTTTTAGTAAAATTCAGGGAAATCAGGGAAATTTGCGTCAAACGGGGGCCGAGCAATTACGCAAAATGTTCGTGAACATACCGCCCTCCATAGGATTAACATTACACTATACTTTGGAGGCTCATAACTCTGGTTCTACTAGAGATACGGGGATGTCCTTAGAATTAGTGATCGTACGGGGAACCCGAACCCGACCCGGGAAGTCGGGGATCCCCGGTTTTTTCCAACCCGACCCGACCCGACCCGGCCAGTCAATTTTGAAGTCGGGTTTAAAAAAAAATCGGGGTGGGCCTGTAGTAGAGGGTAAGCTATTATTGACGGTCCCGCTTTGTGATGCAGTAGATAGGAACTCGAGCTTGAATATTTAATTTTTTTCTGTCTCGAGGCTTCGAAAGCCAGTAGAACACTGCTATATTTCGGCAATTTCATGGTCGTCCGCCAAACGCCAATGTGTTAATTGTGTGTTAAGTTGCGACCAATTGATTTCAAAATTGAAAAAGTGGAAGAAGAGTTTCACGAGTACCAGAAACCGCTTTCAGCCACTGCCAAAGACATAGGACAAGGATAATTTGGAAACTTTTTAGATGGAAGTTGCGCCTGTTCTGGGACAATTAGTTACCCCAATCCCTTCCACGACGTTCTATCAGATGGCAATGATATGGCAGATTCGCCTACTATTGGATTCACTAAAGCAATGATATGGCAGATTAGCACTAAAGCAGTGATAACTTGGAACTAAATTACAGAAAATAAATTCCTTACATTACATAGTACATAGTTACTATGTATAATTTTTTAGAATATGTTAATTACATTTATATTATTAAAAAGGAAAACCCCGACCCGACCCGATTTTCCGGGGTTTTTTTTCGCAACCCGACCCGGAACCCGACCCGACAAAAATCTCACCCCGTACGATCACTACTTAGAATATGTTATAGTCCTGTTTGCCCCCCATCCAACCATACTAAAAACTTAGGGCTACGTCAAACAGGGACCGAGTAATTAAGCAAAACGTAAACAAACATACCCCCCTCCGTAGGATTAACATTACACTATAATTTGGAGGCTCATAACTCTGGTTCTGCTAGAGATACGGGGATGTCCTTCGAGTATGTTATAGTCCAATTCGCCCCCCCCCCCTCCTTCGATAGCATTAGCTCCATAGGATACTCCATATACTGGAAAAGCCTGGAAAATTCAGGGAAATTTGTTTTCCAAAGGTTGTATGAACCCTGTGTAACACAGAATTATTTACAATCTGATTGTTTTCATGCGAAGGATAATTTGAAAAAATGGAAAGTGACAGCCGATAAGGACAACTTGGATGGATTCAGTAACTGCCAATTAGAATTGAGCAAAAACAAGAAGGGCCTTTTTCACGGCTTCCTCGACACTCAAACGCCCAAAGATGGAGTCACCTATAGATCAGGCTATTGTAATATCTCAACACACAGAGCAAGGGTTAATATTTTGCGTCATATCCGCGTTACTTTAACTTTCTTAAAGGGAGGGTGAAGTAGAAAATCTAGTGATTTTTTATCGATTCTTCTACTAATTACAAGACCAGTCTGCATAGTCAAACATTCAGGAAATACTTAATTCCGAATGATTTTAAAAATTCAAATTAGGTTCAGATTTTAAGGATAATTTTAAAGAAGGTCCTCCGGCCAATCGCGTAACGCCCTGCCTTTTTGTTAACAAAATTCTCGTGGCACGTTCCGTGTTGAATGAAATTTATCACGAGATTTGATAAAATTTGCGCGTGACGTGACAATCGTGGCGTGAGACATGGAGCGTGCCACGAGAATTTTGTTAACAAGGAGGCAGGACGTTACGCGATTGGTCGGAGGCCCTTATTTAAAATTATCCTTAAAATCTGAACCTAATTGTAATTTTAAAATCATTCAGAATTAAGTATTTCTTGAATGTATCACTATGCAGACTGGTCTTATAATTAGTGGAAGAATCGATAAAAAATCACTCGATTTTCCACTTCACCCTCCCTTTAAAGGGACTGTAAAGCGGTCGGCGAACCGTTGAATTTCATTTTTTGAAAGAGGCACCCTCCCCCCTGCAATCATTGACAGGGTTGCCACGGGTCAGGGAATTTTAAAAATTTCAGCAAAGTCAGGGAAAAGTCACAGAATTTGATATTTTAGTGGGTAAAATGTCTTGGGATAAGTCTTTATTGAAAGAGTAATGAAGGTTTCTCCTTGCATCCTCTCTTAACACAGAAAACTCTAGAGCAATCCTTAAAAATGTCTAGAATTGTTTCTATAAAGTAAATGCCTTTAAAAAATGTTCTAGACGCAATTATTTATAGTTAAAATGTTTCTTAGTCATTTTTGGTGCAACAAATACATTGAAAAACTTAATGTAGAGAGTTTATTTAATTATAAGCACTTAAAACGTGCTGTAAACATTTACACTTTCGGCCTAAAAAGGTCAGGGAAAACCTGGAAAAGTCAGGGAATTTGGTTCTGAAAATTCCGTGGCAACCCTGATTGACGTCAGCAGCTGATGTAAAACGCGTCAAAGAGGAATTATTTCGCGCTAGTAAAGCGGTTCCTTGCTTCAGGTTAATCTCTATTGTGATTGGTTGTTAGCCGCCCTGCTCTAACGTTTCTCAAGTCCCCAAACCACTCCCGAAAGTCCGAGACCTCCAATACATTTGCTAGAAATGGCGATCGTACCAATAGCAAAGCCCCTGTGATTGCCCCAATTGTATCACCAGCCAGATAAGGCTCAGTAACACAAAAATAGGATAATGCCTTAACACTATTTTCCTGAAAAGAAGGAAAGGCTTTTGCTCACCCCCTGCGGGAGGGAATTGTGACGTCAATAACGCCTTTTTATCCAAAATAAAAATTCAACGGTCCGCTGACAACTTTACAGACCCTTTAATCAATTAAAAGTAACTAACTTGCTTTTGTACTTCATTGTCCCTCTAAAGGGAGGGTGAACTGGGGTATTAAGTGATTTTTTTTTATCGATTCTTCTACTAATTATAAGACCATTCTTCATAGTGAAACATTCTGATTTCAGGAAATAGTCTCCGAATTATTTTAATATTAAAATTAGTTAAATTGGATTTCATGGATAATTTTAAATAAGGACCTCCGACCAATCGCGTAACGCCTTGCCTTCCTGTTAACAAAATTCCAGTGGCACGCAGACTCCGTGCCGATTGAAATTTATCGCGAGATTTTATAAAATTTGCTCGCGATGTGAACTACCAATCGTGGCGCGAGATGCCGCGAGAATTTTGTTAACAGGAAGGCAGGGCGTTACGCGATTGGTCGGAGGGGCTTATTTTAAATTATCCTTAAAACCTGAACCTAATTTTAATGTTACAATTATTCGGAGACTGTATTTCCTGAATGTTTCACACTATGCAGATTGGTCTTTTAATTTGTAGAAGAATCGATAAAAAATCAGTTCACCCTCCCTTTAAAGGGATAATGAAGCTCTTTTATTTTTATTATTTTTTTGGCATTAGAAGTCATTTATGAGGGACGCTTACTTGGACTGGAAAATCTTCACGCATTTAGCTATGAGGGTCAGAGGGGATGGTCGCAATTACATGGTCAATATAGCCACAGCTGGAACCTTCGACTTATCGTGGAATGATATGTACAGCTTCATTTTGTACACCAGGGGAGGCCCTTATTGGCAAAATGTCAAGGTTTGAACTCTTAATCAACTATTTTATTTATTAACATAAGCTTGGCTCCCATGGTGCCCCTAACATTGATGGTTAATCCGAGGGTTCACGTGTTTGTTCATTTGAAATCCTTGTGAAATCTCCAAATCCTAAAATCTCACTTCAAAATCTAAAAATGTTGCTTTAAAATCCAGAAATCTCGCTTCAAAATCCAGAAATCTCACTTCAAAATCTAAAAATGTCGCTTTAAAATCCCAAAATCTCACTTTAAAATCCCAATATCTCACTTCGAAATCCCGAAATCTCACTTCGAAATCCCGAAATCTCACTTCAAAATCCAGAAATCTCGCTTCAAAATCACGAAAACTCACTTTAAAATCCTAAAATTTCACTTTAAAGTCCAAAAGTCACGAAATTTCACTTAAAAAATCCAAAAATCACGAAATCTCACTTAAAAAATACAAAAATCACGAAATCTCACTTAAAAATCCCAAAATCACGAAATCTCACTTAAAAATCCCAAAATCACGAAATCTCACTTAAAAATCCCAAAATCACGAAATCTCACTTAAAAAGTACAAAAATAACGAATTAACACTTTAAATCCATACATCACGAAATCTCACTTCAAAATCCTAAAATCACAAAATGTAATTTAAAAAATACAAAATTTACGAAACCTCACTTATAAATCCAAAAATCAGGAATCTCACTTCAAAATCCAGAAATCTCACTTCAAAATCCAGAAATCTCACTTCAAAATCCAGAAATCTCACTTCAAAATCCAAAAATCACGAAGTCTCACTTCAAAAATACAAAAATCGCTAAATCTCACTTCAAAATCCTAAAATCACAAAATGTAATTTAAAAAATACAAAAATCACGAAATCTCACTTATAAATCCAAAAATAAGGAATCTCACTTAAAAGTACATATATCACTAACCTCACTTAAAAAATAAAAATCACGAAATCTCACTTGAAGGTACATAAATCACTTAACCTCACTTAAAAGTACATAAATCACTTAACCTCACTTAAAAGTACATAAATCACTTAATCTCAATTAAAAAATAAAAATCACGAAATTTTACACTAAAAATTCAACACTAAAATCTAGAAATCTAAAATTCCATAATATCAAAACCTCGAAATACCCTTTGAACCTCGGAAGTGCAATACTAAATTTAGAAATATCGTGCAAAACTACAAAATCTCATTATAAAATCTCGAAATCTCCTTTAAAATTTTAAAATCTCAGTCAAAACCTGAAAACTTGAAATCTCAAAATACCCTGCACTAAAATGCAAAACATCTCACCCCTCAGGCTAATCTTCTACACGAATGTAGGACATAATCCCCCTGGATAATCCCCCCAGGTAGGAGACAAAATCCCCCGGACAATTTCCCCCCGAATGGATGCCGAAGACAAAATACCCCCAGCCCAGGACAAATTCCCCCCAAACTGTGTTTAAGACAAAATACCCTAGAGAACGATTTCAATTTATATGAAGATAAGGGAAAAAAACCTAACCTAACCGGGGATTATGGCCGGGGAATTTTGTCTAGAGCGTAGGGGGATTTTGACTAGAGAGTAGGGGAATTTTGTCTAGAGTGGGGGGATTTTGTACTCTTAACTTGGATGGGGGGGGGGAAATGACCGGGGGATTTTGTCTTGAGAGAGGGGGGATTTTGTACGTTTTTTTAAAAATGGGGGGATTATGACCGGGGGTCTTTTGTCTTGGGGGTATTTAGTCCATATACCCTTCTACACACCATAGGTTCATAAGTGATATGTTCGTTCCATAAGTTTGTCACTGGTTACAAACTGGAGTAGCTTGACATGAAGTGATTGAAGTAGGTCATAGATTCGATGTAAAGCGAGCAACATACGCCTGGTGGTCAAGCGCTGCTGTCAAAGGCTTAGTAATGCAGACTAAAATAGGACCTAGATTGAAGTCCTGCGAAATTAATTAACCACAGAGTGTAGGAATTAAATTAGCCTTATTCCTGAGCAGCGCCACCTACCCACTGCGGCGACTTTGAGAACTACTGTAATCGGCAAGCCAACCAGATGTGCTAAAAATCTGGTGACATCACTGACGGGCACTCTCGGGGTGTGACCAAAAATTAGCCCGCTTTAAAGCTCGTTGAAGTTAATTTCAGCGTCCTTATTTGAATTAAATAATGAAATAGGGCTAAATTGGGCTCCAAACTTCTTTGTCGACGATATCCAATTCACTTTACTCGCTAAGCCTTGGTGTGCTACTTTAAATACAATAAAGCGGGCTAATTTTTGGTCAGACTCCGAGAGTGCCCGTCAGTGACGTCATCAGATTTTTCGCGACATCTGGCTGGCTTGCCGATTACAGTAGTTCTCAGAGTCGCCGCTATGGGTAAGTGGCGCTGATCAGGAATAAGGCCAATTGACTCGCTTCTGTCGTTCTGCTAGAACTAGTTATCTCGAGCTGCAAGTCTCTCAGTCAGTGTTGCCAATGTGTGGGAAATTTCCCACATGGGAAATTTTGGTGAGGTTTTAGGCTCTGTGGGAAAAAGGTAATTTTTTTTCCAAAATCGGTCAAATTTGGGAATTTTCGTGTTTAAGTGTTTATAGTGCAGACTATGCAGTTAAAAGATTGAATTTTCGAAAATTTTGCTCGGTTAAATAATTGCGAGCAACATTTTGAAATAAATTCGGTGATTTTAAATTTGGCGCTGGAAAAAAGTAGCATATTTTGAGAATTTTAAAGCTTTATAGAGTCCTGTCAGTTGTGACGTCAGATCCAAGGTTAAACGTCACGAGTCTGCCTTTAGCAATGGGCGGCCATGACAGTTACCGTTTTTTCTTTATGGGAAAACAGCATGGGTGACGTCACACTGGCGCTTCTGACAGCACTCTATAGCCTTTTGGCGCATTTGTACATATTGTCAAAGCCATGCGCAGTGATGTTCCATATTAAACCTAGTAGGAAAAAATAGTACAGATAAATATGACTGTAAGTTTTCCACCATATTTCAGCTGGGGGCGGGGCTAAAAAGGGGGTGTGGGAAATGTGGGAAATTTTTCAAATGGAAGTGAGAAAATCCACTTTCAAACATTGGCAACCTGCTCTCAGTAGAACTACGAACTTATATATATATATAGTGTCATACTTATGGAACGGAAAATATCACTTATAAACTTATACTATTGGCAGTAGTTTAAACTAGTCTGGGTAATAAGAATATTTTTAAAACTAGTACTTGGGACCAGTGTCCGAAATAATAAACTGGTCTCCGAACTGGTCCCGACTTTGTTCTATTGATTTTCAATTAATAAACTGGTCCCGAGGACCAGTAACCCCCACTTCTTGAATTTAAAAACTAGTCCAAGCAATTGATAAACTGGTTTCCGAACTGGTCCCCGCCTTTGTTCTCGTATTGATTTGCAATTATTAAACTGGTCCGGATGACCAGTAACCCCACTTCTTGAATTTAAAAACTAGTCCAAACTGGTTTTGGAGGTTTAAACCACCACAGCCCAGACTCAGCTATAATGAAGTAATAAATTTTTCCCGATTTATTTTAGATTCCATTTTCAAAGTTTTTCTTGTCAAGTAAAGGCAACATTCAAGATAAGCAAATGCCAATTCCTTTGCACATGGTGAGCAGTGTGGGGATCACGTGTTCAGCCGTTAAGGGTCCCTTTCAGTTGGAAATCGATTATATAGGAGTTCATTTTGACCCTAACCATAAAGAGGAATTTGCCTACGAAATGTACCAAACATCAAATCTTAATTTATTTTAAATAAAAAAAAAAAAAATTTGTCAAATTATTTGTAGAAATTGTACATAAATATATTAAAAAATTGAAACAATTTCTTTCATAATTCTTTCAAACTTCAGATGGGTACAGGGTGGGAAATAAGGATTTTTTTTAATAAGAAAGTGTTCACTTCAAGTATATTCCACTCGATCACGCTTGTTGCTCGAGCAGCCGGCGTGATCGAGTGGGCTATGCTTTAAGGAAATTTGCAGATTTCATTCAGGGTGGGAAATACGGATTTTTTAAACTGGACATTGGGCCAGCGAACCCTCTGGCCTGGAATAAATAAACTGGTCCATGACCACTGACCGATCGCGTCGTCTGCTAAATTGAAGAAGTGGATAATTAAAATATATTAGCTAATGTTTGGACTCTGGCTACCCTTGAATTTTCTTAGTGGTCCTGTGGACCACTGACCCCCTCCGATTTAATTTTTAAACTGGTCCAGGCAATTTTTAAACTGGTCATTTGCCCTGTGCCACGTCCTTACTTCCCACGCTGGATGGGTATTATCACATGGTGCTCAGGGCCGGAAATAAGGACAGGACACTGGAAATTGTCCAATAAAATTTTAAAATGTCCCATAATTTTTTAAAAACTAAGGGGGCACTCACTGGACATTTTGACCAACAAATTTTCCGAAGTTTTTGATAGCTTGAGACTATGAAGATGCGACACTATTTATGTACACGCCAGTGGACAATGTCCAATAAATTTTCCAGTCAATTATGGGGGGAGGTCACTGGACTCATGTCCTATAAGACCCCCCTCCGATTTCATTTTGAAACTGGTCATTTGCCCTGTGCCACGGACTTATTTCCCACGCTGGATACAATAGTGTGCTACCACGAAGCTAGGGGGGAAAAACTGTGACGTCAATATTGGGTCCCGAATTTGTATTGCCCCGCTGACGACGTCTCGCGACTGCCAAATGGTCGCCTGAAAATAAGGTAAGAGATAAGAGCATGTGACGTCCCTACAAAGTTCGTGGTAACACACTATATCCTAGCGTAGACCACTCGATCATAGGGGCTGTGCTCCAGTGACAGCAGCTTACGTGCCGCAGCATTATTTTAACTGGAAATTGGGCCAGTCACCCTCCTAGTCTAGAATAAATAAACTGGTCCGTGACGATTGACCAGGGCACGCTGTCTGCTAAGCTAAAGCAGTGGATAATTAAAATATTTGAGTTAGTATTTGGACTCTGTTGACTAATTTGTACTTGAAAACGCCAAGTTCCAAATATTCAAGAATCAAGAATATTCTGAGTATTCCAGTGGACTCCTGACCACCCTTCGATTTCATTTTTAAACTGGGCCAGTCAATCTTGAACTGGTCATTAGCCCTGTGCCACCGCTTTATTTCCCAGGCTGTTAGGCTGAGTTCATGAGCGCGGATCGAGTGGGCTATGACTTAAACTAGTCCTTGGGAGATGGGACCAGTGACCCCCCCAATGTCCGAAATAATAAACTGCTCCACTGGACTGCCAGCCCCTATGAAAAAGAAACGAATGTTGAACTTTTGATCAGGGCCAGAAATAAGCACAGGACACTGGACATTTCCAATAAAATTTTAAAAAGTCGCATAATTATTCTATAAACGAAGGGGGTCACTGGACATATTGGCCAATATTTTTTCCGTAGTTTTGATGGTTTGACTATTGAGATGTCACATCATAATATTTATTATTTTCAGCCCTGTGCAAAGTTCGAGGGCGTGGATCGAGTGGGCTATGGCTTAGGGAAATATTGACGAGTCCACGCAGCACGCACAGCCCACGGGACTGCCAGCAAAGTGGGAAATAAGGTGGTGGCACAGGGTAAATGACCAGTTTAAATATTGCCTGGACCAGTTTATTAATTAAATCGGAGGGGGTCAGTGGTCCACGGGACCACTAAGAAAATTCAAGGGTAACCAGAGTCCAGACATTATCTCAACTATTTTAATTATCCACTTCTAAAGTTTAGCAGACGACGCACCCTGGTCAATGGTCATGGACCAGTTTATTTGTTCCAGGCCAGGGGGGTTGCTGGCCCAATGTCCAGTTTTTAAAAAATCCTTATTTCCCACCCTGACTGCCAGTCTAAAAAAAATAACTTTTTGACTCGTATCGTCTGCTACCGGTAGCTGACGTGTCTTATTGCTTTAATTTCAATCTTGGACTTTATTGATGTGTAATTTATGGAAATTTAATGTTATTTGTGAAATTTTATTTACAAGATAAGGATATTAGTAACGTAAGTATCAAAATCTAATTATTATTATTATTATAGTTCGTAACGTTCTTTACCTGGGGTCACAATCACACTTGGGTATTATAAATTTGAGACCAAGGCTTACGATGTTCAATCTGTTTCTCCCCAGATTGAATTGATTACAATTTAATTTCCATATTAATTAAACTGTTTAATTTAATTTAATTAACGTAATCATAATTTTATATGAATTAGAGATTAATTTGGGAATAATGCCATCAAGGAGAAATGGCCAACTGTTGGCACGAGTTAACTTTCCTCCGTACTCGGTTCAAGCAATATCGGAGAGACATTTTTTAGTTGCTGGAGGAGGTGGACCCGCAAATACTGGCATTAAAAATATTATAGTAAGTAGATCGCTTCGTTTTTAAATCGTTTAAAGATTTAGAATAAGGGGTTTGTCAAAATTGTGTTCAGTTCATTTGAAATCTCTCTCTAAAATCTCAAAATCTGAAAAACTCGCTACAAAATTTAAATTCCTGATGTCTGAGTTCATAATTAACAATCTCTGATACCTCACTTCAAAATTTAGTCTCCTGATATCTCGCTTTAAAATTAAAAACCTTAAATCTCAACCTTAAAATCTAAAAACTGAAATCTCAACCTTAAAATCTAGAAATACCAAAATCTTGGCCTAAAATATCATAATTTCATAATTTCAAATACCATTTGAACCTCGGAAGTAGAATGCTAAATCTGGAAATCTCATGCAAATATACAAAATCTCATTGAAAATCTTGAAACCTTCAAAATCTCTCTCAAAATATCAAACTCTCTTCAAAAATATTTTAATCTTCAAAATCTGCCTCTAAGCATCAAAAACTCCCTCTTCATGTCAAAATCTCATTGAGAATCTTGAAATCTTTAAAATCTCCCTTTAAATATCAAAAACTTCTTGAAAATCTTGAAATCTCATTAGAAATCTCGAAATCTTTAAAATCTCCCTCTAAATATCAGAATATTATTGAAAATCTCGAAATATTTAAAATCTTCCTCTAAAAATCAAAATCTCTTTGAAAATCTTGAAATCTTTAAAATCTCCCTTTAAATATCAAAAACTTAAATCTTGAAATCTCATTAGAAATCTCGAAACCTTTAAAATCTCCCTCTAAATATCAGAATATTATTGAAAATCTCGAAATATTTAAAATCTTCCTCTAAAAATCAAAATCTCTTTGAAAATCTTGAAATCTTTAAAATCTCCCTTTAAATATCAAAAACTTAAATCTTGAAATCTCATTAGAAATCTCGAAACCTTTAAAATCTCCCTCTAAATATCAGAATATTATTGAAAATCTCGAAATATTTAAAATCTTCCTCTAAAAATCAAGCTCTCTTTGAAAATCTTGAAATCTTCAAAATCCCCCTCTAAATATGAAAATCTCCCTCTAAATATGAAAATCTCCCTCTAAAAATCAAAATCTCTTTGAAAATCTTGAAATCTTCAAAATCACCCTCTAAATATGAAAATCTCTTTAAATATCTTGAAATCTTCAAAATCTCCCTCTAAATATCAAAATGTCATTGAAAACCTTTATATATTCAAAATCTCACTAAAAATCTTTATATATTCAAAATCTCATTTAAATCCTCGAAATCTTCAAAATCTCATTTAAATCCTCGAAATCTTCAAAATCTCATTGAAAATCTTCAAATATTCAAAATCTCATTTAAATCCTCGAAATCTTCAAAATCTACCTCTAAATATCAAAGTCTTATTATAAATCTTGAAATCTCATTGAAAATATTTAAATATTCAAAATCTCCCGCTAAATATCTAAGCCTCGTCCAAAATCTTGAAATCTTCAAAATCTCAGTTTAAATGTCAAAATATTGAAAACGCTTAAAGGTCAAATTCCTAGTTAAACTTTCAAAATCTCAAAATCTCCGTTTACTAAAATGCCAAATGTGAAATTTTAAACCAATGGCCTACATGTTGTCTACAGTTAACCAAAGGCAGCTAGGGAAGTGTACTTTTGGTTTTTATGTCTATATACTTTTGCTTATACTTTGGACGACGCTATAGGATAGGCAACTCCCTATCTCGAACGACAGCTTATTCTGTATATACTCTGTTACAACATCGGTTGGCAGCACGCGCAAAACTATTTCTCTATGTAACGAAGCTTTGTACGTGCTGTCAAGAGACATAAAACTTCAGGATCTTCAGGATTTAAAATATCCTCGAGTTTTTTAGCTCGAGTGCATGGACCTCTAGGCCTTAGTTTCAAATACGTGTGAAATTGCCTACAGCATACTACACGTATTTGAAACTAAGGCCCAGAGGTCCGTGCACTCGAGCTACAAAAAACTCGCGGATATTTTTAATCCTGAAGTTTTTTGTCTCTTGTCTGCACGCACAAAGCTAGGTTGCATAGAGAACTAGCTTTACGCGTGCTGACAACCGATGTTGTAACAGAGTGTATACAGAATAAGCTGTCGTTCGAGATAGGGAGTTGCCTATCCTGTAGAGTGAAAACAAATTTGCTCACGCGCATTCTTTATCCATGATGAGACATCCAGGAAATACTAATTCCGAATGATTTTAAAATTAAAATTAGTTTTATAGATTTAATGGATAATTTGTAGGGATGCAACGATTCGTAATTTTTCGGAATCGGCCGATTCGATGCATCGGTCTCTAAAAAATCGGCTTCGGCCGATTAATCGGCCGAAGCCTCAAGGTTATACGTTTTAGGCATTAGTATAGGAGTACTACTTGTCAAAAATGTCTAAGGACAATAATTTATCTGGTTTGGTTTCCGAGATACCAGTTCATTTAGTTCAACACACATTTTGTCCATTCTTTCTGCTACAACTTGTTTTTGATTAGTTCTTTCTTTGCATTCCGGATAGGAAAAAATAATTTTAAGCGTGAGTTTTAAGTTTCATTTCCTAAAAAAACCCCCTTTCCTTTCTCATCCTTTTAAAAACAAGAAGTAGCATTCAAGACTTCAAGTATTATTACTTTAAGTAAACAAGGGACTGCAGGAATACACGCTAGAGACAATGACACCAAACACATTAGAGGGATAGCTGACAATAATAAAATCCAGACTGTGATAGAGCGACATTGTTTGTGAAACGGGTGGGAACAAAGAGAATATACCAAGAGGAGCAAAAAGTCTAGCCTTCCACAGGGCTTTTGAAAAGCCCGGCCACGGTTTTGGAGTAACTAGATCCGGTTGGGTTGATCTCTGGTTTGACCGTTGACGTACAAAAGGTAATTTTTAAGTAGACGACACGGTCACGTGAACAACCGGAACTTGTTTCTCAAAATCAGTCCCGGTCCCTATTTACAAAGTTACCACTCCTCTTGGTATATTCTCTTTGGTGGGAAGTAGCAGTGAGCACAAATCGAAAGGAGAGTCAAAGATAGAAGGCAAACTATAACGGCCGGGCACCATGGCTCTCCCGCGCACCTACCTCGGCGCACAGCCGAGGAGTAAGACTTCACGTGATCCGTTGAGAAGGAAATTCAAAAAGGGTAAACCCGAAAATACGGTTAGAGGCCCACACTAGACTAGAGAGTGCGCCACGCTCTTAGAGAGCGACTGGTACTGGTAACGTTTTTGAAAGGGGGGCTGACGGAGAATTTGGCTAAATTACGTTATTCATTAAATGGCAAACTTGTTAGTTCCTTTATACTAGCTCAAAAGATTAGATCTAACCAAAAAGAGTCGGCCGAAAAAAATCGGCCGATTACCTTAGAAAAATCGGCCGATTCGATTATTCGGCCAAGTGGCCGATTCTGGCCGAAGCCGATTCTTGGCCGATGCATCGTTGCATCCCTAATAATTTGAAATTAAACCTCCGACCAATCGTGTAACGCCCTGCCTTTTTATTAATAAAATTCTTGTGGCACGTTCCGTGTTGAATGAAATTTATCACGAGATTTGATAAAATTCGCGCGCGACGTGATAATCGTGGCGCGAGACACAGAACGTGCCACGAGAATTTTGTTAACAGGAAGGCAGGGCGTTACGCGATTGGTCGGAGGTCCTTCTTTAAAATTATCCTTAAAATCTGAACCTAATTTGAATTTTAAAATTACTCGGAAGTTTTTCCTGAATGTTTGACTATACAGACAGGTCTTATAATTAGTAGAAGAATCGATATGAAATCACTTGATTTTGCACTTCACCCTCCCTTTAAAGGGATAGTGAAGTGAGATTACAATCGTGTTTTTTTTTGTTTCTTTATTAAATTGCAGGAAATTTACGAATTAGTTCATGATGGATCGTTTTGTCGAGCGCAGTCAGTAACGCATTACGACACGGGGAAGCACGTCATCATGAACTGTTCTGTCATTCACAATGGCAAACATTTTGTCATAGCCGCTGGCATTGGTGGCAGTTGTCAGATTTACCAAATGAAGTACAAAATTGTCAAGGATGATGAAGAATTCCCTATCTCTAATATTCCCAAAGAAAAAGGTATTCATTGTCCCTTTATATTTTCCTAAAATTGAAGGTTTTCTCCTTTATTTTCCTATAATTGAAGGTTTTATCCTATATTTTCCTATAATTGAAGGTTTTATCCTATATTTTCCTAAAATTGAAGGTTTTCTCCTATATTTTCCTATAATTGAAGGTTTTCTCCTATATTTTTCTATAATTGAAGGTTTTATTCTATATTTTCCTATAATTGAAGGTTTTATCCTATATTTTCCTATAATTGAAGGTTTTATCCTATATTTTCCTATAATTGAAGGTTTTATCCTATATTTTCCTATAATTGATATTTTCCTATAATTGCGGGTTTTGTCCCTTATTTTCCTATAATTGCGGGTTTTCTACTTTATTTTCCTATAGTTGCGGGTTTTATCCTATATTTTCCTATAATTGAAGGTTTTATCCTATATTTTCCTATGATTTAAGGGTTTTTTTCCTATATTTTCCTATAATTGAAGGATTAAATTTCCCGTATTTTAAGAGTTAAATTAAACATATTTCAAGGGTAAATAAATCTTAGGCGAATTTGGTCAAAAATGTTGGATTATATGGGACCGCAGGGCCCCCAGAGGTCATATAATTCCTATGAAACCCTATATTTTTGTCAAAACTCTCGAAAATCTTATGAAATCCTATAAAATCCTGTATTTTTGGCAAAACTCGTCTAAAATCCTGTAATTTTGAAATTAAACCAGGACTTTAAAAAAAGAACAAAAAATTAATATTTTATTGTCCTATAAAATCCTATAATTCTGCAAAAACGTCCTGTAAAATCCCATATTTTCACTAAAAAAATACCTATAATTCCTATAAATATTTTAGAAATAAGGCTGAGGGCCCTGGGAAAGTTTTTCAATTATAGGAATTATAGGATCTCTGGGGCCCTGTTGTAAATTGAACTTGGCTTCGTAATATTTACTATTTTTAATTTTAAAAGCCCAAAATAATTAATGGAATAGCGAACTGATTTAAAAATGATCTCAAATCTAAAGAACACCTTACTCTTTTGAGAGTTTAAACTCTTCCGATTCCAAAAATATGCTTAATAAATATTTAAATATGAGGCAAAACACAGAAAAAACACTTCGAAAACTTGAAATTTGGGGGCAAAAGCAAATTTGCGGAGAAGATATTTGGCGGGTTTTTCTCCTTGATACGTCACTCACGGCATCCCGCGGAAAAGCCAAGCGCGCGCGCTCGAGACTCCCGAGGCTACTAATTCCGCGCGAATCTGAATAAAATAGGCTTAACGCGCACGCGGCGACACTAACAGTCGTCACGTGAGCGACATCAAGAGAGAAAATTTCTCCTTACTACGTCATCAAACGAAACAAAATTTAGCTAAGCCTTTTCCAAACACGTTACTTTGATTGAAATATTATAAATTTCTACGAAACCAAATAAAAAAGTAAACATATCATAATAAACTAGATTTTTCAAGGATTTTTTTCGTATTATAAGTTTGTGGATGACGAAAATTATGGCACTAACTCTTTAATAAATTTCTCCAGATAAAACAGACGCATCTGAAAATCAGACCAATTTACGTCATCGTGGTTCAAAAGCCACTAGTTCAGAGGCACAGAACTCTGAGGCATTCCAGTCAGAACCACAGGCTTCAACTACGAATGGTTCCTCTTCAAGCCATAGCAATGGATGCTCACCCGTTCCTCAGATTGGCTTCGATATCCAACCCCTGGACATGATCCAGACCGACTTCAATAGTAACGATGACCCCTTCCAAAAGATCGTTAGGTTTACCATAGACAACTCTGTTATGATTACCGCTGGTTCCGATGGATTCATTCGCACTTGGAAGGTAGGTACCTTTTACCATTTTAGAATCATTTTAATTTTACTGGGATCGAATTAAAATAACCCACAAAATAGACCCTCCATAGGATTAACATTACAGTCAAATTTGTAGGCTCATAACTCTGGTTCTACTAGAGATACAGGGATGCCCTTTGAGTATGTTATAGTCCTATATGTCCCCTTTCCAACGATACTAAAAACTTGGGGTTGGGTCAAACAGGGGCCGAGTAATTAAGCAAAATGTTCCATCCATAGGATTAACATTACACTCAATTTTGGAGGCTCATAACTCTGGTTCTATTAGAGATAGGGAAGTGTCCTTTGAGTATGTTATAGTTCTATTTGTCCCCTTTCTAACGATACTAGAAACTTGGGGTTATGGAAAAAAGGCCCGAGTATTTGAGGAAAGTGTTCCATCCATAGGACTAACATTACGCTATACTTTGGAGGCTTGTAACTCTAGTTCTGTTAGAGATCCGGGGATGTCCTTTGAGTAAGTTATAGTCCTATTTGTCCCCTTTCCAATGATACTAAAAACTTGGGGTTGGGTCAAATAGAGGCCGAGTAATTAAGCAAATTCCATAGGATTAACATTACAGTCAACTTTGGAGGCTCATAACTCTGGTTCTGTTAGAGATCCGGGGATGCCCTTTGAGTATGTTATAGAAATATGTGTCCCCTCTCCAACCATGCTAAAAACTTGGGGTTACGGCAAATAGGGGCCGAGTAATTAAGCAAATTGTTCCCTCCATAGGATTAACATTACAGTCAACTTTGTAGGCTCATAACTCTGGTTCTACTAGAGATACGGGGATGTCCTTTGAGTATGTTATAGAAATATGTGTCCCCTTTCCAACGATACTAAAAACTTGGGGTTGCGGCAAACAGGGGCCGAGTAATTAAGAAAAATGTTCCATCCATAGGATTAACATTACACTATACTTTGGAGGCTTGTAACTCTAGTTCTGTTAGAGATCCGGGGATGTTCTTTGATTATGTTATGGTCCTATTTGTCCCCTTTCCAACGATACTAAAAACTTGGGGTTGGGTCAAACAGGGGCCGAGTAATTAAGCAAATTGTTCCCTCCATTGTCAATTTTGTAGGCTCATAACTCTGGTTCTTTTAGAGATACTGGTAAGTCCTTTGAGGATGTTATGGTCCTATTTGCCCCCCATCCAACCATACTAAAAACTTGGGGTTGTTGGATCAAACAGGGGCCAAGTAATTAAGCAAAATGTTCCCTCCATAGGATAAACATTACACTCAATTTGGAGGCTCATAACTCTGGTTCTTTTAGAGATAGGGGGATGTCCTTTGAGTATGTTATAGAAATATGTGTCCCCTTTCCAACGATACTAAAAACTTGGGGTTGCGGCAAACAGGGGCCGAGTAATTAAGCAAAATGTTCCATCCATAGGATTAACATTACACTATACTTTGGAGGCTTGTAACTCTAGTTCTGTTAGAGATCCGGGGATGTCCTTTGAGTATGTTATAGAAATATGTGTCCCCTTTCCAACGATACTAAAAACTTGGGGTTCCGTCAAACAGGGGCCGGGTAGCTAAGCAAAATGTTCCATCCATAGGATTAACATTACACTCAATTTTGGAGTCTCATAACTCTGGTTCTACTATAGATACGGGGATGTCCTTTGAGTATGTTATAGCACTATTTGTCCCCTTTCTAACGCTACTTAAAACTTGGGGTTGTGTTAACATGGGCCGGGTAGCTAAGCAAAATGTTCCCTCCATAGGATAAACATTACACTCAATTTTGGAGTCTCATAACTCGGGTTCTACTAGAGATACGGGGATGTCCTTTGAGTATGTTATAGCACTATTTGTCCCCTTTCTAACGACATTAAAAACTTGGGGTTACGGCAAACAGGGGCCGAGTATTTAAGGAAAGTGGTCCATCCATAGGATTAACATTACACTCAATTTTGGAGGCTTATAACTCTGGTTCTACTAGAGTTACGGGGATGTCCTTTGAGTATGTTGTAGCATTATTTGTCCCCTTTCCAATGGCACTAAACTTGGGATTGCGTCAAACAGGGGCCGGGTAGTTAGGAAAAGTGTTTTATAACATTCGCTCCGCAGGATACTCCATATATGGTGAAAACCTGGAAATTTTTTTCCAAAAGATTTATATGAACCTTGTTATTTTAAAGAGATGCATACGTTATAAAATTGGGTTTTAAAAAGTGCATTTTAAATTATATCATCATTTTATGATTTTGGTGTTTAAATTATTATCATAAACAAAATGGCGACGTTCAATCTTTGAAACAATTCCTCTTGTATATTTGAACAGTATCCTGAATTCCAACAACTTTACGAGATTGCGGCGCACGGTAATGAAGTCGATGACCTTGACATTAGTCCATCTGGAAATAAAGTAAGATTTCACTATTTGTTCCTAGAGTTTCTTTTAATTGGAATCTTTAAAGGGAGGGTGAAGTGGAAATTCAAATTACTTTTTTATCGTTATTTCCACTAATTATAAGACCATTCTGCATAGTGAAACATTCAGGAAAGAGTCTCCGAATGATTTTAAAATTCAAATTAGGTTCAGATTTTAAGGATAATTAGAAATAAGGACGTCCGACCAATCGCGTAACGCCCTGCCTTTTTATTAACAAAATTCTCGTGGCACGTTCCGTGTTGAATGAAATTTATCGCAAGATTTGATAAAATTTGCGCGCGATGTGAATTTCCAATCGTGGCTCGAGGTGTAGAGCGTGCAACGGAATTTTTGTTAACAGGAAGGCAGGGCGTTACGCGATTGGTCAGAGGTCCTTATTTCAAATTATCCATAAAATCTGAACCTAATTTGAATTTTAAAATCATTCGGAGACTATTTTCTGGATGTTTCACTATGCAGAATGGTCTTGTAATTAGTAGAAGAATCGATTAAAAAGCACTTGATTTTACACTTCACCCTCCCTTTAAGCGGCCGTAGACTTCATACTATTCATACTAATATCTGAATGAATGTAGAGGAATTGGTTTTAAACTTTTTAGTAGCGCCAGTTACTTACTCATTGGTTATTCCATAAGTTTATAAATTATATGTTCCGTTCCATAAGTATGACATTTCCTATACTTCGTAATGCTTACTGAGAGACTTACAGCTTGAGATAACTAGTTCGAGAATTGAAGTCCTACACTCGGTGCAGTTAATTAATTTTGCAGGACTTCCATCTAGGCCCTATTTTAGTCTGCATTACTAAGCCTTTGACAGCAGCGCCTGACCACCAGGCGTATGTCGCTCGCTTTACCTCGAATCTATGACCTACTTAAATCACTTCATGGCAAGCTCCAAACCAGTTTGTAATCAGTGACTAACTTATGGAATGAACATATCACTTATGAACCTATGAACTTATGGCGAGGGGTTCGACATTCCCAAAAATTGTGTACGAGATTTCGCGATTTCGCCAATGATTTCGTGATTTTACGATTTCGCAAAGATTTTGGGATTTCTTCTTTGATTTCGCTATTCCACCAAAGATTTCCGAATTTCCTCTTTAATTTCGCGATTTCCACGAAGATTTCGTGATTTCTTCTTTAATTTCGCCAAAGATCTTCCTGGATTTCGCGATTTCCCCAAAAATTTTGCGATTTATTCTTTGATTTCGCGATTTCGCCAAACATTTCGGGATTTATTCTTTGATTTGGCGATTTCGCCAAACATTTCGGGATTTATTCTTTGATTTGGCGATTTCGCCAAAAATTTCGGGATTTCTTCCTGGATTTCGCGATTTCCCCAAAAATTTCGTAATTTATTCTTTGATTTGGCGATTTCGCCAAAAATTTCGGGATTTCTTCTTTGATTTCGCGATTTCCCCAAAAATTTCGTAATTCTTTGATTTCGCGATTTCGCCAAAAATTTCGGGATTTCTTCTTTGATTCCGCCAAAGATTTCGTGATGTATTTGATTTCGCGATTTCGCCAAAAATTTCGTGATTTTATTCTTTGATTTCGCGATTTCTTTGATTTCACCTAAGAATTTGTGATTTGTTCTTTGATTTCGCAATTTCGCCAAAGATATTCGGGATTTCTTCCTGGATTTCGCCAATGATTTCACCAAAGTTTTCGTGATTTCTTCATTCATTTCACGGTTTCGACAAAGATTTCGCAATTTCCTCTTTCATTTCGTAATTTGTTCAAAGATTTCGCGATTTTGCTTGAAGCGTACGGGATTTCGTGTAAATGTCGGACCCCTTTGATTTTCCTCGCAAAATAAACATGTTTTAGACCTAACTGTATTAAGAGCTAATTTATGTTGCAATTGCACACGCAGATAGTGAGTTGTTCCAGAGATGGACACGCCTATGTCTGGAACCTGTTAGACGGACGCAAAATATCGGAACTAAAATACACCTTGCCAAATGGGGATGAAAAATATAATTTTCGAGGATGCAGGTCAGAATGTTTCTTTTCATCTTGCAATAGTTGATAAGTAACTCATCACAGGACACATGTCCTATATGAATTTTAACTTATTTCCGGCCCTTAATAAGAAAGTGTTCACTTCAAGTATATTCCACTCGATCATGCTTGTTGCTCGAGCAGCCGGCGTGATCGAGTGGGCTATGCTTTAAGGAAATTTGCAGATTTCATTCAGGGTGGGAAATAAGGATTTTTTTTTAAACTGGACACTGGGCCAGCGACCCCTCTGGCCTGGAATAAATAAACTGGTCCATGACCACTGACCAGGGCGCGTCGTCTGCTTTATTGAAGAAGTGGATAGTTAAAATATATTAGATAATGTCTGGACTCTGGAAACCCTTGAATTTTCTTAGTGGTCCGATTTAATTTTTAAACTGATCCAGGCAATTTTTAAACTGGTCATTTGCCCTGTGCCACCGCCTTATTTCCCACGCTGACGCGAGTTGCTTTGCATTGTCGAGTGCGTGATGGAGTGGGCTATGCCCGGAGTCCCAACCCCCGCGACCAGTCTGGGAAATAAGAATATTTTTTAAACTAGTCCTTGGGACCAGTGACCACCTAGTGTCCGAAATAATTAACTGGTCTCCGGACTGGTCCCAGCCTTTGTTCTCCTATAGCTTTAAAATTAGTAAACCGGTCCCGAGGACCAGTAACCCCCACTAATTGAATTTAAAAACTAGTCCAAGCAATTAATAAACTGGTCCCGAGGACCAGTAACCCCCACTTTTTGAATTAAAAAACTAGTCCAAGCAATTAATAAACTGGTCCCGAGGACCAGTAAACCCCACTTCTTGAATTTAAAAACTAGTCCAAGCAATTAATAAACTGGTCCCGAGGACCAGTAACCCCCACTTCTTGAATTTAAAAACTAGTCCAAGCAATTAATAAACTGGTCCCGAGGACCAGTAACCCCCACTTCTGGGTTAGCTTATGGCAGAGCTGAATTGGTTAAGCCGCGTTTACACTAGACACTTTGAAACTTTATGGAAAAGTGTAACCCAGTTTAAAAAAAACTATTGAGACTCTTTGGCGTTCCCCGAGACTCTTTGGCGTTCCCCGAGACTCTTTGGCGTTCCCCCGAGACTCTTTGGCGTTCCCCCGAGACTCTTTGGCGTTCCCCCGAGACTCTTTGGCGTTCCCCCGAGACTCTTTGGCGTTCCCCCGAGACTCTTTGGCGTTCCCCCGAGACTCTTTGGCGTTCCCCCGAGACTCTTTGGCGTTCCCCGAGACTCTTTGGCGTTCCCCGAGACTCTTTGGCGTTCCCCCGAGACTCTTTGGCGTTCCCCCGAGACTCTTTGGCGTTCCCCGAGACTCTTTGGCGTTCCCCCGAGACTCTTTGGCGTTCCCCGAGACTCTTTGGCGTTCCCCCGAGACTCTTTGGCGTTCCCCCGAGACTCTTTGGCGTTCCCCGAGACTCTTTGGCGTTCCCCGAGACTCTTTGGCGTTCCCCCGAGACTCTTTGGCGTTCCCCGAGACTCTTTGGCGTTCCCCGAGACTCTTTGGCGTTCCCCCGAGACTCTTTGGCGTTCCCCCGAGACTCTTTGGCGTTCCCCCGAGACTCTTTGGCGTTCCCCCGAGACTCTTTGGCGTTCCCCCGAGACTCTTTGGCGTTCCCCGAGACTCTTTGGCGTTCCCCGAGACTCTTTGGCGTTCCCCGAGACTCTTTGGCGTTCCCCCGAGACTCTTTGGCGTTCCCCCGAGACTCTTTGGCGTTCCCCCGAGACTCTTTGGCGTTCCCCCGAGACTCTTTGGCGTTCCCCCGAGACTCTTTGGCGTTCCCCCGAGACTCTTTGGCGTTCCCCCGAGACTCTTTGGCGTTCCCCCGAGACTCTTTGGCGTTCCCCCGAGACTCTTTGGCGTTCCCCCGAGACTCTTTGGCGTTCCCCCGAGACTCTTTGGCGTTCCCCCGAGACTCTTTGGCGTTCCCCCGAGACTCTTTGGCGTTCCCCCGAGACTCTTTGGCGTTCCCCCGAGACTCTTTGGCGTTCCCCCGAGACTCTTTGGCGTTCCCCCGAGACTCTTTGGCGTTCCCCCGAGACTCTTTGGCGTTCCCCCGAGACTCTTTGGCGTTCCCCCGAGACTCTTTGGCGTTCCCCCGAGACTCTTTGGCGTTCCCCCGAGACTCTTTGGCGTTCCCCCGAGACTCTTTGGCGTTCCCCCGAGACTCTTTGGCGTTCCCCCGAGACTCTTTGGCGTTCCCCCGAGACTCTTTGGCGTTCCCCCGAGACTCTTTGGCGTTCCCCCGAGACTCTTTGGCGTTCCCCCGAGACTCTTTGGCGTTCCCCCGAGACTCTTTGGCGTTCCCCGAGACTCTTTGGCGTTCCCCGAGACTCTTTGGCGTTCCCCCGAGACTCTTTGGCGTTCCCCCGAGACTCTTTGGCGTTCCCCCGAGACTCTTTGGCGTTCCCCGAGACTCTTTGGCGTTCCCCGAGACTCTTTGGCGTTCCCCCGAGACTCTTTGGCGTTCCCCCGAGACTCTTTGGCGTTCCCCCGAGACTCTTTGGCGTTCCCCCGAGACTCTTTGGCGTTCCCCCGAGACTCTTTGGCGTTCCCCCGAGACTCTTTGGCGTTCCCCCGAGACTCTTTGGCGTTCCCCCGAGACTCTTTGGCGTTCCCCCGAGACTCTTTGGCGTTCCCCCGAGACTCTTTGGCGTTCCCCCGAGACTCTTTGGCGTTCCCCCGAGACTCTTTGGCGTTCCCCCGAGACTCTTTGGCGTTCCCCCGAGACTCTTTGGCGTTCCCCCGAGACTCTTTGGCGTTCCCCCGAGACTCTTTGGCGTTCCCCCGAGACTCTTTGGCGTTCCCCCGAGACTCTTTGGCGTTCCCCCGAGACTCTTTGGCGTTCCCCCGAGACTCTTTGGCGTTCCCCCGAGACTCTTTGGCGTTCCCCCGAGACTCTTTGGCGTTCCCCCGAGACTCTTTGGCGTTCCCCCGAGACTCTTTGGCGTTCCCCCGAGACTCTTTGGCGTTCCCCCGAGACTCTTTGGCGTTCCCCCGAGACTCTTTGGCGTTCCCCCGAGACTCTTTGGCGTTCCCCGAGACTCTTTGGCGTTCCCCGAGACTCTTTGGCGTTCCCCCGAGACTCTTTGGCGTTCCCCCGAGACTCTTTGGCGTTCCCCCGAGACTCTTTGGCGTTCCCCGAGACTCTTTGGCGTTCCCCGAGACTCTTTGGCGTTCCCCCGAGACTCTTTGGCGTTCCCCCGAGACTCTTTGGCGTTCCCCCGAGACTCTTTGGCGTTCCCCCGAGACTCTTTGGCGTTCCCCCGAGACTCTTTGGCGTTCCCCCGAGACTCTTTGGCGTTCCCCCGAGACTCTTTGGCGTTCCCCCGAGACTCTTTGGCGTTCCCCCGAGACTCTTTGGCGTTCCCCCGAGACTCTTTGGCGTTCCCCCGAGACTCTTTGGCGTTCCCCCGAGACTCTTTGGCGTTCCCCCGAGACTCTTTGGCGTTCCCCCGAGACTCTTTGGCGTTCCCCCGAGACTCTTTGGCGTTCCCCCGAGACTCTTTGGCGTTCCCCCGAGACTCTTTGGCGTTCCCCCGAGACTCTTTGGCGTTCCCCCGAGACTCTTTGGCGTTCCCCCGAGACTCTTTGGCGTTCCCCCGAGACTCTTTGGCGTTCCCCCGAGACTCTTTGGCGTTCCCCCGAGACTCTTTGGCGTTCCCCCGAGACTCTTTGGCGTTCCCCCGAGACTCTTTGGCGTTCCCCCGAGACTCTTTGGCGTTCCCCCGAGACTCTTTGGCGTTCCCCCGAGACTCTTTGGCGTTCCCCCGAGACTCTTTGGCGTTCCCCGAGACTCTTTGGCGTTCCCCGAGACTCTTTGGCGTTCCCCCGAGACTCTTTGGCGTTCCCCCGAGACTCTTTGGCGTTCCCCGAAACTCACTGAGACTGTTTTAAATTTGAATTCCGTAGGTACGGGATTGTTGAGAATGATAAAAACAATTTCCGTCTATTCACAACATTGATTCCAAAGATACGCAAGAAACCTTTGCTGCCATGTTACATTTTGAAATGGGATACGCAAAAATACGTCTTAGAAAAATTCGTTTCTACCGGCACTGATATGCTCTCGGCTTTAACTGTGAGGTAATTATATTTAAGTTGTTCATTAATGATAATATTTTTGTAAATTTGTCCTTCTTTACTACCGTAATTAAATTAAATATAAGTCTGAATCGTCTTAGTGAGGAAATTTTGCCAAAAGAAAAGGCTTTAAGTAAACAGGGTTCATACAAACCTGGAAAACCGGGGCAACCTGGAAAATCAGGGAAATAAATAGTTGACAAAAACCTCAGGGAAAACTCAGGGAAATTTAGAATTTTTAGTAAAATTCAGGGAAATTTGCGACAAACAGGGGCCGTGTAATTAAGCAAAATGTTCGTGAACATCCCCTCCATAGGATTAACATTACACTATACTTTGGAGGCTCGTAACTCTGGTTCTACTTGAGATACAAGGATGTCCTTTGAGTATGTTATAGTCCAATTCGCCCCCCATCCTCCTTCGTTAACATTTGCTCCATAGGATACTCCATATAGGGGAAAAACTCAGGGAAATTTGTTTTCCCAAAGTTGTATGAACCCTGAACTGTAAAATAATTAGGCTTAAAGGAATGGTTCACCCATAAACCTTTTTGTCTCTTAGCGTCAATAGTACTTTTATAAAGATAGTGGTACCAAGAAGTGATATCTAGTTTACTAGGGAGAAGGTATAAGATGCCTAAGTATTCGCGCGCCATAATCCCAGTCCCCCTTTCAAAATACAGGGGGGGGGGCGTAAAAGGAGGCCGGGCTATTTTGCCTCTCCTCAGTCGGAAAATATGATTGTAATTTTCGTCATTCGCGTCGCGCTGACATGAGTTTTCAAGAACCAATGAGATGCTGGTTGTAATTTAGAGGTGGCGGGGATTAACTACGGACCTACTATACGTTTGGACTGGAGATAAAGCTGCATGAAATGTGACGAATTTAAACCTACTCCCTAATAAACTAGATATCACTTCTTGGTGGTACTACTGAAATTTAATTAGTAACGATAGTTTTCATTTTATAATTAAAATAAAATTTTATATGGACATCACCATTAACCCCTATCTCTAAACCTGCGAGATGATTGGCTGGATGAGATAGGCGTTTAGCCAATGAGATTTTTGCACTCCCAAGTAGAAGATTTTAGCTTTTTTTTTTTTGCATCAAAATGGTTACGATTAATGAGATAGAATATGTGTATTAAACCTAGAGTTGCAATTCAAATCGGCTTACCGCGAAACACATTGGTTTTATCAAGCACGTTTATCAAAATATGACAGCGCCATCTCTGCGCCTCTAGCGGAACTAATTACAACTTTTACTCGCTTATTTGCAATCAGAAACATCGTTATGATTTTTATTTCATCTATTTATTACATTAAAAAGGACTAGAATTTTTATTATTTAACTTGCTTATTTTATTTAACACGTTTAATTATTAAAAATTATCTTGACAGCTTGGTACGCAGATCATAGCACTAATAATAAAGTTCTTCAAATGATTAATAGGTGGCGCCACCCATATTTGATTAAGATTCATGCTCGACAAAAAGTGTATCGCGAAACGTCGATCTCGAGATCCCACGTTACGACTCTAGCATACATATATTCTATTTCATTGGTTAAGATCTGCCACGATTCGCTAGCGTACTAGGCCTTGGCTACGGGCGCTACCAACGTAACTTGTCGCCGGTCGAGCGCTCAAACGCGTAATAGTCGAGTTTACTTTTTAGTAGAAGCTTGTCCTATAGATACCTCGGGCAATGAGATTGAGGACTGAAGTAATATATGAGAGTGACGTATCGCACTCTCTCTGGCTTTGCGGAAAAAGCACCATACAGGCGCTATAAGGTCCTCAATGCAATTAGTTTTACTGATTTTATTTAAAATATACTTAAAGTGTTAGTGACATAATTTTCGTCACCCACAAACTTAAAATGCTAAAAAAATCCTTGAAAAATCTAGTTTATTGTGATATGTTTACTTTTGTATTTGGTTTCGTAGAAATTTTTAAAATTGCAATCAAAGTTTTGTGTTTGGAAAAGGCCTAGTTAAAATTTTGTTTCGCTTGATGACGTAGTAAGGAGAAACTTTCACTCTAGATTTCACTCACGTGACGCCTATAAGTGTCTCAGCGCCGCGTTAAGCCTATTTTATTCAGATTCGCGCGGCATTAGTAGACTCGGGAGTCTCGGGCGCGGGCGCTTGGCTTTTCCGCGAGATGCCGTGAGTGACGTAGCAAGGAGAAAACCCGCCAAAAATCTTCTCCGCAAAATTTGCTTTTGCCCCCCAAATTTCAAGTTTTCAAAGTGTTTTTTTCTGTGTTTTCCCTCATATTTATATATTTATCAAGCATATTTTTGGAATCAGAAGAGTTTAAACTCTCAAAAAAGTAAGGTTTTCTTTAGATTTGAGATAATTTTTAAATCACGTCGCTATTCCTTTAATGTAAAAAATTTTTCAACTCTCGAAATCTTGGTTTTGGGTGTAATTAAAGGGATTAAAGCAAAAACGTTTATGGGTGAACCATTCCTTCTGGTTTGGCAGCCAGTCGTGATCTGCTTCTGGTTCCCACCGGTCGCGAGCTGAGCCCAGGGCCGGAATAAGCAATTTTGCACCCGGGGGCCGAGATAATGTGCGCCCCCTTAAGTCGAAATAATGAAACAGCAAATGTTGCTAAGCTGGGGAATAGTTTAACTCAATGTGCCCCCAACAAGCGTTGCGCCCGTGGGCCAGTACCCCCTCGTCCCTCTTTAATCCGGCCCTGACTATAACATACTCAAAGGGCATTTCCCTATCTCTAGTAGAACCAGAGTTATGAGCCTCCAAATTTGGGTGTAATGCTCTTCCTTTGGACGGTCTGTTTATGAACATTTTCCTCAATTACTTAGCAACTGTTTGCTCAATCCCGAAGTTTTTTTAGTATGGTTGGATGGGGGGGCAAATAGGACTATAACGTACTCAAAGGAGATCCCCGGATCTCTAGTAGAACCAGAGTTATGAGCCTCCAAAGTTGGGTGTAATGCTATTCCTATGGAGAGTATGTTTATGAACATTTTTCTCAATTACTCGGTCCCCAAGTTTTTACTATGGTTGGATGGGGGCAAATAGGACTACAACGTACTCAAAGGAGATCCCCGGATCTCTAGTAGAACCAGAGCTATGAGCCTCCAAAGATTAGTGTAATGCTATTAATATGGAGGGGGGTATGTTTGTGACACTTTCCTCAATTAATTGGCCCCTACTTACTCGATCCCAAAGATTTTAGTATGGTTGGATCAAGGAACATGGAGATGGGGAAGTTTGGTCAGTATAGGAATCTCTCTTCACGAAATGTAGCAGGTCACATGACTTATATTCGGCGTTAGTTTGAACTGCGCAGGAACCCGGTAGTTCCGCCTATCCTCAGCACGATGCGCGGGAAAAGTGTGGCGCATGCGCACATGCACATCCACGCCGAAAACGGGATTTTTGGGCGACCGGAGTTATAGCGTTACACGAAACTTCCCTATCTCCATCTTCCTTGGTTGGATTGGGAACTCAATGCGCCCCCAAGAAGCCTTGCGCCCAGGGGCCAGTGCCCCCTCGCCCCCTCCCCCTTTAATCCGGCCCTGGCTGAGCCTATGTTTATGACCCTTCATTTATTACAGCGATGATGGTAGATTTCTTGGACTGGGCACTTTGAACGGAACGGTGGATATCTACATCGCCTTCAGCCTACAGAGATTGTACCACTTACCAAACGCCCACAGTTTCTTCGTTACCGGTCTGGAATTCCTGAAGTCAGCCGAAGAAACTAAACGCATAACGGGAGATCAAGATGTCTCCCTCATTAGCGTCTCTGTTGATAATCACATCACAATTCATCATGTTCCTAAGCAAGGTAAATGAACTACGCCTACTTGCTTCATTTAGCCTAAAATTAATCTTACAAATTATGGGAAAAACTGGGTCTGCGAAATTCAATTTGAGTATATTATCAAAAGGGAATAATTCACAAAAGGGGATAATGGACAAAAAAGGGGATAATGGACAAAAAAGGGGATAATGGACAAAAAAGGGGATAATGGACAAAAAAGGGGATAATGGACAAAAAAGGGGATAATGGACAAAAGGGGATAATGGACAAAAAAGGGGATAATGGACAAAAGGGGATAATGGACAAAAGGGGATAATAGACAAAAGGGGATAATGGACAAAAGGGGATAATGGACAAAAAAGGGGATAATGGACAAAAAAGGGGATAATGGACAAAAAAGGGGATAATGGACAAAAAAGGGGATAATGGACAAAAAAGGGGATAATGGACAAAAAAGGGGATAATGGACAAAAAAGGGGATAATGGACAAAAAAGGGGATAATGGACAAAAAAGGGGATAATGGACAAAAAAGGGGATAATGGACAAAAAAGGGGATAATGGACAAAAAAGGGGATAATGGACAAAAAAGGAGATAATGGACAAAAAAGGGGATAATGGACAAAAAAGGGGATAATGGACAAAAAAGGGGATAATGGACAAAAGGGGATAATGGACAAAAGGGGATAATAGACAAAAGGGGATAATGGACAAAAGGGGATAATGGACAAAAGGGGATAATGGACAAAAAAGGGGATAATGGACAAAAAAGGGGATAATGGACAAAAAAGGGGATAATGGACAAAAAAGGGGATAATGGACAAAAAAGGGGATAATGGACCAAAAAAGGGGATAATGGACAAAAAAGGGGATAATGGACAAAAAAGGGGATAATGGACAAAAAAGGGGATAATGGACAAAAAAGGGGATAATGGACAAAAAAGGGGATAATGGACAAAAAAGGGGATAATGGACAAAAAAGGGGATAATGGACAAAAAAGGGGATAATGGACAAAAAAGGGGATAATGGACAAAAAAGGGGATAATGGACAAAAAAGGGGATAATGGACAAAAAAGGGGATAATGGACCAAAAAAGGGGATAATGGACCAAAAAAGGGGATAATGGACCAAAAAAGGGGATAATGGACAAAAAAGGGGATAATGGACAAAAAAGGGGATAATGGACAAAAAAGGGGATAATGGACAAAAAAGGGGATAATGGACCAAAAAAGGGGATAATGGACCAAAAAAGGGGATAATGGACAAAAAAGGGGATAATGGACAAAAAAGGGGATAATGGACAAAAAAGGGGATAATGGACAAAAAAGGGGATAATGGACAAAAAAGGGGATAATGGACAAAAAAGGGGATAATGGACAAAAAAGGGGATAATGGACCAAAAAGGGGATAATGGACAAAAAAGGGGATAATGGACAAAAAAGGGGATAATGGACAAAAAAGGGGATAATGGACAAAAAAGGGGATAATGGACAAAAAAGGGGATAATGGACAAAAAAGGGGATAATGGACAAAAAAGGGGATAATGGACAAAAAAGGGGATAATGGACAAAAAAGGGGATAATGGACAAAAAAGGGGATAATGGACAAAAAAGGGGATAATGGACAAAAAAGGGGATAATGGACAAAAAAGGGGATAATGGACAAAAAAGGGGATAATGGACAAAAAAGGGGATAATGGACAAAAAAGGGGATAATGGACAAAAAAGGGGATAATGGACAAAAAAGGGGATAATGGACAAAAAAGGGGATAATGGACAAAAAAGGGGATAATGGACAAAAAAGGGGATAATGGACAAAAAAAGGGGATAATGGACAAAAAAGGGGATAATGGACAAAAAAGGGGATAATGGACAAAAAAGGGGATAATGGACAAAAAAGGGGATAATGGACCAAAAAAGGGGATAATGGACCAAAAAAGGGGATAATGGACCAAAAAAGGGGATAATGGACAAAAAAGGGGATAATGGACAAAAAAGGGGATAATAGACAAAAGGAGATAATGGACAAAAGGGGATAATGGACAAAAAAGGGGATAATGGACAAAAAAGGGGATAATGGACAAAAAAGGGGATAATGGACAAAAAAGGGGATAATGGACAAAAAAGGGGATAATGGACAAAAAAGGGGATAATGGACAAAAAAGGGGATAATGGACAAAAAAGGGGATAATGGACAAAAAAGGGGATAATGGACAAAAAAGGGGATAATGGACAAAAAAGGGGATAATGGACAAAAAAGGGGATAATGGACAAAAAAGGGGATAATGGACAAAAAAGGGGATAATGGACAAAAAAGGGGATAATGGACAAAAAAGGGGATAATGGACAAAAAAGGGGATAATGGACAAAAAAGGGGATAATGGACCAAAAAAGGGGATAATGGACCAAAAAAGGGGATAATGGACCAAAAAAGGGGATAATGGACAAAAAAGGGGATAATGGACAAAAAAGGGGATAATGGACAAAAAGGGGATAATGGACCAAAAAAGGGGATAATGGACCAAAAAAGGGGATAATGGACAAAAAAGGGGATAATGGACAAAAAAGGGGATAATGGACAAAAAAGGGGATAATGGACAAAAAAGGGGATAATGGACAAAAAAGGGGATAATGGACAAAAAAGGGGATAATGGACAAAAAAGGGGATAATGGACCAAAAAGGGGATAATGGACCAAAAAGGGGATAATGGACAAAAAAGGGGATAATGGACAAAAAAGGGGATAATGGACAAAAAAGGGGATAATGGACAAAAAAGGGGATAATGGACAAAAAAGGGGATAATGGACAAAAAAGGGGATAATGGACTAAAAAGGGGATAATGGACAAAAAAGGGGATAATGGACAAAAAAGGGGATAATGGACAAAAAAGGGGATAATGGACAAAAAAGGGGATAATGGACAAAAAAGGGGATAATGGACAAAAAAGGGGATAATGGACAAAAAAGGGGATAATGGACAAAAAAGGGGATAATGGACAAAAAAGGGGATAATGGACAAAAAAGGGGATAATGGACAAAAAAGGGGATAATGGACAAAAAAGGGGATAATGGACAAAAAAGGGGATAATGGACAAAAAAGGGGATAATGGACAAAAAAGGGGATAATGGACAAAAAAGGGGATAATGGACAAAAAAGGGGATAATGGACAAAAAAGGGGATAATGGACAAAAAAGGGGATAATGGACAAAAAAGGGGATAATGGACCAAAAAAGGGGATAATGGACCAAAAAAGGGGATAATGGACCAAAAAAGGGGATAATGGACCAAAAAAGGGGATAATGGACAAAAAAGGGGATAATGGACAAAAAAGGGGATAATGGACAAAAAAGGGGATAATGGACAAAAAAGGGGATAATGGACAAAAAAGGGGATAATGGACAAAAAAGGGGATAATGGACAAAAAAGGGGATAATGGACAAAAAAGGGGATAATGGACAAAAAAGGGGATAATGGACAAAAAAGGGGATAATGGACAAAAAAGGGGATAATGGACAAAAAAGGGGATAATGGACCAAAAAAGGGGATAATGGACCAAAAAAGGGGATAATGGACCAAAAAAGGGGATAATGGACCAAAAAAGGGGATAATGGACCAAAAAAGGGGATAATGGACCAAAAAAGGGGATAATGGACCAAAAAAGGGGATAATGGACCAAAAAAGGGGATAATGGACCAAAAAAGGGGATAATGGACCAAAAAAGGGGATAATGGACCAAAAAAGGGGATAATGGACCAAAAAAGGGGATAATGGACCAAAAAAGGGGATAATGGACCAAAAAAGGGGATAATGGACCAAAAAAGGGGATAATGGACCAAAAAAGGGGATAATGGACCAAAAAAGGGGATAATGGACAAAAAAGGGGATAAAGGACAAAAAAGGGGATAAAGGACAAAAAAGGGGATAAAGGACAAAAAAGGGGATAATGGACAAAAAAGGGGATAATGGACAAAAAAGGGGATAATGGACCAAAAAAGGGGATAATGGACCAAAAAAGGGGATAATGGACCAAAAAAGGGGATAATGGACCAAAAAAGGGGATAATGGACCAAAAAAGGGGATAATGGACCAAAAAAGGGGATAATGGACCAAAAAAGGGGATAATGGACCAAAAAAGGGGATAATGGACCAAAAAAGGGGATAATGGACCAAAAAAGGGGATAATGGACCAAAAAAGGGGATAATGGACAAAAAAGGGGATAATGGACAAAAAAGGGGATAATGGACAAAAAAGGGGATAAAGGACAAAAAAGGGGATAAAGGACAAAAAAGGGGATAATGGACAAAAAAGGGGATAATGGACAAAAAAGGGGATAATGGACAAAAAAGGGGATAATGGACAAAAAAGGGGATAATAGAAGAAGGATAACACTGCATCCTCTTAATACTTAAGTTATGTAGCATGATTCTTCCCACCCGAGGGAGCCATTTTTGTTTGCTCATCAAACATCATATGGGTAGCTATCGCACCGTGCTAGGGTCAATTCTATAACTGTTTGGTATTTACTAAATCCTCAGCAATCAAGTAGGCATAAACATTGATTGTCTTGACGTGGCTGGGACAAAAACACACACAGCGCATGCGCCTTGAAAAAAAGTGAAGCAATAGTAGAGTAATGCGCGGAAGCCAAAGTGCGTTCGAGGGGTCGGACGTCTGACATTTGTGGGTACGGGGTTTTGAGATATTTAAAAAATCTTCGCATCTTATTCGAGATAGAGATTCCGGAGCCTCCGAGATGATCTAGGCCCGTGCGCGTCGATTATTATGTGGGGAAATATCCGGTTTCATAGAGGAAATATTTTTACCCTATATGTGTTCTAGATGGCGCTTTTATTACAGTTGCGAAGGGGGTCTTCCGTAAATTGGCGTTGATATTTTAGGGGCCAATTATAAAAATTTTATGAAAGAGAAAGGTTTCACCCTTAAATTAACGTTATTGTTTTAGGGGCTATTTACTTTTATTGAATCTTTTGGTTAGATTGTGTGGACAACAAAGTTATTTATGAGATTTTAACATTGTTTTTTAGTAAAACAAAACTTCTTTAAGTTGCTAATTCACTGCCTTAAATTTTCTAAAACATTTTCTTACTATCCGTGACCTCGGTTTCACCGCTCTACGCCTATGTCTGGCCCTAATAATGTAGCAGTCGACGGGGTCACGCGGCTGAACTAATTTTTATTTCACGATACTAAGAGCGCCCCCAAACGAGAAAACACGGCGAACTAAATTAGTCAAAAAAATATTCTCTCTTCGCGATAGGCACGGGCCTAGATCATTTCGGAGGCTCCGGTTTTAAGATACGTTATTCCTAATAGGCTTAAAAGTATTTTATACGTTTGAATTCTAGCTTTAACAATTTTTGGTAATTTAGGACATATAAGGCGATAGGCACGGGCCTAGATCATCTCGGAGGCTTCCGTATCTCTAATAGAACCAGAGTTATGAGCCTCCAAAATATAGTGTGAAAAATTCAGTGTTAACTTTATGGATTGAATGTTTATGAACATACTGTTTGATATTGAATTTCATCTCTACAAAGATGAAACTTTACGAATCTTTTTTTAGAAATTGCTATAAAATTTTGGAAGGGGGCTACGAGCAATTTTTGGTAGGGTTTAGGGATTATTTTCAGGGGGCAAAGTTTGAAAATGGGGAGGGGATATAGCCTCCCCTCCCCAAAGAAAAAATTGGCCTAGTGACGCCACTGCGCGTATTACACGGCGCCAGCAAGTTTCAAATTTTCAATAGGATAAAAGGCTTAGCGAATATGTATACTTAAAAAAATAAGTAAAATCATAAGTTTATAAGATATGTTAATGTTCCATAAGTATGCCACTATCTCTACTTCGTAATGCTAGAGATTTAATGAGAGCTAGTCCAAGAACGACGCGAGAATTGACTACACTCGGTTTTGCAGTCCATCCTCCTATTTAGTCTATACTAAGCCTTTGATAGCGCCTCACCAGGCGTCAATTTACGAGAATCTATGACGTTTCGCCTACGTCACTTCATGACAAGCTCTCATTAACGAGTGACTCGCCTACGTCACTTCATGACAAGCTCTCATTAACAAGTGACACACTTATGGAACATAGCTTATAAACTTATGGTAAAATCAAGAATTGATATCTAGTTTATTAGGGAGAAGGTATAAATTCGCCACATTTCCAGCTTCCTCTCCAGTCCAAACGTAGGTCCGGAGTTAATCCCCGCCTCTAAATTACAACCAGCATCTCATTGGTTCTTGAAAACTCACGTCAGCGCGACGCGAATGACGAAAATTACGTATTTTCCGACTGAGGAGAGGCGAAATAGCCCGGCCTCCTTTTACGTCCCCCCTTATATTTTGAAATGGGGACTTTGACTATGGCGCACGAATACTTAGGCATCTTATACCTTCTCCCTAATAAACTAGATATCACTGTGGGGTGGCGTAGCGGTTAGCGCTTTCGCCTCGCAGCAAGAGAATCCCGGGTTCGATCCCGGACTGTGGCACCGGGTGAACATCTGGGAACAAATCCTTCTGCGTAGAGTTTGCAAGTTCTCTCCCCGCTTGTTAAAAGGAGTTTTCCTCCGCGGTCTAACCCGGTTTCTCCTTTCCATCAAAACTTGCAGAGGTTAACGGTAATAGTTAGTATAGGGCGCTGTCGGTTAGCTGTGGCATAGGGGCTAGCCACCACCCCTCTATGCATTGTAAAGGGACCCACCTGTAAACAAGTCACAGGCTTAGTGTGGAAATCCCTTCATAGGCAAAGCTTAGATTAAAATTACGTATTTTCCGACTGAGGAGAGGCGAAATAGCTCGGCCTTCTTTTACGTCCCCCCTTATATTTTGCAAGGGGGACTGGGACTATGGCGCGCCAATACTTAGGCATCTTATACCTTCTCCCTAATAAACTAGATATCACTTCTTGTTAAAATAAATATATATTTTGTGTTTTATATCTATGTACTTTTGCTCTCACCTACTTAACGCTCCAATCATTTGACCTATACTGGTCCTTTATTTACACGTCCTTTCTTGTTTCTTTTAGGAACAACAGGCCTGGTTGGAACAGTGGTTTTCTTCGTGATATTTCTATTGTTAATTTATGTCTTATTAGATTTTCTAAATTTATAGAGTAGAATGTTATTCCAATTTTAATTAGTCTATTTATATCACAGATCACTATTAATGTATTATAAATGGTTTTACTGAATTGGGTGCGAGCAATTCTCGCATTTGCACCATCCTTAATTGTTTTCCGTTATGGGCTCATGAAATTGTAATAAAATATAAAAAAATTGTTATCAATTGCCGAACGCTTTCTCTTGTTTATCGCATTCCTTCAAAGTGTTAGTGACATAATTTTCGTCATCCACAAACTTAAGATGTGACAACAATCCTTGAAAAACCTAGTTTATTATGATATGTATACTTTTTTATTTGGTTTCGAAGCAATTTATAAAATTGCAATCAAAGTATTGTGTTTGGAAAAAGCCTAGTTAAAATTTTGTTTCGTTCGATGACGTAGAAAGTAGAAATTTTCTCTCTAGATGTCGCTCACGTGACGCCTAGCTGTTAGTGTCTCCGTGCCGCGATAAGCCTATTTTATTCAGATTCGCACGGCATTAGTAGACTCGGGAGTCTCTGGCGCTCACGCTTGGCTTTTCCGCGAGATGCCGTGAGTGACGTAGCAAGGAGAAAAACCCACCAAAAAACTTCTCCGCAAATTTGCTTTTGCCCCCCCCCCCCAAAGTTTTCAAAGTGTTTTTTCTGTGTTTTCCCTCATATTTAAATATTTATTAAGCAAATTTTTGGAATCAGAAGAGTTTAAACTCTCAAAAAAAGTAAGGTTTTCTTTAGATTTGAGATAATTTTTAAACCACGTCACTATTCCTTTAATAATGATAATCTAAGTTTTATCTACGAAGTCAAGTCTAAAACCATTGAGAACAAATAGAAGGGAGAGTCGAAGAGTCCAAATTTTCCGCGAGGGGTTAGTCACTTGAATAATCAGGTGTACAAAACCGCAGAAATCGATTACTTGATTTCTAGAACTCTTAGGAAATCATCAGTAATCAAAATCATTCTTGTGGGTAATCAACGGTTTTGAGAAATCTCCCATAATCACTGGAAATCTTGAGTAAATCAGAAATAATCACATGATTTACAAGTAATCTTGTGTAAACACCTCGGTAATCACACCTTTCGTGAAATAGTCACACATAATCAATCGAAGAATTCGAAAATCCAAAATAAAAATCGTAATCAGTTGAAACCGAAATAATCACTGCATTCATCGTAATTAACGTAGGATCCAGTGCTAAATACGGCATTCACCATAATATCACCGGAATTCATTGGAATTCAAACAGAAATCACGAGTAATCTCCGGCAATAACTTGAAATCAGTGTAAAGATTATGGAAATCACCTAAAATTATCGTAATCAGGGAAGTCAAGGAATTCGTTCAGTAATCAACGGAATTGACTTGCCTCTCGATTCTCCGTCAGCCCCTGTTGAAGACTGGACGCAATTATAGTCAACAAAAATAACGTTTATTATTACACCGCCAAAACATTTCTGCTAACGGAGAGTGAACAAATTTTAGTTTATATACATGTATTAAAAAACTGATAGTAATAAAAAACAATAACATCAAGATCTATATGTTACACAATTGATCATAAAAAATATTAAAGACCAACATAATTTTTTTAACAGCCCCCCTTTTCAAAAATGATTCCAGAGAGAGAGAGCCGCACATGCGCAATCGGCGCAACAGAGAGGGAAACAAGATGGCACAAGGGCTGGGCCTTAAAACTAATTTTACAAGGCTCACGTGACCCCCATATAGTTGATCTCCAATAAATCGTACAACTAAAAACATTTCTGAAACACAATCGTGTGTCCACTTAATTTCTAATAACGTCACATTTCAAATAATATGAATGAAACTAAATTGTGCACCCCACTAAAGTATAATCTTTAAAAACCATACGAATCAAATAATGTATCTAAAACAAAATCCTGGATCCCTAAACCAGAAAGCTCTATGACCGCAAACCGTCCCCTCTATTTTACGAAACCGAACCTAACCATCCAGCCTATTCTGATGTATCACGCGTGTACGAAATTTAATTTTCATCTTGTTTCCTTCACTCAAAAAGCCCGCGAAGTTTAAACTACCTTTCTTTCCTCTCCTCACTTATTTACCAGGCAGGCAGTTCTCTCTCTACGTTGCGATTTCCTTCGTTTCTCTCTTAGCTTCTCTCTCTCCAAATCGTGTACGCTATCTCCGTATCGTGTACGCGTCCGGGACAGGGACAGGCACTTGGGCCCTTTCTTAAATTTTACCGGAATTAAAATTCCGTGTAAAATTAAAAATGTCTGAAGGGTTTGTTTACGTTTCGGCCAGTATTACTTCTGAGGTGTTAACCTCTAACCGTATTTTCGTGTTTACCCTTTCTGAATTTCCTTCTGAAGGGATGACGTCAAGTCTTACTCCTCGGCTGTGCGCCGAGGTAGGTGCGCGTGAGAGCCATCTTGGCCCGCCGTTGTAGTTACCTTCTCTCTTTCACTCTCCTTTCTATTAATGCTCACTGGTGCTACGCATTTCCATCCATTTGTTAACGCGGGTTTAACATGGCTTTGCCTGTCCATGGGTTAGGTGGTCTGAGAGCAAACTAGAGTTTGCATTGAATACTATCAGAAGGCCATTAAATTAGCCTAGGATGTAACCAATAGCGGGGTTTGGGACTCCCTTCTCTTGTGTAGCAATACTGAAGAAGGGCGACACATTCGCCACCTTGCGATTACTTTTCTCAGCCCTCCGGTTTAAGCCCGACTCGTACGCTAAAATTTGTCCTACTGAGAGAAAAACAGCTATTGGCTGAGCATGAACGCTGGATCTCTAAAGGGACCGGAAAACGCCTGCCTTCCACTGTAAAAACCGAATTCTCTCTAGCACAGCATCGGGAGTAGGGATGGGGGCTGTGAAATTGGGAACAGTCAAGGCCATTCGGTCTTTTGCAATTCTTTTTTATATATAAAGCAAACGTGCTATAGAGAGGAATCTACCCCGTTTTCCGGTCCCTTTAGAGATGCAGCGTTCATGGGCTGAAGAAGTCACGCCCCGCTCACGTGAAGAAAGATTCCCAAGAGTTTTTTTGTTTTTAAAAGGAGATCATTTAATGTGTCAGTATGACAATATGATGATGATAATTACAATGTATGACTAAAATATTACAAAATTACAAATCAAAATAACCAATTTAAATTAAGAAATTAAAACTAAGGGGTTGGCTGTTTTTTTAAAAAATGAACAAAAGAAAAGGGGTAAAATAGTTGCTAGGGGGAAGGGTACTGGCAAATCGAAAAATCCCACGTGAGATTCCATGAATTTTTAGAAATTCAGGATCGTCACTCCCAGAGCGTAGAGCAGAAACTCTGGCAATGGTGAGGCGACGATGCCTGGAAACAAGGCGTTCAACAATATTATTAAAATCCACGGGGTTCAGGGTATTGTGCGGGATGGCGCTATAAAACTCGTAAAAAACGCGTTTTAGTAAAAGAAAGGCAAGGTTGCAAAAGTCGTGATTCTTGCCTAAGGGAAGGAACCAGATATCAGCATCATCATGAGCGTGATGTCGGACCTCGTGAACCCACAAAAGAACGCGAGAGGAGACTGTCTCATAAAGCGGGCAAGTGAGACACATGTGATCTAATGACCCAACACATGGACAGAACGGGCATGAGTTCGTGGCGTAATCAGAGCTCGAGATTTCAAACAGGCTTAGAAAAGGTGGAAAAAAACTTCTTACCCCAGCAAAGACGTACGTTATACCAGCTATTGTAATGGTTTATTTCCTAGGCTAATTTAATCGACTTCTGATACTAATCCTATTTCACCTTCTAAAAAGCATAAGCCCACTCAGTCAATGTTGACGCTTGCTTCTCCAGCTTTGGGTGCGGCGTTAAGGTTGTTTACTTGTATCACCGCTAGGGTTTTTGATATATTTATCTCGATCTTCAGTTGGTTAATTTTTTGACGTAATCCTTCAATTTCTTTGTCCCGATGAGAAACGGAACTGACCAGTTTTTCTTCCCTATGGGTCAGTTCCTGAAGTTTGTCCTCGAGGTTGCGAATGATGTCGTTTAGTCGGGCAAATTCGGCGTCTCTTTCGATGATAACCGCCTCCAAATGTTCTTTCATCCCCTTCATTTGCAGTTCGTAATTCTTTTTTTCGGCCGAGAGAGATGTAATGGTCTGATTGCGATTGTTTAAGATTTCGGTCAATTCGGCCAGGTCTCAATTTCGGAACTCTCCTCTTCTGAAGCGCCATTTTTTATTTTCGATAACTCTTTTATTCTAACTAATAATTCCGATCTTTCTAACTTGAGTCTTTCGATTTCTTCCATTTTGTCTTTGTTTAATGCTTCATTTTCTATATGAACAGAATCCAATTTCGCTCGCAATCTGTTCACTTCTTCACTCAGTTCAACACATTGTCCTTCAATTTTGAAATTTCTTCATCCTGCTCAGGGTTGGAAAAAATCCGGGTTTTATTAAAAAAACAAAAAAACAAAAAAAAAACTCAGCCCACTGTTGTTTTGGTTTTATTAAAAAAATACCCCTTAGCCCACTGGATTTTATCAGAAGTAAGATAAGGGACTAGAAGTATCGAGGTAACCAAATTCTTCACTTGGCGAAAGTGAATATTGTTCATAAAAACACCAACAGTTGGCCCTCTGGTAGCGGTTTCTGAGTTTTCCCTCCAAAAGGTGAGACGCTCGAACTAGATTCAAGCACCCGCGCCCGTGTTCCGCGGCTTTAGGTTGAGAGGAAGGGGGTAGGAAATGTTCTTGGAAGTCGACCAATTTCTCTCTAGTGTAGGCGCGATCGGAGCCTCCGAAATGAACTAGGCTCATGCATATCAAATTTTATGTGGGGAGATATCCAGTTTGTTAAGGAAAATATTTTCACCATATATGTGTACGAGATGGCGCTTATATTACCGTTGTGACAGGGGTCTTCCTTAAATTATCGTTGATATTTTAGGGGTCAGTCATAAAATTTTTATGATAGAGAAAAGTTTCATCCTAAAATTAACGTAAATGTTTTTGGGGCTATTCACTTTTTATTGAATCTTTCGGTTAGATTATATTGATGACAACAAATTATTCCAATTAAAATAATTCAGTAAGAGTAATAAAAACGTATACTTACAATCCGCGACCTTTGCCCAAATACTTCAGCAGTCGACAGGGTCACGGGGTTGAACTTTGTTTATTTTACGGTAATATCATAAGCGCCCCAAGCGTAAAACCACGGCGAACTAAATTTGTTAAAAATATATTCTCGCTTCGCGACACGCATGGGCCTAGTTCGTTTCGGAGGCTCCGGCGCGATGGAAGCGGCATAAAATCGTCCAATTTCTTCACTAGTGCCAGGGTCTATTTCCAATGCTCTTTACTTCTACTCCCTTATCCTACTTCTGATTTTATAAAAAAAAAAATCAAAAACAGCCTATCGGGTTTTATTGGGATTTTTTATCTTTGGCAGTTGCGTGGATGGTAGAAATTGTCATTAAAAAGTAAAGTTCTGCTTACTAAAAAAAGTCTTAAAATGTCTCATGAAAAATAATAAATAATATTAAATGGTACTTTTGAAGTTGAAACAACAAATATCTTAAACCATCTTTTAAATGAAATTATTCAAGCATTCAAATTCATCATCAAAATTGAAGATCTTAGTGATCAGGGTTTTATTAAGTGGGTTTTTTATGGTGGGTAAAACCCAATAAAGACCGTGGGCTTTTTCTTTAGAGCTGGGTTTTTTTAATTAGGATCCTATTTACTTCTTTGGTTGCGAATGCCTCTTGACTTTCAGAGGAAGCGATCAGGGATTTATTATGAACATGACGCAAAAGTATATTTTTAATTTTATATCCACCCATGTCTAAGGCAGTTTCATCACCATAAGAGATGTAAATATCGGCGTCGTTAGCTAGCAACAGTTGGATAATATCCAAATGTCTTTCAGTGCAAGCCGTCATTAATGGTGTTTTACCGCTCCAATCTTTCTGATTAACGTCAGCTCCCATTTTGAGAAAGACTTGTACTACATTCAAATGACCAGAAACTATAGCTAGTGTTAACGGTTCCGATAGATCTTGACTGCGCGGATCAATTGGGTCCCTGTTTTCTAACATTAATTGAACTATATCCGCGTGTCCACGCTCCAAAGCCGCGGTCAAGGGTGTCCCATAAAATTCACTTTTCCGATTAACTTGAGCTCCCTCTTCAAGCAGTAATTGAGCCACGATCGAACGTCCTTTTCTCGTAGCCATAAGTAACGGGGTACTGCCAAATCTATCTGCCAGATTAACGTCAGCTCTGCTTACAAGCAACAATTGAACGATGTCCGAATGTCCATTTTCCGCAGCCAAAATTAAAGCCGTAGTTCCATTTTTATTTGCATCATCAACTTTCGCACCTTTCTCAAGCAATAACTTAACAACATCCAAATGTCCAAACTGGGAAGCGAGCCGAATAGGAGTTTCGTCATTTTCACGCCACGCTTTGGGACTTTTAAATCTGGCCAATAAAGTCCTTACTCTCTTTATGTTACCGTCACGTGCAGCCTCGTGAATGTTCTCTAATCCTAGTGCCCGCCTAATGGCTGCCATTGATACCTTTGTCGAGTATTAGTCAATCCTGTTAGACCAATTAGCGGCGAAATTTTAACCGTAAAGTTACGCTTGATATGTTGATGTTCCTTGAGGGATAATATGAAATTAACAACATTAATTTAGGATTAAGTTGGAATTAGGAAATGAGAGCGATTTTTAAAATTTGGGTAAAATTTGATGGACAGCTGTGGCGAAGACCATTTAACGAAAGCGTTTCAAATTAAAATACTTTCTTTGTACTCCGGTTTTTAGGGTTAGCGAGAAGAGGGAGGTGGGGAAATTAGCTAGAATGAGAGATTCATTTTCAGGCGGAAAGGGCACTATTTAAAAAGGCTAGGTTGCTTTTATCAGAAGTCTATTAAATTAGCCAAGGAAGTAAACAATTATTACAATTACAATAGCTGGTATAGCGTAAGTCTCCTTCTAACTCCATGGATGGGGGGGGGGGTTAAATTTTTCCCCTGTTAGAAATCTCGATATCCTCTCTAGGAAGTCTTTCTTGACGTGAGCGGAGCGTGATTACTTTAGCCAGAAGTGGCATGAGACTAGAAGTGAAGGGCTCTAGCATTGGTAATAGATCCTGGCACTAGTGAACAAATTTGAGGATTTTATGCCGCTTCCCACGCGCTAAAACTAGAGAGAGAAAAATTGGTCGAGTTCCAAAAACATTTCCCACCCCCTTCCCCTCAACCCAAAGCCGCAGAACACGGACCCGGCTCCTTGAATCTAGTTCGGCCGTCTACCACCGCGAGCGTCTCACGTTTTGGAGGGAAAATTCTGAAACCGCCACTAGAGGGCCAACCGTTTGTGTTTTATCAAGTCTTTTCACTAATGCCGAGTGAAGAATTTGGTTAGCTCAATACTTCTAGTATCATACCACTTCTGCTTTAGCCCATAAACGCTGGAACTCTAAAGGGCAGATCGTTTGCTTTATAAGAAAAAATAAAAGGAACGGCCACGGTCGTTAAATAGTTTTTTTTTCAATAGGTTTGTGAACAGTCATAAAAAACTGAATGACCTTGTCTGTTCCAAAATTCACACCCCATCTCTTCTCCTGATTCTATGCTAAAGAGGGCTCGGTTTTACAGTGGGAGGGGGCGTTTTCCGGTCCCGTTAGAGATAAAGCAAATTTTGGCTCGTGTTTAAGGCCCCGTCAGAGAAAAAAAATCCAAAAACGAGGGTTTTCACGAACTTTTGAACGGTTTTTACACATTGAAGGATATAACACAAGAACATGGTATTTTTTACATTAAAGCAGCCAGTCTTGAACTAGAATTTAAGCTAGTGTTCGATTTGATACGTTAATTATACGTAATAATATTTAAATTCTAAAATTGTTCTATAAAGCTTGATGGGGTCCAGGTCGGAGGAGTTCATACTCATCCCCGATAGCAATTTTTTAACAATTTTGGCAACCAATTTTCAGTCATACCCTAGGCTATCCAGTGACCTATGTGAAATTATAATCAGCTTTTCCATTGAAAAGATATTTAAAGCTAATTGATTTTCCCAAAATCTAAATTTCACTATTTTCAAGGCTAGAACTTAAGTTGTTATCGCAGACAATTATAAAATAGATCACCGGACAGACCATGTGATGGCGCTATTTTTAGGTATTTTTCCACATTTTTTAATCCTAAATTTATTTAGATTAGCTCCCTAGAATGTTCAGCCCCTAATATTTCAGTGCTTTATGTTTTGGTCGCTAGTTCAGTTTTTTTCCGCAGATGGTGCTCGTTGAGTAATACGAATTTTGGCGGCTAGCGAGGGCAGAAAGAGACTTGAATATACAGGGTGCTGTGTTCATAAAAATGTTATAATTTGACAATTCTGAAAACAATTTGAATTTTCGAGTAAATTTAATCATTCTTGACAGCAATATTTAATTATACGTATATATCTGAAGTTTTTAGTCTTTCTGACGTATAGAAATACCAAACAGAATTTGTTATACACTATTGTGTAACACCCTGTATTTTGAGTTTTTTTTGTTTTTTTTTTAGCTTTGTCTACGAAGGGATTTCCACACTAAGCCTGTGGCTTATTTACAGGTGGGTCCCTTTACAATGCATAGAGGGGTGGTGGCTAGCTCCTATGCCACAGCTAACCTACAGTGCTCTATAGAGCTATTTCAGAGGGGGTAATGGCTACGTCACCAATGCTATTTGCCCATAGAGAAAACCCTCATAAAATGGCCGCCCTCTACACTCAAAGGCAGGCCCAATTTTCGTAGCAGACGAAATTTTTCCCCCACTGAAATAGCTCTATACTAACATGTTACCCCCAGGATGTTAGCCGCTTGCTTTATTGTCTGTTAGGGAAGGGGTGTTCTTTGGCGTTTTCCTTTTACTTCTCTCGTAACGCTGGCATGGAGCAATAACAAAGGATGCCCGGATTACAAATAACTATATGTAAAGGCGTTTTAAACTAGAACTCCTGTTGATACGGCACCATGGGATCGCTCGAAATTGGCAAACTAAATTCCTAGAAAAGGTTCCTACTCCTCTGTGTGGAGAAGGAAAATGTGGCGGAAGTTGTGACATTTCCCTTCTACAACAAGCAGAATGTTGTAGAAATGGGCGCTTGCGGAATTTACGATAAAATATAATTAAACCAACCCGCAGAATTTGAAACTACTTTCTTTTCTAAGATATTTCTACCTTATGTAGTCATACGCCTAAGCTTTTCTCAATCAATAACTGCGGGTATGAAAGAGTTTGTTTTCAAATGTATTGAAATGTAGTTTTCCCGAGGGGCAAGTCAAATGTGTATTCCGGTGTACACTTTACTCTGCATTACCAAATAATATCAAATTTTCGCGACATTGTATTACCAAGTGTAATGTGTACACCTTTCCAAAGAGTGATTTACGAGGTGATTTACCCCTCGAGTTTTCCTGGGTGAAAACCTAACGCGAGATCCAACTCAACACGAATACTTCTTCCATCCACAAAACGTTTCCCCTTATTTGCACTTGTACCCGAGACAGCGCAGCCCGGAGACACTCCCACTCACTTATGGAAAGGGGCTGGGAACTTTGAATAGAATAGATTCGCGTCGGATTACCGGCCCTATACTCGTTACAGATTTAGTTGTCACCAGGACCGAACACGTTGTTGCCATATTTTCTTATACATTTATAACAAGGCTACACCTTTACCTTTGCTGTAAGGCAATTGTAGTGGTATTAAAGTTGAGGAAAAAATTCGTCAAAACGAGACAAATGTACACTATTACTAAATTTTAGCCCCTATCGCAAAAATTCCGAAACCTTTTTTCTCTGACGGGGTCTTAAGAGTTTTTGTTGAATATTTGATAAATAAGTAAATTTAATTTATAACAGGAAAAATTCACTAATTAATACTTGGGCCATGACAATTATAAGATGAGGTAATACATTAAATGAAGGGTTACAAAAGTGACACGCACTTACATCGTTCAACAATAATACGACTACAGTTTTATTTATATTCTTAAATCTGAAATTAAATGAGAACTTAAATGAATAGAAAGGAGAAAATATATTTGAGATTAGAGACAAAAAAAAAAAAACCTACTGGTCATGATCGTAGTAGCTGCTCAAAATTGGATTATCCATAATATGTTAGTTAAACGACCAATTGTCTTTGTCTGCGAAATTAGAAAACCGAATGAAACTTAAAAAAGCAAAATGAAGTAAAAACGAGGTTAAAATACAATTCAAAATATTCAAAAATATTTCTTACCAAATTTTGTTTACTTCTAACATCGAGAGCGACAATTCTAAAAATCTTCTCAAAGTTTTACAAAATCCTCGGCGAATTTATGAACTGGAGACCGTACAATATTGACGTTTGAGAATTTTGCTTTATAAATTTTTGAACCATATTTTTCATAGCATTTATGTAAATATTTAAACAATCTTTTTACCGAACTTTTCTAAAATGCGGCTTTGTTTCCACGTCCAAATTCTATCGACTTAAGGGTGTATATTAAAGTGCGACGCTGTGTATCTTATTTCGCTTTCATAGGAATTTTACCTTCTGTAGGTTTTCGAAATTAAACACGCAATGGTTCATTTTAACCTCTAATATATTATTGCACTCTATTATATTAGTATTATTAAACATTAGAACCGTAAATATTATGTGTTTAATTTCTTTTGATACTTAAGTCTTTTATGGGTAACATGCTTTCACCATTTGGATATAGCCTGACGTGTTTTGACAGCAAAGCGCTTTACAAATGAATTAAAAATAACGATCTAAAGTTTCCTCAGTTTTATTTTTAATACTTCAAATATTTCTGTTTGTGAAATAAAATGGGGCACTGTCTGTACACGGGATAAGTACTACACAAAGGTTCATTTAGACTGATAACTCAAAGTGACGAAATATTTAGTGGATCCACTCAGACAGTTGAAATGCCAAACTTACAAAACATTGTTCCTATAATCTCATTTATAGTTATACCTGCATTGCAACCATATTCATTGTTCATAATCCGACCCAAAGCAACAACGCTAATATAAAATGTATACTGAAAATTTTAAACATGAACATATAAACCAAAGTCGAAGAAGTTTTATCCAGATGTTCGAACTCCAAGTACAATTCCCAACACCGATCCAAGTAGTACAGTTTAAAAATGCAGCTATCGGCCATCATTTTAATATCGGTTGTTTAGTTACAGCAACCAGAAGTTAATTTTCGCGTTGCAAAGTACATATAGCAATAATTCGAGGATGAAACTCATCAAAGCAATTAACAAACAGAAAACATATAAGAGAAAAGCGCCACTAATTGAAGTGACGTTTAAACTGTGAAATTCTTCAGGCGGGGTTTTCCATAACATGCGATCCAAGATGTAACCTTGATCCCTGTTCAGGTAGTCGAACGGTTTGGTTTCGAAAACTCTCATGATCCTGCAAATAGATCTCTAAATTCTCTTTACGCTGCATTTACGAACTTAATGCATTTATGAAATTACCCTTGAAGTATATTTTCCGTAGTATTTGAGGCGTTATCAAAGCGATGTATCTTAACTACTTCCAAGAACGTTTGGACAATGTTGGTTGATTTCCGAATTTTAACTTTAATGTTATTTTTGTCTTCATTGACAAATTTATTGACGCTTTGTTTCAAATCACTGACATGAGTAAATAATGGAATTTTTCGATATTGTAGTCCATCTAGAATTTGATTCTTTTCGTACTGGTCAACTTTAACCATTTTGTGGAACAAGGACTCTTCAAAGTCTTTGCTGCTAATTCCTGGAATTCCATCCTTAAAAAAGAAAAAACAAACATTTATCGTAGTTCATAGATTATTAATTTGACGAAAGCAAAACTCACTTTAGTCCAAAAGAACTTAGTTTCTGGGGAATACCTAACTAAAGCCGGCGTTATGTTTGGATACTTCAAAAGATCACTAGCCGTTTCTAATATTTCATATGATTTGACCGAGAAGTCGCTCTTCATGTAACTGGAAACGAAGACAGTAATGACCAATACTGCTAGCAGCCAAGATGACCACACGATACGAAATGCAAAGTTATTGGGTCGATCACCTTGAACTGCCACTGCAATTCATTAAATACAAGTCAACTGAAGATTATCACTCAGTTCCTAACTAATTTGAAGCAAAGGCAAACAGAAATAACAGGAAGCGTGCAGCAAGGAAAGCTTGGGCAACTTGAGATTCACCAACTAAAAAACACTGTTGTTTTCAAAATGTCGCTTAAGCACTAGTACGCCGGCAAACAGCATTACATAAACCAGGTTGAGGACTAAAGTAGAGCATTATCGATGTTTTTTCTATTAGCTTTACTTGGTAATTAAGCGGCATTGAACGCCTTTTGAGATCCATTAAATGAATAATAACCCTTACTTTGTTTGAGCAGCAGTCCCAATGTCTGCCATACACAATTAAACCAAGTATAAAGGTTAATCTCCCTCCTTTTAATCGAATCTATATTTTGTTCTTTCTGTAAAGCGTTTCGATGAAGTTTGAATCTTCGCTTCGTTTTTCTCTTACGACTCTGACTACTTAAAAATTTTGTTTTTAATCTTTCCAAAAATTCTTGAAATTTTCTTATTGTAAACCATGAAACGAAGCATTTTAAAGATGACACGAAAACTATTACCAATACGATGTAACCAACGAGCTAAAAATAAACTCTCTCAATGACTTGATTTGAGAAAACTCTGCAACAATTAATGTACCCGTATTTCGAAACTTAGAAAGGATAAAGATGTTACGAGTTTCATAGGTGGTTCACCGGTAAACAGATGAACTTCGAAGAATGACAATATCACTGGAGCTTCGCCCTCTTTTAATTGAGTTTGAGCGTGAAGCGAAAAAACCGATAGATCACAGCATAAAATCTGGTTTAAAAACGTAAACTTAGTCATATTATGCGGAAATCAGTATAAGAACGACACCCTTGGCAACTAAGAAGTTTTAATCAGGGAGAGATTAGAAGTAGGAATGGAGAACGGTTAGTATTTACTTCAGTCCGACTCATAGCCCAGTATAAAGCCCATCCCTCCAACACGTAACGAAAAGTTTAAATTATCTTATTGGCTGACTTTAACTACGTTTTGATGACGTTGCTGACGGGGACGGCGAAAAATGCGTAAATCCTTTTGATCTCTGTCGCTATGACCCCCCCCCCTCTTCTTTCATGCCCCTCCGTCCCGTGGAAGGGGGTCCGGGACTTTAACGCACGCCCAGATTACTCTGTTCTCCATTCCTACTTCAAAAAATAAATCCATCCCTGCGTTTTTATAAAGTAAAGGGTGACAGTGCTCTTTGAACCTTACTTCGAGACAAGCTGTTGAATGCCACTTGGCTCTCATGCTAAAAACCTCTATATTTCTGAAAACACATAACGCGAATGTTAAATTAAAATGGGCAAAAAAAAGTTTCAAGGTAATTTCTAACCGGTGTTTTAAGAATTTGTATAAGAAATGCCACAAGCCAGTAACAAAATCATTCTTGGTACCAAATCCGTGAAGTTCCTAAGCAAAATTATGAATATAAGGATTACTCAAAGGGATACTCATGGCTAGAATATTTTCTCTTATAATCGAAAGAACGTTTAAAAAATGAATTTAACAATTGGAACAATGTTTCTATCTGTGTATAGGCGTTCAATAGGGATACTTTCCAGTGCTTCGTGGAAAAACCTAACGCGTAGTGTATATTATGCGCCAATACGTAAACTTATTTGCTCGTATCATTTTTAATATTGTATTTAGAAACATGGTTCCAATTGATATTGCACTATTTTATATTCTATTTCGATTAAAAAGAAAAATTCTGTCCGGGGGTATCTCTTAAAGGCAAAACCATCCATGCATAAATAACGTTGCCAAATTCAACCAAAGCTGCTTAAATTTTTTTGTTGAACACTTGATAAATACGTAAATTAAATTAAAATCAGGAAAATGTTATTAATTAATACTTGGGCCATGACAATTATAAGATGATGTAATACCAAAAGCGCATAGATAACCAGAAAGTGAAGAACGAGAAGCCTAAACCGCAACGTGAAAAATGAGTTCCCCCATAGTCGATTCAAGATTTCCGTCCCCCTTACAGAGCGACGGGAAGAGTTGGTCTTATGCCGCGGCGGAGAGTTACTTTCGCGTAGTTTTACACAAGGTACATGCGTAAGTTGGCTCGAAAATATAGTTCACTTATTTCTTTATTTTTATGTCGTCTGCTTTAGTTTAATTCCAAGGCTTAATATAATCTAGTCATTTAGGTAGTCGGGAATCGGCACATTTGTCAAAATGTCAGATTTGAATTTAGCAAACATTTTTGAAAGCTACGAAAAGGATGACTTTTTCCTGATTGATAAAGACGGAAAACTTAAAGGTGCAATAGAATGCATGAAAAACAATATCAAAATTCAGCTTAACGAAACTTGGAAATTCCACGTCGATTGAACTGAAAGAGCGCTAAAGAACAACCGTTAAGCCTAGTTAGCAGCCGATTTCTCAATAGTATTCCCCACTATCCCCAGGAGCCGCTACCATCACGAACTACTTTCCGCTTGTCACGTGACATTAACGATGAGCTAAAATATCTCTGATTCGATTGGTAGTTGAAAACAAGGATCACCAACCACCCATTTGTGTCCCCCCCCCTTGCTTCTCATTTTACACGAATACCGTTGCTAAAGGCTGGAAAGGTTTAATGTTCTTCACTTTCTGATCTATGCGCTTTTGGTAATACATTAAATGAAGGGTTACAAAAGTGACACGCACTTACATTATTCAATAATAATACGACTACTGTTTTATTTATATTTTCAAATCTGAAATTAAATGAGAACTTAAATGAATCAAAACGTGAAAATATATTTGAAATTAGAGACGAAACGAAAAAAAACCTACTGGTCATAATTATAATAGCTCAAAACTGGTTTATCCATAATAGATTAGGTAAACGATCAATTGTTTTTGTCTGAGAAGTGAAGAAACCAATTGAAACTTAAAATCGCAAAATGAAGAAAATATAGGGTTCAAATACAATTCAAAATATTTTAAAAGTTTCTTACCGAATTTTGTTGACTCCTAACATCGACACTGAAAATGTTACCGGTATTTTTCTCCAAGTTTTACAAAATCCTCGGCGAATTTAAGAACTGGAGACCGTACTATATTGACGTTTGAGAATTTTGCTTTATAAATTTTTGAACCGCATTTTTCATAACATACTAGTAAATATTTAAACAATCTTTTTAACGAAATTTTCTAAGGCCGTTGCATTATTGAAAGCGGCTTTGTTTCCACACCCAAATTGTATCGACTTAAGGGTGTATATTAAAGTGCGACACTGTGTTTCTTATTTCACTTTCAAGGAATTTTACCTTCTGTATGGTTTTCGAAATTAAACACGCAGTGGTTTATTTTAGCCTCTAATATATTATTGCACGCTAAAATATAATTATAAAACATTAGAACCGTAATTATTATGCGCTTTATTTCTTTTCATACTTAAGTCTTTATGGGTAACGTGCTTTCACCAATTTGATATGGCCTGACTGAGGCGTGTTTTGACGACAAAGTGCTTTACAAACGAATTTAAAATAACTATCTAAACTTTTCTCTATTTTACTTATAATATTTCAAATATTTAAGTATGTGAAATAAAATGGGACACTGTCTGTACACGGTATAAGTACTACACAAAGGATCATTTAGACTGATAACTCGAAGTAACGAAATATTTAGTGGATCCACTCAGACTGTTGAAATGCCAAACTTATAAACATTGTTCGCAATCTCATTTATAGATATACCTGCATTGCAACCATATAGTATCCGACCCAAAGCAACAACGCTAATATAAAATGTATACTGAACATTTTAAACATGAATTTATAAACCAAAGAAATTTTCAAATAGAAAGAAATTTTATCCAGATGTTCGAGCCCCAAGTACAATTCCCAACTAATACGGTTAAAAATTGCAGATATCGGTAATCAAGTTAATAACGGTTGTTAGGTTACAGCAACCAGAAATTAATTTTCGCGTTGCAAAGTACAAATAGCAATAATTCAAGGATGAAACTCATCAAAGAAATTAACAAACACAAAACGTATAAGAGAAAAGCGCCACTAATTGAAGTGACGTTTAAACTGTGAAATTCTTCAGGCGGGGTTTTCCATAACATGCGATCCAAGATCCCTGTTCATGTAATCGAACGGTTTGGTTTCGAAAACTCTCATGATCCTGCAAATAAATCTCTAAATTCTCTGTACGCTGCAATTACGAAATTAATGCTTTTACGAACTTACCCTTGAAGTATATTTTCAGTAGTATTTGAGGCGTTATCAAAGCGATGTATCTTAACTACTTCCAGGAACGTTTGGACACTGTTTGTTGATTTCCGAATTTTAACTTTTAGGTTGTTTTTGTCTTTCTTGACAAATTTATTGACGCTTTGTTTCAAATCACTGACATGAGTGAGTAATGCAATTTTTCGATATTGTAGTCCATCTAGAATTTGATTCTTTTCGTACTGGTCAACTTTAACCATTTTATCGAACAACGAGTCTTGAAAGTCTTCTTTGCCAATTCCTGGAATTCCATCCTTTAGAAACCAAAAAACGAACGTTTACCGTTATTCATAGATTATTAGATTTTATGAAAGTGAAACTCACTTTCGTCCAAAAGAACTTAGTTTCTGGTGAATACTTAACTAAAGCCGGTGTTATGTTTGGATATTTCAAAAGATCACTAGCCGTTTCTAATAGGTCATATGATTTGACTGAAAAGTCGCTCTTCATGTAACTAGAAACGAAGACGGTAATAACCAAAACTGATAACAACCAAGATGACCACACGATACGAAAGGCAAAAACATTGGGTCGATCACTTTGAACTGCCACTGCAATTCATTAAATACAAGTTAAAGATTATCACTCAGTTTCTAACTAATTTGAAGCAAAGGCAAACAGAAATAGCAGGAAGTGTGCAGTAGGGAAAGCTTATAGGCAACTTGTGATTCGCCAACTAAAAACACTGTTGTTTTTATTGTATTGTTTGAATATGAGCACACACGCCGGCAAACAGCATTACATTAACCAGGTTGAGGACTGAAGTGTAGCATAATCGATGTTTTTTTTCTATTTGCGTTACTTTTTAATTAAGCGGTATTGGACGCCTTTTTGTGTTTGGCCAGAATTGAGATCCATTAAGTCTATAATAACCCTTACTTTGTTTGAGCAGCAGTCCCAAGGTCTGCCATACACAATTAAACCAAGTATAAAGGTTAATCTCCCTCCTTTTAATCGAATCTATATTTTGTTCTTTCTGTAAAGCGTTTCGATGAAGTTTGAATCTTCGCTTCGTTTTTCTCTTACGACTCTGACTACTTAAAAATTTTGTTTTTAATCTTTCCAAAAATTCTTGAAATTTTCTTATTGTAAACCATGAAACGAAGCATTTTAAAGATGACACAAAAACTATTACCAATACGATGTAACCAACAGATCAACTTCAAAGAGTGACAATATCACCGGAGTTTCGCCCACTTTTAATTGAGTTTGATCGTGAAGTGAAAAAACCGATAGATCACAGCATAAAATCTGGTTTAAAAACGTAAACTTTGTCATATTATGCGGAATTCAGTATAAGAACGACACCCTTGGCAACTAAGAATTTTTTATAAAGTAAAAGGTGACAACGCTCTTTGATCCTTACTTTGCGACAGAGTGTTGAAGGCAATGAAGGCCACTTGGCTCTCATGCTGAAAACCTCCATGTTTCTGAAAACACACACCGTGAATGTTAAATTCATAGCGGCAAAAAAAAGTTTCAAGGTACTTCCTAACCGGTGTTTCAAGAAATTGTATAAGAAATGCCGCACGCCAGTAACAAAATCATTCTTGGTACCAAATCCGTGAAGTTCCTAAGCAAAAAGAAAATATATATCAGGATTACTTAAAGGGATACCCCGGGCTATAGAATATTTTCTTTTTTAATCGAAAGAGCGTGTAAAAATAATCGAATATATCAATTGGAATCGTGTATCTATCTACAATATTAAAGAAGATACGAGCAATTAAGTTTCCATAATGAACACTACGCGTTAGGCTTTCCCGCGAAGCACTGGGAAGTACCCCTATTGGACGAATCCGTCGGGTGGTACTAGGTGTTCAATAGGAGTACTTTCCAGTGCTTCGTGGGAAAACGTAACGCATAGTGTCTATTAAGCCTGGTTTTCACTGGCCCAAAACGCAGGAAAAATAGCGTTGCGCGCCGTTTTTTCCGAGATAACTTGCCGCAAAATTTCGCGTTTTCTGAGCGGCAACCACGGAATTGGTTTTCAATTTTTCCGCAAAATTTTACGGAAAGGAGAGCGGTGGCCAACAGGAATTGACGAATGCGTGACGTCATAGGCTTGTTTTTGGTCAGCTCGCGATGTTTTTTCGACGACATTTTTTTAATTGAAGGCGTTTGTGTTGTCGAGTTAAATTTAAAAAAAAATGTATAGTTAACGATTTGTTAAAGAATTAAGTTTGGCTTAATCGTTATTTATATGATAAAAATTAACGTTTTTATGAAGACAAATTCTAAGAAAATCGATTGGTTGCTATTGGTGCATTTTCAACACAACTGGTAAGCCTTGGTCTCCACGAGCTCTCACTCTTTCATGATATTACAAGTTTTAGTGAAAACGTGTTGCCGCCGTTTTTTTAAGGAATTTTCCGCAACATTTTGCGGAATTTTTTTTTTTTACTGTTCCGTGAAATTTTTGGCAGTGAAAACCAGGCTTTACGGGCCAATACGGAAACTTATTTGCTCGTATCTTTCTTAATATTGTATTTAGAAGCATGGTTCCAATTGATATTGCACTATTTTATATTCTCTTTCGATTAAAAATAAAAATTCTATCCTGGGGTATCTCTTAAGGCTAAACCATTCACAATTTGTGCATAAATAACGTGGAGAAATGCTGCTAAGAGTTTTTGTTGAAACAATAAATACATAATGTTTTTTTATAACCGCAAAATGTTATTAATTAATGCTTGGAAATTGATAATTATGGTGTAATACTTTAAATAAAGAGTTACAAAAGTGACACGCACTTACATTGTTCAACAATAATACGACTGAAGTTTTATTTACATTTTTTAGTCTGAAATAAAATGAAAAATTATATCAATCAAAACGAGAACACATATTTGAAACTAGAAACGAAAAAAAACCTACTGGTCATGATTGTAGTAGCTCAAAACTGGTTTATCCATAATAGATTAGTTAAACAATCAATTGTTTTTGTCTGAGAAGTGAAGAAACCGATTGAAACTTAAAATCGCAAAATGAAGAAAATATAGGGTTCAAATACAATTTAAAATATTTTAAAAATTTCTTACCGAATTTTGTTGACTCCTAACATCGACAATGAAAATGCTACCGGTATTTTTCTCCAAGTTTTACAAAATCCTTCACGAATTTAAGAACTGGAAACTGTACATTGACGTTTTAGAATTTTACTTTATAAATTTTTGAACCGTATTTTTCATAGCATAACAGTAAATATTTAAACAATCTTTTTACCGAAATTTTCTAAAACCGATGCATTATTGAATGCGGCTTTGTTTCCACATCCAAACTCTATCGACGTAAGGGTGTTCATTAAAGTCCTAGTCGCTGAATCTTACTTCTTTTTCATGGAATTTTACCTTCTGTAGGTTTTCGAAATTAAGCACGCAATGGTTTATTATTAACCTCGAATATATCATTGCACGCTATATTATTATCATTAAATAGCATTAGAACCGAAAGTACAATGTGTTTTATTTGTTTTAATTGTTAAGTCTGTTGTGGGTAACATGTTTTCACCATGTGGACATGGCCTGGCAGCTGGCTGATACGTGTTTTGACAGCAAAGCACAATATAGAGAATTTAGAAATAACTACCTGAAATTTTCTCTATTTGGTTTCTAAGATTTTAGATATTTGTGTATGTGAAAGAAAATGAAACACTGTCTGCACACGGGATAAATAATAAGCAAAGGTTCCTTCATTCGGATAAATTAACGAAATATTTAATAGTTCCACTCAGACTGTTGAAATGGCAAACTAATAAAAGATTGTTTCCTATCTCGTAAATAAAAATCGATCATTTGATCGATAGTTACACCTCCATCGCAACCATATGGTATTGTTCATAATCCGACCCAAAGCCACAACGATAATGTAAAATGTATACTGAACATTTTAAACTTGCAACTATATACCAAAGTCGATGAAATTTTTAAATTGAAAGAAAATGTATCCAGATGTTCGAGCCCCAAGTACAATTCCAACTAATACGGTTAAAAAATGCAGATGTCGGTCATCATTTTAATAGCAGTTGTTCGAATACAGCAACCAGAAGTTAATTTTGGCGTTGCAAAGTACAAATAGCAATAATTCGAGGATGAAACTCATCAAATCAATTAACAAACAGAAAACATATAAGAAAAAAGCGCCACTAATTGAAGTGACGTTTAAACTGTGAAATTCTTCAGGCGGGGTTTTCCATAACATGCGATCCAAAATGTAACCTTGATCCCTGTTCATGTAGTCGAACGGTTTGGTTTCGAAAACTCTCATGATCCTGCAAATAGATCTCTAAATTCTCTTTACGCTACAATTACGAAATCAATGCTTTTACGAACATACCCTTGAAGTATATTTTCAGTAGTATTTGAGGCGTTATCAAAGCGATGTATCTCAACTACTTCCAGAAACGTTTGGACAATGTTGGTTGATTTCCGAATTTTAACTTTAATGTTATTTTTGTCTTCTTTGACAAAACTATCGACGCTTTGTCTCAAATCACTGATGTGCGTAAATAAAGCTATTTTGCGATCTTGTAATCCATCTAGAATTTGATTCTTTTCGTACTGGTCAACTTCCACCATATTGTCGTACAAGAATTCTTCAAAATCGTCCTTGCTAATTCCTGGGATTCCATCCTTTTGAAATAAAATCAAACGGTTTCCTTAATCCTATAGTTAATTAATTTGACGAAAGTGGAACTCACTTTCGTCCAAAAGAACTTAGTTTCTGGTGAATGCTTAACTAAAGCCGGTGTTATGTTTGAATATTTAAGCATATCACTAGCTGTTTCAAATATTTCATATGATTTGACCGAGAAGTCGCTCTTCATGTAACTAGAAACAAAGACAGTAATAACCAGAACTGCTAGCAACCAAGATGACCACACGATACGAAAGGCGAAAATTTTGGGACGATCACTTTGAAGTGCCACTGCAATTCATTAATAAGTTAATCATACAAAGGCCAACTTCATCTTCTGTTAAAATCGTAGCTCCATACCTTGTTTTAACAGCAATACTGACGTCTCCCACAAGTAGTTAAGCCAAATGAAGATATTAATCTTGGTTGTTTTAATTGAATATGGATTAAGTTCCTGATGTTGATGGACATTATTGTGCAGATTTTCATTTGTGAACTTGAATTTCAGTCGTTTAACCAATCCTTGAAATGTTGCTTTTGAAACCAACGAAACTAAGCATTTCAACGAAGACATGAAAATTATGACGAATGAAACGTAAGCAACGAGCTGAAATGAAAACACGCAATTGAAGACTTGATTTGGTATAATTTTGTACTTGTTAAAATACCCGTATCTCCAAGCTTAGAAAGGATAAAGAGGTTACGAGTTTCATGGGTGGTTCTCCAGTAAACAGATGAACTTCGAGGAATGACAATATCACAGGAGTTTCACCATCATATAATTGATCGTGATCGTTAAGTGAAAAAATCGATAGATCACAGCACAAAAACTTGTTTATAAAACATGTTATAATTTTATAGCCGTCAAAGTGTCGTATAGAGATTTTAACCTTACTTTGGGACAAGTGCTCTCTGCTATCTGGTCTGATCTCGCGCTGAGAACCTCAAAATTTCTGAAAACACTTGAATGTTAAATCATCGCGAGAGTGAAAAAGAACTGAATTTTCTAACCTTTGTTTCAACAACCTGTATAAGAAGTGCCACACGCCAGTAGCAAAATCATTTTCGGTATTAAATCCGTAAAGTTTCTAAGTAAAAACAGGGATAAATTTAATTTTAGAAGTAATGTGGGTGCGCGTCAAAGTCCCGGACTCCCTTCCAAGGGACGGGAAAAGATTTCGCCTCCAATTAGAATAATTTATGCTGCAAGCATAGGTGAATAGTGGAATAAGATCATATTCTTCGCCCCTCCCTCGCGCCTACCTTTGAAACTAGTTAACCTTGATATACCAGAAAGAATGATAATTTCCGTCCCCAAGCTCCTTGCTTTAAATCAGAGACAGATTTAATTTTAGAAGTAGGAATGGAGAACAGAGTAATGCGGGCGCGCGTAAGAAATACAGCGTGTTTCATAAAAACAGTAATTATAGGATCGAAGTGGGACGGTTCTATGGGCCATCCGTTTTGAGTCTAAAATGTTACTTCATTAACCGATTTTGCCACAAGGGACACTCCCTAACGCAAGCGTGTTTTACGGATGACCCCTTAAATTTAAGCAGGGATAGATTTAATTTTAGAAGTAGGAATGGAGAACAGAGTAATCTGGGTGCGCGTCAAAGTCCCGGACCCTCTTCCACGAGACGGAGGGGTATGAAAGAAGAGGCGGGTCATAGTGACAGAGCTAAAAAGGAATTACGTATTTTTCGCCGTCCCCCTCAGCAACGTCATCAAAACGTAGTTCAAGTGAGCCAATATAGACCAAGAGCCAGAGGCCTGGATCTTACCTCATAAAGTACAAAAGGTCTGACTATTGGAATGAGTTTAGTTTTGATGCTCATTAAAAGATCTGGCCGTCTTACGCATCACAGCTGGGGCATTTGAGGGGGGCGTGGCCATGTTTGACCCTAATGAGGTATGATTTCTTACCTCATGAGGTACATGAATGAAAAAGGTTGCAAATGATAGAGCTGGAAATTAGGATTACAAATATATGAAATCTGACGTCATCAAAGGGGATCATCAATAAATCAGACGGGGGATAAAATGGTCGAATGAGGTATGAATTCTTACCTCATGAGGTACATGTATGAATCCGGGGTTGTTTGCTAGATCTGGTAGTGTTAAGTAACAGAATATAAAATCTGACTGGAAAATACGCGGCTAAGGTTTAATCTGACGGCCTGATTCTTGCGTCAGGCCATGAAAGCTTCGTGCCTCATATTGCTAGATTCCCACTCGACCGAAAAAAACCGGCGCAAATCACGCAGCATACGGTAGAAATTTTAGCTTACGCCGTCGTCCGGCTGTAGACTGTTCACACAACGACTGAATTTTGAGTTTTGGCGGTAGATATTTTTGGGTCACGTGACAGATTAGAGTGGTTTCCATAACATTTATTTCGCACTCTGAATTGGTATCTCTGTCCCATTGTCGCTTAGATCGTACAAGAAAGTATATTTTCTAACCTCCTCAATAAAGACTTCCTTATTAACATCTTACCTCTATATACTTCCATTAGATACATTTTTCTTTCTTCGTGGCATGTTTCTGACCAAAAAAAAAATACATGACCTCTACCAATCTATCTAGCGTATGCGTGCACTCTTGAAATTTATGACGTAGTCAGTGGGATAATTTCATTGGTTGAGACACCGGCGTAACACCGAACACGACCGAGAAATAGAACACAACTTGCGCCCGACCGAGCGGAGATTCCGACGGGCTCGGCGTAAAGATTTTTCGGTCGAACCCCTTTCTGCTGGGTCTCCGTCGTGTTTTCCGTCGAGTGCGAGTCTAGCTTAAATGTAGCAGGTGATATATTGTAAAACCAGCCCCACTGATGTCAAGTAAATTAAACTTAACTTGTTTGAGCGAGTTGCCTCTGTTTCTATCGTGGTAATGTGGTGAAATATTTTTGACTCTGATAAATGAGATGAACTTAAATTTGCATCATTTAATAATAGAGCTATTTCAATTCGGGGGTAAGGAGAGTTTTTGAGGCGGGGTTTCACCAGTCCCCGCCTAGGTGCCTTATTGTGCGCGAAATTTAGCTTAGAGTTCTACAGTGGCCCACACGGAGGGAGGGTGACTATGACGATGAAACCGTATACATTGATTATCAGACTGATCCGGATGATGAACCAGATGACATTTAAAATGTGACATTTTTGTATCTTTATTTGCATTAAATAATAATTTAACATTAGAAGGTTTCATTGAATGAGTTTGAAATAAAATGTGCCAGCATAGAGCTATATTAGTTGAAGGGGGAAACGTCACAGTTGGGCCTGCCAATAAAGGGAGCCAGTTTTCACCCTCCCTTCGTGCGGGCCACTGTAGAACTCTAAGCTAAATTTGGCGCGCAATAAGGCACCTAGGCGGGGACTGGTGAAACCCCGCCTCAAAAACTCTCCTTACCCCCGAATGGAAATAGCTCTATTATTAAATGATGCCGATTTAAGTTAATCTCATTTATCACAGTCAAAAATATTTCACCACATTACCTCGATAGAAACAGAGGCAACTCGCTCAAACAAGTTAAGTTTAATTTACTTGATATCAGTGGGGCTGGTTTTACAATATATCACCTGCTACATTTAAGCTAGACTCGCACTCGACGGAAAACACGACGGAGACCCAGCAGAAATGGGTTCGACTGAAAAATCTTTACGCCGAGCCCGTCGGAATCTCCGCTCGGCCGGGCGCAAGTTGTGTTCTATTTTTCGGTCGCGTTCGGCGTTACGCCGGTGTCTCAACCAACGAAATTATCCCACTGACTACGTCATAAATTTCAAGAGTGCACGCATACGCTAGATAGATTGGTAGAGGTCATGTATTTTTTTTGGTCGGAAACATGCCACGAAGAATGGTAGAGGTCATGTATTTTTTTTGGTCGGAAACATGCCACGAAGAAAGAAAAATGTATCTAATGGAAGTATATAGAGGTAAGATGTTAATAAGGAAGTCTTTATTGAGGAGGTTAGAAAATATACTTTCTTGTACGATCTAAGCGACAATGGGACAGAGATACCAATTCAGAGTGCGAAATAAATGTTATGGAAACCACTCTAATCTGTCACGTGACCCAAAAATATCTACCGCCAAACTCAAAATTCAGTCGTACTGTGAACAGTCTACATCCGGACGACGGCGCAAGGTAAACTTTCTACCGTATGCTGCGTGATTTGCGCCGGTTTTTTTCGGTCGAGTGGAAATCTTGCTTTATGAGGCACGAAGTTGTCATAGTCCGACGCAAGAATCAGGCCGTCAGATTAAACCTAAGCCGAGTATTTTCCAGTCAGATTTTATATTCTGTTATTTAGCACGACGAGATCTATCAAACAACACCGGATTCATACATGTACCTCATGAGGTAAGAATTCATACCTCATTCGACCATTTTAACCCCCGTCTGATTTATTGATGGCCCCCTTTTATGACGTCAGATTTCATATATTTGGAATCGCCATTTCCAGTTCTATCATTTGCCACCTTTTTTATTCATGTACCTCATGAGGTAAGAAATCATACCTCATTAGGGTCAAACATGACCCCGCCCCCTTCAAATGCACCAGCTGTGACGCATAAGACGGCCAAATCTATTAATGAGCATCCAAATTGGACTCATTCCAATGGTCAGATCTTTTGTACTTTATGAGGTAAGATCCAGGCCACTGGCTCTTGGTCTAATAAGATAATTTAAAATTTTCTGTACGTGTTGAAGGGAGGGACTCTATACTGGGCTATGAGTGGGACTGAAGTAAATACTAACTGTTCTCCATTCCTACTTCTAAAATTAAATCTATCGCTGGTCTCAATAACTTGATAAGCTAATTTCCCGCGCTTTGTGTAATCAGCTTTATATATATAAGAGTGGTTTTGCTCCTTATTTCTGTGCTATTGATTTTAAATTTGAAACTCGCAGCCGGCGACAAAGTTTGAATTGTCGAATTTGACCCTTTAGCCAAAAAGGTTGGCCACCCCCTGACTTACGGTATTCAACAATAATAGGACTTCAGTTTTATTTAGACTTTCAATTCTGAAATGAAACAAAAATGTTCTGATTAAAAGTTATTCGTGTAAGGTACGTCTGACATGAGTGTTTAAAGTAATACTCTATCCTGGTTTAAGTTTCTGTTACATTAAGTGAACATTCTAGTATTTTTAACTTGATCTAAAAAATGAACTGATTTTACAAATATACGCCAGATACACTTACTGCTTCAATTGAAAATTGTTAATTATTATTGGCTTATCCATAACACTGAGTCCAGCTAAAGATGACCAAAGTTTCGATAAGGAAATTTACTTCAAACTATACTGAATAAAATCATTGCGAAAGAAGAAATTCGAATTTCCTTTTAATAGTTTTCTTTAACGAACGAATTCGGTTCGTATGGTGTTTACACACAACAACATTTCGAGAGCATTAAAGTAAGCTTTCTTAAAACTATTTGCATTGTTATATAATGATCAAGAACTACACGCCCTTTGCGAGTATTTCAAGGTGCTACGCAAGCAACAACAATTATATTGATTTCAGAAAACCGTGGTTTTTTCCCCCACACAATCAACCCGTTAACGCGTTCACATTTCACGTGACATCATAATTGCTAAAGTTCACTAAAAAGTGTAAAAGTTTACAAAAAGTCTAAAGTAAAACAGTTAATAATTTAATATATTCACAAAACTCGTGATATTAAACACAAAGTTTTTTTTTGTTCAAGCGCGTGGAGTTTCAAAAGTTTATACTCGTTGTATCGTAAATTTATTCACTAACATGAATAACTAACTGGCTTACCCTAGGTCGCCACTTACTCTGAGCCTATTTAGTGGTAGCATAGCCAACTCAAGAGCTGCTTCGGCCTACATTTAGCACGAACAACTTGCGTACGTGAGCGCAATATTCTAGTGGGCTTTGTCTCCTGCTACGACAAACCGAAAGCCACGAACAGATAACAAGGTTTGCTACTGGTTAAAAAATTCACGTCACAGGAGTGTCACGAAAACATGGCTCCCCTATAACTGTGGTTTCATTGGTTGTTAGTTAATGCGAGATCCTAGATGCGTGCGCATTGCGCGAAAGGTTCAACGTGCAGCTAGAGAGATTATTGGCAAAGATAGAATTCATAATGCATCACGATTAGTCTATCTGCCTAGATAAGTTGAGAAAATGGTGGTTTCACAATGAATCCTTTTAGCTGTATATATTCCTATTGATTCCTTTTAAAAGTCTTGTTTCTGCCTTCGTAACACAAACAACGGGCTTCCCTTAGGTTTTGATTTAAGTCTCTTGTACCGGTGATAGTAAAAATGCAGGACAGTCTTTAAAAATTCATAAACTGACAAAAACGAGACTCCTAACCATGCGCCCACGTAACCACCAATGCAGGAAAACAATTGAATGCTCTGAAAAATAAAAAAAATGCAATGATTGATAAATAAATCCTTTTTCAAAAGTGGGTCCGCAGTATAGGGTTAAGACGGAACTTCCGGAAGATACGTGGACGCAAGCATATTCGATAGGGTTCAAAGCTACCAGTTCTGCGCCAAATTTGGTCCGTATTGTTTGAAAGTATATCTTAATTTAAGTCTTTTTTGTCCACGTCGCCATTAATGTTCCGTCTTAAGAAATGAAATAGGTCAAACAACAAGCACTATTTTATCCCCGTTTATTGACTTCGATTTAGGTAAAGTCACGTTTTCACTAGTACGATCTAGCGTATTTGTTAACGCCAATGTGGTAAGAATATGCAGTGAGCACGCTTAAGAATGAGATCGAAGAGGGAAGCTAACTATAACGGAGCATGAACTAAGCAACAGTATTGCTTTGTCCATGAACGGAGCATCCGATATCTCTCTCGCACCGAGAGAGCCAGACGTCACGTGATCCGCACTGACGTAAACAAACTTCTCTGTTACGCCAATTGCGCATGTGCTGATACCGAGCCACTGATCGGTGCCAGTTTTGAAAAGGGGGGGGCAGGTTGCTGACGGAGAATTTGGTCTCTCCGAGTCTCCTTCTATACGTGCTCACTGGAAAATGCCAATTTGAACTCACGTCAATTTTAGGTATATATTCGTAAATTGTATGTATGTTCCTAGGATATGTCAAAACAACCAAACTTCTTGAGACCATGTCGTCATAGAAGCCTCTATATAAATCAAAATATTACGTCAGATGTTGTAATATAATATCTAAGAGAAAACAACGAATATTAGTTATTCTTGGGGCATTATTTAATCACGACTAATATCAGAGGGGAATAAGAGAGAAGGGAGACATTAGAGCCTGCTTTGGTAACGAGAGTCCGACCAACCTCAAGAAAACCGCGAAAACTTTGCGCAAGTACACAGCTTTTAACCAATTTACTGCAAATATAGTTCTTTAAGTTCCACGCGGTATCAGGCGGCCTATTTGTCTGCTAGATTTTCATTCTCCAAAGGCTTAGGGCTATCGATGTTTCGTTCTTGTGTAATTATAACTTGAAGTATGTATTTTATTGAAAATAATTTTTATTTTTTAATATTAATTCAGAATAATTAGTTTTCATCTATTTATTACCTTCAAATTATCTGATTTTGGTATGTTCTCAATTCCCGTGCATCTAAATTAATTGCACAGCTTGATTTCGTTTATCAACATGAAATTCGGCCATTTTTATCTCCTTCAATGTAAAGTTGTAAACAAAACTACTTTTTATTCGTCAACCGAGACGTCACCTTCTTATGTTACGTCACAGCTAAGACAGAAGTTAGATAGCCAATCAGTGAAGGGTAGTTGATTTGAGGTTAGTAAGACTGTTGTTACGAGTGTAAAGCATTATGGAGATATAAAGTGTGTCCCTTCTCTCTTATTCCCTTCTGCTAATATTCAGTGTTATATATATATATATATATAGTATTTAAAGGAAAGTTTAGGTCAGCGCTTCTCAAACTGTGGTCCGTGGACCGGCACCGGTCCGCGGACATGCGGCTGGTATGGTCCGTCATACATAGTTGCAAAAAAAAACCGGTCCGCAAGGTTAAAAAGTTGGAGAAGCGCTGGTTTAGGTAACATAACATTATACCTTAAAAGAACGGCCCTTTTCTAAATATAAAAAGAAAAATATTTAAAATTAAATGAATGATCTCTTACTCAGAAATAATTAGCATTTAATTATTCTTAAAACCGAGGACTTCTGTGCCGCCATTAGTTTATTGACGTCTGCTAGCCAGAAACCTACCTCACCCTTACCTCTCTCAGCCTGTGAGGATTCCACCAATCGCGTAGGGATAAGTGGTTCGATTTAGCAGTAGTCCACGTTTTTAAGACTGATTTAATTCTAATTATTTTACATTAAGAGATTTATTTTTTAATAATTTTTCTTATTTATTTAGAAAAAGGCTTGCCTTTTAAGGTATAATGTTATTTTGATACCCTTTTCCTTTAATAACCTTCGCGATGCTTACGTTTTGCGATGTGGATTTCTCCAAAATCTCTTTTTCAAAATATGTTTTGTAAACGTTTCTTCCCTAATTAAATAAGGCATGTATAAGTAAATTAATAAGTATATCAGGGGGAATTATAACCTTTAAACTTGATCAGTTTACTATCTGTTGAGATATTAAATTTCTGGTAAAAATAACTGAGATACTTTACTTGCAGTCACGTGGGCAGATGTCTTGACATTGAGCGTAAATGTTTCTAGAAGGAACCGGTTTTTCTGCCGAACATTCTAAAAGCAAATAGTCATGGTCGTCAGCCTGGGAAATAGGATACTTCCTCTGGTCCAAGCCCAGATTATTCACTGGTTGGACCAGTTTTTAATTTAAGAAGTGGGGATTACTGGTCTCGAATTGTAAATCTATGGGGAGAACTATGGAAGGACGAGTTCTAAGGACCAGTTTATTATTTTGGCCACTAGGGGTCACTGGTCCCAAGGACTATTTTAAGTAATATTCTTATTTCCCAGACTGGCCATGGTTTCAAGCACAGGCCTAACTATTTTCAAATATGTGAGAATCAACTTAATCACTGTATTTAGCCAGGGATAGATTTAATTTTAGAAGTAAGAATGGAGAACAGAGTAATGTGGGCGCGACAAAGTCCCTTGACCCCCTTCCACGGGATGAAGGGGTATGAAAGAAGAGGCGGGTCATAGCGACAGAGGTAAAAAGGAATGATTTACGTATTTTTCGTCGTCCCCGTCAGCAACGTCATCAAAACGTAGTTTAAGTGAGCCAATAAGATAATTTAAACTTTTCGTTACGTGTTGGAGGGAGGAGCTCTATACTGGGCGGGCTATGAGTCGGACTGAAGTAAATACTAACCGTTCTCCATTCCTACTTCCAAAATTAAATCTATCCCTGATTTAGTTAAATTCCATGTTAAGTTTCTTACCTCCTACGCCCATCTTTGAAGAACACTTCAGATGACTTTCTGTTTTAGGAATAACCAACATGTAAATCAGGCAACCACATTTTTCCATATAATAATCATGAAGACATTGTTGTACGCAATTCTAGAAGAAAAAAAAATTAGATATAAAAGTAACTTCCCAACATTTTTTTTTCTTTTTCAAATAATAACTCGCCTCTCTACAACTTGGTAAAGATTTGTTATTTTTCCACATTATCGAGTAGTCTGTACAATTTGTGTGATAAGGCTTTGGTAAAAGAATCGTGGTCACCTAAGGAAAATGTTTTTAAATGCTCGTTACCAGATTGTTAACGAAAAAGTGTGGCGACTAGGGAGGCTGAGTTGTAACCTATCAATTCACGCTCGTGGATTTTATAGTTAAGTACCTTTGTAAGATGAACATGGTGAGTTGTTTCTGGAAATAATTCTTCAAAATCCTCACTTACAAATGGTATGTGTAAAGTACTGTGAACCCTATATTTAAGGGCGTTGTTTTTGTTAGGTTCCAGGAAAGTTTCGTTAAATAAACGCACAGCTACTTGCAACACTGTTCCAAATATGATAAAATATAATGAAATTGAACTGAAAGTTGAAATTAGTGATGGGCACTAACCGATCTGAGATCGGTATCGGTTGCCGAAATCGCCATTTAAAAATAAATATGTTCGAGCTTTAACCGATTCCTCGCTTCGAACTCAAATTAATAATTGGTTACCTTGTTGTGTTTAAATAATGAGTTAAAATCGGTAATCGGTAAGAGTTAAACTTCGATATCGGTTCCGATATCGACATCGGTTGATTTACCTGACCACCCCCCTGAACCGATTCAAACCTAACCCTAAGTAAACCTTATCCAACACACCATGGATGCGTCCCCAATTTTTAGCCACATCGTATGATGAACATCTACGATGAGGGTCTTAGTTTGACCTGGCCTGTTGGTGGTGGTGGTGTCGTGAAAGAGAACTGCCTTAGACAGTATAAAATTTTTCGATCGTCATTGAAGGGAGAGTGAATGGGAGAGAATTGTGGTGAGGTGATATTTTTCGTTCGTGTATTTTAAAAGGAAGGAAATTATGATAGTTAGGTTAAGCCATATACCCTCCCTTAAAAATTCCTCTTACCCGTCGACAATAAGAGTTTCACGCTCCCCTCTTTCAACATTCAAAGAAATCAAGGGAAATTTTGAAAGCAAAAGCAATTATTTACTGACGTTCTTTTTAGAATGGTCTTAAGGCACCGGGATATTACAATTATTGGGTGTTTTACCGAATTCTTTCTCTTTCAAACTCTTCTGACCATAAGTTCATGTTAGAAATTTATAAGAAGCGATAAGTGTGCATCGGCATAAGTTTATGTTGTAAACTCATCGAGGGGATAATCACTAAAACTACCCGTTCTTCGATTCGCCGGAATATTACAATTACGGCATAAGTAAATTAATACGGGTAATAATTCTATCAACGTTTAGGGTAGGGCATCGAGGGGCTATTCACTCTGATTTTATGCACGGTAATTTATTTAAGCATTGTAAAAGATATCGCTATTCACTCATTAGGGTAAAGTATAGAGGGGTTATCCACTCATTAGGGTAGGGTATAGAGGGGCTATTCACTCGTACGATGTGGCTACTATTACGAGCCCTTGGGTCGCCTTGTTAAATTTACTAACATCTGCTTTTGTTAACACGGTCTTCGAGAGGGTTATTTCTGTAATTGTAGGTTTTGCAAGCAGTGTATGGTCCATTGAAAGAGTTCTTATATCTGTAAATGAAACTGAACTTAAGTTTTATTTTATTTAATTTTTCAAAATACTCACTCGCACATAACGTTTCCTCTATAAGGTCGTTCAGTACAAAGGTTATGGAAACTGTAAGATCGCGAGCTGTGCGAAGATTTTTCTATCGTCTGATAAGTGGATATTTCTAGGTACCGAAGGATTTGCCTATCCTGAGATTAAAATTCCGTTGAAAAATTATAAATTAGAGGGGTTAAGATATTATCTTGCAAAACATGTACGCAAATGAAGCGCCCTACTTGCAAGTACTTATATAGGTGTTAACCATATTTTAAATTATTAAAAGAACGCGTGAACTTACTGTTCTGTTAACATTCAAGACCTTTCCAAAAACGTTTATATGGCCGGGGGCATCTTGTTGAAATGCTCCCACCATTCGCATATTAAGCTGTGGAGCGCGTGAGGTTTTTAGTTGGGGTTCATTCCGTAATGTTAAAGGAATAAAAGCTAATTTTCTTCATCAGGCCAGGTCATGAATTTATTCATTAACGTAATAAATTCATGGTTAGGTCTTATTTTAAAAATTAAAACGGCCATTAAATTGGGGTAACTGCTCTAGAGCTGGCGGAAGAATTGAATGAATCACAAAATAGCCATCGGACCATTTTCCGTTTTAATTTTGGAAAGGCCCATCCTATAAACATGAATTACCAAGCTCCCTTTGCCACTCGGTGAACAATAGTATTCGTTGTCGGGTTTACGACAAAAGACAACCTTGATTACCTTTAAAAGTAAAGTTAACTGTAGGTAATCTTCACACAAATGAGAGATATTCTAAACTAAGTTAGTTACCTATTATTAGCGCAGATTGTAATAGCGGGAAAGCTGATATTCACGGGATATTCAGTCGATAATTGAACGTTAGTTTCGAACTTATTGTACAGGATAAAAAACTGTCGCAGTTGGTAAAGACATCCGAAAAGGCATGAAAGCGCCAAAAGGATTTTGACGACCAAGTTCATATTTAAAACTGACTATCGCATTACGAACGTAAATATCCTAATTTTTGTGAGATGGTTACGTTACAGACCGTACTGCGCCTAAATGTCATCACTGTAACGTTCTTAACGATGATGACTTCTTACTTACCTGGGAATCGCGACATTTGTTAAAACACTCGTTAGGCAGAAAATCAATGGATCAAAAGTATACGTCGCGTTCTTTAAAATATAGTATTTAAATATTTATGTATGTTTGCTCGATGACGTTATTAATGGAAGTATTTGACTTGAAATATATGTAGCTCTGAAATATTATTTCTTTATGACCATCAGTGGTAGATAAATTTATAGAGTCCATATTATGACACTAATAAAATTTGCCTATCTTTGGCCAGGGTAAATGACAATCAATAGTAGTTCAATAGCAGGGATAGATTTAATTTTAGGAGTAGGAATGGAGAACGGTTAGTATTTACTTTAGTCCGACTCATAGCCCCGTATAAATTTCCTCCATCCAACACGTAACGTAAAGTTTAAATTATCTTATTGGCTCATTTAAACTACGTTTTGATGACGTTGCCGATAGGGACGGCGAAAAATACGTAATTCCTTTTTACCTCTGCCGCTATGACGCGCCTCTTCTTCCATACCCCCCCCCCTCCGTCCCGTGGAAGGGGTCCGGGACTTTGACGCTCGCCCACATTACTCTGTTCTCCATTCCTACTTCTAAAATTAAATCTATCCCTGATAATAGGCATCGAGTTCATTTCATCAGCAATATTTTTTCCTGAGAGAGAACAGAAATTTTACATCAAATTTCTTTATTCGAGAAAAAGCGTAGTCAAAGCTAACTGTGATTGGTTTAGACTAAATTGCAACTTTGATTACATCAAAATACACTACAGGAAACATCAAAATCCGTTATTAGTGAAAAGATAGTTTAAATCAAGAGATAATTTGATATTTATGTTGTTAAAGCATGACAAACACTTTAAACTTTTAATTTATCAAATCTCTACGAGATCCTTTTTATCGCCAGTAGAAAGGAGCAATTTGTTAATTTTTCTTTTGGGTTTTCCGTAGCGATCGTAAGCCAAAAGAACGATTTTTTTGAACCAAATCAAACTTGAAAATAACGAGGCTCCAAGCCAAACTCCCGTGAATCCACCGACGTAACTGAACAACTCTATATCCTAGTAAAATATCGACATTTCACTTTGAATTCTCGTAAAATAGAAAAACGGAAAACTCACGTCAATTTTGGGTTTATATTCGTAGATGGTGTGTTCGTTTTGGGTGTAGGACAGAATTATTTTGCTTTCTTTTTCGGTCGTATTCGATCTGTGACAGTTGAGTGTTAGGTATATCGTAAGTAACGTAGTAACAAGTTTGTCAAGACAAAAATATTAGCCACATCGTATGATCGTATAGTACGCAAATTAGAACAACGAGATCAATTGGAAAAACTTCTTCCCGGTCGGTTAAAATTTATAATATATACTTTTTGCCTCTCCTACCGCGAAGTTATATCTCCTGGCCTCAAATAAGATCATGACTCCTAGTTGAAGAGATAGAGAGAGAGACGAAGGGGCCCCTGTCTCTGACAAACTCTCCGAGACCAGGCTTGGAAATAAGGTTTATTTCTGAACTAGTCCTCCGGACCAGTGACCCCTGATGTCTTAAATATGAAACTGGTCCCGGGACCTGTGACCCTTCCCCTATTTATTTTTCTACTGGTCCCAGGACTTGTGGTCGTTCTCTCTTCTAAAAATATCTCTCTCGGCTTAGGGTTGTATACACAACTGGACTCATGGAGTCGAAATTTATGTTAAAATGAAAATAATTAAAGAGGTCCCCATATCAATTTTTAATAAAAGTAGGAATTAATAAACAAGTCATTGGGACCAGTGACCCTCACGTTTTGAATAAAAAAAGTGGTCCAAGCTATTAATAAACTGGTTTTTGACCTGTAAACCTGTCTTATTTCCTAGCCTGTCCGAGACTAGTCCTCTATTCGCGAGCGTTTCTTAGCAAGCGGTTTTACGCGAGGCTGCTTAGTACTGGGCTGGCGAGCGATAGGTCCGCGGTTAGATTCTCCGTGGAGGAAGAAAATTTAAAAATTATAATCTCTTCCCTGTATCAAGTTTAAAACTCCACCTGTGAACTGTAACGTTAACTAAAAAGAAAAATATTTTCTCTCGACGTTCAAAAATGACGAACGATACTGCCAAAGGCAGGACTGTGGCACTACTACTACAACAGGGCATATCAAACTAAGAGCCTCATCGTATACTACGATGTGGGTAAAAAAAATTAGGCACTTCAAATTTCCGTAGCCCCCTTATATTTCAGTTTCTATTGGCTTCAAATTGGTAAGCTACACTGTAAAAAAATACTTACGAAGTCACGAAATCTTGACTCCACATTCGTCTTGTAGAAATTCTTGTTGTGTATGTATCCTCTCTTAAATATTTAACAAATTATTTTATATAATTTATCTTACACATTTGTGAAAGCAACCGAAATTGTTCAAACCACTTTCTTTAATTTTACGTATCCCTAAGCCCTAACCATGCGTATCAAAACCAGTTCTTATTTTAATCTTACTTGCATTCCCTGGGACACGAATCCTGACACGCTTGTACTTCATCACACAGAGCTTCCATCGATGTAACTCTTTCGCAGAAACTGTAAATGTTGTCGGTATTCAAATCAGTTCTTATGAGACATAATTCGTGCAATTATAAAACATTAATTTTACCAAAAATTGCGTTTCTTAATTGTTTTAAGTGATCGTAATTTATCTTATGTCAGTTAATTGAAACGAAAACTAAATGGTGTCACATTTTTAAACCAGCGAGAAGTAAAATGACTGACGCGATAATTTTGCAGCCGTTAAGTGCGCAAAAAAAAATAATAGAAAAATAACACAGCATTAGTTTTACCAGGCATAGATTTAATTTTAAAAGTAGGAATGGAGAACAGAGTAATGTGGACGCGCGTCAAAGTCCTGGACCCTCTTCCACGGGACGGAGTGGTATGAAAGAAGAGACGGGTCACAGCGACAGAGGTAAAAAGGAACTACGTATTTTTCTCCGTCCCCGTCGGCAACGTCATCAAAACGTAGTTTAAGTGAGCCAATAAGATAATTTAAACTTTTCGTTACGTGTTGGAGGGAGGGGGTCTATACTGGGCTATGAGTCGGACTGAAGTAAATACTAACCTTCTCCATTCCTACTTATAAAATTAAATCTAGCCATGATTTTACTTTTTAAACTTACTGTCCTTTTGGATTTGTACATTTCTGGTCGAATTTCCATTCGGGAATTACAAGCATGTAATGCAAACAATTATTGCAACGTTGGAAAGCGTTGTCGTGAATACATTTCTGAACGCAATTCTGAAAAGAAGAAAAAAATATAAATAAGTTTTTATTATTTTAGAATTTAGATAAACTTCATAACTGTTGTCTTACGTCTCGGCTAACTGGTAGTGAATTGTTCTTTTTCCATTCCAAGGCGTAGTCGTGACATTTGGTGTGAAAAGGATATGGCAACAAAATCGTTGTAACCTATAGGTTCAAATTAATTAGCGTAAATAGCAATCATAAAATAATCGAAGCAACGTACTTTTTGTAAACGAACGAGATGAGCTTCGTCTGGAAAAATTTCTACATAATCTTCGACGATGTCTGGAATATGTAAATTGTTGTGAATTGCGTATTTCGCGGCGTTGTTTTCGAAGAGTTCCGTAAAAGTTTCGGAATTAAAGCCCAAGTCGATGGTCAAACCTGAAACGCAAAAAGAAAACCTTAAAGGCCGACTTCCAGAGAAAAGGGTTCTAGCTAACTGAAAGCCGAGCAATGTAGTTCTAGCAAACTGAAGATGATCAAATGAAATCCTTTTAAATTTATTTCGTCTCGAATTTTCTCTTTCCCCTGAAAGAAATTCTCTGTTGTGTATCTTCAGTTCGCTAGAACCACATAACACGGCTTTCAGTTAGCTAGAACCCTTCAAACTTTTACCCCAGTGGGGATTCGAAAATCGGCACGGTCGCTCCATTGTTAAGTCTCGATGCTCGGTTTTCAGTTCGCTAGAACATTTTTCGATTGAAGTCGGCCTTTAATTCACTTATAAAATCATTACCAGCCTCTTTTTTATTACCTTTGCTTCTGTTGAAATGTTGTTCTATGGGATTAGTTCTGTAGTTGTAAGTTCGACAAGCCGTGTAACGTTCAGAAAATGAACTCACGTAACTAAATTTAAAAGCAGAAAAATTTATTAATCTTAAATCTTTAATAGATCCTTTTGACCTACTGGCAGTTAGACTGGCTTGTAATTGGCTCGGCCGTGCAATTTTTAAACATAACGTTTTCCCCGTAAGCTTGGTAATTGTGAGAATTTTGTAGTATCACCGAACTGTTTGCATAGTCGAGGTAACGTCCAATATTCAAGGCCTGAAAAAAGGTAATCTTTTTATTGACATACAGATGTCGCTTATCTAGTAATAAATTGGACCAGGGATGGATTTAATTTCAGAAGTAATAATGGAGAACGGTTAGTGTTTACTTCAGTCCGACTCATAGCCCAGTATAGAGACCGTCCCTCCAACACGTAATGAAAAGTTTAATTTAATTTAATTGGCTCACTTAAACTCCGTTTTGATGACGTTGCTGACGGGGACGGCGAAAAATACGTAATTCCTTCTGTCCCTATGACCCGCCTCTTCTTTCATACCCCTCCGTCCCGTGGAAGGGGGTCCGGGACTTTGACGCGCGCCCACATTACTCTGTTCTCCATTCCTACTTCTAAAATTAAATTTATCCCTGATTGGACAATATAATCACAGACTTAGAATTAAAAGTGTTTAATGTTCTATCAAATTAACGAAATAATAGTTTTATGAAAATTAAAGCGAGGACTAATCACAGGATATTTATTAGTTACCGTTGTGTCTTCTTGTTCAGGATAGCACATATCCTTGGATAATTCACAAAATCTCTGTTTGACAATCCTAAATTCACAAAAATATTTAACATTTAAACTTCTCACAATCTGGAACATACCTGTTATTTGAGCATATTGTAATTGCAGGAAAACTGATGTTTTTCGGGTATGTCGTTGAGATTTGCACGGTTGTTTCTCGTTTATAAAACAATCTCAAGAAATCGTGCAATTGGTAAACGCATCCCGCGAAACAAAGTAAACAGAAAATTATTTGTATCGCTTTCTCCATGGCTTAAATTCAGACTAGATTGTTCTTGAACAATATTAACCACTAAATATAAATTCGCTTTAGAATTTTAAAAATATTTTCTGTGGGACATCGACAGATGGCGTTCATCGTATATGACATTAGTGTACTTTAAAGTATATTAAACATCTGTTCGAATCGTTTGGTTCACGTTAGCTTCATTTATCATTCAAGTTAAATATTAAAATGAACCTTTATTGTTCGTCATAGCTATTACGACTATAATATGCCAAGAAAAACAGATGTTTAAAAATACAGAAAGTAGCCAAGGCGTATGCATTTAAAAATTCGTAATTAAACATTTTTTAATGCGGAAAATTATTTAATTTTATTCGTAATAATTTACAATGTCATTTTACATGATAACCTCAAAATTTTTGGTGAATGGGAATTAATATGAAACTGTGTTGTGGCAGAGTGAATTAAGAAAAGGAGCGGAAGAAACACAATGAAGCTCAAACGAGCGGACGTGCCTTGAATAAGTGACAAGGGTTAAATTCATATGATGACAATCAAAAGCCTTCCAACGAGGGGAGAGCAAACGTTCCAGCCAGGAAGATCAGGCAAGGGCAGTTTGGTCTTGCATTATAACTGTCCGCCAAAAATCTCCCGTCGTCGGCGCCAATGTGTTAATGCGCAATTTTCTGACGCATGTTGCTGAAGCAGACGACAATTCTGCCTCTGACGTAGGGAAATGATGTGCTACACTCCGATCATGCGTGACTAAAACTAGATACGTGACCTGCTACGCTTCGTGAATTGAGACTTCTATACCGACGAAATTTCCCTCGCTTGATCTTCCTTGGACCCTGAACACGATTTGGCCTGTTACTTCTGATCACGTAGTTTTAGAGCTAAACCTTTCCCCTAAACCGGAGGTCTAAGAAAAGTTATCGCGAGGTGGCGAATGTGTCGCCCTTCTTCAGTATTGCTACACAAGAGAGGGGAGTCCCAAACCCCGCTTTTGGTTACATCCCAGGCTAGTTTAATGGACTTCTGCTGTTATTTTAATAGTTGAATCTTACCTGATGTGGCACCAATTGAATTAGAATTTACTGCTTCAACAACGCTTACGCTGAAATAACGAAGCGTTTATGTATCTAGCGTAAATGCGAAATTTTAGTTATACAAAATCACAGTCACGGATTATATATGTTGCAAACTTTATCGACTGGAAAATAATAGTCATGTGATAATATCTCTATAGATAATTTGGACTGATAACGATTCTGCAAAGTAAACAAGGCACCAGTGAGCACAAATAGAAAGGAGAGTCAAGATGTCTCTCACGCGCACCTACCTCGGCGCACAGCCGAGAAGTAAGACGTGACGTCCATAGGCGTAGAGTTCTATAGGCCCGTGGGGCCCGAGACCCTCTAAAAAATTTAGAAGTGGCCACGGGCCCCTCCAAAAATTTGTCATCCATAATACCTAAATCATGAAGATAACAAGTTGGGAAAACCAAAATATTACCTCTCCGAGTCAAGAGGACTACTTACAAACTCATTTACCCAGATATGGAAATGTTTCTTTTTTTTATGAACAAATACTGAAGTTAAAATTTATGAAATGTTAAAGCAGTATACAAAGCATAGCAAATATACTGTAAATCAGACGACATTTTACATCCAATAAGGATATACTTGTACACATTAAAATCATCCGATGGGGGAAAAACGGGAAATGAAGAGATAAAACCTTGGAGGGATATTACCTTTACGTGTTTGTAAAGGCCCAATTTTCTACTCCTCAACTGTATGCCCTCTATGTTCAAAGCCATATTCACAACAGGGTTGCCATGTAAACACTATCCTCTCGTTTCACCTCAACGACTTTCTTAGTTTGTCAACATGACTGTTAACGTTACATAACACCAAAGCTAATTTGTGGCTACACACACTGGAAGTAAATGCGCACCATAAAAAGCATGAAAACACGAAGCTATAATCCGATTACGATCAGACCTTTCACTGGACTGGGCTGCGTTCAGCAGAGCTCACCAAAAAAGACAGCGGATTTTGGAAAACGTTTACCGGTGAGCTCTGTCGTCAAAGCTTTTCTCCGGTCATCGGTGTTTTAAAAGTGACGCTAGCGCAATAAAGCGTGCAAGGTACCAAGGCTTAGCAAAAATTGTACGATAACATATTTATAGAGATAGATAACAACAACTTTTATAATTAAAATTAGAAACTAACATGTCTCTTAAAATTCTCGCGTGATCAACTGGTTTCACGCCAATTAAATGTTTTATTCACCTAGCTGAGAACTACGCGTTTTACGTCACGTTATCCAAAAACCCGACTATTTTCTTTGAAGACCACGCTGGCTCAGTGCTGAGCACCGTGATGTCACAATTCAAAAACAATATCCCGTTCTGTAGGTCACTGCTAACAGCGCTGAGCTCTGATTAACGCGGCCCAGATTTCCACTATGATTACAAAATCTAAGCCTAACTATTTAAAGGTGTATTTAACTTTCGGCTCACTCTGAACCGTTAATGTCTCTGCATTACAGAAACGAAAACCAAACGTTTACGTTTTGCTTCACTAAGCCTATTCACAAATTAAAGTACATTTGACCAATAAAGTAGCGTTCTTCTTATAATCACTTAAGAAAGGATTATCCTATAAACAGATGTAGTATAGCTTAAGTAATATATAAACATCCATTTCAAATAATAATATTAAAAAAAATCCTTGGAATATCAAAATGAAACAGAGCTTTAAAGCTACAAAAGTACTAAATGCATCGTAATTACGAAAAAGATTTCCACATATTCACTTTATATTATGGAAAAAGTGAATATTAAGGTTCTGTAGGATTTCTTAACACATCAAAACAAAGCGAACTGCTAACTCGGCGCACTAGTGTGACAACGGACAGACACACACAGACAAAAACAAAGACTGCTTTTTAACTCTTTCCGCATTAATTTTGAATTGAGAAAAGAGATTATCTTAAATATTAAAATAAATATAATTAATATTTAATATTTTCTTCGTTAGTTGTTCGCCTTATTGTGCGTTACATCGTTTTAAAAAAGAATAATTAAACAAACTTGAGAGACTTAACTATTATTGACGTTTGAAATGAAGCATCCTCCTGTTGCTTCGCCTTACACAAATAGGTAGTATATAAAGGATTCGAATCGCTGCTGTAGATAAGAACATCGCAATTGCGTGAACCTTGGAGGAAGACCCGTCCATTGGAAGGCTAGACGTTTCTCGTAACCCTAGCCGATCGCCGCGTATGTCTTAACCTTAAGGATGATGGTGGTGTTAGAAGCCAGGTGTACAGACTGGTGTCCATGTGGGATGGACAAAAACAAAGACCAGAAGATGGTGGTGTTAGAAGCCAGGTGTACAGACTGGTGTCCATGTCGGATGGACAAAAACAAAGGCCAGAAGATGGTGGTGTTAGAAGCCAGGTGTACAGACTGGTGTCCATGTGGGATGGATAAAAGCCAAGAAGATGGTGGTGTTAGAAGCCAGGTGTATAGACTGGTATCCAAGTGGAATGGACAAAGACGAGAAGGTGGTGGTGTTTAGAAGCCAGTAAGTACAGTCTGGTGTCCATGTGGAATGGGCGAAAGACTAGAAGATGGTGGTGTTTAGAAGCCAGTAAGTTCAGACTGGTGTCCATGTAGGGTGGACAAATGAACAGAATTGTTAGATAGGCAATGGAGTAATAGCCTCTTAGTGGAATACAATTTCCGGGACTGTAAATGCTGTCTGGAAATTGATTACACGTTTGCTCCGATTTGCAAACTGCGAACGCGGTCACGTGGGTGTAACAACGGACAGACAGACACGTCGAAATTAGAACCTCTCCGTGACATACGTCACTCGGAGAGGTAAAAATAATTTTTTATACGCATAACTGAGCGCAAAAGAAGCAAAACCCACCTCAGAGGCGTGTTTACCGAACAGAATAGTTTTATTTTGTTCGGTTAGAATATAAACAAGACGACACAAGGGCAGGGCTCGTAATAGTAGCAAAGGCGCATAGATAACCAGAAAGTGAAGAACGAGAAGACCCTCCCTACGTGAAAAACCGTTCCATTATTATTTCTAAATCGAATCAAGTGTACTATACTATAACATAAGTGAATCATATTACAGTTCCCTATAAGTACTGGACGTAGGTTATGCTTTTGTAAACAGCGTTTTCTTCCAAGACATCCAAGCCCGCCATCTATAGCTCAGTTTTACAAGTATAGTTTTCCCATTAACCCGGATCTTGAGTTAGGTTAACCCACGGAAGTTCCGGTTGATGATAACGGCTGTCAGACCGCCGTCAGTGTCGTGATTAGTGTGAAGCTTATTATCGCGTTATAAATTTGATTTAGAATGGCTTATGTCGTTATAAATTTGATTTAGAATGGCTTATGTTAGGATCAATGTAACTAATTGCAATGGTTGCATACCCACATTAAAGAGACATCTGAACACGATCTATATGATATTAAAAGCACTTAACCGTAAGCAACTAAAAAAAGTTTTGTAAAACTGAAAAATATTGACCAGCATCTTTCGCAAACGGAAAACGTTAAAGCATTGAAAAAATTTGTCACACTTAAAAAAGGAAAACAAATTTCTTTGTCGACGCACATAACCTTTAATTAGTAATAAATCGGTCCAACTATCCCCGCTAAAAACCTTTAAATCGATCGGTGGAAGCTTAGCTCAGTGCTGTACTAGTGATACATTAAAAATATTCTAGCATGATGAAGGCTATTTTGATAATTTGAATTCATATTAATTTCCTTTTCAACACAAGCGTTTAAAAATACCTATAGACCGCCAATTATTTTTTAAAATCGGAAAAATAAAGTGGACTTCTACTATTATATTCACAACCCAACACTTTGTATGGAACAACTTGTTTCCTTCCGCGCTCTTCTCTCTCAAACCTTTCATCATTGGCTACCAGCCTACCACTTACTTCCGTTTGCTTCGCCCGCTTATTAAAAATTACTTTCGCGCCAAAATCATTCCTCTGTTTTAGTTGACAAATTTGCCGCTGCGTTTCGCATATACCCTTTTCTCTTCAGTGCTAGGAGACAATGCTGATGCACGGCGATGTTATATCGTCCAGTACTTCTAGGGAGCTGTAATATGATCCACTTCTGACTATAACCAAAGCTTAACGAAAAGGTAAAAGCGATAGATGGTGAAAAAATAGTAAGATAAAATATTGAGTCCCGCCCCCGTTTCCACGCCCCCCACCAAAAATAAATAGGGGAAAGTGTCGGGCTGCCATATTTTCCTGCCTTTGCCTTAGCTTGACATGCATTTCGAGACGCTCAAGCGAGCGAGAGGTTTTTAAAATGGTATCAGCCAATCAGATTTGTAGTTGATGATGTCATTCTTCCCGAGAATAACGCTCGTTCGCCACCAAACGGGAGAATTTGGCATAGGCGTATCTCAAGGAAGAGACCTCCGCGCTCCGTTCTATTTTGTTGTTTAGTGTTATTTTCGCGTTTGAACGAGGTTAAAGTTTGTTTAGAACGTTAGCACGCCGAAATTAAATTAAAATTGCCGCGGATGTTCTTGAAATCATCATTTAATTATAAAAAACACATCGTTAAAATACTTTAGAATTTCGTTTAAACTTAGGCCCTGGGTTGTCATTATAAGCTAAAACGTTTTAATATTAGTAAATAACATCAATATTAGCAAACTAAATTAATACAATCATGTACATCATCAAATTAAATTGTGGCGATAAACCGCAGTGGCCACGGTTAGCCTCAGTCAAAAGCGGCTAATGTAATATAAAACCGCGCTATTTCTTCACGCGCAATATCACAAATTATCTTAGGTACGTGGTGAATAGGCGAGGGGGATGAAACAGATTTCGCGAGTATGCATTCACCCCTCCAAATGCATGACACAGACGAAGGAGAGAGTCCGACACTTTTCCCTACACTGGACGTGTCTGTGTGCAAAGGTATATGCAATATCCTGTATGAATTTTCAGTTCCCAGAAAGCAATACTGGCTTCTACTCCGTTATCATCGTTGGGATTAAGATGTATGGGGGAATCGGGTAGGGATATGAGAAACGTCAAGCCTCCTGCCAATGGCAGCCAGTTCTTCCACCTAAGGTTCACGCAACTGCGACTTTTCATATCATTTACTGTGAATCAATCGCCTTATATACACTAAATTTCCAAAAAGTGGCATACACTTCAAACGACAACAATAGCTATGTTTTAAATGATTTTAGGAATAAAGTTTCTTGAAACGACTTAACTAAAATTTTGTTCATAAAAAGGCAGGGAGTTAGGCGATTGGTTGGAGGTACTTATTTAGAATTATCCATGAAATCTCGAAATACTAATTTTTATTTTAAAATCCTTCGGAGACTGTATTTCTTGAATTGGTCTTGCAATTAGTAGAAGAATCGAAAAAATCACTTTATTTTCCACTTCACCCTCCCTTTAACAGATTATCAGTTGCTATATTATACTGATTTATTTACACCCTGTACATATTTTAGCTGATAAACAAAAATTGCATCAACAAAGATTAGGCATATATCATTAAGTTTTATCCGTATCTCTATGGTTTTATCAGCTGTCGCAAAATTCTTTAAACAATTTATGTTGAACAATTTATGTCAGACCTTGAATTCCGGTTTTTCCTTCTAATCGTATTGTGTCAAAAAGTTTTTTTCTGGGTTAACGTAAAACGAGGCCTCACAGGCGGTTCAAACGGAGAAAAGTAAAGTTGTTAAAAATGTTTTCTCTTTTGTTAGAAGTTATCGTGTCTGGAATTATTTTATTATGCACCTCTTATTGGTAAGTATTTTTTTTTATAGATTTTTGAACTTTAAGACTCTTCTTAGTGCTCTTCTGATTTTCAAATCAAATAAAATCCACGGACGAAGGAAGAACCAGTGAGCACAAATAATGGAGAGTCGCACTGTCGGAGAGACCAAATTTTCCGTCACCCCCCCCTTTCAAAAACGTTACCAGGGCCGGAAATAAGAAAAATTTCCTATAGGACACGTGTCCAGTGACCCCCTATTTGACTGGAAAATTTATTGGACATTGTCCACTGCCGTGTGCATAAATAGTGTCGCATCTTCATAATCAAGCTATCAAAAACTTCGGAAAATTTGTTGGTCAAAATGTCCAGTGAGTGCCCCTAAGTTTTTAAAAAAATTATGGGACATTTTAATATTTTATTGGACAATTTCCAGTATCCAGTGCTTATTTCCGGCCCTGCTCTCTAGGAGCGTGCCGCACATGCGCAATCGGCGCAACGGAGAGGGAAAAAATCGGAGAAGTTTGTTTACGTTTCGGCCAGTATTACGGCCGAGGTGTCTCTAACCGTGTTTTCGGGTTTACCCTTTTGAATTTTCTTCTCAACGGAACACGTGACGTCCTATTCCTCGGCTGAGCACCGAGGTAGGTGCGCGTGAGAGCCATGTTGGCCTAATGTTATAATTACCTTCCTCCATTTATCTTTGACCCTCCTTTCTATATGTACTCACTGGTCATAGACTTTTGTAGTTTACTCTGCAGGGAGGTCTAGTATATAACAAATTATGGGTGTAAAATATAATTTAATAATACATGCTTATATTAAGGTTTTACATATGGAAATTCCATTATTGGGCTGGAAAAAACATACCGTCAGCTAAACCCATTCCCATTTTGGGTTCCTCTTCAGCTGTATTTTGGGGCACGGTATTAAATATAAATTCTATATTCCTACTGTCATAAGTTTATAAGTGATATGTTCCGTTCCATATGAATGACGCTTCCAATACTTCGTAATGCTTACTGAGAAACTTACAGCTAGAGATAACTAGTTCTAGGAGAACGACGGAAGCGAGTCAATTGAAGTCCTACACTCGGTGCAGTTAATTAATTTTGCAGGACTTCCATCTAGGTCCTATTTAGTCTGCATTACTAAACCTTTGACAGCAGCGCCTGATCACCAGGCGTATCTCGCTTTACCTCGAATCTATGACGTACGTCAATCACTTCATAACAAGCTCTCATGATAAACTTATGGATTATATCTTATGAACTTATGGTGCTGTACATTTACAACCAACTGCAAATGAAGTTGCCTTTCTTTACAGCCCGTTTATGCAATTGATGGAGAACTATGCAAAAAATACGGGAAGATTTTTGGGTAAGCCTCTGTGGAATTTTATTCGATTTCTTATTTTATTAATTTAAGCCGAAGTACGAAACTGGTTAAAAAGCCCGTAACAACAAAGTTTCGCCGTAAAGCTCAGCGGATTCATACACCGCTTAACTCCCAAAGAAATAGTTACCCCATTTTTTAGCGCCCACGCGCATTAACTTCCACACTTCCGGTTTAGCACTATTTTTATCTTGTGATTTTGGGAGCGAAAATGGCTCACGTCTGCTTCTGTCGGAACGGTGTAAATTAAGCCTTGGCCAAGAACTTGGCTTTTAGTCGGGGTTTCTAGTTTTCTACAAAACATTTAAACGCTCGTCAATGATGTTTTGTTGTGATATGTGTGAGTGAGAATTCCGTGGTTAAATTAAAACAGTTTGGACAAATTTATTCCCAGTATCTTTAATATAAGAATTGCAACGTGTTTCTACGTCCACCATATCGCCATTTTTCTTTTCGACGGAGGTCCCAGCCAACGGAAGTTTTGGAACGAAAACCAAGGAGCATAGATACCACTACGATATACTGTAAGGTTGTATTCCATAAACAGGCTAATCCTTTCTATGCGCAACGACAGAATCTTTTTGTTCGCGATTTCTACCATTAGCTCAATGGCCAGTTTCATATTTCCCCCCGAAGTGGGGTTATTATGAACTCCTGATATAATCAAAAGTTCATAGATAGAAACAAAAAGTATACTTCTTTTACAGTTCAAAGGGTTTGGCTGTAGACGTTAAATAAAATAAGTAGCAAATGACCCTCCCCTGAACATCTATACGGACCAACCAATCAGAGTAGACCTTTTATTAATTTGAGGTCAAATGTTTATAGAAAATAGTGCTCTATGGTGGAGATTCTTGGTACTATTTTGAACCTATTCTGTTCTAAGGTCGTTGCAGAGTGGGTTGATACCGAGGGGTCGGTCATTCACGAAATCCCGTACGCTACCCGCGAAATCCACCCTATCAAATCCGAAATCAGTAACAAAATCAGAAATCCGGAAAGAAATCAAAAGTATTTTTGCTTATTTCGAAATCCCATAAAAAAATCCGAAATCAGTACCAAAATCACAAAATCAGTAAAGAAATCTCAAAATCAGTAAAGAAATCTCAAAATCAGTAAAGAAATCTCAAAATCAGTAAAGAAATCACAAAATCAGTAAAGAAATCAGTAAAGAAATCTCAAAATCAGTAAAGAAATCACAAAATCAGTAAAGAAATCACAAAATCAGTAAAGAAATCACAAAATCAGTAAAGAAATCACAAAATCAGTAAAGAAATCACAAAATCAGTAAAGAAATCACAAAATCAGTAAAGAAATCACAAAATCAGTAAAGAAATCACAAAATCAGTAAAGAAATCACAAAATCAGTAAAGAAATCACATAATCAGTAAAGAAATCACATAATCAGTAAAGAAATCACAAAATCAGTAAAGAAATCACATAATCAGTAAAGAAATCACAATATCAGTATAGAAATCACAAAATGAGAAGCAAAATCACAAAATCAGTAAAAAAAATCATAAAATCAGTAAAAAAAATCACAATATCACTAAAGAAATCGCAAAATGAGAATCGAAATCACAAAATCAGTAAAGAAATCGCAAAATGAGAATCGAAATCACAAAATCAGTAAAGAAATCGCAAAATGAGAATCGAAATCACAAAATCAGTAAAGAAATCACAAAATCAGTAAAGAAATCACAAAATCAGTAAAGAAATCACAAAATCAGTAAAGAAACCTCAATATCAGTAAAGAAATCACAAAATGAGAATCGAAATCACAAAATCAGTAAAAAACATCACAATATCACTAAAGAAATCATAAAATCAGTAAAGAAATCACAATATCACTAAAGAAATTACAATATCAGTAAAGAAATCACAAAATCAGAAACAAAATTCACGAAATCCAAAATCAGAAAAATCTCAAAATCGGACGAAATTACGGGAAAACTATCAAAATCCGACGAAATCACGGGAAAACTGTCAAAATCCGACGAAATCACGTGAAAACTGTCAAAATCCGATGAAATCACGGGAAAACTGTCAAAATCCGACGAAGTCACGGGAAAAATGTCAAAATCCTGCGAAATCTCGGGAAATATCGCAAAATCCAGCGAAATGCGTTGGATTTTTTCGAACTTTCAAATCAAACAAAATCCGGCGAAATCAAACGAAATCCGAAGAATTCGAATTGGATTGCAAAATCCCGTACGCTTTTTCAAAGACGTCCGACCCCTCGATTGACACTGTTCTGAGGGTAATGATGGTTTCTCACATTGCACTGAGCGAGCTAGCTTCAATGAAGTTTAACTTTTATTTTTATTCATGACCTTTTGAAGTTTTGATATAAATCGCATCTATTTATGATTTACAATTTGCGTTGAAATGATTGTTATTAACATTTGTAGGGCATATGCTCTTGGTCAACCCGTTATTTACGTAGCAGATCCTGAATTGGTGAAACTAATTTTGGTCAAGGATTTTCCATTGTTTTCTTCTAGAAGGGTAAGTTTTTTAACAGTTAAACTAACAATAAAAATCATGGGCTTCGATGGTTTACTGACCCTTGTGTCCTAAAGGTCAGAAAACAAAAGATTTTGAGGTTAATGTCACCCTTGGGGTGAATACGTTCCATCAGGGTTCGAATTGTATTACTTAAACTGCGCCTCCCAACCACAAGCTAAGCTTAAAATGGGAGGCTTAAATGTGCACAACTATTCTTCTTTATATAGCATTTTCAATATTTTTTGAATTACAATTACATTAAAAAAAATTAGAAAAAACTAGTTGGAAAAACCAAAATATTACCTCTCTGAGTCAAGACTTATTAACCTAGATATAGAATTATTTCTCTTTTTTCGAACTAAAAATTTGCGAATTATTAAAGCAGTATTCCAAGCATAGCGAATATACAGTAAAGCAGACGACATTTTACATCCTATAAAGATATGTCTTGGACACATGTAAATCAGTCAATGGGGGAAATAACCAGAAATGAAGTGTATAACTTTAGGGAGATATAACCTTTATGTGTTCGAAAAGGCCCAATATTCTACGCATCAACTGTTAACACTATGTTTTCATATCTACATTCACAACTAGTTTGCTGTATAAACACTATGGTTTCGTTTCACCTCAACGATATTCTTAGTTCGCCAACATGAGTGTTAACGTTAAATATCACCAATACTTACTTGTGGTTAGACGCATTGATTATCGGTGATTATGGGAGATATCTGATTACCTTTGATTACCCGCACAAGAATGATTGTGATGACTGTTGATTTTCTAAGAATTCTAGAAATCAAGTAATCGATTTCTGCGGTTTTGTACACCTGATTATTCAAGTGACTAACACATTGGTTTTCTCTACGCAGAATGGTCTTATACTTAGAAGAATCGATTAAAAAAATCACTTGTTTTTCCACTTCACCCTCCCTTTAATTCGCACCATGAAATCATATTACTGAATTTCTTGCAGCTTTTCAAATTCGACGACCCAATCCTGGACAATTTCATAACAAGCATTAAAGGCGACGAGAAATGGAGAAACGTTAGAAATACTATAACACCCGCATTCTCATCTGGCAAATTGAAAAACGTGTGTTCAAATTAATACAAAACACTATAAGTTTATAAGTGATATGTCCCATTACATAAGTATGACACTCCCTATATACTTCATAATGCTTACTGAGAGACTTACATCTCGAGATAACTAATTCTAGCAGAACGGCGGAAGCATGACTTCCATCTAGGTCCTATTTAGTCTGCATTACCGAGCCATTGACAGCAGCGCTTGACCACCAGGCATATATGTCGCTTTAGCTAGAATCAATGACCTACTTCCGATGGGGTCCGGTACGCTTCTCGCAAAATCGCGAAATCTTTCACAGAAAATCACGAAATCTTTGAAGAAATCACGAAATTACGAGATAAAAGATGAAATTCCGAAATCTTTGGCGAAATCGTGAAATCAAGAAGAAATCACGAAATCATGGGTGAAATCGCGAAATAAACGAAGAAATCACGAAATCTTTGGCGAAATCCCGAAATGAAAGACAAAGTCTTTGGTGAAATCGCGAAATCAAAGAGGAAATCCAGAAATCTTTGGCGAAATCGCGAAATCAAAGAAGAAATCACGAAATTTTTGGTCAAATCGAGAAATATTTGCGAAATCACGAAATTTTTGGTCAAATCGAGAAATATTTGCAAAATCACGAAAATTTTCTCGAAATCACGAAATCCCGTACGCTTTTTTAGGAATTTCGGACCCCTCGCTTACTTCAATCACTGCATCACAACCTCCAGTTTGTAACCAGTGACAAACTTATGGAATAAAGCTATCACTTATGAACTTATGAGAAGGCTTATTATTCTGTGATTTTTGTTAAAATTTAATTTCACACTATAGATGATACCAATTATAACGGATTGCGCAAACATTTCAACTTCGAATTTTGAGAAATACGCCACGAATCAAGAATATGTTAATGCCAAAAAGTAAGAATAAAGTATTAATATCAATAGCATATCATACGCCCAGAAATCCATGAGCTAATAGCTTAAGTCAGAAGTGAGATGAGACCAGAAATACTGAGCTAACCAATTCTTCACTCGGCGAAATTGAATATTCTTGGTAACACACCAACGGTTGGCCCTCTGGTAGCGGTTTCTGAATTTTCCCTCCAAAACGTGAGACGCTCGTGGTGGTAGACGGCCGAACTAGATTCCAGCACCCGCGTCCGTGATCTGCAAATTTAGGTTGAGGGGAAGGGGGTAGGAAAGGTTTTTGGAACTCGACCAATTTTTTTCTCTCTCTAGTTTTAGCGCGTGGGAAGCGGCATAAAATCCTCAAATTTGTTCACTAGTGCCAGGATCTACTATCAATGCTAGAGCCCTTCACTTCTAGTCTCATCTCACTTCTGCTTAAGTTCATAAGACATGTTGGCCTTCACTTTGTCACTGGTTACAAACTGGAGAGAGCTTGTCATGAAATGACTGAAGTAGGTCGCTTTACCTCGAATCTAGGACCTACTTCAATCACTGTTTTGACCAGCTCTCTCCAGTTTGTAACCACTGATAAACTTATGGGACATAACTTATGAACTTATGTTAATATTAAACTAGATTGTACGGAAACTACACCTTGGATGTCATTGCTAATGTCGCCTTCGGAACGAGGCTGGATTCGCATAATGATCCTGATAATAAGTTTGTCTATCACGCTAGCAAGATTTTCAGTCAAGAATTTTCGTTAGCATCCATTATCGTCTGTAAGTATATTTATAATACCATAAGCTAATGCTCTTCTTCCTTAAAGGGAGTGCGAATTTACAATTTCATATCATATTTTCAAAATATCAAGTTTTTAATATAATTGAACCAAAGTTTCTATTTATAAAATCCATTGAAAAAGTCACGAAAACTCAGTTTCGATATATCAATAATTTTGTCTTGTCGAGCTTGTTCGCCCGTTTGATGACATCACTATGACGTGATATTTTTGAATTCACAGAAATTAATTCTATCTTTTGTTATATAAATCAGAGGTTTTTCAAACGAAGCTTCTCATTCCCTTTAAGTAGCCATTAGAGAGTTTAAGCATCCCCTAAACGCGTACGTGTAGCTACCTTCCACAGTGCATTAGACCAATGCATTGTCAAAGGTGGCTACACGTACGCGTATAGGGGATGCTTAAACTCTCTAATACCTCAGAGCCTAAGAAAAATCGGGCGCCAAAAATACGAAAGAATTTTACCTCTCCGAGTGACGATGATATCACGGAAAGGTATTACACTGGACGTGTCTGTGTTTCACAGCGTTCGCAGTTGGAAAATAGCAGCTAACGTGTTCACTGATAGCAAGTTTTGGATTCTACTCCATTATCATCGTTAGGGTTTAGAAGTAGGCAGCGATGGGCTGGGTATACGAGAAACGTCTAGCCTCCTCCTAATGGTGGCGCTTCCACCAAAGGTTCACGCATTTGCGAGTTTTCTTATCATTCATTGTGAATCAATCGATCGCCTTACCAGGGAGTAAGGAACGTTAGAGGGAGTTTTGATCTAATGCTAAAAAAACCGTCATACAGTGGCAAATGGTAAAGAAAGTGGGGGGTAGGAATTTTTATCTCCGTTCCTCAATTTTTTCTAACGCGCAGGCGCGAGTGACGTCGTTTACTACCGCCAGCAGAGAGAATTTAAAAATTCTCTCTGCAGCCAGCGCCAGCTTCCGCTTCCATCGACTGCTGCCCCACTCACTCTGTTCGACTCGCCGTCGAGTTAACCGGGAAGCCCGGAAGGCGAATTTGCGGTATCGTTCGGTAGACGTTATAAAATATTCAACGTTTTAAAGCTCAAGTTTCGAAATTTTTTGAGACATTTGCCAAGTCTTCAACTAAATATTATAACATTTTCTTTAAATTTCAACATAAATATAGCTCTGAGAATAAAATTAGACACGAAAACTACACTAAGCCTTGGTTAGATATCATCGGCTGAGGCCGAGCGGCGCATCTCGAGCCGCCGGCGGCCGGGCTTGCCGTAACGGCGAGAACAGAAAAATACCTCGTTAAAAAACAGATGCACGACGGTTTTAAAATTTGACGCATGCGCGCGGACACCGCGTTGAGTCCCCGAGTCAGCGCCAGAGAGAGACGATTTTAGCCACGAATCTAACGAACGCGCCTATTCACTTTAATACTCCCTCTAACGTTCCTTACTGGCCTTACATACCGTAAATTTCCAAAAATTGTTAAAGAGGCATACGCTTGAATTCAAACGTCGCCAATAGCTATGTTTAAAGGGATTTTAGGAATAAATATTCTTAAAACGATTTAACAGTAATTAAGGTAAATGACTGACGATTAACATAACTAATAACAATTATATTTATTTATCTCTTAATTGCGTCTCGACTCGGAGAGGTTTAATATGTTTTGCCAACTTGTTCTGTTTAGATTTGATTTGCGATACATACTTTTGTAACCCAAGCGTATAAGGCGTTGGATTTAGACGCTACTTAAAAGAAATGTAATAATTAGCTGCAAACTAATTGAATCAGAATTAGCAATATGATAAATATTTATGACTAAATAATTAGAATTACTTCTAAATTAGCAGTAAGGTAACTAAAATTCAATTACCATTTTCAATTAGTAAAAAAATCCAATCTATATCTACATAAATATTAGGCCTGTGCGAGTCCAGTTTTTTGGGCTTCGAGTCGAGTCTCGAGTCCTAAAAAATCTCTTATAGAATAGGCCTGTGCGAGTCCAGTTTTTTGGGCTTCGAGTCGAGTCTCGAGTCCTAAAAAATCTCTTATAGAATCTCGAGTCGAGTCTTTTAACTGGTATCGAGTCCTCGAGTCCTAAAGTAAGCACGGGAAAGCTAGGCCACTATGTAACGTAGATTTGTGCGTGCTGACAAGAGACGAAAGAAAAATAAATTCTTTATCCATGATAAATATTTTTGGACTTGATATGGTGTTAAACCTCGGTTCGAGTCCTCCTCGAGTCCAGTAGTGATGATTTTTGAGGACTCGAAACTGTTCTCAAGTCCTAAAATTTTGATTTTCAAGTCTCGAGTCGAGTACTCGCCTTTGATCGAGTACTCGCACAGGCCTATTATAGAATCTCGAGTCGAGTCTTTTAACTGGTATCGAGTCCTCGAGTCCTAAAGTCAGCTTCAAAACTACGTCTCAAGCCCAGTGTCGAGTCCTGATAAATTATATCAAGTCCCAGTCGAGTCTTAATAAATTATTTTATGTCAAAATCAAGGCTAAATATTTTTATCTTTAATTTTTTACTCTTCATTTGTTCAAATATCACCACTTGGATATAAAAAGTAACAAACGTCAATAAACACAATTTTAGCTTTGGTTTTGGTTTGTTCTAGCTGACGTCAAATTTTTGTCCTATCAACTGTCTTCTCTAAAATCTAAATCGGTAAAACCCCACTAGATACCGCGCTTTACTTAAAATTCCGGGTCACCGAGTTCAGGTTAAATACATGGATAAAGGATGAGCGTGAGGAAATTTGTTTTCGCGCTAGAGGGTTGGCAACTCCCTATCTATTCGATATATACTTTGATGCAGCTTCGGTTGTCAGCACGGGAAAGCTAGGCCACTATGTAACGTAGATTTGTGCGTGCTGACAAGAGACGAAAGAAAAATAAATTCTTTATCCATGATAAATATTTTTGGACTTGATATGGTGTTAAACCTCGGTTCGAGTCCTCCTCGAGTCCAGTAGTGATGATTTTTGAGGACTCGAAACTGTTCTCAAGTCCTAAAATTTTGATTTTCAAGTCTCGAGTCGAGTACTCGACTCGAGACTCGATCGAGTACTCGCCTTTGATCGAGTACTCGCACAGGCCTAATAAATATATGTAAGTCCTGACTGACTGACTGATAATCAACGCCCAGCCCAAACCGCTTGCTCTAGAAGGCTGAAAAATTGCAGGAACGTTACTCATAAGTAGCAGGCACGTACCAAGAAGTTATATCAGTATCTCAGAGAGAAGATATAAATTCGCCAGATTTCCAGCTTTATCTCCAGTCCTAACGTAGGTCCGCAGTCAATCCCCGTCTCTAAATTACAACCAGCATCTCATTGGTTCTTGAAAACTCACGTCAGCGCGATGACGCGAGTGAGGAAAATTTCCGACTGACGAGAGCGAAATAGCCCGGCGCCTCCTTTTACGTCCCCCCTTGTATTTTGAAAGGGGGACTGGGACTATGGCGCGCGAATACAAAGGCATCTTATATCTTCTCTCTGAGATACTGATATAACTTCTTGCACGTACTAAGAAAGATTTTTCCTATCCACCGCCATTTTAAGAAATGGCGCCCAGAAATGTAAAAAAATTTCTATTCAACAAAGTTCGCGCGTTTCAACCGATTTCGCAAATATTTAGCACACTGGATTCCCTTAACCTATAGACGGGATGAATGGTCTTTGGGTTCGATTTGTTGCCATCTTTTTAAATGGCGGCCAAAAACTTAAAAACCCTTCTTTATGGAGTAATGTCCGTGTGAAAAGTAATAAAAAATGTCCCGACGGGCTGACGGGCAACTCCGAGTACCTTCGCCCCTACCGTGCTACAAAAATATTAGTCATCAGTAAAATCTACCCATTCTTTACATCAATTTCATTCAAGTTCTTATTACACGCGAGCGACGCCGCGGGTAACAGCTAGTTAATTATAATGTTAATTAGCTAACTAATTATGTAGCACAGCTCTGCGCTACTACTATAAAAGTTATCTTTCTTAACAGTTGCATTTCCCAAACTGGCAAAACTTTTAGGAACTAGTTTTTTTCCACGTGACACCACGGACTTCTTTAAAGACACAACAAATAGCATCATAGACAGAAGGCTAAAAGCAAAAGAGGTACATCTGATCAGGGATTCATATAATTTTAGAAGCAGGAATGGAGAACAGAGTAATGTGGGCGCGCGTCAAGGTCCCTGACCCCGTTCCCGGGACGGGGGGTGGGTATGAAAGAAGAGGCGGGTTATAGCGACAGAAGTAAAACGGAACTACGTATTTTTTGCCGTCCACGTCAGCAACCTCATCAAAACGTAGATTAAGTGAGCCAATAAGATAAGCACGAAAGACCTTTACTGTTTCCAAATTCACAGCCCCATCCCTTCCCCCGATGCTATGCTAGAGAGAAGTCGGTTTGTACACTGGGAGACGCGCGTTTTCCGGTTCCTTTAGAGATTCAGAGTTCATGTTCAGCCAATAGCTGTTTCTCTCCCAATAGGGCAAATTTCGGCGTACGAGTCGCGCCTAAACCGGAGGTCTGAATAAAGTTATCGCGAGGTGTATTGCTACACAAGGGAGGGGAATCACAAACCCTTCTTTTCGTTTTACTTCCTAGGCTAATTTAATTGACTTCCGGTCGGACTGAAGTAAAGGCTAACCGTTCTCCATTCCTGCTTCTAAAATTACATGGATCCCTGATCTAATTCATAGTTGAAAAACTTTGCAAAAAAGTATAATTATTGGACGCATGCTCTCTTGTAGGTTCGACATGATTTTCTCCAATTAATGATGGACAGTATGCAAGCCGACACGGAGCCAGCCGAAAGTAAAGCAAACGTAGATCCAGACGGAAACACTTCACCCCTTCAGAAAGTGGAACAAATTAAACGAAAGCGTAATATTTTGATATGTGTAAAGCATGGTTTTCACTTGATTGAAAAAAAAAAACTGCTTTGCGTCTGGACGTAAAACGTAAGATTTGTATATTAAAGGGAATGCGAATTTACAATTTAATATCATATTTTACCACGAAAGAGGTATAAGTCGCCACTTTCAAAATATCAAGTTTTTAATATAATTGAACCAAAGTTTCTATTTTTAAAATGCATTGAAAAATAACGAAAACTCAGTTTCGATATATCAATAATTTTGGCTGCGTTGAATGCGCATTCGCCACTGAACGATTTTCGGAACTCCCGGTTTGACGTCACGATTGTAAGCGAAGAGGCATCGAAGTCATCGGCTGTAAGAGCCGATTACTCCGTTGAGCATCGCAATTTGTGACGTATCAGCAATGGCAGAAAGTTATATCCCTGAATGATTTCGAGAAGCTAATTTGATGGATAATTTCGAAACTATTTATAAAATCGGTGTAGCAGCGACTGAATGCGAAAGAATGTCTGATAGTATTTCATGAAATTTTTTCGATTATATCTTTGAAGTTTAAAAAGTTATTGGGTTTTAAAGCTTAAGCCTTGGCTAAGTTACTGGTCAGAGTTTTCTCTTATTTTGGTTAGCAGGCCCTCGTATATCCATTTCCATGAAGAGTAAGCAGACGACACAACGCAAAGTTTGCCAAAAAACCGTTCCCTAATACGTCACATGACGTCACGTTGATCAACGGAGCTCAACGTGTTTGATCTCCGTTGAGCGTTACTGAACGCAGTCTGTCTTGTCTAGCTTGTTCACCCGTTTGATGACATCACTATGACGTGAGGAAAAAAAGCGCCAGTCTAAACGTTGGGTCTGATAGCGGAGAGAGTGGCACCATCTGACGTGAAAAATATATCTGTGACGTCAGTCTACGGGAAACCTTTTAGCCTTTCATAAAAAGTGGATTTCAAATTTTCATATGAAGCAGAAATCGGAGTATTAAAAGCTTGATATTTTTGAATTCACAGAAAGTAATTCTAGTATAAATCAGACGTTTTTCAAACGAAGCTTCTCATTTCCTTTAAGTTATCGCTCAGCGTTATAGCGTTTTCACTTAGCGTAATTCTCGCAAATAATGGAACCAAGGCTTACCAGATAAACTGAATATTGTAACACCAATTGCGGCCCATCTATTGTCTTTGTAATCTTTGTGCTTAATAACATATAGATATGGATGTTCCGAACCTCTTTGAACAATTAAACTTTCAGCATTGAACTTCGGCATTCTAAGAGATTTCTACTAATAACTGACTCGATTAGGATTAATTAAAAAAATAAAAACATGGCGGACCGCGGACGTTCTCTTCCGAACACGGGTGGTCGAAAATGACGTCACGACTCAAACTTACTGCTGATTGGCTGGCGCAGAGCGTTAACGTTGAACACGGCCCGAAAAAAGTAATTTCTGTCCAGCGCAACTAGGTTTTTTTTTTCGGTTGTTGCTAGACGTCGGGCGAAAACGTCGTTATTTACACTTGTGAAAACCGTGCTTAAGGTGACAGCTTTTAAACACGCTTAATGTACTTTAGCATTAACAAAGGACGAAGTACTATCGCAATGTATATTGTTTTTCATCGCTGGCTACGACAGCACGGCTACAACTTTGACGATGGCATCGTACCATTTAGCCTGCAACCCGGACAAACAAAAGAAGGTTCATGAAGAGGTCGACCGCATATGGGAGAATAGGGTTAGTACGACTTATCAAAGAGAATAAAGGGAAGGAGTGGGAGCTTCCCTGCTCCACGTACCCAGGGCTCCTAGCCAAATTTCGAAAATATTTTTTTAATTATTATTGGTAATTTTCCATGAAAGCATAGGATTTTATAGGACTTTTGTCTAGGTTTATCTATCTATATCTATATAAATCAAAGTCCTGACTGACTGATAATCAACGCCCAGCCCAAACCGCTTGCCCTAGCTAGAAGGCTGAAAATTTGCAGAAACGTTACTCATAAGTAGTAGGCGCGTACTAAGAAAGAAATGTAAAAAATCTCTATGCAACAAAGTCCGCGCGTTTCCACCGATTTCACAAATTTTTAGTACACTGGTTTCCTTTAACCTATAGACGGGCTGAATGGACTTTTGGGTTCGATTTGTTGCCATCTTTTTAAATGGCGGCCAGAAATTTAAAAAACCCTTCTTTATGGAATAATGTCCGCGTGATAAGTAATAAAATATGTCCAGACGGGCTGACGGGAAAAATGTAGTAATAGCCGTCGCCGATTGGTCTGGCATTAAGGAGGTTATCTATGGTTAGGGGGCTCATGATTGGTTAAAAGCATTTTTGTTCGTCTACTTAGTTTTTATTTCGGGAATATCATGAAATCCATGGCCAAAGCTATGGAAAAGTGGGACTTACGTACTTTATGTGTGAAGCATAATCCGCTTTTGGTAGTAGTATTAGTGGTTTAATATTCTCATTATCTAGACAATTTTGGATGCAGAGGCCTTATTCGAAGCAAAATACATCGAAGCTGTAATTGATGAGACATTAAGAATATCACCTCCATTATTTAGGTATTTATACCCGTTTTTCAGACCTATTTGTGCATAATTACTTGTTTTTCTACCTCTCCGCGTGATCATGACGTGTCTGTGTGTGTCACTGCGTTCGTAGTTGGAAAATCGCAGCAAACGTGTTCCCAGAAAGCACTCCATTTTGATCATCTTTAGGATTAAGAAGTAGGCGGCGATCAGCTAGGGTTACGAGAAACGTCTAGCCTCCTCCCAATGGCAGCTAGGGCCTCCACCAAAGGTTCACTGAATTGCGGCTTTTCTTAGTTTTCTTATCATTTATTGTGAATCAATCGCTTTACATACCGTAAATTTTTAAAAAATTTTAAAGAGGCATGCGCTTGAATTCAAACGTCACCAATACCTAAGTTTAAAATTATTTTAGGAATAATGTTACTTAAAACGACTTAACTATAATTAAGCTAAATTACTGTCGATTAAAATAATTAATATAAATTAAAATTATTTAATTATTTAAGAAAAGCCTTATAATTGCGTCTCGACTCGGAGAGGTTTATTTTGGTTTCCCTTCGTGTTGCTATTAAGCTATATATGTATTTCACATTCATTGTAGGCTTGAACGAACAGCGGCGAAAGACTATGTTCTAGGAGATACGGGTGTCACAATTCCAAAGGGCATGGTAGTTGAGATACCAGCATTCGCCATGCATCACAACTCCGAGTTTTTCCCGAATCCCGAAGAGTTCCGGCCAGAAAGGTTAAGAGATTTTTGATTCATCCTTAAACCATAGTTTGAATTATAAAAACCCCCCACGGGTTTTATTGGGTTTTACTCATCATAAAAAAACCCAGTTAATAAAACCCTGATCATCAAGATTTTGATGATGAGTTGAATGCAAGAATAATTTCATTTTAAAGATATTTGTGGTTTCAACTTGAAAAGTATATACTATTTAATAATATTTATTATTTTTTAACGAATCATTTTAAGACTTTTTTACTAAGCAGTTCCTTTTAAATGAAAATTTCTACCATGCGAAACTGCTAAAGATATAAAACTCAGAAAAAACCTATTAAACCCAGAAAAATCAATAAAACCCAGGAAAAACCCAATAAAACTAAGGGAAAAACCCAATAAAACTAAGGAAAAAACCCAATAAAACCCAGAAAACCCCAATAAAACTCAGAAAAAAACCAATAAAACTCAGAAAAAACAATAAAACCCAGAAAAAATCAAATAAAACTCGTAACAAAACCAATAAAACCGAGCTAAAAACCCAATAAAACCCAGAAAGACCCCAACAAAACCAGAAAAAAATAGCTAAACCCAGAAAAAAACCAATAAAACCACAAAACCCAACAAATACAGAAAAAACTATGAAAAGCCAATAAAACCCCAGAAAAAATAATGAAACCCGGGAAAACTCGAGTTCTTTTAATAAAATCCGGGTTTTTTTAACCCTGTCTTAAACACATGGTTTAACGAGGGGTCGGATTTTTAACAAAATAATGTACAGTTCGTTGGAAATCTCTTTAAAATCTCACTTCACAATAACCAAATACCTCTTCACTATCTCACTTCAAACCAACAAAAATCTCTTTAAAATCTCACTTCAAAATCACAAAATATCTCTTTAAAATCTCACTTAAAATTGACAAAATATCACTTTAAAATCTCACTTCAAAATGACAAAATATCACTTTAAAATCTCACTTCTAAATAACAAAATATCACTTTAAAATCTCACTTCAAAATGACAAAATATCACTTTAAAATCTCACTTCTAAATAACAAAATGTCTCTTTAAAATCTCACTTCAAAATACAAAATATGGCTTTAAAATCTCACCTCAAAATAACAAAATCTTTACGAACAATCCCGAACCGCACCTTAGAATCTAAAAATTCCGATATATTAACGATAAATCACTAAACAAGATATCATTATTTCAAAATCTCGAAATACACTTTGAAACTCGAAAGTGCAATACTAGAACTGGAATCTCCTGCTCAGTTATAAAATCTCTCTCTAAATTCCGAAATCTCATTAAAAAATTTCGAGATGTCCTTAAAACTCTTAAAATCTCATTCACAATCTGGAAATCATATTATAAATCTCATAATCTCATTCTAAAACTCAAAATCTTAAAATCTCGAAAACGATGGTAAGATTTTTAAAATCTCAGTCAGAATCTCAAAATCGTGAAATCCCATAATCGCTTACAATAAAATTCAGAAATTTCGACCCCTTGTGTTTTAAATTGAATTTTAACAGAAGTATATAGAATATAAAAACAAAAAGTACACTACATTAACAATTGTCTAGCTGTCTTTGGTTAACTGTAGACGACAGGTAAAATGAAATAAGCAATTTATCTACCCTCCTCTAAAATAACAGGCAGTCTGGGAAATAGCACACTTCCTCTGGTCCAAAACCGGTTTATTAATTTCTTGGACTAGTTTTTTAATTCAAGAAGATAGGATTACTGGTCCTCGGGACCAGTTTGTTAATTGTAAATCTATAGGAAAGAAAAGGCGGGGAAGCAAACTACCCTCCTCTAAATTAACCCCCTACAGGAACTAACCAGTCAGGGAAGAGCTTCTTGACGTCATAGCCTTATAGAAAGTAGTAGCAGAAGTGAGATGAGACTAGAAGTGAAGGGCTCTAGCATTGGTAATAGATCCTGGCATTAGTGAACAAATTTGAGGAGAGAAAAAAATTGGTCGAGTTCCAAAAGTATTTCTTACCCCCTTCCCCTCAACTTAAAGCGGCGAAACACGGACGCGGGTGCTTGAATCTAGTTCGGCCGTCTACCACCGCGAGCTTCTCACGTTTTGGAGGGGAAATTCTGAAACCGCCACTAGAGGGCCAACCGTTGGTGTGTTATCAAGAATATTCACTTTCGCCGAGTGAAGAATTTGGTTAGCTCAGCACTTCTAGTCTCATCTCACTTCTGGTAGTAGATCTGGAGATCCAAACGTTTATTTTTGGTACAAGAGCTAGCATCTGCACACTACTTGACGGCTTGTTCCCTGTGCCACGCAGTGGGAAGGTAATCATACACAGAGGGGAAGGGGGTCAACACTATTCTGGTTGGGATAAAGGAGTTAGGGCTTCTTATGTTACACGGCGCCAGCAAGTTTCAATTGTACAAAGTGTAGTGTACTTTATGTTTTTATATCTATGTACTTTTGATTGTAATTAACCTACTACACAGCACACCTTCCTATTTAGGTTTTTGCCAAAAGACAACAACGAAGTGATTCCGTACAGTTATCTTCCATTTGGTTCTGGTCCTAGAAATTGCGTAGCCATGCGACTCGCTCATATGGAAGTCAAGATGTGCCTGCTACACGTTTTTAGGAACTTTGAATTTGCCACGTGTCCAAAAACCACGGTAAATGCCAGTGGAAATACGATTATTTCAACCAGAAGGGGATAATAGAAGAAGGATGACACTGTGTATCCTCTTAATACTTTAGTTATGAAACCACTTCAAAGCGACTGTGGTATTGTAACGTGATTCTTCCCAACATCAGAATTAACGTTTGGAGTGCACAAGGTTATTAAACCGAGTGATGCACATACGCCATGTAAATAGTTCCCTCATCATTACTCTATTAGCGCTGATTAACTATTTGCCAAGGCGCATGCGCTTGTGCATTTTGTCCGAGGGGGTATAAGCTCCTTCAAATCTCGTCCACTTAGGCTTTCCAATCACATAAATCACTTCCCAAATCAAGCAAATCACTAAAACCGCTATGAAATCAATCAAATCGTTCAAATCCCTGAACAAATCAGTGAAATCCCTAGTAAATCATAAAAATACTATCAAAATCAGTGAAATCCCTAGTAAATCATAAAAATACTATCAAAATCAGTGAAATCCCTAGTAAATCATAAAAATACTATCAAAATCAGTGAAATCCCTAGTAAATCATAAAAATACTATCAAAATCAGTGAAATCCCTAGTAAATCATAAAAATACTATCAAAATCAGTGAAATCCCTAGTAAATCATAAAAATACTATCAAAATCAGTGAAATCCCTAGTAAATCATAAAAATACTATCAAAATCAGTGAAATCCCTAGTAAATCATAAAAATACTATCAAAATCAGTGAAATCCCTAGTAAATCATAAAAATACTATCAAAATCAGTGAAATCCCTAGTAAATCATAAAAATACTATCAAAATCAGTGAAATCCCTAGTAAATCATAAAGCTCAGTGAAATCAATTGTAAATCAGTCGAATCACTATACAAAGTAGTCAAATCAAGAAATCATGCAATAAATCAAATCATTAGTATCACTCGAATCACTACCAAATCATTCAAATCCTCGTTAAGTCAACAGTCATTCAAATCCTCGTTAAGTCAACAGTCATTCAAATCCTCGTTAAGTCAACAGTCATTCAAATCCTCGTTAAGTCAACAGTCATTCAAATCCTCGTTAAGTCAACAGTCATTCAAATCCTCGTTAAGTCAACAGTCATTCAAATCCTCGTTAAGTCAACAATCATTCAAATCCTCGTTAAGTCAACAGTCATTCAAATCCTCGTTAAGTCAACAGTCATTCAAGTCCTCGTTAAGTCAACTGTCATTCAAATCCTCGTTAAGTCAACGGTCATTCAATCCTCTTTAAGTCAACAGTCATTCAAATCGAACAAATCATTGAAATCAATTCCAAATCATTCAAATCGAACAAATCATTGAAATCAATTCCAAATCATTCAAATCGAACAAATCATTGAAATCAACTCCAAATCATTCAAATCGAACAAATCATTGAAATCGAACAAATCATTGAACACAATTCCAAATCATTCAAATCACATAAATAGAATCAAAATCATCGTAAAATCGTGAAAATCACTCTAAAAATCATTCAAATCGGCTCCAAATCAGCAAATCAGTCAAATCATTGTTAAATCATTGAAATCATAAAAGTCGATAAAGATTTAAAATCTCGTACCCTCCAAATCCTCGTTACGTCAACAGTCATTCAAATCGAACAAATCATTGAAATCAATTCCAAATCATTGAAATCAATTCCAAATCATTCAAATTGAACAAATCATTCAAATCGAACAAATCATTGAAATCAATTCCAAATCATTCAAATCACATCAATCGAATCGAAATTATCGTAAAATCGTGAAAATCACTCTAAAAATCATTCAAATCGGCTCCAAATCAGCAAATCAGTCAAATCATTGTTAAATCATTGAAATCATAAAAATCGATAAAGATTTCAAATCTCGTACCCTCTGATGCGTAATGACGGCCCCTCGATTTTGTCCCACTTCAAGACAATCAAGGTTTGTGTCTAGTTGATTGCTACTTGGATTCAGTAGATACCAAACAATTATAGAATTCACCCTGTAGTTACCCATCTGAAGTTTGATGAGCGGGAGAGCAAAGTAAAAGGGCCTGGGTAGAATCATGTTACCAAATGTCGATGAGAGGGAAAGTATGGCAATGGCCATAGAGCCTGTGTTTAAAAACTTGAACATCAAAGTTTCGCCAGGAATGTATGGAGGGGCTGGAATGGCTAAGGGGGCTCTCGTTGTACCCTTGATAGTGGAAACATAAGGCGAATCCTTTTTTATTTTGAGAAGTGTAGCTCCTCCCCCTACGTCTGTTTAACTGTCTACCGAAGGCGAAAAATGTCATGACTTGTTAAAAAAGGTATGGCAGAAGCGACCTTTTAGATTTTTTAAAGTTAAATGCGCTGATTCGCCGCCGTTCGCGTTCATATTCGATTCTCTCATCCTAGCCAGAGGACCTAGGGTAGAGGGTGGAGAATTATAGAAAACAAGTTTTTTTGGCAGCCAATGAATGAATGAAAATAATTTAAGTGGTAAATACGATTTTTACGTCAGACTATGACGTCACTAGCATAAATTAAGCCACGCCAGTTGTTTCCAAGATCATTTCACGCCGATTTGTATTTGACCTTAGCCATTCCAACCCTTCCATACATTCCTGGTTTCGCCAATAACTATTTAGTTTACTAGTGACTGATGGACTTGCAAACTCGCGACTGAAAGTAGTTCAGACATTTATGCTCCTTGGTTTAGCCATACATTCCTGATAACATCTATATTAGCAAACTAAATTAATACAATCATGTACATCATCAAATTAAATTGTGGCGATAAACTGCAGTGGCCACGGTTGCCTATGTCAAAAGCAGCTAATGTAAAATAAAACCGCACTATTTCTTCACGCGCAATGTCACAAATTATCTTAGGTACGTGGTGAATGGGCGAGGGGGATGAAACAGATTTCGCGAGTATGCATTCACCCCTCCAAATACATGTCACAGACGAAGGAGAGAGTCCGACACTTTCCCCTATTTATTTTTGATATTATACCTTCAAATGCATTTTAAAACATTACCAGCTACTCTGTCCTGACTGCAAACACAAATCGAGGAAGTTCTAGCAGTCGACGGTAACCGCGTGACCGCGAATTAACACAAGACCTATTTTAAACGGTCAACTAGGGCGAAACTCTGATGACTCGCGACTTTTGGCCATTTTCTTACTTTTCACCTCATCCACTTTTGATGTTACATAACTAAAGTATTAAGAGGATTCAGACTGGTACACTTCCTCTATTATCCCCTTCTGATAATATGTGTTCCTCTTGGAATTTCAACTTTTAAAATGTAATCTGTTGTGAATTTCAGATTCCTATAGAATACATGAAGCGTACGGGACTTTTGCAGCCAAAAGATGTCATCCTTAGCGTAAGAAAGAGAACATAACTATTAATTATTAGTTCATTTAAACGATACAATAAATTTTAAAACGCTAATAGTTCAAATATTATAATTTGTAATTAAAAACAATTATAGAGTAGTATAAAATCTGTGTAATATTTTGAATAAATTAAATTTTTAATACTTTTTGCTTTTAAATATCAATTATTAATTGCATAAGTTCATAAGATATGTTCCATCCATAATTTGTCACTAGTTACAAACTGGTCTGGAGCTTGTCATGAAGTGATTGAAGTAAGTAAAGCGAGCGACATACGCCTGGTGACTAGGCCTTAGTAATGCAGACTAAATAAGACCTAGATGGAAGTCCAGCAAAATTAATTAACACCGAGTGTAGGACTTCAATTGACTCACTTCCGTCGTTCTGCTAGAATTAGTTATCTCGAGCTGTAAGTCTCTCAGTAGCATTACTTATGGAACATATCTTATGAACTTATGGTGATATCGAGGGGTCGGACGTTTGTCAAAATCCCGTACAGTTCGTTTGAAATCTATTAAAATCTCTCTCGAAAATCTCGGAATCCCAAAATCTTACCCTTAAAATCTCAAAATCCCGAAATCTCACGTCAAAATCTAAAAATCCCAAAATCTCACGTCAAAATCTAAAATCCCAAAATCTCACGTCAAAATCTGAAAATCCCGATATCCTTACCTTAAAATCTGGAAACCCCGAAATCTTCACCTAAAATCCCGAAATCTCACATTCAAATCTAGAAATCCCGAAATCTTAACGTAAAATCCCGAAATCTCACCCTAAAATATCAAAATCTGAAAATTCCCACCCTTACAATACACGTTTTGCATCTATTTAAGAGGGGAAGACACGGGGTAAAACTCTGCCTTCCATCTCGCTTTTTGGCGCCTGCGCTATTTAAGAGTACTGTATTACAAATTAGACTATTTTTGTCGATTTTTCTCCGGTATTCATTACGGTAAATTAAGACAAATTTATAGTCTATATTTCAAAATCTCGAAATATCCTTTGAACACCGGAAGTTAATAGTAAATTTTGATATCCCTGCAAATATCCAAAATTTCATCAAAAATCTGAAAATCTCCTTCAAAATCTGAAAATCTCCTTCAAAATCCCGAAATCTCCTTCAAAATCTGAAAATCTCCTTCAAAATCCAGAAATCTGGAAATCTTGTTCAAAATCTGAATATCTCATTGAAAATCCCGAAATCTTAAAATCTTGGACTAGATTTCAAGATTTCTAAAATCTCAGTCAGAATCTCAAAATCTGGGGAAAATCTCAAAATCTTGAAATCTCAAAATCCCGTACACTAAAATGCCGAACGTCCGACCCCTCGGGTGATATGCACAAACCGATATAATACCGGTGTCGCAGACCGATATGGCACTGAAATAGTTCGTTCGAGATTAATTTACCGATATATCAGTTCGAGCTTATTTTACATGTTGGTAATCGGTCGATATCTTTTGGTAGTCAGTCGATATCTGTAGGTAATCAGTCGATATCTTTTGGTAGTCAGTCGATATCTTTTGGTAGTCAGTCGATATCTGTAGGTAATCAGTCGATATCTGTAGGTGATCAGTCGATATATGTTGAACAACGATCGATATCGGTTTCGTTGAGTTAAATAATCGGTTAGCACAATTTAAGTTATCGGTTGATATCTATTGGTATTCGGTCGATATCTGTTGGTAGTCAGTCGACATTTGTAGGTAATCAGTCTATATCTGTTGGTAATCAGTCGATATCTGTTGGTAATCAGTCGATATCTGTTGGTAATCAGTCGATATCTGTTGGTAATCAGTCGATATATGTTGACCATCGATCGATATCGGTTTCGTTGAGTTAAATAATCGGTAAGCACAGTTTAAGTTATCGGTTGATATATATTGGTAATCAGTCAATATCTGTTGGTAATCGGTCAATATCTGTTGGTAATCAGTCGATATCTGTTGGTAATCAGTCGATATAAGATGGTAATTTGTAGATATCTGTTTTCTAACGGGTCGATATTGGTTACATTGAGTTAAATAATCGGTTAGCACAGTTTAAATTATCGGTTGATATTAGCATCGACATCGGTTAGTTTACGATATCGGCCAACACTTTTATCAAAACTAGTGAAAACACGACTGATCTACATATCGCAAGTCGGCAATCAGTCTTGGGTTGATATTGGCTTCTAAATATTCATCAACTTCTTTGACGCTGTCTTGGTCGAGCACCGGAGTTCTGGACCAAATTGCGAAGTTGTCTGCTTGGAAAAAAATACAACTGAATCAATTTATATATGATATAAGAAACATCCCATAAAAGTGTGGTCATAGATAACTACAAAAAGAATACTTTATTGAAGTTTGCGCTCGCCGTATGAGAAAGGCCCCTTAACCCTAAGAATAGTGTCGGCCCCCTCGGCCAATCTTCACGACAGGGACCACGAGTAGGGTTCGAAAATTGCGGTAATTATGGAAAATGGTAAATAACTGTTCAAGGAAATTCATCAAAATTCAAAAATAATTAATTACATTGAACATTTATAAGCTAATTATCACTTGAACCAGGAATGTATGGAAGGGTTGGAATGGCTAAGGTCAAATACAAATCGGCGTGAAATGATCTTGGAAACAACTGGCGTGGCTTAATTTATGCTAGTGACGTCATAGCCTGACGTAAAAATCGTATTTACCACTTAAATTATTTTCATTCATTCATTGGCTGCCATAAAAACTTGTTTGCTATAATTCTCCACCCTCTACCCTAGGTCCTCTGGCTAGGATGAGAGAATCGAATATGAACGCGAACGGCGGCGAATCAGCGCATTTAACTTTAAAAAATCTAAAAGGTCGCTTCTGCCATACCTTTTTTAACAAGTCATGACATTTTTCGCCTTCGGTAGACAGTTAAACAGACGTAGGGGGAGGAGCTACACTTCTCAAAATAAAAAAGGATTTGCCTTATGTTTCCACTATCAAGGGTACAACGAGAGCCCCCTTAGCCATTCCAGCCCCTCCATACATTCCTGCTTGAACTTATAAGTTTTCCTCTTCAGCCACATCGTATTATGAACATCTACGATGTGGGTCTTAGTTTAACCTGCCCTGTTGTCGGTAGGGGCGGCGGCTTTGTGAAAGTACCGCCTTTGGCAGTGTACAATTTTGGGTTCGTCATTGAAGGGAGAGTGAATGAGAGAGAATTGTGGGAGGTGATATTTTTCCTTCGTGTATTTTAAGAGGAAGGGGATTGTAATAGTAAGCATAAGCATTTAGTTGTACTAGTATGGTTAAGCATTTTGAATTGTATTTTACGTTTGCTCGATATTTTTAAAGCGAGAGACAAGATTATGCTATTGCCTTAATTTAAATGGTAGGTTTCCTACTCCCGTTAAAGTTTTGTCACCCGTATACAATGATTATTTCACGCTTTCAATCCCGCTCCCCTATTTCATCATTCAAAGAAATCGTGGGGAATTTTATAAGCAAAAGCAAGTATATACTGACGTTATGTTTAGAATGGTCTTATGGTATTGTTTACTATGAGGTTTTTGTATGAATAATCATTATAGCACTGTAAATACAGTGAATCAAGAGGCTAATCACTCTGATTTTCTTTACTTCAATAAGGGTTAGGTATGCGTTATGGTTAATCGTTTTACCACAATTATAGGCTGCGCATCGTGGGGCTACTCACTTAAGTTTTCTGTTTGCGTCATACTATTAAAATTATTGTAATAAGGATTGGGGGTAATAATTTTAGCACTGTTAAAGGCTTCCCTTCGAGGAGCTACTCTCTCATGTTTTCTGTTTGTGTTGCACTACAATTTTTAGAGTAGATAATTTATTGGAGTAAAGATCGTGGGTAATCCATTTTGAAAATTAAAGACAGCACATCGAGAAGCTATTCACTCAAAATATTCTGTACGTCTTTTAAGGGTTAGACATATGTTACGGGTAATCATTTTAGCGCTGTTAAACGCTTCGCATCGAGGGGCTACTCACTCACGTTTTCCGTTTGTGTCGCACTAACATAAATACATGGAAGAACTACGCGAGATGGAACGGCGACGAAGATAGCGGAGCCTCTACCAGAAATGAAGCGAGTGACGTAGGAGAGCTCTCCGAGATAGTGGGAACAGAAAGTTCAGTCTGCGCAATATTCGCGCGCCTCTGATTTGTTATTGGTTACAGCTGTTAACGTTGAGGTTTAAAGCCGAGGCAGCGCCAACCGTCCATCTCTCGAAACTTGGCGAGAGTACCGTAAGCCTTGTTCACTAAAATTTGAAATTGAACTGGCGCGCGCCAACCGACGCGCGCAGCCTTTCCACGTACCCACCTTTAGGAAGGGAGGAGGAATCTAAAGGGGGTATTCAAGTTTTTGGACGACAGGTTTTTCAACACTAGGGGGCTGTTCCATCTCGCGTAGTTCTTCCATGGTAAATATAACCGAAATTAATAGATTGAAGTAAGGATTACGGGTAATCATTTTAGCACAGTAAATGGTACCGCTTCGAGGGACTATTCACTAAAAATTTCAGTACTCCTGTTTATTACGGTACTATGTGACTACTATTACGAGCCCAGCCCCTGTGTCGTCTTGTTCAAATTTTTCCCATTCCCACGCTTGCAGTTCGACCTTGTATGACTTACTCATGAGGAGAAATAAGTACGCATGCGCGGGTAGAGGAAAGATTTCAAGTGTAACATGATTTAAAACATGGAGCTTTTAAACCATTTTCCAAGCGAAATAAATAAGAATTCGGTAGTGGTAAATTACCATTTTCGTAATTTACCCGAGTAAATCGTCAATTACAGTTACCCTAGTAAAATACCATGATTATTTACCGATTTAGAACCCTAACCACGAGTGAATAGTCCCAATGTAGTAGCCGATCGTAGCTCTAGTACCAAGAATTGACCTTTGGATCGTCACCTCAGATTTACAATTTTCCATTTACCCTCGTCCTCCAATGAAAGCTTAAACTCTCTCTGAAGTATACTTCCTGTTTCTATGATAAGTGCACATACATTGAAAGTTGCAGAGAGATTGTCCGTACCAATTATAAATTATTGCGTATTTATTTAATTTCTGTGTTATTATTTTAAATGGCGTTTCGTTGCAAGGTAATGCGTCTAAAATAAACAATTTAATCAAGAGAAAAATATTAAAATTGACAAATTATTAGACCCTTTTCAAATGACGGTGGTAAAGTAAGCCCACCTTGATGGAACATTGATGGGAGGGTATGTGGCAGTGTTGCCAATGTTCAAACCTTCATTTTCCCTCTGAAGAACCGGAGCTTCCGAGATGTAGATTTTTACGTGGGGAAATATCCGGTTTCATAGAGGAAATATTTTTACCCTATATGTGTACTAGGTGGCGCTTTTATTACCGCTGCGACAGGGGTCTTCCATAAATTATCGTTGATATTTTAGGGGCCAATTATAAAATATTTATGAAAGAAAAGGTTTCACCCTTAAATTAACGTTATTTTTTAGGGGATTTTTTTTAACATTGCTTCTTGCTAATTCACAGTTTTAATATATCATAAGAGGAATTTTTTACCCCTTAATAACTTTTAATTTTTTAACATTATCTTTTTTATCCTTTACTTCTTTGGCGTGATTGTTTAATAAAGGTCTTCGGAAATTTTCTAAACCATTTTCTTACTATCCGCAACCTCAGCTTCACCGCTCTACGTCTATGCCTTGCCCTAATATTGTAGCAGTCGACGGGGTCACGGGCGGGGCCGCCATTACTCATCAGAGCGTACGAGATTTGAAATCTTTATCAATTTTGATGATTTCAAAGATTTAAGAATGATTTGCTGGTTTGGAGCCAATTTGAATGATTTGGGAGTGATTTTCACGATTTTACGATGATTTCGATTCGATTTATGTGATTTGAAGGATTTGGAAATGATTTGAACGATTTGTACGATTTGACTTAACGAGAATTTGAATGATTTGTCGGGGATTGGAATGATTGTCGAGGATTTGAATGATTGTCGAGGATTTGAATGATTGTCGAGGATTTGAATGATTTGGTGCTATTTGAATGATTTGTCGAGGATTTCAATGATTTGATGGGATTTGAATGATTTGGTAGTGATTTGAATGATTTGCTAGTGATTTGAGCGATTTTCTAGTGATTCGAGTGATTTGGCGTTGATTTAATAGTGATTTTAATGATTTGATTGATTTGATGATTTTTTGATTTGACTGCTTTGTATAGTGATTTGACTGATTTACGATTGATTTCACTACTGCCAAATCGGTTCGGGTTGCCACGGAATTTTCAGAACCAAATTCCCTGACTTTTCCAGGTTTTCCCTGACCTTTTTAGGCCGAAAACGTATATGTTTACAGCACGTTTTAAGTGCTTATAATTAAATAAATTCTCTACATTAAGTTTTCCCTTGTATTTGTTGCACCAAAATGATTAAGAAACAGTCTAAGAGATTTTTTTAAGGCAAATACTTTATAAAAACAATTCTAGACATTTTTAAGGACTGCTCTAGAGTTTTCTGTGTTAAGAGAGGATGAGGAGAAATCTTCATTACTCTTTCAATAAAGACTTATCCCCAGAAGTGTTACTCACTAAAATCAAGTTCCCTGACTTTGCTGAAACTTTTAAAATTCCCTGACTTTTCCCTGACCTTTTCGGCCCATTTTTATATTCCCTGACCTTTTCAGTCCATTTTTAAATTCCCTGACTTTTCCAGGTTTTCCAGGATTTCCTGGTACTGTGGCAACCCTGGGTTGTTTTATCCAAAAATTACCTTTTCCCCTCCAAAGCCAAAATACCGCAAAACGGGAAATTTCCGCTCATTGGCAACACTGGTATGTGGATAAAAAGACGTTAAATATGACTTCAAACAAAAGGACTGTTGGTGGATTGGTAACTTAGAAGCTCTATATAACGTCTTTGGATAAAAACATCGAATGTTCCATCTTAACCATAAATAAAGCAGACGATACCGCTCCTTCTTTTGAAAAGTGACTGTTAGTCATCGTAATTTACTTGTTCTGGAATATCGTATTGTTAATTTCGTTTGCAGTCCACAGTTTCTACGCACATCACGAAAGAAGGCTTCAAAACGTCTGTGTTTATTTGACTTCCTTCAAAAAAAGAAAAAAATACCATATTTAAGCGGCTTAGAAGAAACCAAATTTAAAATATAATCAGTTCGATTCTAAATCACTCAAAACCCAATCATAATGTTTGTTCTGTCAGTGAGCACAAATAGAAAGGAGAGTTGGAGAGACCAAATTCTCCCTCAGCCCCCATTCCAAAAACGTTAACAGTGCTGGGGCTCTCTAAGATGTCACGATTAAAATATGGAGTTTTAAAATATTAATATTAAATCAATTCTTTATATACGTTATTACTATGAAAAAGTTAAATCTCTTAAACCTCTTCTTGTTATAATTAATATTAAATTTATGAATTATGTTTGTTCAAATTTAGCAACGGTTAATATTTCCCCATTCTCTCCATCAAAGTGCATTATCATTTTTTGCTCAAATTTAGCAACGTTTAATATTTCCCCATTCTCTCCATCAAAGTGCATTATCATTTTTTTGTTCAAATTTAGCAACGTTTAATATTTCCAAACATGTATTCTAGGCCATATTATCTCCGAGAAAGGAATTGAAGTAGATCCAAGTAAGGTAAAGGTTATTCGTAACTACCCCACACCCAAGTCACTCAAATACATCCGACGATTTTTGGGTATGGCATCTTATTAGCGACGCTTCATTCCCCACTTTTAGATGAATTGAAAATTTAGCTGATGAAGGAGAAATTAAGCAAATGCAAAAATAATTTTAATCCGACAGGTGGGTTTTTAAACCATATTTCTCCAGGTTGACAAAGTCGACATGGCGCCCCTATCTTATGCCTGCGTAGAAGTCCTACTTTCGGTTAATGCTAACCATGTGAAGTATTTTCCCACCTACAACATGAAAAAGTAAACAGGTTGCTTCATACTAGCACTTATTTGCATTCAAAACCAAATTATTTGCCGTAAATCATATATATATACCCATATCGGGTGTACCTCGTATCAGGAGTTCATAATAACCCGAAGTACGAAACTGGTTAAAAAGCCCGTAACAACAAAGTTTCGCCGTAAAGCTCATCGAGTCAGCGGATTCATATACCGCTTAACTCCCAAAGAAATAGTTACCCCATTTTTCAGCGCCCACGCGCATTAACTTACACACTTCCGGTTTAGCACTATTTTTACCTCTCCGAGTGACGTATGTCACGGAGAGGTATTACACCGGCCGTGTCTGTCTGTGTGTCTGTGTGTGTGTCTGTGTGTGTGTCTGTGTGTCTGTCTGTCTGTCTGTCAGACCCCACGTGACCGCGTTCGCAGTTTACAAATCGGAGCAAACAAATACCCGATTTCCGGAACGCGTTCGCGGTTCACGGAAATTTGGCCATTCATCTACCAACACCAGTCTTTACTAACTGGCTTCTAAGGACCACAATCTGCTAGTCTTTGTCCATCCCACATGGACACTAGTCTGTACTTGCTAGCTTCCAAGCACAACCATCTTCTGTTCTTCGTCAATTTCACCTTGACACCAGCTTCTATGCACCACCATCTTCTGTTCTTCGTCAATTCCACATTGACACCAGCTTCTATTCTTCGTCAATTCCACATTGACACCAGCTTCTATTCTTCGTCAATTCCACATTGACACCAGCTTCTATTCTTCGTCAATTCCACATTGACACCAGCTTCTATGCACCACCATCTTCAGGTCTTTGTCCATTCCACATGGACGCCAGTCAGTCCATTCTGGCTTCTTTTCCTTCGTCATCGTTTGGTTTCAAGATATACGCGGCGATCGGCTAGGGTTACGAGAAACGTCTAGCCTCCCAATGGCAGGGCTTCCACCATCGGTTCACGCGAATGCGTTTTTATCTATTATTGGTTTCAAGATATACGCGGCGATCGGCTAGGGTTACGAGAAACGTCTAGCCTCCCAACGGCAGGGCTTCCACCATCGGTTCATGCGAATGCGTTTTTATCTAATATTATAATGGAAACGAATCGTATATATACCCCAAAATTTGAAGAAAGCGGGCAGGAGGGGCACCCTTCACTTTAAACGTCAATATTAGCAAAGTTTCGAAAGATAATAGGAACAACTTTATTTTAAACGATTTAACTATTTTTAAAGTTATTTACTGGCGATTAAAATAATTAATATCATTTATATTTAATTAATTATTTAAGATAAACTTATTTCTACGTACTGAAACAAGTGAGAGTTAATATAGAACGAGTAATGAAGATTGCATTTGAATCGAAACACTACACGCATATCAAAGTTAATATAAAGCGAGTAGGATGAAAAGATCTCTTACAAAACGATAACATTTTCTTTTTGCAGAATATTAAATGGAAATACTTAAATATTTTTCAGCATTACGATTCATTTAGTAGTTGTGTAGGTATAAAGCTCTGTTTCATCTCAATATTCCAAGAACATCTTTTGATATTAACATTTAAAATTTGGTGTTTACTTTTTAATTCATCTTTACTACATTTATATATAGTGTAAACGTAACTTTTAGCTTCATTAAATAATAAGGATGTTAATACTTCATCTCTCCATACGTGTTGAAACAACTGGGTCTATGAGATAAGATTTTAACCAGAATTGACCTTGTTTCATGTCCTCTTATAGGAGGTCTTAACGGTTCAGAGTGAGCCGCAAGTTAAATACACATTTAAGTGATAGATATTAGGTCCTCATTAGAATTATTGAGGATACGCAGGAAATTACTAAACGCTTTAGACTTTACAAATGATCATGGCAATATCTCGCCGATTAGAACTATGTATATCCGGTGTGTCTCATTGGCTGGCGGATCTGTGTTTGGAAAGTAAATTCGTCTCGGCTCGGAGAGGTTTATTTTGGTTTCCCAACTTGTTATCTTGTGATTTTGAGAGCGAAAATGGCTCACGTCTACTTCTGTCGGAACGGTGTAAATTAAGCCTTGGCTAAGAAGTTGGCTTTTAGTCGGGGTTTCTAGTTTTCTACAAAACATTTAAACGATCGCCAATGATGTTTTGTTGTGATATGTGTGAGTGAGAATTCCGTGGTTAAACTAAAATGGTTTGGACTAATTTATTCGCAGTATCTTTAATATAAGAATTGCAACGTGTTTCTACGTCCACCATAGTCGCCATTTTTCTTTTCGACGGAGATCCCAGCCAACGGAAGTCTTGGAACGAAAACCAAGGAGCATAGATACCACTACGATATACTGTATGGTTGTATGTCCATAAACAGGCTAATCCTTTCTATGCGCAACGACAGAATCTTGTTGTTCGCGATTTTTATTAGGTTATTATGAACTCCTGCTCGTATGAACAGTTCCCGGTAGAGCAGTTCTCGAAATAGCAAACGCGATTCCAAAAAAATAGCGGCTTTGTTCAAAACTACTGTTTTAGAAAAAGCGGCTGCTATTTGGGAAATAGCAGTGGCTGTCTTTAGTTTCGAACATTTCTTAATAATACAGTTATATTCGTAATATGACCTTCTAACGGATTGTGTTTTTGAATTTTTTTAAAGTACAGCTAAATATTGTACTTTTCTTCAGGCTGTATCATACCACGATAGAAGCATAATTCGAGAAAGCTTATTATATTTCGGAAGTAGATAATTGTAAAAAGTAATTTTTTGGAAAAGGCATATTATTATTTGGGAAGTTACTGAAGATAAACAACAATATTTTGGAAAAGGCGTAACATTGTTACACTATTTCTAAAACATTACTAACCTAAGTCTAACCAAACGAAACAAAACCTAAAAAACCCAACACAGCCTAACCTAACCTGACCTGACCTAGTACTATTTAGTTGAAATAATCAACTTGGACCTAACAAAATTATCCATATCTGACCTAGTTCTATTTGAGTTCTTATAACCCAGCTGGGCCAGCTTACACTGCATGATAAACAACTATCGTTTTTCGCATATCAGTTTTTCTGCTCTTTAGAGAACTGTTGTAACGGTACGCCGCGTTTACGAGAACCGCTGTATCGATAATTGCTGTGAAGGGTAAGCTTCCATTTCTGGAAATTGCTTTTTAGAGAACTGCTGTTATGAGGACCGCTATTATAAAATCCGCTCATACGGGAACCGCTCATATGAGGGCTTCCCACCCATATCTATAGCAAAACCCCAAAATATATTGCAATAACCATTGCAATTTGCATTTTCTCACCCAAAAATAATATCTACTAATTAAATTTCATGAAAACCTTCATTATAGGTTGGATTATAGGTTCGTACCGGCACCTTATTTGCATTCTAAACCAAAGTAAATGGCGAAAATTGTAATTGATTCTGTCCTCATAGACATAGAGGATCACTTGTATCGTTACATCGGAACACTCCACTCGCCTGTGTTCCGCTATTTATAAATACATCACCACCATTTGAGAGTCAAATTGTAGTCCTCAACTAATAATGACCATTCCATTCATTGCTCACGTTTGTCATTTTCAAATTTTCAGCCATTAAACTTAGCACTTATCATAAATTTTTCCTCGCCAACCACTTTGCGGAAATTCAACACGACGCCTACATTTCTTAATCTCATTTTCACCACCGACCGTGTACTTCTTCACGTATTCCCCCATCCACGTCATGACATTTCCCATTTTCCCCTACAACTTTCCTCGCCAGTCGCAAAGTCAACATGGTGCCAATTAAGGGTCACTGCTTCCCCCCGGTTTTTCACCTCCAAAAGAATAAAATAATCTGGCGTAAAGTTTGAGGACGCCATCTTGGTGTCAGGTGTCAATTCGGCGTCAGGCGTAAACTGGGCGTCACTGCCACTCAAGACTCATTTCTATACTACTCCCGAACTTATTAAATTTGAAAACGAGAACGACCCAAATTTTTTATGGATTTTAAAAAAAGGTCTAGTAGACCTAGCAAATACTTGATTCTTCGGATGCCCAAAGAGAACGTTTGAATTTTCGCCAACAATTTACCCTTTATTTATTCCAGATATGACCATTGTCCAGGGCAAGTCGTACAACTTTGGTGCCTTGATATTGACCACAACGCAACGCATATCACCTAACATTGAATTGTCGTTCCGTCTAATTTCATACCAGTGTCCTTCCATCTGTTCAAAATTTTAATATTAAACTAAGGGTGATAGGAAAACCAAGGGATTTTATCAGGGTTCTTATTAAAAAAAAACCAAGACCTAAAAACGCAGGGGTTTTATTGGGTTTTACCCACCATAAAAAAAACCCACTTAATAAAACCCTAATCACTAAGATCTTCAATTTTGATGATGAATTTGAATGCAAGAATATCCCATTTTAAAGATATTTATTGTTTCAACTTCAAAAGGACTATTTAATAATATTTATTACTTTTTATGAATGATTTTTAAGCTAGATTTCCATTCGACCGAAAAAACCTGGCGGAAATCACGCAGCCGACGGTAGAAATTTTAACTTACGACGGCGTCCGGCGGTAGACCGTTCACACTACGACTGAATTTTGAGTTGGGCGGTAGATATTTTTGGGTCACGTGATAGATGGGAGTGGTTTCTCGGCATATATTTCGCACTCTGAATTGGTATCTTTGTACCCTTAGTTGCTCAGATTGTACAAGAAGGTTTAACGTCCTCCATAAATAAAGTATTCCTTATTAAAATCAAGAAGTGATTTTCAGAAGTTTATAATTATAATTATTAACTTCTGGTTATATCTTGCTTATTAGGGAGAGGCTTATAAGATGCTTTAGTATTCGTGCGCCATAGTCCAAGTCCCGCTTTCAAAATACAAGGGGGGGGGCGTAAAAGGTGACGGGCTTATTCGCCTCCCTCAGCCGGAAAATACGTAATTTTCGTCATTCGCATCGCATCGTGCTGACGTGAATCTTCAAGAACCAATGAGATGCTGGATGTAATTTAGATGCGGGGATTAACTCCGGACCTAGGTTTGGACTGGAGATAAAGCTGGAAATGTAGCGAATTTATACCTTCTCAATAATAAACTAGATATCACTTCTTGTAAACATCTAATCTCTTTTTACTTCCATTATTTTTTTTTTTCTTGCTGGCATGTTTCTGTTAAGCCTTGGCTAACCACTACTTGTAATAGCCCCAAAAAAATGGAGGCTATAAATACATCTCGTGTATTTAATTTATGACGTAGTCACTGGGATAATTTCATTGGCTGAGACACCGGCGTAACGCCGAACACGACCGAAAAAATAGAACACAACTTACGCCCGGCCGAACGGTAATTCCGTCGGGCTCGGCGTAAAGATTTTTCGGTCGAACCCCTTTATGCCGGGTGTCCGTCGAGTGGGAATCTAGCTTGAAACTTCTTTATTAAGCAGTTACTTTTGAATTACAATTTCTACCATGCACGCAACTGCTAAAGATAAAAAAACCCCAATAAAAACCAGGTGGGTTGGGTTTTTTTAAACCCAAATTTTTTATCGTTTCTTCTACTAATTATAAGACCAATCCACATAGTGAAACATCTAGAACATACCTCCGAATTATTATAAATTCAAATTAGTTCCAGATTTCATGGATAATTTTAAATAGGCCGCTTCGACCAATCGCGTAACGCCCTGCCTTCTTTTTAACAAAATTCCAGTGACACGCTCAACATGTTGAATAAAGTTTTGCATGAGATTTGATAAAAATTGCGCACGATGTGGCAATTCGTGCAGTGAGATATAGAGCCGTTAAGCATAAGTTCATGAGATATGTTCCTTCCATAAGTATGACATTACATATGCTTTGTGATACTACTGAGAGTCTTACAGCTCGAGATAACTAGTTCTAGTAGAACGACGGTAGCGAGTCAATTGAAGTCCTACACCCGTGTTTAATTTTGCATGTAGTCCCATTTAGTCTGCATTACTAAGCCTTTGACAGCATGTCGCTTTAACTCGAATCTATGGCAAGCTCCAGTTTGTAACCAGTGACAAACTTATTAATGGAACATATCTTAAGCGACTGGTCCGAAATGCTAATTGGAAATTATCCACGAAATCTGAAACCAATTTGAATTTTAAAATCATTCCTTCCTTAACATCTTAATACTCAATTTAGTCTTACAATAGTAGAAAATTCGACAAAAAATCACTTCATTCTCCTTTTCAAACGTGGAATCATTATTTTATGTCGCATCAGGGATAGATTTAATTTTATAAGTAGGAATGGAGAACAGAGTAATGTGGGCGCTCGTCAAAGTCCAGGACCCCCTTCCACGGGACGGCGGCCGCGGGTCAAAGGTAAAAAGGAACTACGCATTATTCGCCGTCCCCGTCAGCAACGTCATCAAAACGCAGTTTACGTGAGCCAATAAGATAATTTAAACTTTTCGTTACGTGTTCGAGGGAGGGGCTCTATACTGGGCTATGAGTCGGACTGAAATAAATACTAACCGTTCTCCATTCCTACTTTTTATATTAAATCTATCCCTGGTCTCATCAAAGGCATATCATACTTGTTTCAAACTTGAAATTTCATCTGCAAAATTACTCGCGCTGATATTTGAAAAAGGGCATGTTAAGTGGTCAAATAGCAGCAACTCGGAGAATGTGCAGCTTAAAAAACTGACTATTAATGATACGATAGCAAATTTTCTACCGAGCAACATCGCTTTGGTGTTTACGATACACGACGTTGTTTCAAAATAATGCATTCTCAAATATGTAGATGTTCAAAATGAGGTTTATTTTACTGTTTTCTGTCATGCATATTTTCAGCTGTGTTGAGTATATATTATAAGAATTAATAGAGTTATATCAGAAGGGGATAATAGAAGAAGGATGGCACTCTGTCTCTTCTTAATACTTCAGTTATGTAACATGATTCTTACCAGGCGAGGGAGCCCTTTTGGTTTGATCTCCCGCTGTCATAACTTCTCCTTCGCGTTATATTAATTGTTAATTATATGTGAATAGAAAACATCGCAAACTTGAGATTTGAATAACAAGTGAAGTTTTAATGTTAAAAAATATAATTAAGTTACATGATGAAAATTAGACTGAATAAAAAGGGTTCTTATTTTGGGTAGCGAAATACCCCGAGTAACAGATAAAACGAGAGTGATACAAAAATACCCTCCACCCTCCACACGAAGAGATTCCTGCCCATTATTTGAACAATAACTCCAAAAGACTCACTTTCATTGGACAAGTCTAAAGGTCAGGTGAGAAAAACACTTTCACTTAAGGGGAACCCCTCGAGCCAGAGGAACTCTCTCTCTCTCGACAAACATGCTTACAAAAATCTAGCATGGCCGGCCGGTGACCCGCTGCTCCTGTATTACTGGGTTTTCAGAAATTTTCCTAACCCAAGGCATTGTCCAAAACAAGTGAGGAAAAACAGATATTTAAAGAAAGATAAAAAATACCAGATTCTAAGAAAGTTTCCACAAACGCTCTTCAAACTTCAGATGGGTAACTATCGCACCTAGGGCTGAATTCTATAACTGTTTGGTATTTACTAAATCTCCAGCAATCAAGTAGGTACAAACCTTGATTGTCTGGACGTGGCTGGGAGAAAAACGCACAATCGCATGCGCATTGGCAAATAGTTAAAGGGAATGAGAAGCTTCGTTTGAAAAACTTCTGATTTATATAACAAAAGATAGAATTAATTTCTGTGAATTCAAAAATATCAAGCTTTTAATTCTCCGATTTCTGGTTATTTGGCCGCAATATGCATTTGAAATACACCTTTTATGACAGGCTGATACGTTTCCCGTAGTCCGACGTCACAGATATATTTTTTCACGTCAGATGGTGCCACTCTCTACGCTATCAGACCCAGAGTTTAGACAGGGATAAGGGAGTCAGATGGATTGGAAATGATGATGGGCGACCTGCGGCACCATATCTCTCCCAGTGTACCTCGCGCACGCCCCTACCCTTCCGTAGGCGATTGCTAAGTGCTGCCGCGTAGCGCCATTTTATTTGAATGAAGGCCCGTTTTCAATCAAGCTTTTCATGAAGCTTTTGCTTCAAAAACTAAAGCAAAACGCTAAAGCGAAATCGGAACCCATTTTCAAACGCGCTTTTTTGGGCGCTTCTGAATCAGATTCGCGTGAAATAATCGAAAAGCTGGTATCTACCTCGGGTAGATATTTGCTTTCGCTTTTATCCGAAAAACCGCTTGGCCTAGTAGTCACGTGGGTACGTTATTTCTCTCGAGCAATTTTTTTGCGCCGCGTGTTTTAAAGTGAGAATAGGCCTAATTTTCAAAAACAATATCGAGTGTTAAGGATATTTAGAAGCATCTTAATGGTGTTTTTAACTATTTTAAGGATATTTAGAAGCATTTTAATGGTGTTTTTAACTATTTTAAGGATATTTATGAGTATTTTTTAACTAGCCTAAATATTGATCAGAAGACAACTGATATAAACACGGGTCCTGACGAGCGTGGAGAGGCGAGAGAAGTGAATTTGAAAACGGGTGAAGAGTTTCGCTTTTGCTTCACCATTTGAATCGCGTTTTTGTCAGGCAAATCGCGATTTACTGTTGAAGCGAAGCTCCTAAAAAAAGCAACTAGAAAAGCTTGATTGAAAACGGGCCTTGAGAACTAGCTTCTATTTTTGAGATAGAGGGAGCGTCCTTTACAATTTCGTCCGGCACGGCCCTACCTAACCGCTGGGGATGATGGGAGGACTATGGTGCCGTAGGTGGGGGTACAAAGGCAACGCTTAAGGTATGGGGATTTCCACTCCATTACTCTCTCCTTCAAGGTTTAGACTGGCGAGAAGCTCGAGACGCGTATAGGATTCCCGCGCATTTTTTCCCCACGTCATAGTGATGTCATCAAACGGGCGAACAAGCTCGACAAGACAAAATTGTTGATGTATCGAAACTGAGTTTTCGTGATTTTTTCAATGGATTTTAAAAATAGAAACTTTGGTTCAATTATATTAAAAACTTGATATTTTGAAAGTAGAGACTTGAAAGTGTAACATAATACCACTTTCGTGGTAAAATATGATAATAGAGTAAAGATGAGGGAACTATTTACATTGCGTATGCGCATGATTCGGTTTAGTAACCTTGTGAACTCCAAATGTTAATAATATGATTTTGGGAAGAATTATGTTACAATTACCCCGCCAGATTTGAGGTGGTACACTTCTCTCGAAGAGATGTATTATATACTTCTGGACCTTCTGGTTATATATATTTCAACTTATTGAAAGGACAATCGAATTTAATAAATATTTTTTGTAGTTTATACAGCACATCACTATTTATTTTTCCAATTTAATAAAATAAATACAGTTGTAGGAGTGCAATCGTAAGATAAATTTTGAGGACTTTTGCGTTCTAATCCCATGCACCTAGAGTTCGGCATTAAATAACCGTTATCCGAAAATTAGTGATTAACCGATTATTTACAAACAAAACTGGCGGTTATAATGCGGTTTAACATGGTACTTTTGTGGATAATTCTAGATTTCGGATAAAGATAAAATAAAGCGGATAATTTATTCGATAATGCAGAGCTCTACATGCACCCATGGTACATTTATTAAGAACTGGGTTCTAAAATTAGGGTAATTTTTGAAAATGGTAAATTGGGCTGCCGTAATTTACAGTTCAAGGTAATTTCCCAAAATTCAAAAATAAATTATATTGATAGTTTTTAAAGGGTATGCGAATTTACAATTTCATATCATATTTTACCACGAAAGTGGTACAATATTACACTTTCAAGTCTCTACTTTCAAAATATCAAGTTTTTAATATAATTGAACCAAATTTTCTATTTTTAAAATTCATTGAAAAATCACGAAAACTCAGTTTCGATATATCAATAACTTCGTCTTGTCTTGTCGATCGCCCGTTTGATGATATCACTATGACGTGAGGAAAAAAATAAGCCTGGGAATCCTATACGCGTCTCGAGCTTCTCGCCTTTCTAAACTCTGGGGCTGATAGCGGAGAGAGTGGCACCATCTTACGTGAAAAATATATCTGTGACGTCAGCCTACGGGAAACGTTTAAGCCTTTCGTAAAAAGTGGATTTCAAATAATTTCATATGAAACATTTTCAAATGCATATTGCCAAATAACCAGAAATCGGAGAATTAAAAGCTTGATATTTTTGAATTCACAGAAATTAATTCTAACTTTTGCTATATAAATCAGAGGTTTTTAAAAGCTTCTCATTCCCTTAAAGCTAAATATTTAAAAATACATGCATTTTTTAAAGAATATTTTTATTTCCCATTTCGCCGATAGAGCAAAATTGTTAAGTGTATTACACGATTTAAAACATTAGACCTTTTTCCAGACGAAAGAATAAGAACTAGGTAGTGGTAAACTGCCACGGTAATCTTGACCATTTTCGTAATTTAGAATCTCAAAACAAAATCTTAAAAATTTCGTGGTACCGGAAGTTGATGTTAGTTCCCTGTGACGTAGAAGGAAACAAGTTGGGAAACCAAAAAAACCTCTCCGAGTCGAGACGCACTTAAGAGGTTTTTTTAAATAATTATAATTGATATTATTTTTTTTAATACGCAGTATTTACCTTAATTTTAGTTAAATCGTTTTATAAAACTTTATTACAAAAATCAGTTTAAGCATAGCCAAAAGGAGATGATCTAAAAGGACATAGCTTTCCAGCCTAGGAATGAGGGTATTGTGTGTCAGGTTATCTCTAACGAACGTCTCATCTCGAGTGTTCCTAAAACTTGATATCCCAAGGCTAGGCCGAATGTATTTACTGTAGAGTAAGTGGTAGTTGAACACCCAAAGTTTTTCTCTACTAACATTTTTTCTCGGCGCCAACTAACATCAGCCGCGGAAAGCTGGGTCTCACTAAAAAAATTCCACCCCCCTTAAAAAATGTACGAAACTTGTGATGAGCTTTTCGGCCAATAGAGACGTAGATCCGCTCGCGTAGATCTAAGGCGATCGGAGTTTACGTTATGGCGGAGCAAGTTAGGTTTAAATGTATTAATTTAGAAATGGATAAAGGGCTCTCAAAACAAACTCAGAGTATTTCCGTGCCAGAAAAATATAATTCCGTCGGCTTCTAATTAAGTCGAATTAATCACCCTCTTTAAAAACGTTTGCACTCCACACGATACACCGTTGCCATAAAAAACGGAAACACCGTGCACTTGGATGAACCCTCCATGCTTGAACTTACTCGGATAAAAAAATTAACCCCGCCTGTTTTACTTCACTCTCCACCGCTGTGGGGCGCTGCTTCAAAAGCTCGTTCTCGGTCGTGGCCGATATTTTAGAAATTTTATCTCTCCATTCACGCGAGCTCCGTTGGGAACTTTTAAAAGCTTAACGTCAGAACTTTCAGACACAGAGGTTACGGCAAAAAATCTTACATAGGAACTTGGTGTAAGATTATTCTACTTGTGATAGAAGCGATGGACTCGCGAAAGTTCGCACTTTAAGCAACCTCTTAAGACGTAATCAAGAAGTGATATCTAGTTTATTAGGGAGAAGGTGTAAGATCCTTAAGTATTCGCACCATAGTTCCAGTCTCCCTTCAAAATACAAGGGTGAACGTAAAAGGAGGCCAGGCTATTTCGCCTCTCCTCAGTCCGAAAATACGTATTTTTCGTCATTCGCGTCGCGCTGACGTGAGTTTTCAAGAACCAATGAGATGCTGGTTGTTATTTAGAGGCGGGGATTAACTCCGGACGTATACGTTTGGACTGAAGATAAAGCTGCAAATGTGGGGCGAATTTACACCTTCTCCCTAATAAACAAGATATCACTTCTTGACGTAATAAAGACGCAGAAGCCAAAATAAATAATTCCACCGCATTTAAAATCACATCATATTTTTGTGTGAACTAGTTTTTAAATTACTTAAATAATTGTAATTTTGTAAACATTTAACTGATTTTAACGAAACCTGTTTTATTTTACAGAGGAAAATAACCCCTTCTTCACTAAATTGCGTTTGAAAAGTGCATTTTAAATGAAACTTATCCTTTAATAACCACGAACCGAGGGTTAGTCACTTCAATAATCAGGTGGAATTCGAAAATCCCAAAATAAAAATCATGATCAGTTGAAAAAGAAATAATCACTGCGTTCTTCGTAATTCACGAAGAATCCAGTGGTAATCACGGCATCATTCACCCAAAAATCACCGGAATCAGAAGTATATAATACTTCTCTTCGAGAGAAGTGTACCACAACGCGGGGTAAGTGTAACGTCACTCTTCTCAACATCAGAACATTTAGAGCAAGGTTACTAAACCGAATCACATACACGATAAATAGTTCCCTCGTCATTACTCTATTAGCGTTTAAATATTTGGCAAGACGCGCTTGTGGATTTTTGTCCCACCCCATGACGAGGTTTGTGGGATGATTGCTGGGGATTTAGTGACAAACAGCTATAGAATTCACCTTACGGTGCGATGCCCATTTGTAATTTGATGAGCGGGAAAGCAAACTAAAAGGGTGAGCCTGGGAAGAATGACGTTACATAACTAAAGCATTAAGAGGATACAGAGTGGCATCCTTCTTCCATTATCCCCTTCTGCCGGAATTTATTGGAATTCAAACAGGAATCACAAGTAGTCTGCGGCAATAACAGGAAATCAGTGTAAATATTATAGAAATCACCTAAAATAATCGTAATCACGGAAATCAAGGAATTCATTCAGTAATCATCGGAATTCACATAAAAATTCAGAAATCAGGTGTACAAAATTTTGGCGAATGACTAGCCCCTCGCCACGAACAGGATGAATGTAAAGGATTTTGCTCCGGCTAATCGATTGAGATAATCGTCTCTAGATGGCGCTACGGAACCGTTACTACGGAAAAATTGATTCTAAAGCATGGTTTCCACTTGACCGTAAATCATTTGGTGTTTTCGCCCGACGTCTAGCAACAACCGAAAAAGAAAACATAGTTGTACTAGACAGAAATTACGTTGAGTGTGGCGATATTATCTTTCAGTTTTTTCGGCCACGTTCAACGTTAACGCTCTTCGCGAGCCAATAAGCAATAATCTTGAGTCGTGACGTCATTTGTGACCAAACGTATTCGGAAGGAGACGACTGTGTTCCGCCATGTTCTTATTTATGTAGTTCCTAACCGAGTCAGTTACTAGTGCAAATCCTTGCGAATAGCGAAGTTCAATACTTTTTTTTCAATGCTGAAGTTTTGTCAGCAGACACAAAGATAGGTTACATAGGGGCCTAGCTTTGCGCGTGCTGATAACCGATGTTGTAACAGAGTAGGCCTATATACAGAACTAACTGTTATCCGCGGCGTCGCTCGCGTGTAATAAGAACTTCCATCAAAATGTTATAAAGAATGGGTAGATTCTACCTTCGCCAACATTATTATCCAGGCCTGAGCGCGCTCCTTTTCCGAGATTTTTTCCGGTATCTTTCAATTCGCCGAATACATCCGCAAGGGGCGCTTTTCAGATACTCCTACGTCACAGACAGACGTCACAAACTGACGTCAGAGCAAAAATTTAAAAATATTTGCGTCGCTTTCGGTTATTTCTTCGTCAACATTTACGTCTTGGGAGTTGGGACGGTGGATGAATTTCGAAAGTTTCAGCAGAGTGTAAGTTAAATTTTCGTTGTAAAATAAATTAAGAAGTGCGATGTATATTAAAATTGAAAATCAGTAAATATTTTTAATGTAGAAAATTTAGTAATATTTACAAATAAGTTGTGAAGGAAATCCATAACTAGATAAGCTAAGGCTTAGCGAAATTCTTAGTCTTTTTAACTTGTTTTGGTGGTTGTTATTAACAAAATAGATAAATTGGAGCCTTTTCTATCATATTGCTGATTAGATTTGTTTTTACCCTGATACGTTTTCTAAATATTGAAACATTAACTTTAAATCGGCCTCTCTCAATTAGGAGCGCATTAATTTGTTAAGTTATTCGTGCGTGGTTCTACTTATTAGCTTGAGTAAAATAGTAATATTATTTTCTAGTGCTCGTAAGTATAGACAGGATGGCTATAAAATGCGTAGTACCCTCATGTAATGAAAGTACTGGAACGAAGAGTAAAAAGAGAAGCCAAAATGAAGATAGAGTACAATACAGTTTTCATTCATTTCCTAAAGATCCTGAGAGAAGAAAGAATTGGATTTGTGAAATATTTGAAAAAGTTCCTACAGATGATATTAGTCATTATGAAAAAAATGTTGAAAGTTACAGGATATGTAGCAAACATTTTAAAGTAGAGGACTTCAGTGTTTCAACGTCTAAAGTTAAACGATTACTCTCTTTTGCAATCCCAGTATTTTTCAATAAAGATTCGCCATCTAGGCAGTTATCACCCAAAAGAACAAAATCGGATTGTACTAGAACCCCTCTATCGTCAATTGAGAATGTGTCAAATTCCAGACATTCAATTTCAAGGACGCTTAATTTTTCAAATGAATCGGCCAACACCGAAACTTTGTCCCCTACACCAAATAGTAACATTTCTCCTGTTACAAGATGTAACGAGACCCATGACGATCTTTCTCCTGCCACAGGCCCTTGCTCTTTTGGGCACCATGAATCTCTTAGTGGTAATGAAAATCCAAAAAACCATATTAATTAAAAGTTAATTACTCCTTCATCAGCAGCACCTTTATTCACTTTAATAAAACAGCATGACAATGGATCTCTCAATTACCCATCCAGATTTTTAGTGTGCTTGTTGAGTCTTATTGTGGATTTCATGCAAGCCTCATTCCATCTTTTCCCCAGGAAAATGGCTCTCTGAAGAGTTATATGGAAACTATACTACCTCATTTTAATAGAGCATTAGATTGTAAATGTGGCAGTTCAAAACTTTCACAACTTTTACTAGAAAAGTTTCTTCGGCCCCTTTTGAGCAACTATGCGTGTGATGCGTCTGATCGTAATGAGAACAAGATGGCCCAAGGGCTGGGCCTTAATAGTAATTTTACACGGCTCACGTGACCCCCCGTATAGTTGATCTCCAATAAATCGTACAACTAAAAACATTTCTGAAACGCAATCGTGTATCCCCTTAATTTCTAATAACGTCACATTTCAAATAATATTAATGAAACTAAATTGTGCACCCCACTAAAGTATAATTTTTCAAAACCATACGAATCAAATAATGTATCTAAAACCAAATCCTGGATCCCCTAAACCAGAAATCACTATGACCGTAAACCGTCCCCTCTATTTTACGAAACCTAACCTAACCTAACCTAACCATTCAGCATAATCTCTGATGTATCACGCGCATGGTGCCGTTTCTTAAATTTTAACGGAATAAAATTCCGTGTAAAATTAAAAAAGTGCAGTAGTGCACGAAAATTATCATCTTGTTTCCCTTCACTCAAAAAAGCCCGCGAGATTTAAACTACCTTTCTTTCCTCTCTCTCCGAGCGGGATGCCCCCTCTCCCTCTTCCCCCTCTCACTAATATACCAGGCAGGCAGTTCTCTCTCTACGCGGAGCTTCGTATCGCCACCGCGTACGCTAGCGATCTCTCTCTCTCATCGTAAGCGTACGTTTCGCGGACGCGACCGGTTTCCCTCTCTCTCTCATCGTAAGCGTTCGTTTCGCGGACGCGTCCGGGACAGGGACAGGGACAGGGACAGGGACAGGGACAGGGACAGGGGTTTTGGTGCCGTTTCTTAAATTTTACCGTAATTAAAATTACGTGTAAAATTAAAAAGAAGAATCTATATAACAAACCTTTATCTAGGAAAATCTTAAAAATTTAAAGGATATTTTTTCTTAAAATGCCATTGTAGTACAAGTTTCTAATTGTGATAAATTTAAATGTGATGTTATACCAAAGTTAAAAACACTGTTTCCTAGTTTTAAATTTAAAATGTGATAAAAAAGTCTGGATGTTGTTTCAATATATGTTATGTTGTAACATTCCTATTTTTAAAATGTAACACTACTTAATTGTTTCAAAGAAGTGAAAAAAAATTATTTCCTGTTTTAACATTAATATTTTTAAAATGTGATGTGACACTGCTTAAAAATGTGATACTAGTTTAAAAGAAGTGAAAAAAATTTCATGTTTTAACATTCCTATTTATGAAATGTGATGAAAAACTTGCTACAAACATAAAAGAAATAAAAAAAAATCATTTACAAATGACTTATTTTATATTTTAAATATATTACTTAAAACCATTCCCTTAGATTTCTAATAATTCGTAGTTTTCAATTACCCAAGTTCATCCCTTTACCCACAGTTTTTCTGGGTTTTAAATTTCGCGGGAGGTAAGAGGTTCTCAAAAGCGACAACTATGCGTGGTGCCCAAATACGCCTTTACTCCCTTTCCCGAGATAGCGCGCTCAGGCCTGGATAATAATGTTGGCGAAGATTCTACTGATGACTAATATTTTTGTAGCACCATAGGAGCGAAGGCACTCGGCGTTGCCCGTCGGGACATTTTTTAGTACTTTTAACGCCGACATTATTCCATAAAGAATGGTTTTTAAATTTCTGGCCGCCATTTAAAAAGATGGCAACAAATCGAACCCGAAAGACCATTCAGCCCATCTATAGGTTAAAGGAAACCAGTGTACTAAATATTTGCGAAATCGGTTGAAACGGTCGGACTTTGTTGCCTAGAGAAGATTTACATTTCTGGGCGCCTTTTATTAAAGGGAGACTCTTAGCTGAAAATCTTAGTGCCGTGTTTTATTTCTTCCTGGTTCGTCTCAATTTTTTTCTGATTTTTCAAACAATTTTTTAAAATTTGTTAGGCTTAGCAATGGGTCTCGATTTTAGCGCACTTACCTACCGGCCAATAAAAACCTCTTTAGGGATAGAACCAAATCAGCCAATCCCGTGAGGGTTAGAAAATATTAAGTCGTATGTTGTCTGCTTCAAACAGCAAGAGTTGGGCGCGTCGTTTGCTAAAGTTTGAGGAGGATAGTAATTGTGTTGCAGTTCTACTCTGCTGAAGTGTAAAAGATGGGTTTTTAATTTTATCCATCTCGGAGGTCACAAAAAATAATAGTAACAATAATCTAAGAACACAGATCATCCCATTCCAAAGGCTAATAACTAGACACTCTAGATATACAACAAAATACGACCCGCCACATTTTAATAAAATAATATTACGAGAGTAATTTGAGTTTAAGGGAAACGTAATAGCATAAACCTGCTAATTACTACAGTTCCTAATCCGCTTATTGTTAAACGTTCGAACCCGCGTCTTTCTTCGAGTCTAGAATAGATATTTCTGAACCTAATTCAGACGACGCGAATGAGAATCACTTGAGAAAAGCTTTGGGGAATGGGGATTACCTCTTATAAATCGCGGACGCTGATTGGCCCGTAGATCGCTTTACCAAAATTCAAATGCATGTTTGGGATACAAAACTTCAATTATTGTTTAATACTATAAATAGTGCTTCAAAAAATCAGAAAAAATTCAAGGCGGCATATTTTAACATAAGGAATCACAATAAAAATACTTAATTTTTGCCAATAGTGTCCCTTTAAGATGGCGGCGGATTGGAAAAATCTTTTTTAATTACGTCCCTACTACTTATGAGTAACGTTCCTGCAAATTTTATGAATTCTAGGGCAAGCGGTTCGAAAATAGCGTTTTAACTGAGACTTTCCCTTAACAACCGCGGACATGATGAATGCTTCGGCTAATCGATTAAACTAACCTTCTCTAGGTGGCGCTACGGAACCGTTACTACTGAAAAGTCGATTCTAAAGCCTGATTTTCACTTGGCCGTAAATCACTTGGTGTTTCGCTCGACGTCAAACGACAACCGAAAAAAAAACATAGTCACGCTGGACCAAAATTACGTTGAGTGTGGCGATATTATCTTTTATTTTTTTCGACCGTGGTCAACGTTAACGCTCAACAACAAGCTTGAGACGTGACGTCATTTCCGACCACACTTGCTTGGAAGAGGACATTTTTATTTATTTATTTTCTTCCTAATCGAGTCAGTTACTAGTACAAATCCCGGAGAATGCCCGCAGTTCAATGCTGAAAGTTTTATTGTTCAAATCATATCTTTTCCATAGGTGTGGAATTGCCTGCAGCCTACTACACGATACCTATTTGAAACTAAGGCCTAGAGGTCCGTGCACTCGAGCTAAGAACTCGATACATTGAGACCTAGCTTTGCGCGTGCAGACAACCGATGTTGTAACAGAGTATATACAGAATAAGCTGTCTTTCGAGATAGGGAGTTGCCTATCCTATAGCGTGAAAACAACTTTATTCACGCGCATTCTTTATCCATTCTATAACGCTGGGCGACAACGTAAAAAACATATCTGACGTTTGACGTCCAGCTGCAAAGTAGTTTTTTTTGGGTCAAGTGAAAACCAGGCTTAACGCGCTAGCTTGTTGTTGTCACCAGGGAATACTTCGTCAAAATTTGTAAAGGATGAGAGCGACTCTTTTCTTTGAAAGTTTACATAAGCTGGATTTGAATGAACGAGTGGGATCATCTCAGTTTTGAAAACCAAGGCAATATTTTTCCAAAATGTTACAGCTTTAAAAATAGCTACGAAAGAGGGGATAAATTATCGATCCCCTCTACCGCTACGGGAAAATTTTGAATATTCAGATTTTATTATTTAAAAAAAATGCGAGTCGTGCAGATACTCCCACTAAAAATAATGCAAAATTATCGGTAAAAACTGGAGAATTTATACCGAATTTTTTTTCTAATTCATTACTTATTTCTACACGAACGTTTGGCATTTTAGTGTACGGGATTTTGAAGTTTCAAAATTTTGAGGTTTCCAGCTCAATTTTTGAGAAGTCGACTGAGATTTTAAAAACCTTGACTATTTGTTCTAGGTTTTAAGATTTTTAAGGAGATTTATGATAATATTTTTAAGGAGATTTATGACAAGATTTTTATAGAGATTTATGACAATATTTTTAAGGAGATTTATGACAAGATTTTTTAAGGAGATTTATGACAAGATTTTTTAAGGAGATTTATGACAAGATTTTAAGGAGATTAATGACAAGACTTTTAAGGAGATTTATGACAAGATTTTTAAGGAGATTTATGACAAGACTTTTAAGGAGATTTATGACAAGACTTTTAAGGAGATTTATGACAAGATTTTAAGGAGATTTTTGACAAGATTTTTAAGGAGATTTATCATAATATTTTTAAGGAGATTTATGACAAGATTTTTAAAGAGATATGAAATGAGATTTTCAAGGAAATGTAAAGTAAGATTTTTATAGAGATTTATGACAATATTTTTAAGGAGATTTATGACAAGATTTTTTAAGGAGATTTATGACAAGATTTTTTAAGGAGATTTATGACAAGATTTTAAGGAGATTAATGACAAGACTTTTAAGGAGATTTATGACAAGATTTTTAAGGAGATTTATGACAAGACTTTTAAGGAGATTTATGACAAGACTTTTAAGGAGATTTATGACAAGATTTTAAGGAGATTTTTGACAAGATTTTTAAGGAGATTTATCATAATATTTTTAAGGAGATTTATGACAAGATTTTTAAAGAGATATGAAATGAGATTTTCAAGGAAATGTAAAGTAAGATTTTTAGGGAGATATAAGATTAAATTTTTAAGGAGATTTTAGACCTGTTGATCGCGCCGTCGTCGTGAGCGGACGTGTTTCTGTGAGCTCTCGTTCGGAACGCTAACCCTTGGTCTTAACCCTAAAGTAAACGCGGTCCAGGCTTTGGATCTTAGCTTTATCTTAAGTTTTATTCATTTATTTTATCTTAATTTTGACTAGTTATTATTTAACTTTAAATAATTAATTTTAACTATGCCTAAACATTGTTGTGCGGATTGCAAATTTAACGGAGGAAATCAGAGACACGGGGCTATGATACATTGCGGTATGTGTAATGTATGGTTTCATTTGACTTGTTTGAACATTAAAGACGAGATAGCTGGAGCATTTTGGATGTGTGCGGGGTGTGTGTCAACCCTAGTTAAGCTAAAACAATTTGCTGATGAGTTTTCTCAAGCCAAAGCATCTATTGATGAAAATCTAGACATTTACGCGGAACAAATATCAACTTTGTCTTCAAAACTTGAAATACAGCAAACAAGTATCGACGACCTTAAAGAACATAAAGATGAATTCGATACTGAATCAATTAGTAACCAACTTAACATACTGGACGAAGAATTCAAAACTTTTCGTGAATCTACCAAAACACAAATGCAAACATTGGAAACTACGTTGCGTGGGGAGGCAAATAAGGAGATCCACCTGACGGGAGCTTGTCCACTTGTTCGCAATGACAATATATCAGTAAGACCAAACATTAGCAACACTTTTCAGACTCAGACTTTTCCAAAAAAACTATATACTGATTTATTCATAAATCAAAGACCCAACGCCAACAAGGATGTTGGTGTGGCACAATCTAGTCAGCCACAAATCCATAAAGGTTTCTTAAAACGAAAAGTACCCACACGGCCTGTAGGTAGAATGCCTGAAAGCAAAACTGAAAATTCACGTTTTAAAGGGGTATTGTCTCAAAATGATTACTTCGTCGGTAACTGTTCTCGATCAGCAACCGTTGAGACAATGAGAACCTTTATCACTAAAAGAAACATTAACGTTATAAACATAAAACTCTCTAGAAAATCTGAAGACCCTACATCAAAATATAACTGTTTTATATTTCAATCATCGTCAGGATGCAACGATATTCTAAAACCAGAATTATGGCCGTCTGGTATTTCCTGTCATAAACTATCTACCGTTCCTAACAACACAAGAGTATGGGGAATAAATGAAGACTCTGATGGAATCAATCTATCAAATTCACCAACATCGAAGTACGTGTTATCAAACTGCCCAGCAAATTCATCCGCAGAAGAGGTAAAATTACATCTTCAAGATCTTGATGTCACAGATGTTACAGTATCAGAATTGGCTACTGTATCACAATGGAAGAGGTCATACTTAATAGAAGGCGGGCAAAAGTACGATACTATTATTTTAAATTTGGAAAATTGGCCAAATCCATTCAGAATTCATCGGTATCGAGAAACCAATAAGTTCAACGATGACCCAGTTATGGTCTGACTTGAGAACTCGTCTTCAAACGCCTCGGTTAAAAACAATGACATTACATCCAACAGTGAAACTAAATCAACTCGTGGTGGCTTGAAAATCGCTCATATTAATATCAGGAGTGTAGTACCTCATATTGAGGATATTATTTTCTTGCTAACTACCCATGACATTGATATTCTTTCTATAAGTGAAACTTGGCTTAAAACAGATATTCCAGACAGTCTAATTAAGATCGACGGATATGACGTAATCAGACTAGATAGGAGAAATAAGCGTGGCGGAGGTGTCTGTCTCTATCATAGGGATCATCTCAACCTTTCCATTGTCGACAATATTACGCAACATACAGACAAAGATTTAGAACTATTATGGTGTTTGTTAAAAGAAACAAACACTAAACTCTTTTAATTGGAACATGTTACTGCCCCCCTTGTTTTAACTATGAAGAAACATTTGAAGAGCTAGATGCCCAACTCTTGCAGTTTCATAATATCTATCAGGATATCGAAATAATGATTTTGGGTGATTTTAACTGTAATTTCCTCCATAAACCAGTACTACCAAGAGTACGAGCGCTGAAGAAAACTCTCCTTAACTTTAAACAATTAATTGAAAGTCCCACACGTACAACCTTAACAACGCAATCGTTACTAGATCTAATTTTTACAACCCGTCCAGATAGAATCCTATACCAAGAAGTTATACAAACCGGTGCATCTGATCATGACCTAATTATGTGTATAAGGAAGAAAAAAGCTCCGCGTAAAGAAAAAGAGATTAGTTTTATACGGGACTACAGAAACTTTGATAGTGACGAGTTTGTAAAGGACTTAATCAGTAACCTCGATCACTTAGGATTAGAAAACATAGATGATGGTGTCTCTTCTTTACAAAATACTATAAAAAGCACACTTGACAAGTATGCCCCACTACTATCAAAACGCAAATTTATAAATAGCCCACCTTGGCTTTCCAATGAGATAAAACATGTTATGCACCTTAGGGATATGGCCAAAAAGAAATCTTTTAAACAACCATTATTTATTGATAAATATAAAAAATTACGTAATTTGACGAGTAACTTGGTTCAAAAAAGTAAAAAAGATTATTTTCATAAAAAATTAAAGGGTGGGGCTAACTTATGGAAATTGGTAAAGCCCTTTATGAAAGCCAAATCTAAATCTATTGTCATGATACGTAATAATGGAATAGAATATACAACTCAATTTGAGATAGCAAATAACCTAAACAGGCATTTCACGAAAAATCCATGTATAATTAATCCACAGTTAACAATCGAATTGAATGATGTATGTAATTTAAAATTAGTAGAAGTATCAGAAAGCATGATTTTTACTTATTTAAAGAATTTAAAGTCTTCGAAAGCAACAGGGTCAGACGGATTGTCGAGTGACCTGATAAGGGGTCTAGCTATAGTAATTACGCCATTCTTAACTAAGCTAATTAACTTATCCATAAACAGTCACACCTTTCCAAATCAATGGAAAGATGCCAAAGTAGTCCCTTTATATAAAAAAGGTGACCCAACGGAACCTAATAACTATAGGGGCGTTTCAGTCCTGCCAATTCTTTCAAAGATCCTTGAAAAGATCGTATACGACCAATTGCTGGCACATGTTATCGATAATAATTTATTATATGAAATGCAGGCTGGCTTCGTACCAGGTCACTCGACGACCACGTGTGTCATGAACCTTTTTGAGACTATAATACAAAGTATAGAAAAAGAGTGGTATGTTGGAATTGTCTTTGTTGACTTGTCTAAGGCCTTTGATTGCGTAAATCATGAAATATTGCTTAATGAACTTAGATCATGCGGGGCAGATACGGGCACCCTTAAAGGAAAAGTTCAGGATACCTAACATTAGACCTTAAATTAACGGCCTCGTTTAGAAGATATCGAAATGATTGATAAAAAAAATTATAATTTCCCAAATTACGATTAAAATCCAATTAATTGACCCAAAAATTGAAGAGAGCAGCCGCGCCATTTTTTAAAGTCACGTGATAAACTCGCACACACGCCGTTATTGGCCAAATGGCTAGCGAATAGGAAAGTTAGATTTCTCTACTGCAGACGACGATATTTATTGATATATTCAAGGTTGACTTTCAGCATAGCCCACTAGATCACGCACATCACGACGCAAGCTGCTCGCGCTATAGAAGCCCGTTCAATCGGCCAAAAAGTGCAACTTTTGGATTCTTGGCGATAAATTCGAAGTTAGCGAAAATTAACATTAAGTTCTATGGGATGAGGAAGGTTTTTTAGCCAGATCCTCTGTCCTATTGATCGAAATGACCTGAAATTTCAATGAGACGTGTGTTTTGACGTGTTTTATTAATCTTAAAAGGATTCAAGCTTCTAGAGTGGATAGCTTTTTTTAAAAAAAAATTATTTTCATAGACAATATGATGGGTTCAGTGCTAAGACTGAATATATCGTCAGATCTACTGGTCCAAATGTCCTGAAATCTTAATGAGAGGTGTATTACAATCGTTTCTATTATATTAAAAAGGATTCAAGCTTTTAGAGTGGATAATTATTTCAATAAAAATTAATTTCCAATGTCATAATTGTAAATTAAGAACTTAATGCACTATATCTTTGGATCTACTGGCCCAAATGTCCTGAAAATTTAATGAGAGGTGTGTTAAAATAATTTAACTTTCACTCTCTTTCCAAGATTAAACGTTTTGCTTAAACATTACTCTAAAAATCTTAGAATTAAACAAAATTATAGGCCCTAAAGCCTAAAACACACCTATTTTGGGGAAGTTCAGAAGAACCCCTGTTTTTCTGCCAAAAGCACTTTATTATTTAAACGCAATTTTAGTTCAAAAATGCATTTATTGCAAATATCACATATTTTACAAAAACCAAAAATTAAGCATAGAAAAATCATGATTAAGAAACGAACTGAAAAGTTGGTGAATAGTATCATAATGCCAGTTGCAGTTGGCAAAAAACAAAGATTTAGTGGAGAGATAGTTTTAAATTATAATTAATTGTCAAAGAGGTCCAAGAAGAAAAAGCTTCCTCGCAGCGATCCTATGCTTGTTCAAAGACATTCTGAAGCTTCTTGAGTGGTGCTTGATCTTAGTTTTGAAGCTTTGTTTTAGCATTTGTCAACTTTTCTTATTTTGACGATATACTTAATATTTTAATCGATTAATCTTTTAAATGCCCCGCCCAACAAGTAAGGATAACAATTAAAAATCGCCAAGGGTTTTCGAGACATCTGCCCCTCTGCATGTTTACAAATCATAGAAAATTGGTTCAAGAGGTCTATGATTTATAATCTATTAATCCCAAAAGGCAAGTTTTGGACAAGTAGAATGGGGCTGGTTTTTTTATCGCGGAAAAAGGTTGTAAGAACGTAACTTACAATCATGACATGGGTTATTAATTTTTTTTTTAAATATAATCGATTGTAACATACCTCTAATTAAATTTTTGGGACATTTGGGCCATTAGAAAAAAAGATATAGTGCATTAAGTACTTAGTTTAAAATTATGACATTGGAACTAAATTTTTATTAAAATAATTATCCACTATTAAAGCTTGAATCCTTTTTAATATAATAGAAACGATTGTAACACACCTTTCATTAAGATTTCAGGACATTTGGGCCAGTAGATCTGACGATATATTCAGTCTTAGCACTGAACCCATCATATTGTCTATGAAAATAATTTTTTTTTAAAAAAGCTATCCACTCTAGAAGCTTGAATCCTTTTAAGATTAATAAAACACGTCAAAACACACGTCTCATTGAAATTTCAGGTCATTTCGATCAATAGGACAGAGGATCTGGCTAAAAAACCTTCCTCATCCCATAGAACTTAATGTTAATTTTCGCTAACTTCGAATTTATCGCCAAGAATCCAAAAGTTGCACTTTTTGGCCGATTGAACGGGCTTCTATAGCGCGAGCAGCTTTCGTCGTGATGTGCGTGATCTAGTGGGCTATGCTGAAAGTCAACCTTGAATATATCAATAAATATCGTCGTCTGCAGTAGAGAAATCTAACTTTCCTATTCGCTAGCCATTTGGCCAATAACGGCGTGTGTGCGAGTTTATCACGTGACTTTAAAAAATGGCGCGGCTGCTCTCTTCAATTTTTGGGTCAATTAATTGGATTTTAATCGTAATTAGGGAAATTATAATTTTTTTTATCAATCATTTCGATATCTTCTAAACGAGGCCGTTAATTTAAGGTCTAATGTTAGGTATCCTGAACTTTTCCTTTAAATGGTTCACGTCTTATCTTAGTCAAAGAACACAATCCGTAATAATTGGTAATACAAAATCTCAATCAATGACTGTATCTACAGGTGTTCCTCAAGGTAGTATCTTGGGGCCACTATTATTTAACATATATACGAGACATAATCATAAATGCTTAAAATTTTCAAAGTCTTTTGAATACGCGGATGACGATGCCCTTCTCTCTGTATCAGATGACGCTTCTAAATTGATCACTGAATTAGAATCGGACGTAATAACTCTAAAGAAAATGTTAGCCTCACGAGGCCTTATTTTTAATGAATCTAAAACTGTTTTTATGATTATTGAACCTAAAAAATTAAGAGGTACAACGCAAGACATAATCAAACTTGGGTCCCTAGATATATCACGGGTAAAATCATATAAATATATCGGAACCATCATAGATGAAAAGTTAGATTTTATTGATCACATTGAATATGTACTAAATAAGGTAAATAAGAGACTCTGGCTCGTCCATCCACTTTATAAATGTTTGAACATTCAAAGTAAAATTACGCTACATAAATCTATGATCCAACCCATCTTTAATTACGGTAATTTATTTTACAATATTGGCCCCAAAAAATACTTACATAGACTTCAAATTATACATAATAAATGTGCCAAATTAATATTACTCCGAAATAAGAGATCATCTGCCACAGAGGCTCTTAAAAACCTAAATTGGATGACCCTATCTCAAGAATATGAATATCAGCTATTAGTACTAATGTATAAAATCTATAATAATCAAATGCCAAAGTATATCCTTGATATGTTTCATTTAGTCGATCATAACTATAATACCCGCATAAATCTTAAAACCTTTGTTCTGCCATCAAAATTAACGACAACCAACTTGAAAAGTTTAAAAAACAGGGGAATCCAATCTTGGAATAATTTACCATGTGATATAAAAAATATAGCTAACATTAATGAGTTTAAGAGAGAAGTAAAACAGCATATTTTTAATGTTTAACAATTAATTTAACTAACGGACCCCTTTGTAAACCAGTTTCGACTGAACAGGGATATCCAATAAAGCTTTAATTATTATTATTATTATTATAAGATTTTCAAGTATAGTTTGAAGGGTTTTGTTAATAAAAGGCTCGATTGGTTGGAGGTACTTATTTCAAATTATCCATGAAATGAATTGTAATTTTGAAATCATTCCGAGACAGTATTTCTTGGATATATTTCACTATGCATATTGGTCTTATAATTAGTAGAAGAATCGACCAAAAAAATCACTTTATTCTCCACTTCACCCTCCCTTTAATGACTATCTTCATAGCCAAACATCCTGGACATACCTACGAATGATTTTAAAATTCAAATTAGTTTGAGATTTCAAACATAATTTGAAATGTTCACCTCGTACAAATTGCGTAACGCCTCGCCGCCTTGTCAACAACATTTACGTGAAACGTTCAATATCGAATGAACAAGAAGGCAGCGCGCCTCGCGATTGGTCGGAGGTACTTATTAAAAATTACACATGAAATTTCAAACTAATTTTAATTTCAAAATCATATGTAGGTATGTGTTGGATGTTTCCTACGCAGATTGTTCTTATATTATGTAAAAAATTGAAAGACGATAATTTTCTCTATAGCTGAAGCCATACAAACGATACGACTCTAAACTGGCCTTGGCCATCTTGTTATCGCTTTTAATATTTATAATACTTCTTAACAGAAGTCCATTAAATTGGCCTAGGAAGTAAACAATTACAATGGCAGGTACAGCGACGTCTCTGCTTGGGTAAGAACTCCTTTTAACTCCATGGATTAGTTTTTCCCCTTTCCCAAGCCTATTAGAAATTTCCTCTCTTGGAATCTTTCTTCACGTGAGCGGGGCGTGACTCCTTCAGCCCATGAACGCTGCATCTCTAAAGGGGGGAGATTCCTCTCTATAGCACGCTTTATGTAAAAAAAATGAATCTCAAAAGACCGAATAGACCCAACCAACAAATAAACAAGTTGGCTTGGTCTAGTCTCCATATAAGAGAAAGGATCACGTGACTAACAAAGTTTACTGTAGTACCATCTGTCATTGAGCGACGAAAATAAATATCTTATTCTTATGATTGGTTTAGAGTCTGACTCTTGGGGTAAAACGGGTTCTGCGCATGGCAAAATCAAACCAATCAGGTTTTCCCTTTCTCACCTCAAAACCCGAGCTCGAGATCTGAGCCGTCATAAAAATTCAAAAGATTTGTTGGTTGGGTCTATGGCCTTGGCTGTTCCCAAAATCACAGCCCCCATCCCTACCCCCGATGTTATGCTAGAGAGAACTCGGTTTGTACAGTGGGAGGCGGGTGTTTTCCGGTCCCTTTAGAGATTTAGAGTTCATGTTTAGCCAATAGTTGTTTCTCTTCCAATAGGGCAAATTTTGGCGTACGAGTCGTGCCTAAACCGGAGGTCTGAGAGAAGTAATCGCGAGGTGACGAATGTGTCGCCCATCTTCAGTATTGCTACACAAGAGAGGCGAGTCTCAAACCCTTCTTTTGCTTACTTCCTAGGCTAATTTAATGGACTTCTGTTCTCAATAATAGTATTTCTTTTCACACCGGCGGTGTTGTTTTGCCCGCAGTATCCCATAATTATGAAAGATTCATCGTCTGCAATCTTTCTTCGCTTCGGGTGCTGCGAAAATTAGGTCCTTCAATATGCCTTAGCGTTATGTTGTAAGGCATCGCTCTATCGCGTTTTCCAATTACAAGGTCTTTGTCGGTGAAACGAATTCTCCTCTTCCAGTCAACTGAATTCTCTCGCTCCTTAAAGGGAGGTTGAAATGGAAAATCAAGTGACTTTTTAACCGATTTTTCTTCTAATTATAAGACCATTCTGCATAGTGTGAAACATCCAGGAAATACAGTCTCCGAATGATTTTAATATTACAATTAGTTTTTTAGATTTCATGGAAAATTTTAAATAAGCCCCTCCGACCAATCGCGTAACGTCTTGCTTTCTTGTTAACAAAATTCTCGCGGCACGCTCCACGCCGAATGAAATTTATCGCTAGATTTGATAAACGTTGCTCGTGGTGTGAAAAATCGTGGCGCGAGATGTAGAGCGTGCAACGGAAATTTTGTTAACAGGAAGGCAGGGCGTTACGCGATTGGTCGGAGGTCCATATTTCATATTATACATAAAATCTGAACCGAATTTGAATTTTAAAATCATTCGGAGATATTTTCTGGACGTTTCACTATGAAGAATGGTCTTAATATTATTAGAAGAATCGAGAAAAAATTCCTTTATTGTCCACTTCACCCTCCCTTTAAAAGGCGCTGGTGATATGAAGGGTCCAACACGTTACTTGATTAATGTTCACTGCCCTTAAGGCCCTTCCCATAGAGCGAAAATCCTCTCCTTATTTGAGAGAGACTTTCATGGCTCGAGATGAAGGAGAACTTCATCTCAAACAGTTTTGCAGCTTTCGAACTCATTTTCGATTGGCCAAACCTAAACGCTTCCAAAATATTAATAGACCATAAGTTTATAAGTAATAAGTTACGTTCCATAAGCATGACACTACTTACACTTCGTAATGCTTACTGAGAGACTTGCAGCTCGAGATAACTAGTTCGAGAACGACGGAAGCGTGTCAATTGAAGTCCTAACTCAGTGGTTAATTAATTATGCGGGACTTCCATCTAGGTCTTATTTAGTCTGTATTACTAAGCCTTTGCAGCAGTGCCTGACCACCAGGCAGGCGTATGTCGCTTTACCTCGAATCTATGACTTACTTCTATCACTTCGTGACAACCTGAAGTTTGTAACCAGTAACAAACTTATGGAACAAAACTTATGAACTTGTGATAGACGTTTGTCGTGAAACTGTGTAACTAATTAGGTTAATGACCATTTTTTTTGACTGAATTCGAGAAATTTCAAAGAGGTAATTTTTAAACGTAATCCCAACTTGGCCCCCTTTGCTAAAGAAGATTAAAGTGATGGAAGATTAAAGGTAGGTCAATGGATTGACACTAACTGAATATGCTCTTATTTAGTGGCTTGGAACTATTATTCTTACAGTATTTTCAAAAGAGGAAAATGAAAGTTGACATTTTTTTTAAACCGTTAAAGTAGCTGAAAGAACTACGGAAGCGGTTCTTTTGTTACGGGCAGGTCGGGTAAAACAAGTTTGGAAACCAAAATAAACCTCTCCGAGTCGAGACGCAATTAAGAGGTTTTTTCTTAAATAATTAATTAGATATTATTGATATTAATTATTTCAATCGGCAGTAATTTACACTAATTCTAGTTAAGTCCTTTTAAGAAACTTTATTAACAAAATCATTTTAAACTTAGCTATTGTTGACGTTTCAAGTCAAGCGTATGCCTCTTTAACCATTTTTGATATAAGGCGATTGATTTACAGTAAATGATAAGAAAAGCTACTATTGCATGAACCTTTGGTGGAAGCCCTAGCTGCCATTGGGAGGAGGCTAGACGTTTCCCGTTACCCGAGCCGATCGCCGCAAAAATCTTAACCCTAAAGGCCTGTCCAGACTGACACATCTTGCGAGTTCGCATCTTCGCTTTGCATGTTTGCAAGATCGCGCTACTGTTCGCATTGGGTTTTCGCTACTTTGCGTCCTCACAAAAAGATACAAATTTCTTGCGACTAGGCCAAGAATTTCGCGCCTTCGCGAGAAAAGCACCAATCACAGGCGAGAGGAAGGCTGGGGCGATTAGTTTCGTTTTTCTCTTTGGACAACGTCGATGGAGAAGGGCAGATGGCGCAATGATTGCTCAAACTTTATTGGCTCTCAGAATGGGAAAAGCAAAATTTTTGCGTTTATCAGAACAGAAGTGCAAATGTTTTTCGTGATCTGTTGCGAAGATGCGAATAGACGAAGGTGCGAACACGCGAGCACGAGTTCAATGTGGACAAAGCTTAACGGGGTCTTGAAATTTCGTGAAGGGGTCTAAGAGAGTACACCTTGGAGTCCACGAACGCACACGCGGAGAGAGAGAGAGTTTTAGGGAAGTAATTTTCCCGATGACGCGCACGGGTTGGGGAACATAACCAGCCTCAACGCGGGGAACTACCAGCCATATAAAAATATTTGAAAACACTAGAGATTGAAGGGAATAAATTCATGCTTTGCGTGTTATTGTTACAAACTTAACCCTAACGATGATAATGGAGTAGAAGCCAATATTTCTTTCTGCGAACACGTTTGCTCTGATTTGCCAACTGGGAACGAGGTGACAGACACACAGAGACGTCCAGTGTAATACCTCCCCGTGACGTCGTTGTCACTCGGAGAGGTAAAAACGCATGCAATGTTGGTCCTCTTCACCATTCATGATTATCTTTATTCATAAAAGTTTCACAGCAGTGACAGCAGGTAAGGCCACCTCCATTGCATCTTTAGAAGTAAAACTAGGTTTAACATAATCTCGAATATGCTCCTAAAAGGTCAAGTCTCATTTAAAGTTCGCATTTCAAATCCAATTTTAAGAGTAGGGAATATTCTTCTCTTTAAAATAATACGCGTTTCGTTAAAATCTGTTAGCATTTTACCCAGTTACAAATTTTTAAATAATTATAAAACCTGTTCACCCAAAATGAGCGGGAATTATTTTATTTCTGCGACATTAATTGACAACTTCTACCAGGCACACGCAACTGCCAAAGTTAAAAACCCAAAAAAACCCAGAAAACCCAATAAAATCCAGAAAAACCCAATAAAATCCAGAAAAACCCAATAAAATCCAGAAAAACCCAACGAAACCCAGAGAAATCCAATGAAACGCAGAGAAACCCAATAAAACTCGGAAAACCCCAATAAAACCAGCAAAACCCAAATGAAACCCCAATAAAACTCAGAAAACCCCCGATAAAAAACGGAAAAACCCACTAAAATACGGAAAAATCCAGTAAAACACGGATAAACCCCGAAAGAACACTGGAAAACCCCGATAGAACTCCGAAAAACCCGATAAAACCCAGAAAAACTCAATAAAACGCTAAAAAAACCAAATAAAACACAGAAAAACCCCAATAGAACACTGAAAAACCCTGATAGAACACTGGAAAACCCCGATAGAACTCCGAAAAACCCGATTGAACTCCGAAAAACCCGATAAAACCCAGAAAAGCCTAATAAAATCCAGAAAACCCCAATAATACACAGAAAAACTCAATAAAACACAGAAAACCCCGATAAAACACAGATAAACCCCGATAAAACACAGATAAACCACGATAAAACACAGAAAAACCTTGCTTCAAATTTTGCGATTTAATAGACCCTTAAAGAAAATCGTTCAAATTTCCCAACCGTCTTTTGAGGATTGACAGAGCATTCTGGGAAAAAATCCCGACTCGGCGATACAACTTGCATGATAGGAAAAAAGACAGGTTTACAGGTCAAAGACCAGTTTATTAATAGCTTGGACCACTTTTTTTATTCAAAACGCGAGGGTCACTGGTCCCAATGACTAGTTGATTAATTCCTACTTTTATGAAAAATTGATATGGGGACCTCTTTAATTATTTTCATTTTAACATAAATTTCGACTCCAGGAGTCCAGTTGTGTATACAACCCTAAGCCGAGAGAGATTTTTTTAGAAGAGAGAACGACCACAAGTCTTGGGACCAGTAGAAAAGTAAATTGCGGAAGGGTCACTGGTCCCGGGACCAGTTTCATATTTAAGACATCAGGGGTCACTGGTCCGGAGGACTAGTTCAGAAATAAACCTTATTTCCAAGCCTGAAGGTGTCCATCACGACTTGCCCTTTAAGATACCCCTTTTCTCGCTTCGTAAGCTTCTCTTTCTTCGTCATTGTTGATGAACCATATTTTATTTTTGCATCACCAAGAGAGAGACACCAGCGGCTGTGAGCCTCTGATATGAATAAAACGCCTTTATTTCACACACATTAATATATTTTGTTTTAAAATTACCTTGGGAACTGAAAGCCGTGGACAATAGCGTACTTTCGGAGACCAAGCCCAAAAATGATAAAACAATAGTGAGCTCGGAAGTCAATTATCCCGAAGGATTCATTTAATAATATCAGCAGAAGTCCATTAAATTAGCCTAGGAAGTAACCAAAGGAAGGGTTTGGGACTCCCCTCTCTTGTGCAGCAATACTGAAGAAGGGCGACACATTCGCCACCTCGCGATAACTTTTCTCAGACTTCAGGTTTAGGTGCGTCTCGTACGCCAAAATTTTCCCTAATGGGAGAGAAACAGCTATTGGCTGAACATGAACTCTGAATCTCTAAAGGGACCGGAAAACGCCCGCCTCCCACTCTACAAACGGAGTTCTCTCTAGCATAGGGAGAGGGCAAACCCATTCTTGCCACGTCATAGGCTTATATCTCTTACCTCGATTCCATCCCCCTAACGGGGGAATTTCAGTATCGCGCCTACAAACGCTCCCCTAAGTAGAGGTATAAAATGACGTCGGATGTTCTTTCCCTCCCTGACAAACGCCCTCTCCCTATAGCATCGGGGGATGGGGGCTGAAATTTTTGGAATACTCAAGGTCATTCGGTCTTTTGTGACTCTTTATTTTTTATATAAAGCAAACGTGCTATAGACAGGAATCTCCCCCGTTTTCCGGTCCCTTTAGAGATGCAGCGTTCATGGGATGAAGAAGTCACGCCCCGCTCCCGAGAAGAAATATTTCCAGGAGAGGAGCTCGAGATTTCTAATATGCTTAGGAAAGGGGGAAAACTTAATCCCCATCCATGGAGTTAAAATAAGTTCTTGCGGAATCTTGCCCCGGTAGGGACGTACGCTATACCAGCTATTGTAATATTCACTTCGTAGGCTAATTTAATGGACTTCTGGCTATGACAACTGTTGTAGTTATTAACTCCCTAGACTAAATTAATGGACTTCTGATGACACTAAGGATAACAATTAATTTAACAGGAATTAGAAAATTGATCGAACAATATCTCAACATGAAAGTTTTGTAGTACAAAAACAAATTTTCGGTACACATATCCTTCAGGACACATATCCTTTTCGTCTTGTCTCTGTCATTCCGTACGTAATTTCAGGCACCGCGGTGTACCCCCGTTTTCACAACGCATGGATCCACCCCTGCCTATCCTGATTCTCTCCGTCTCTCTCCCGCCTCTTTGGTAGAAGCAGAAGTATATATTAGTTATCTTCGAGAGAAGTGTACCACCGCAAAGCGGGGTAATTGTAACATCATTCTTCCCAAAGTCAGAATTAACATTTGGAGTGCGCAAAGTTACTAAACCGAATCACGCACATTCGCCATGTAAATAGTTCCCTTATCATTCCTCTATTAGCGCTGCTTAACTATTTGCCAAGGGGCATGCGATTGTGCATTTTTGTCCCAGCCACGTCCAGACAATCAAGGTTTGTGCCCATTTTATTGCTGAGGATTTAGTAAATACAAAACAGTTATAGAATTGACCATAGCATGGTGGGATAGTTACCCATCTGAGTTTTGATGAGCGGGAGAGCAAACAAAAATGGCTCCCTAAGAATAATCATGTTACATAACTAAAGTGTTAAGAGGATACAGAGTGTCATCCTTCTTCCATTATCCTCTTCCGGCAGAAGGCGTAGGGCTAGCCATTCTCTATATTTTTGTACACCTGATTTATGAATTTTTATGTGAATTCCGGTGATTACTAAACGAATTCCTTGATTTCTGTGAGTAAGATTATTTAAGGCGATTTCCATAATCTTTACACTGATTTCCCGTTATTGCCGCAGATTACTTATGATTTCTGTTTGAATTCCAATGAATTCCGGTGATTATTTTTCTTGAATACCGTGATTACCACTTTATTCTTCGTGAATTACGACGAATGCAGTGATTATTTTTAACTGAACTGATTACGATTTTTATTTTGGGATTTTCGAATTCCTCGATTGATTATGTGTGATCATTCCACAAAATGTGTGATTACCGAGGTGAGTATGAATATAATTGATGTTTCTTTAAATATTTTCTTTAAGTATCTCGTTTTTCTTTCTTTTTACTAAAATTATTATTGTAGTACAGACTGTTAAAAAAGTCTTAGCGCGTTGCGTTTTTCGCACATATTTTACTATATTTCAAAAACTATTCAAGCTAGCGCTCTGGAATAAAGTGCGTTATAAAAGTTTTGCATTTCTCTTTCATATTTTACCCGTTCCAAAGTTGACCTTTGCATACTTATACCGGAAACCGGAAATGTCAAAATTATCAACTTTGAAAATATTGGATTCTCGAGGATATAAATGCGATTTTCGGAATCCTTGGGGTCGATTCATATTTGAAAAGTGTTCACCAAATTCAATTCGGATGAATAGGTCACGAGTAATCAGCCTTTATTCAAAATCTGGCAAACTTTTTTAGATTGGCGATAATTCATAATCGAGTATCGAATCTTTGTCGTAATAATGCTCGTTAGATGTTATGACACTTTATGCATATATATATGATTGGTCTTTTGGCGCAATACTTTGAAACAAATCAGACGTTCATTAAAGGGATGGTGAAGTGGAAAATAAAGTAATTTTTTATTAATTCTTCTATAAGACCAATCTGCATCGTGAAACATCCAGGAAATAAAACCGATCGATTTTTAAACGACAATTAGTTTGAAATTTCATAGATAATTTTAAATAGGGATCTCCGACCAATCGCGTAGCGCCCCGCCTTTTTATCAACAATTTTCTCTTGGCACGCTCCGTATTGAATAAATTTATCGCGAGACTTGAAAAAATTTGCACGATGTGACAATTGTGGCGCAAGACATGGAGTGTGCCACGAAAATTTTGTTAACGAAAAGGCACGGCGTTACGGGATTGGTCGGAGTTCCTTTTTTGAAATTATTCTTAAAATCTTAACCTAATTTGAATATTAAAATCAATGGGAGGTATTTCCTAAATTTTTCATTATGCATACTGGTAGAAGAATCAATAAAAAAATCACTTTATTTTCCACTTCCCACTCCCTTTAAGAGAAAACTCGCGTCTTTTGAAGAGGAGAAGCGGTTTGAAAATTTTGTTATTTGGGCCATGATATCATAATATTTAGAACTCATATTAATTACGTCTAGGTCTTCAGCCCGATTCATTGCAGCCTAGAGAAAATCTCATTCATGATGGCGTATGCGCTTCACGAGATCCCTTCAAATATTCGACTATTCCAAATAAGAAACAACTTGAGAGGAGAGGGCTTCTATGCTAGGAATGTTCGCTACGCGATTGAGCTTCGCTAAACGGAGCCTGAGGTTGGCTATAGCCTCCCGCGTTTAGCGCAAATGTGAGGCCAGGGATAGATTTAATTTTAGAAGTGGGAATAGAGAATAGAGTAATCTAGGAACGCGTCAAATTCCCGGACCCCCTTCCACGGAAAGGAGGGGTATGAAAGAAGAGGCGTGTCAAAGCGACAAAGGTTAAAAGGAATAACGTATTTTTTGCCGATCCCGTCAGTAACGTCAGCAAAACGTAGTTTAATTGAGCAATACGAAAATTTAAACTTTTCATCACGCGTTAGAGGGAGGGCTCTATACTGGGCTATGAGTCGGACTGAATTAAACGCTAACCGTTCTCGAATCCTGCTTCTAAAATTAAATCTATCTCTATTGAGGCTTAATAATAAAGCCAACCACAACCAAAGCATAGGCAAAGGCGTATTTCACAACTGACGTTCAAAGCTACCGATGGAAAAACCTAAAAATTAAATAAAAAAAATGAATGCCGGTAAGAATGATCACAACTGAAAATAACAGCTAACAGCTAAAACGAACCCGAACGGTAAAGACTTGAAGTTGGCCTCTCTGCGCTGCTGGTTTGCTACTCCTTTCGTTTATTTTCTATGGCAAAAAATACTAACTTTGGGAGGTATTGGGATATTAGGCCATTTGTGTTTTAACTTTTTAAGACTTTTATTGTGTAGGAAAGAAAAAACGACCCTGTTTAAAGAAACTTTGGATAAATTTTAATATTTAGTTAAAAGTTGAAATTTTTTTATAAAATTTGGACGAAAATATTTAAATAACAAGACTTCCTTTGAGTTTCAAATTGAAGAATGTTCGTGTGCTTTATTGAACTATTTTTTTTTACAAAAAAGACAGTCACTTTCAGTTTCAATTGTTGCTTTTATTGGGCATCCCCTAGTCGTTAAAGGAAGGATGAAGAGGAAAAATAAAGTGATTTTTTGATCGATTGTTCTTATTATAAGACCATTATATGCACAGTGAAACATCCAGGAAATACAGTCTCCGAATGATTTTAAAATTCAAATTAGGTTCAGATTTTAAAGATAATTTGAAGTAAGCACCACCGACTAATAGCTTAACGCCCTGCCTTCCTGTTAACAAAATTTCCGTTGCTACGCTCTATATCTCGCGCCACGATAGTCACATCGCAAGCAACTTTTATTAAATCTCGCGATAAATTTCATTCGGCATGGAGCGTGCCACGAGAATTTTGTCAATAGGAAGGCAGGGCGTTAAGGTCCGTCCACACTATGGCTTTTTTTCGCGTCGTAAGCGCTCGCGCGCGCGGTACGTCGCTTCGCTCGGATCGTTTACACTACTGAAATTCGCGCCAAAGCCATGCTCGCAAGGTCTTGCAAACCTCGCGAAAATCTTTGGCGTGTCAAAGATTTTCGCAAGGATTGCAGCCTCGCAGCCAATCAGAGGTCTCCTGGTTGGCGCAGACGCCGTGTATTCGAGAAATTTTCACGAAAACAAATATGTCTCCGGCTATTAGGCCTAGTGTTTCTCGTAAACGAGTGGAAATCAACAACTATTTTCGTTTTTATTAATAAAGCACCTTAATAGAAACTGCACGAGAAGAAGGATATGGGTTCGCGAAGTTTTTGCAGAGAGAAAGAGTTGGTAATTACCATAATTTAATTCCAAAACTTCAGTTAAATAAAGAGCTTTATGGTGATTCCCTATATGTTCAATATTGTAGACCAACCCCCTTCTCAGTTTGATTATTTATTAAGGTCTAAAGTTAACCCGGATATAATATTCAGCCAATGAAGCTCTCTGATATGCTGCGAAGTTTGTCAAAACGAGGGCGTATACCTTAGCGAATTTCTATAATGTAAACGATCCGAGCGAAGCGACCTACCGCGCGCGCGAGCGTTACATAGCTTGCGACGCGAAAAAAAGCCATAGTGTGGACGGACCTTTACGCGATGGGTCGGAGGTCATTGTTTCAAATTTTCTGTAAAATCTGAACCTAATTGGAGTTTCAAAACCATTGGGAAATATTTTCTGGATGTTTCACTATGCAGAATGGTGTTATAATTAGTAGAAGAATCGATAAAAAATTAATTGATTTTTCATTTCACCCTCCCATTAAACACATTCTTAATCGTATTCTAAAAGACAGACATAAACTCTAATGAAATTAGGAGGTAAAGCATTGTAATATTAAAAATAGAGATGCGCCCTGTTCGCTGGTATTTTTTCTCCGTATGAGTAACCAGCCCAAGTCGTGACCGGTATTAATATTAATAACCTGATAGTTATTCTTGACTAACTTAAAGCATTGTTTTAGTGTATGGTTTCAGGCTCAGCAGGACAATTGTCCAACCCATACGTCCCGACTCGTTGCAAGATTTTTGGATAACGAAGGAATTAACGCTTTGGATTGGCCCGACTTGAACCCGATTTAGCGTTTCTGTCTGTCATTTAATAAAAGATTAAAATGTGTTTAAGGGCTACGGGAGGTTAAGTAAAATATTAAGCTACAATTGAACTGTTTGTAATAGATAGTTCAAGAACGCAGACGGTATTTCCTGGATGTTTCACTATGCAAAATGGTCTTATAATTAGAAGAAGAATCGATAAAAAAAATCACTTTATTGTCCTCTTCATCCTCCCTTTAAGGGCTAGGGGATGTCCAATAAAATATCAAGCAACAATTCAAGCTGAAAGTGACTGTCTTGTTTGTATAAAATAGTTCAATAAAGCACACGAGCATTCTTCAATTTGAAACTCGAAGGAAGTCTTGTTATTTGAAAATTTTCGTCCAAATTTTATAAATATTTTTCAACTTTTAACTAGTTATCAATAATGATATTAATAGTTATCCAAAATTTCTTTAAAAAGGCTAGTTATCTTTCCTACACAATAAAAGTCTTAAAACACAAAATAGCCTAAGTTAGTATTTTTGCCATAGAAAATAAACGAAAGGAGTAGCAGACCAGCAGCGCAGAGAGGCCAATTTCAAGTGTTTACCGTTCGGGTTCGTTTTAGCTGTAAGCTGTTATTTTCAGTTGTGATCATTCTTACCGGCATTCATTTTTTTTCATTTAATTTTTAGGTTTTTCCATCGGTAGCTTTGAACGTCAGTTGTGAAATACGCCTTTGCCCATGCTTTGGTTGTGGTCGGCTTTATTATTAAGCCTCAATAGAGATAGATTTAATTTTAGAAGCAGGATTCGAGAAGGGTTAGTGTTTAATTCAGTCCGACTCATTGCCCAGTATAGAGCCCTCCCTCTAACGCGTGATGAAAAGTTTAAATTTTCGTATTGCTCAATTAAACTACGTTTTGCTGACGTTACTGACGGGATCGGCAAAAAATACGTTATTCCTTTTAACCTTTGTCGCTTTGACACGCCTCTTCATTCATACCCCTCCTTTCCGTGGAAGGGGGTCCGGGAATTTGACGCGTTCCTAGATTACTCTATTCTCTATTCCCACTTCTAAAATTAAATCTATCCCTGGCCTCACATTTGCGCTAAACGCGGGAGGCTATAGCCAACCTCAGGCTCCGTTTAGCGAAGCTCAATCGCGTAGCGAACATTCCTAGCATAGAAGCCCTCTCCTCTCAAGTTGTTTCTTATTTGGAATAGTCGAATATTTGAAGGGATCTCGTGAAGCGCATACGCCATCATGAATGAGATTTTCTCTAGGCTGCAATGAATCGGGCTGAAGACCTAGACTTAATTAATATGAGTTCTAAATATTACGATATCATGGCCCAAATAAAAAAAATTCCAAACCGCTTCTCCTCTTCAAAAGACGCGAGGTTTCTCTTAAAGGGAGTGGGAAGTGGAAATTAAAGTGATTTTTTTATTGATTCTTCTACCAGTATGCATAATGAAAAATTCAGGAAATACCTCCCATTGATTTTAATATTCAAATTAGGTTAAGATTTTAAGAATAATTTCAAAAAAGGAACTCCGACCAATCCCGTAACGCCGTGCCTTTTCGTTAACAAAATTTTCGTGGCATACTCCATGTCTCGCGCCACAATTGTCACATCGTGCAAATTTTTTCAAGTCTCGCGATAAATTTATTCAACACGGAGCGTGCCAAGAGAAAATTGTTGATAAAAAGGCGGGGCGCTACGCGATTGGTCGGAGATCCCTATTTAAAATTATCCAATTAACTAATTGTCGTTTAAAAATCGTTCGGTGTTATTTCCTGGATGCTTCACGATGCAGATTGGTCTTATAGAAGAATTAATAAAAAATTGCTTTATTTTCCACTTCACCATCCCTTTAATGAACGTCTGATTTGTTTCAAAGTATTGCGCCAAAAGTCCAATCATATATATATGCATAAAGTGTCATAACATCTAACGAGCATTATTACGACAAAGATTCGATACTCGATTATGAATTATCGCCAATCTAACCAAGTTTGCCAGATTTTGAATAAGGGCTGATTACTCGTGACCTATTCATCCGAATTGAATTTGGTGAACACTTTTCCAATATGAATCGACCCCAAGGATTCCGAAAATCGCATTTATATCCTCGAGAATCCAATATTTTCAAAGTTGATAATTTTGACATTTCCGGTTTCCGGTATAAGTATGCAAAGGACAACTTTGGAACGGGTAAAATATGAAAGAGAAATGCAAAACTTTTATAACGCACTTTATTCCAGAGCGCTAGCTTGAATAGTTTTTGAAATATAGTAAAATATGTGCGAAAAACGCAACGCGCAAAGACTTTTTTAACAGTCTGTACATTTATAAGTTATTATTATTATTTACTTGCCTTAAGCAGTACCTATATTTAAAGCGCAAAATAAAAGAGAAAAAGGCCGATAGATGGCGAGCGCGAGTTATGAAATTATAAGCCACTCCCATAAAAACATACAAAGTAGTCGAGGATGGGTAGGGAACTTGCTACGCTCAACGTTCTTCTCACATAAATCCGTTTTGGTCCCTGTTCATTAGCGCTTGTCTTTGACGTTTATTATTGTCGGGAGTCGAGCCTCTGGTGCTTCGAAAAGCAATTAAAAGAGATTTTTACACGGACTTGTAAATGGATAGAGTACATCTTGGCACCCGAGGGGGAAATTACTCGACTTTTCAGACATTGTTTGAGTTGTTCTGTCAATTTAGGAAAAAAAAAATACCCCGTGCAAGTAAGCGCTGATTAAAGTGTAGTTTCTTGCCGTTTGCAGTTCGAAGAATCGAGACAAGTTGGGAAACCAAAATAAGCCTCTCCGAGTCGAGACGAAATTAAGACGTTTTTCTTAAATAATTAAAATAAAAATAACTGATATTTATTATTTTAATCGGTAGTAATTTACCTTAATTCTAGTTAAATCGTTTTAAGAAACTTTATTCCTAAAATCATTTTAAACATAGCTATTGTTGACGTTTCAATTCAAGCGTATGCCTCTTTAACCATTTTTGATATAAGGCGATTGATTTACAGATTAACCTGGTAATTACCGTGGTAATTTACACTGGTAAATTACCAAGATGGTAATTTACCACCGAATTCTCATTTGTTTCTCTTGGAAAATGGTCTAAAAGTTCCATATTATTTAACAATTTTTGGAAATTTAGGGTGTATAAGGCGATTGATTCACAGTAAATGATAAGAGAAGCCTTTCCGAAAAAATTTCTGAGCCCGAGCATCTTGTTTAAAACGTCGCGCGCACGCGCATATCAAGCGGATAAACATCACTTTATACGACAGCAGGCGCCATCTGTCGCTGGATTATCGGGATATAGACAGGCTTAACGGCTTTTTAAACAAGGAGAATAATCTAACATCAAGGTCATGTCTCATACTTTTTACCTAAAATATTGTCCCAGGCCGAGTACGAGCTTTCGAAGCAGCGCTCCGCAGCGGTGGAGAGTGAAGTAAAACAGGCAGGGCTAATATTAGTTGGAGTAAGTTCAAGCATGGAGGGTTCATCTATATGGACGATGTTTACGTTTTTTACGGCGACGGCGTATCGTGTAGCGTGCTAATATTTTTTAAAGACGGTATTTCTTTAAACATTATGGATAAATTATAAGTTTTAGCTAACGAGAATAGAGATAAAGCAAAATTCGAAATTCATATTGTAAAAAACCATTTAAGAAGTGAAACCTATTGGACGAGTAGCTCATCACGTGACGAAACAAACCTCCAATCCAAAAATTGAAGTCTCGTGGGGGCGAAATTTTTTTAGGGGGACCCAGCTTTCCGTGGAAAACTTTAGTTGGGGCGGAGAAATTTTGTTAGGAGAGAAAAACTTTGGTTGTTCAACTGCGGTTTACTCTACAATAAATACGTTCTGCCTCGCCTTGGGATGTTAACTTTTAAGAACACTCGAGATGAGAAGTTCGTCAGCGAGAACCTGACACACAATACCCTCATTTGTAGGCTGGAGAGATATCTCCTTGATGTTGGTTATCTCTTTGTGATAATAACTAACAAAAACTGGAAACTCGAAAGTACAAAAATACGATTTCTTAAACAGAAGGCGGCCTTTATAAGTACTGTGCGAGTAAATTTGGTTTGATAGACTGCTGCTAGTACTGAACTGACTCGAATGAACCGCATGTCGGACCTTTTACCCAGGATTCCTTTGGTTTTTTTTCGGAAAGGCCTAATTCTTGAAAATTTAGGGTATATAAGGCGATTGATTCACAGTAAATGATAAGATTTGGTGAAAGCCCTAACTGCCATTTGGCGGCTAGACATTTCTCTTAACCCTAACCGATCGCCGTGTAAAACTTAACCCTAACGATGATAATTGAGTAGAAGCTAATATTGCTTTCTGCGAACACGTTTGCTCCGATTTTCCAACTGCGAACGCGGTGACAGACACAAAGGCACGTCCAGTGTAATACCTGTCCCTCGGAAAAGTATAAAAGGCTAAGATTTAGGTGTGGAGGTTATATAAAGACTGAACTAGCCACGTGATGGAAGTTTCGCTCCCCAGTTTGAACAAGAGGCTAAGAGCCCAGACATTAGTAACTGCCGGATCTTCAGAGAAAAGGCTTAAGACTTCGCGAACAATTTTTGATTTCTTGGATAACGAAAAAAAAAAAAAAAACACCAAAAGTCACTCGCTTGTTAGATTTTTTTAAACAATTCTTTATATGTTATCGCCACCCCTGACATCATTAAATGAGGTTTTTATATGATTCTAAGCGGCTTTTTATATCAAAATCACTGCAACTCGAAACTTAAGGCCTGTCCAGACTGACAGATTTTACGCAGGGATACTAGATGTATAAAGAGGGTGAGCAACTTGATTCATTTCACGTACATGCGGCAGAGGGTTATCATTTAACGGGAGTCTAAATAGCGTGCCCTCTTTTGTTTGTTTTTTTGAAGTCGTATCCCGTCTTAGTATTCCTCCCCCATTTTGTTGCGTCCCACCGGACCTAAGCCGTTCCACAGTTAGCGCATCTCCCCCCCCCCATCATCCTTGATTTGGCCTTGAATGGTACCAGCAGTCCACAATAGGTGATTTCGCAAACTATGTCAGCACCCTCCAGCTTGTTTTAATGTTTGTGCGACGTCACTGCTACGTCATAGGTTTACTACAAGGAAAACATCATTCAGGGTCAAAAATCTATCATTTCAAGCTGTCTGCTTGGGTGTGTGAATATGGATTCAGGCCCGTAGCCAGAAAAGTTACGCAGAGGGGGCAGTATCTTTCTGTGAGGGGGCATGGCAAATGGAATTTTTTTTATAGAATAACATAAATATCAAAATGTCAGACAATAAATATTTCCGCAGGTATTTCATTATTGACACTCATTTAACACTTGAAAATCAAACTTTTTTTAAAAAGTTTAAAAAAAAAATAAATTATTAATAAACAATTCTAAATCTAAATTTCTAGTCAGATCTTTTTCGTAGGCTAGGGAGGTTAAATTTCACTTTCTTTCAAGTGACATAGCTCGTCGTTAAAGTGAAAATACGCGAGTAGGGCAGGAAAAGCTTGCCTCGCAACTTCGCAAGTCGCTGTTGAGGCGTCAAATGTAAGTCTGTACCCTGAGGGTTCGGTCATTCATGAACTCCCGTACGCTAAACGTGAAATCCAACTTAAGAAATCCGAAATCAGCAACGAAATCACAAAACATTAAAGAAATCATAAAATCAGGAAATAGAACAAAAAATCAACAAAGAAGTCACGAAATCAACGTAAAAATCACGAAATCAGAAGCGAAATCACAAAATCAGTAAAGAAATCGTGAAATCCATTACAAAATTCACGAAATCCAAAATCCAAGGAAATCACAAAATCCGACGAAATCAAGGGAAAATCTCAAAATCCGAGGAAATCACGCGAAAAACCTCAAAATCCAACGAAATCAGGGGAAATATCGCAAAATCCGTCGAAATCACGGGAAAAATAGCAAAATCCGACGGAATCACGGGAAAAATCGCAAAATCCGTCGAAATCACGGGAAAAATAGCAAAATCCGACGGAATCACGGGAAAAATCTCAAAATTTGACGAAACTCATTGGATTTTATCGAATTCTGAAATCAAACGAAACCCGACGAAATCAAACGGAATCCGAAGAAATCAAATTGGATTTCAAAATCCCGAACAATTTTTCCAAAACGTCTTACCCCTCGCAGTACCCCGACAAAATATTTTGGTCCTGGATGACAAAACCAGCGATATTTATCAAGGATAACGACAAAAAGCTATTCCAGTGTATCAGGGATACATATCAAAAGTGAATTTAAAACATACAAATGAATCAGGGATATATCAATTAAAAAAATCCAAGTGTATCAGGAATATACACAGGTAAAGACAATAAAGTCTAAAATATGTTGATATACATTCAAAATAGTTTTAATATTTGTCTACCAAATTGAAAATATTCATTACGGGGGCAAAGTTAGTTTGATTAGGGGGCATTGGAAAATTTTGAGGGGGCATTTAGGGGCAAACCGAAATCATATTTGAGGGGGCAGGATATATTTTTGAGGGGGCATTGCCCCCTGGTGCCCCCCTTGGCTACGGGCCTGTATGGATTTAACAGCTAAATGGTTTGTTTCCTGTTTAAAAATAATAATAAAATTAATATCTATTTCGTAACCAAAGTAATGAAGCAGTAAACACGTTTGTTAGCCTTTAACTTGCAGCATAGGCTTTCTAATTGTAGCAGACGACATATAACAATCGCCCTCTAGAAATACGGCAGGCCAAAACGTACCCATTTTCTTAACAGTAGTAGGACTTTGTGTGACGTCTTGAAAAACAGTTGCACGTGACCAGCCCGACTTTGCGAAATCACCTATTCCAAAGCAAATATTGCGTTCGTCTCTACTTGGGTAAAGAGCTCTTTTAACTCCATGGATGGGGGTTTAGTTATTTCCTCCTATCCTAAGCCTGTTTGAAATCTCGAGCATCCTCTCTTGGATTTCGCAATTTCATTATTTTTTTTTCCTGATTTTGCGATTTCGCTTCTGATTTTGCGATTTCTTTACTGATTCTGCTATTTCGTTTTGATTTCGGATTTTATGTGGAATTTTGAAATCAGCAAAAATGCGTTCGATTTCTTTCCGGACTTCTGATTTTGTTATTGATTTCCGATTTCTTAAGTTGGATTTCGCGGGTAGCGTACGGGATTTCGTGAGTGACCGACCCTCGAAGTGTGGAGTACGTCAATTATTTTTGTTTTTGACACTTTTTCACAATGGCGGAAGCAGCGCGCAGCTCGGTGACTTAGTAGAGTCACTATTATTAAATATGAGCAGCGTAGACGGCGCAAAATTTCATTTACTCTCTGAATATGAAAAGCAAAATATTTGCATGCGGAGCCTCCGAAATGAACTTGAGGCTCCGTTGCATGCATCTGAACAGTAGCGCAAATGTTTATCATGATGATATTGTACCATTGGGGCGAATCCCACTGGATCGAATGTCTTGTTTGGTCGAATCCCATTGGACCGTCTACCGCAATTTGGGCGGTTTTCCAATCATGAATTTATATTCCATTTCTGTTTTTTTTTAAATTGTTGTTTTTTAAGTTTAGTATTTACTGTAATGATTTAATAATTTTTATAGTTGGAAATTGTCAAACCTAACCTACCCTTACCTTTTTAAGAGGTAGCCCTCCCAAGTACTGACGGCGCTCGATGCTGTTTAACTTCCTCGATCATCAAACACACTCTATCCATCGCGCTACTGGAGCTCGGAATCTCAAGAAAAACGCTTTGATTTTATGTGTGTAAACCAATCCCATTCAGTCGAAAGCTCTTCCATAAAAATATTCCCATTCAGCAGAAAATCCCCCTTCGGGCTATAAATTGTTTTAAATTTGGCTACAAATCTGAATTCTACCCCCCAATGGGAGTATACCTATCAGCATAAGTTTATCATGCTTCTAAGTACACAAATATGGGTTACAACTGGGCATCTTCCGCAGGCTACTGTGACGTCAGAACTCGTATATTGCTAAGATCCGAAGAGAGAAAATTTTGAAATTCCCGTCGCGGTGCAGCCACCAAACGGTCGGGACGATTACAAAATGGGTCACATGAAAAAAAAATCATCCAATGGAATAAAGGAGATTTTTACGTTTCGTATAGGCAGGCATGGGGGGGGGACGAATATTACCCCAAAATCCCTCTCTCGTGAGATAGAGGTGGTTTCAGTCCTGAAACATTCTAAAAGGGATAAAAGAAACGCTAGGCTAGCCAGTACAATTTTGCATTGAAGTTGAGGTACTAAATGATACGGAGAGAGTATAGGGTTTCATTAAAGGGAGCCAGACAAACACTATTGCCATAGGAGTAGCAGCCATATCTCTACTTAGAGGCATCGATAAACTTATGCAATCAGGATATGTTACGAAGATGCGAATAGACGAACTTGGGTGGCGAACGAGCTAGCTCAGTGTAGACAAGGCTTTAGGTGTAAACACAGCCTTTTGTGAAAGACCCTTAAAGAGCTAAAAATAGCAAATGACATAGAAACGGTGCCTTCAGAGATCTTGCAACAAGTCACGTAAGTAAAGTTTACGTATTAGCTAGATGTGGTTGGGGTGGGGAGGGCGTGTTGGTTTCGTATGTGCTAATGTAGTACTGTATTCATGTTTTCTAACCCACTAAAGCAGAATTCCGTTAAATTAGCCTAGGAAGTAGACAAAAGAAGGGTTTGGGACTCCTCTCTCTTGTGTAGCAATACTGAAGAAGGCCGACACATTAGCCACCTCGCAATAACTTTTTCCAAACCTCCGGTTTAGGCGCGACTCCTACGCCAAAAATTTCCCTATTGGGAGAGAAACAGCTATTGGCTGAACATGAACTCTGAATCTCTAAAGGGACCGGAAAACGCCTGCCTCCCACTGAACAAACCGAGTTCTCTCTAGCAAAGCATCGGGGGAAGGGATGGGGGCTGTGAATTTGGGAACAGTCAAGGCCATTCGGTCTTTTGTCATTCTTTTTTTTACATAAAGCAAACGTGATGTAGAGATTTCAAACAGGCTTAGGAAAGGGGGAAAAACTAAACCCCCCATCCATGGTGTTAAAAGAGTTCTCACCCCTGCAGAGACGTACGCTATACCAGCTATTATAATTGTTTGCTTCATAAGTTAATTTAATGGACTTCTGACTGAAGTAATATTCGAGATGGCCCAACAGTTGGGGTACATTAAGTTCTTACCACGCCTCTAGCTAAAAAGGTCTTTTCGTCTATACAGCCTCCACAGACAAACTACAAACATACACAGATCATAATCGAAAAAGTCATCAAAACTCGTGGCTAAAAACCGATTACCTTTATATATATTGAAGGGTCAAGAGAAGTTTTCAACTTCAACTATAATAAATAACAGCAACTCAGCCTTTACACATAGTACCCTTTCCGTATGAAAATATATCTCTCATTCTAGCTACCTCGCACGTATTCCCCATTCCTCCTCGCTAACACCAAAAATCGGAGTAAAGAGAAAATACTTTAATTTGAAACGCTTTTAAATTAATCGGCTTCGATACATCCGTCCAACAAATTAACCCTAAACTTGAGGGTTGCCCCTGCAATCTAACCGGGTGAATTCTTTGACGATACCAATATTGTTTCATTTTCAATACTTTCAAGAGCCTGAAGCGTATCTTTTCTTAACAAGGGTCAGAACAAACTTGCTTTACCTCTATCTTAAGTCGAAAAACTGCTGTAAACTCGTATAGTAGAACTAATGCACCTTTTTTTGCATTTCTTTCACATTACGAGCTCCAAGGTGATAGCTCAGACCACCTAACCCATGGACAGGTAATTGAATAGGGAGCTAGGTTCGGTTAGAGCAACGCCTGACACTAGCGCTGTGGCGGTGGATGTTGGAAGTTTTTCACCAAACCCTTGTAAAATTCGGGCATTTTTTTTGAGGAGTAGAGGTCTCCAGTCACCGATATGGGGAGAAAATCTGACTAATTATAAAAGCTAATTGAATTTCATTATTCTCTCTCATTAAAGGGAATGAGAAGCTTCGTTTGAAAAACCTCTGATTTATATAGCAAAAGATAGAATTAATTTCTGTGAATTCTAAAATATCAAGCTTTTAATTCTCCGATTTCTGGTTATTTGGCAATATGCATTTGAAAATGCTTCACATGAAATTATTTGAAATCCACCTTTTATGAAAGGCTTAAACGTTTCCTGTTGGGTGAGGTCACATATATATTTTTCACGTGAGATTGTGTCACTCTCTCCGCTATCAGACCCAGAGTTTAGACTGGCGAGAAGCTCGAGACGCGTATAGGATTCCCGCGCTTTTTTTACTCACGTCATAGTGATGTCATCAAACGGGCGAACAAGCTCGACAAAACAAAATTAATTGATATATCGAAACTGAGTTTTCGTGATTTTTCAATGGATTTTAAAAATAGAAACTTTGGTGCAATTATATTAAAAACTTGATATTTTGAAAGTAGAGACTCGAAAATGTAACATAACACCACTTTTGTGGTAAAATATGATATGAAATTGTGAATTCGCATTCCCTTTAATGATGAATTAAAAATCTAAAAAGTTAGTTCTTGTAAATATCACTCTGGTATTGTTTATAAAATTTGTTTAACATTAACCCTTGGCTAAAAAATATCTCGAACCACTACAGAGGAATTTTCCTCTACGGGACATTTGGCGATAAATTGCGGTCGGCAGACGCGTGATGGCACGCGCTACGCATTCCCATTTCTTAACGCGGGTTTAACATGACAATGCCTGTCCATGGGTTAGGTGGTCTGAGATGAAAGTAGATCTTGTCTTAATCATGCAGTTTCTATCCACTCTTGTTTTTCGTGTACCCGGGGCCACAAACACACGCACACACACACAGAACACCATCGCAAAGCTAGGTCTGTTAACTTAACCACACCTAGCAAAAAGGTAATTATTTAGGTGGCAGCCCTCAACCAGACTCTCTCCGCTCTCGGCAAGGAGGATATATAAAAGAGGAGACTCGGAGTCAGACAAAATTCACGTAGTCTTATCCCGTTCCTAAAACGGTACTGCGCCTTTCCCCGGTTACCATGGCTACCACTACCCCCTCACGGCAATAGAGCGTATATTCTCGCGCATGCGTTCAAGCCACCTTGCTCTAGCCTCATGAGCTTGAGGGATAATTTTGAATGTCCCTCGTTTCCATAAAATCACACCGTTACCAGTGAGCACGAAAAGAAATTCTCTGTCAGCCCCCCTCCACTTCTTTCAAAACCGTTACCAGTGCTGGGGCTCTCTAAGAGCGTGCCGCACATGCGCAATCGGCGAAACGGAGGAGGGGAAATCAGAGAAGAAATGTTTACGTTTCGGCCAATAGTATTACGGCCGAGGTGTGAGCCTCTATTCGTATTATCGTGTTTACCCTTTTTGAATTTCCTTCTGAACGGATGACGTGACGTCTTACTCCTCGGCTGTGCACCGAGGTAGGTGCGCGTGAGAGCCATCTACGTATCTTCCCTCTTCCATCTTTGACTCTCCTTACTATTTGTGCTCACTGCCGTTACCAACGGCGTGCGCGTCGACGTTGTGCGCCACTGTATGCGCGCGAGATCCGCTTCATTTTCTTTACCTTATCCCTTTTCCAGAACGAGTCTCCTCTCTTACACATCCTCCTTGTTTTAGGGCTGACAAGCGAACCCTTCCATCTCGAGGATAGTAATCAAGAATGAAATTAGAAGCTGGCCCTCATCCCCGAGGACAGCCTAATATGCTACGTTCACCCTGTGTTACGTTTTCTCATTAAATCTCGAGATTGCTGTATCCTGCCTATACTGACGGTATCTTCACAACGATGGTCAGCCGCTTTTTAAGCGCCTAAAGGAACCTGTTAAATGCATCTTTTTTAATACAGAAAACAATGGTCTTTGAGATTAGTTCTAGTAATGGTGGTGGTGGTTCTTACGTATAACTAGCTGTTAACCGCGGCGTCGCTCGCGTGTAATTAGAACTTCCATCAAAATGTTATAAGGAATTTGTAGATTTTACCAAGAACGAATTCAGGATACCATAAGAACGTGGAATGGTAACATTGTCCCCTGGTACCATGAAGTCATACTTCTTTCGATAACCGTTACCGCCTTTGTTCTAGGTAACGCCTGAAAATCCGTTTTTAGCGCCATCGGTGAGTTATAAATCAGTTAAAGTGGCTAGAATCACATTCCGCTTCTCTGGCCTTAAGCCTTGGCGTTATACGGCCAAGTTTGGGAAATCCGTTGTACTGACTTTGTCCCAGATAAATCAGGCTCTCTAATAGAAATATCTAGATTCTTTATAACCACTCTTTTTAAATATATCAGTTCATCATTAACGATTTTTACAATTTTTTTCTTGACACCGATATCAACACTCCTAGACCTAGGAGACTCAATTTTCCATATTCCCAAAAATAGGCCCCTCCCTCATATTATGAAAAGTATGACTTCATGGCACCAGCATTGCCTTGTTAATTCTTATGGTATCCTGAATTCGTTCTTGATTTTACTGATGACAAATATTTTTGTGGCATCCTAGGAGCGAAGGCACTCGGCGTTGCCCGTCAGCCCGTCGGGACATTTTTTATTACTTGTCACGCGGACATTATTGCATAAAGAAGGGTTTTTAAATTTCTGGCCGCCATTTAAAAAGATGGCAACAAATCAAACCCAAAAGACTATTCAGCCCGTCTATAGGTTAAAGGAAACCAGTGTACTAAATATTTGCGAAATCGGTTGAAACGCGTGGACTTTGTTGCATAGAGAAGATTTTTTGCATTTCTGGGCGCCATTTATTAAGATGGCTGAGGATTGGAAAAATTTTTCTTAGTACGCGCCTACTACTTGAGTAACGTTCCTGTAAATTTTCAGCCTTCTAGGTCAAGCGGTTTGGGCTGGGTGTTGATTATCAGTCAATCAGTCAGTCAGGAGGACTTTGATTTATATAGATATAGATAGTTTACGCAAGTTCATAAGATATGTTCAATCCATAAGTTTGTCGCTGGTTACAAACTGGAGAGAGCTTGTCACGAAGATACTGAAGATGTGGGTCATAGATTCTAGGTAAAGCGACATACGCCTGGTGGTGAGGCGCTGCTGTTAAAGGCTCAGTAATGCAAAAATTAATTAACCACCGAGTGTAGGACTTCAATTGACTCGCTTCCGTCCTTCTGCTAGAACTACTTATCTCGAGCTGTAAGTCTCTCAGTAAGCATTGCGAAGTATATAGAGAAAGTGTCATTCTTATGGAACGGAACATATCACTTATAAACTTATGATAAATTCGCGGATATAGTTTTGAAATTGTTCAATTTAGTCGGGCAGTGTAGAGATGGCATCAGCCCTTTCTTAAGCCATGGCTGACTACATCACGCCTTACTGACCTTGATCGAGTCAGATTTCGAATTGGAGATTTTACATTTCATTTGTATTTGATTCGACCATAAGAAAATAATATAAAGCTCCCTATAAGTATGAAACGTAGTACATTTTCATACTACAGCATTTGCTCCCAAATTTGGCTCGCTTACGCTTTTACGCCCCGTGGGAGAAGTTTCGGTACTACGAGTAAAAGGGGGGCGAAACCATCGCCGCCACCTAAGGTGTCCGCGAAAGGCACGATGGGCCGGGGAAATATCGCCGCGCCCGTAGAGACACAAGATGCTCCTTACCTCGTACCAGTGTAGGCGCTAGCCTCGTTCGTCAAGATCTCGCGCCATCTATTAATTTAGTATGATAATTTTGACATTTACTTAATCAGTTATAATTATTATAATTTGAAAATTTTCTAAACCAATATTTCATCTTTTTAACGCCAAAACTCTTAATAGGTGGCATTAGAAGATTTTTACAAATTTCAATGGAAGAAAATGCTGTTTACATGGCTTAAATGGAGAGTTTTATACTTATAGGGAGCTATATATTATTTTCTTATGATTCGACTGAAAAACCATGTGAATTTTTCGCACAGACTTACAAATATCAGATTTTCAGTCACATCAGCGGGTGTTCTAGCTTCTCTAAAATTGTCCTTATTGTAAGGTTTCTTAATGATTTGGTAATTATGAGCTAATTTACTTTTGTATATTTTAATTCTTTATTTGTAATAATTAGAAAATTTACATTCGAATTATTTTGCGAACTACTTTTGACATTTTATCATAAGTTTATAAGATATGTTCCATAAGTATGACTCTACCTATACTTCATAATGCTAGTCTTGAAGTTCGAGAACAACAAGCGAGGATTGAAGTCCTACATTCGGTGGTTAATTTTGCAGGACTTCCATCTAGGTCCACTACCTCACTCACTTCATGACAGCCTCCAGTTTGTAACCAGTGACAAACTTATGGATTGAACATATCTTATATTTTATCTATTGGAGTCTGGACCAGGGCCGGATTAACCACTAGGCAAGTTAGGCAATTGCCTAGGGCCCGGATATCTGAGGGGCCCGCAATCAGCTAGTTTTCAAAAATTGAGAAAATGAAAAACCCAAAAATATATTTCCCCCTCTTTCTCTACCAAAACATAACGTCACTGACACCAAGGAAAAGCCAGGTGAGATGTAACGGCAGCCTAATGTTGAAAAACCCGTTACCCAAAAACACTATGGCAATTTATAAAGAAAGAAAGATAAAGACTAAAAGAAACATAAAAATTCAATGGAAATGTATTTTCAGAAGTCGCAATCCTCGGAGAAATAAACATCATTTTGAATTCGTTTTGTTACTGACCGTCATTAAACACTGGAGTTGCATTGTATGATTCCTTTATAAGCTTTATTCAGGTTGTTCGTCATAATTTGAAATATTTTAAATAATTGCTCAGCTACAAAATAGATATAGAAAGAACAAGGCGACCCAAGGGTTGGGCTCGTAATAGTAGCCGCATCGTACCGTACTTGACAGGCGTACACAGGAAATTTGATTGAATAGCCCTTGATGCGTAACCTTAACTGTTTTAAAATGATTACTTCATTTTTTTAATCAATAATAATAATCTAAGCTTTGTCTATGAAGGGATTTACACACTAGGCCTGTGGCTTGTTTACAGGTGGGTCCCTTTACACTGCATAGAGGGGTGGTGGCTAGCCCCTATGCCACAGCTAACCTACAGCGCCCTATACTAACTATTACCGTTAACCTCTGCAAGTTTTGATGGAAAGGAGAAACCGGGTTAGACCGCGGAGGAAAACTCCTTTTAACAAGCTAGGAGAGAACTTGCAAACTCTACGCAGAAGGATTTGTTCCCAGATTTTCACCCGGTGCCACAGTCCGGGATCGAACCCGGGATCCTCTTGCTGCGAGGCGAAAGCGCTAACCGCTACGCCACCCCACGTATATAACTTCTGTTATAATTATAATAGTGTGACACGAACAGAAAACGTGAGTATCCCCACTATGAGCATCCTTTAACAGAAATACCCGTATATGCCCATTAAAAGAAGTACAGAAAATGAGAGTGAATAACCCCTCAATGCCCTAACATAAATAATAACCCTTAATCCTTACTTCAATAAATTTACTTACGTTATAGTTGTAATATCCAGGGCAACAAGCTAGTACTTTCTTTTAAAATTCTTCTCGATTAGAGGAGAAATACACGTAACTTCTAATAACAAACATCTCCTCAAGACCATTCTAAATATAACGTCAGAATATACATTCTTTTGCTTTTAAAAAATTCACCTCGATTTCTTTGGATTTTGAAATAGGGGAGCGGGATTGAAAGTGTGAAACCCTTATTGTCGACGGGTGACAGGAATTTTAAAGGGAGTATTAAACCTTCCATTTTAATTAAGGTAACACCATAATCCTCTATCTCGCTTTAAATATGTCGAGCAATCGTAAAACACAATTCAAAATGCTTAACCTTACTGGTAAAATTAAATGCAATGCTTAAAGTTACTATTATTATCCCCATCCTCTTAAAATACACGAACGTAAAAATCACCTCACTCCCATTCACTCTCCCTTAAATTACGAAAGAAAAATTCTATACTGCCAAACGCGCTACTCTTTCACGTCTACTGGTACTAGTACTAGTACGAATACAACAGGGCAGGCCAAACTAAGAGCCTGATCGTAGATGTACATCATACGATGTGGCTAAAAACGATGATACCACACTGAGTGGACGGGACGCTTTCAAAACAAAAGGGTTTTACGTGACAATCTAATGACAAATACTAAAAACAATCTGAAGTTAACAAGGACACTGATGAAAAGTTCAAACCTATTTTAAACATTATTGCCTTCGATGAATCTTTCTCTGGAGCTTTCCAAGAATTGGCAGAAATGTATTGCAATGATTTAAATTTTGAAGAGCTTGAAAACGAACATTTCAAGCATTTCTTGAAGAATGAAGAAAGCAGAAACCCAGAATTCTTTCATTCCTTCATTCGTACCAATAATATAATTTCAACTTTTCCACACTTAGAAATTATTTTGAGAATTTACTTGTGTTTGCAATGCAAGTGGCGAAAGATACTTTTCAACTTTAAAAAGAGTGAAAAACTACTTAGGAACCATATTAGCCCAGGATAAATTAAGATCTTTATCTTTGACATATATTGAAAATGATTTACTAAACGACTTCATAGACTATGAAGAGATAAATGTTTTGAGTTAGAAAGAAATTTAACTATTGAGTTCAAAAAGAAATTTAAATATGCAGTTAAGTGTTAAATCAATTAAAGATATGAAAAATAGTATGTCTCTTAGATTCTCTTAAACTGTGGTCTGTGGGGAGCTGGGGGCCCGGAACTAATGCCTTGCCTAGGGCCCAAAAAATTGTTAATCCGGCCCTGGACTCTGGACAAACTTATGGATTGAACATATCTTATATTTTATCTATTGGCGTCTGGGGCAGTGAAACATTAGTTGAGTTTGTATTATTGTATAGTCCAATAAGAATGAAGTTGCTGTAATATATTTCATTCAAATTCAATATATTCAAAGCATCCCTTTCATAGTAGTTAAGCCGTAAGCCTTTTCTTTGAAAAGTTCGAAATTTGCTTTTCTTTCTTTCAGTTTCTTTTGATTTCACTTCTCAATTTGTTTCCAGCCCTAGGAAACACAGCCCTTTTGAATATTTTCGAGTTCCATTTTCATTAGAGTAGCATAGAGTGTTAATTAAACTATTTAAAATGACTTTTGGGTCAGCTAATGCTGTACACCCGAGGGACTAGTCACTTGAGTAATCAGGTGTACAAAACCACAGAAATCGATTACTTGATTTCTAGAATTCTTAGAAAATCATAAGTAATCACATTCATTTTTGTGGGTAATCAAAGGTAATCAGAAATCTCCGATAATCACTGGAAATCACATGAAATCTTGAGAAAATTTGAAATAATCACATGATTTACTAGTAATCTTTTCTAATCACCTCGGAAATCACACATTTCGTGAAATAACCACATATAATCAATCGAGGAATTCGAAAATCGAAAATAAAAATCCTAATCAGTAGAAATAGAAATAATCACTGCATTCATCGCAATTCACGTTCACGAAGAATTCAGTAGTTATCAAGGGATTCACTAAAAAGTCACCGGAATTCAAACAGAAATTGCAAGTAATCTGCGGAAATAACGGGAAATCAGTGTAAAAATTATGGAAATCACCTAAAACAATGGTAATCAGGGAAATCAAGGAATTCGTTCAGAAATCAGAAATCAGGTGTACAAAATTTTGGCGAATGACTAGCTCCTCGGCATGGACCGTTAATTAAACCATTTAATTTGCCACTTGGGTCAACTAAGGCAGTGCAACCAACGGTCGGGTAGAAAAGATTTGCGAGATTTATAGCGCCATCTTCAGTTCGCAGAAAGCAATATTGGCTTGTACTCCATTATTTACCATCGTTAGGGTCAAGAACTACTGCACGATCGGCTGAGATTACCAGAAACGTCTAGCCTCCTCCCAATGGCAGCAAGTGTTTCCACCAAAGGTTCACGCAATTGCGGCTTTTTCTTCACAACTGATGCGAATCTGCCGCGTCATATACCCTAAATTTCCAAAAATTCGTAAAGAGGCATAACCTTGAATTCAAACGTCAGCAATAGCTATGTTTAAAATGATTTTAGGAATAACGTTTCTTAAAACGACTTCACTATAATTAAGGTAAATAACTGATGATTAAAATAATTAATATAATTAATATCAAAAGTAATATCAATTAAATATATTTATTTAAGAAAAATCACTTAATTTCGACTCGACTCGGAGAGGTTTATTTTGATTTCCCAACTTGTTAATTTAGTCTTTGCTGAAGCTAGGCTGAAGCATCTACCACTTTTTTCTGTTATAAATAATATAAATAAAATTAGTTTCGATAAAAAACCCAAATTAAGATTAGAAAAGTTCATCTCTGTTTTAGGTCTTGCAAAGAAGATTCTCTGAGCAAGGAGAATGTATAAGAGTGGAGACACTAAGTCAGACAAAATGAACGTTGTCATATCCCGTTGCTAAAACGGTACAACTAAGACCATAAACAACCCCCGGGACTCTCAACGCAAGCTATATACTTTTCGTGGTTTTCTATTACGCGCGACCCTTGCAGTTCATTGAGGAAACTTTTAGGGGGTACCGTATTTCCGGTTTACAGGTTCCTCTTTGTTATTTATAAATGGCGGATCACGACGAGAATGAAAATATTAAGGTGTACATATTTTTTTAACTACCATATGGCAGATATGAAGCTAATTTAGCGACATATCATTTTGCTATTTTATCATAATTGTACATTAAACCGTTGCGGCCTCGGCCTTCGAATTTAGAAGAAGAAGATCTTATTTCTTTTTTAAGCGATATCCGGAACCGGAAGTTCTGTAAATCCTCTAAGTTTCTATCCGTTGCCGCTTGGTGACACCCTTGTCGCGAAAACATCCGTAACTCCTAGAGGCGTAAATTTCTATACGAGGATCTTATTGCGTTGCGAGTCCCGGGGGTTGATAATGGTCTTAGGGTACAGAGCTTTTCCCCGGTTACCATGCTTACCACTACCCCCTCACGGCAAGAGAGTGTACATTCTCGCTCATGCGTTTGTTCAAGCCTCCTTATTCTGGCCTCATGAGCTTTGTTTATAATTTTGGATATCACTCATTTCCAACAACGATCACGTGACGCGTGCCTTTAGCAACGGCTTGCGCTTCGAAGTAGCGTGCCACTGTATGTGATATCATAAGCATAAAAAAACCACCCGTAAGCGTGAATTCACAACATGACCACGGGTAATCACCATTGTACAAGGGAGCCAGAGAGAAATTTGAGGTTCTACGCCACCTAGAGGGAAAACGAAGCAATTCTCTCCTTCCCGATTTCCCCTACCACCTTATAACCCGGAAATCTAAGCAGTCGTCTGCTTCTGCAATAAATGGCAGCGGTAATCGGTTTAGTACGGGCTTTTAAGACTTAAGTTGTTTGTTTAAGATTAGGAACAGGAAATTAACTCGAATTTTAAAAGAAAATGGGAAAAACTCTTAGTGATAAGTGTACACAGTACAACGGGTTTCTTTCGAATAGGATAAGTACAAAAGATAAAAGTGTAGGTTGCCGCATGCCTTTATTACGCGAACTTCAAAATCCACGTTTTAGCCCCACTAGCAGACGACAATGTTTGTTATGATTACAAGTATTAATAGAGGTAGAGCTTATAATAGGTAAGTTTAAGGTATATATTAATCCTTGTATTTATTCCCAAGCTTCCGGTAGCATCCCTTGCGCGATTGGAATAAAGTTTCCCTTTTGTGCCACCAGGAAGACTTGTCTCCCGAGTTTTACCTTGACAATGCCTGGGGCTAATTTCCCGCCGATTCACGCTTACGGGTAGTTTGATATGCTTATGGTGATATCTACCTCGTTTTTTTTGTTGGTTTTTACCTCCCGTGTTATACATCCTCCTTGCTCTGAGCTAATTTAGCCATATTAGGAGATTGAAACACTAATGTAATTAAAATAAACTCGCAAAGTCTTTTCGGAGCATGGTTTTTCATTCGTGGAACGAGCAAGTAATTTTTTTCTTTTTCTTTAAATACTCGCGAGTCTTATCTAAGAAAGCGGTACCTCTCTCTTAGATAAGACTTCATACCGGCGTTAATCAGAAGTGCATTAAATTAGCCTAGGAAATAACCAAAAGCGGGATTTGGGATTCCCCTCTCTTGAGTAGCAATACATTCGCCACTTCGCGATAACTTTTCTCAGACCACCGGGTTAGGTGCCAAAATTTGCCCTATTGGGAGAGAAACAGCTATTGGCTGAATATGAACGCTGGATTTCTTTAGGGACCGGAAAACGCCTGCTTCCCACTATACAAACCGAGATCTCTCTAGCATAGCATCGGGGAAGGGTTGGGGCTGTGAATTTGGGAACAGTCAAGGCCATTCGACCTTTTGTAATTCTTATTTTTTTACATAAAGCAAACGTGCTATAGAGAGGAATCTATCCCGTTTTCCGGTCCCTTTAGAGATGCAGCGTTCATGGGCTTAAGGTGTCACGTGAATAAAGATTTCCAAGATAGGAGCTCGAGATTTCAAACAGGCTTAGGAAAACCAAAGAAAATATACGCTCCAGGAATGGAAGGTATGTCTCGGGGTTGGGTCCGGTCTATGCAATTTCAATGTAGCCGGAAATACCTCGGTCAACCGAGCCTGCCTTTGGAGCGTACTAGGAGGGGAGAGACAAAAATTTACACTAGAGGAAGCTACACTTTCCATTCCTGGGGCGTGTATCTTCTTTGGGAAAACCCCCATCCATGGAGTTAAAAGGAGTGTACACCGCGGTGCCTATGCGCTGCTTTCTCGCGCACAGTTGAGGTAGGGGATGACAGAGATAAGGCGAGGAGATAATGCCCCATGCGCAAAGGACTAAAACTTAACTACGAAACGTACCGAAAATTGTTTTTACTATCCCCCTATTTTCCCGTTTTTCGGCGGATTTTATAAAGCGCGTTTCTATCTCCCTCTTTCTCTCCTCTCTGCTATTGTAATTGTTTACTTCCTAGGCTAGTTTAATGGACTTCTGCTTTAATGTATAAGGATTGTTTTTTAATTGGATGATATCTTTTTATATTGCTTTTACGTTTTTTAAAAAATTCCACTAAACGTAAATCCGGGCCCTTAGTCTGTGATTAAAATTTCAACAAGTTGGGAAAACCAAAATATTACCTCTCCGTGTCAAGAGGTCTACTACTACAAACGTATTTACCTAGATATGGAATTATTTCACTTTTTTGAAGTAAAAATTTACGAAATATTGAAGCAGTATTCCAAACATAGCGAATGTACAGTAAAGCAGGCGACATTTCACATCCAATAAGGATAAATCTTGGACACATGGAAATCAGTCAATGGGGAAAAGAACAGGAAATGAAATCTACGCTTCAGCTGTTTACCCTCTATTCTGAAAGCTACATTCACAACTGGTTTGTAGGGATGTCAAAAACCGCCCGGTTTAACCGAAAACCGGTTTTTTCAATCCCGGAGCACCGGTTTTTTCCGGTTTTTTAATTCTTCGGTTTTAACCGGTTTTTAAAATGAAAACCGAAAACCGAATCGGTTTTTTTTTTCAATTCACAGAACTAAAAGTTTTCCATTTTCGTCACTTAATGTTACTTAGCCTCGGTTGGCTGCTAACAATTATTATTTTTTTTTTTTTTTTTATCTAAGCTTGGTCTAGGAAGGGATGTCCACACTAAGTCAACTCGCGACTTATTTACAGGTGGGCCCCTTTACAATGCATAGAGGGGTGGTGGCTAGCCCCTATGCCACAGCTAACCTACAGCGCCCTATACTAACTATTACCGTTAACCTCAGCAAGTTTTGATGGAAAGGAGAAACCGGGTTAGACCGCGGAGGAAAACTCCTCTTAACAAGCGGGGAGAGAACTTGCAAACTCTACGCAGAAGGATTTGTTCCCAGATTTTCACCCGGTGCCACAGTCCGGGATCGAACCCGGGATCCTCTTGCTGCGAGGCGAAAGCGCTAACCGCTACGCCACCCCACCCTCAATCTACCACCATGGAGCAATATCAAAGGAGACATAGATGCATATAATGCAATTTTAATGGAACTTTCGTTCTCACTCCAAGAAAATTACTCCATCTATCGAGTAATTACTTGTTATACGCGCCGGAGTCTAGGTCTTAGTTTGCTTCATGAAATCACTAAACCAAGGATTATTCTATATACAGATGTAGTATAGCTTAAGCAATATATAAACAGCCATTTCAAATAACAATATTAAAAAAACATCTTTGGAATATCAAAATGAAACAGAGCTTTAAAGCTACAAAAGTACTAAATGCATCATAATTACGAAAAATACTTCCACATATTCACTTTATATTATGGAAAAAGGGAATATTAAGGATCTGTATGATTTCTTAACACATCAACACAAGGCTAACTGCTAACGCGACGCACTAGTGTAACAATGGACGGACACACACAGACAACAAGAGTAACAAGGAGTATAAACCCATTAGTGGAAGCAGTATTTGTTTTCCGAAACAATCTCGCTTATGTTTATCCTCTCTAGACTTCGCTAAAAACGTATTACTACTACGTAAAATATTAATAGACAGGCAAAGATTGATACCATTAAAGAAGGAGCGCAATATTATCCATATTTTCATTTCATATACAGAGAAAAGAAATTATTATGTTTCTGAGAGGAGCTTCCCATTTTGGTTGTTGTTTTGGAAAATATATCGCAATGCACGGGCCCTGATAGATATAGGAGGCAATGAATGAAATATATCGCATGCACGGGCCTTGGTAGATATAGGAGGCGATGATAATCTCTCTCTTTGCACGAGAGGTTTATCTTTAATATTTAAATAAATATAATTATTTTTAATTATTTTAATCTTCACTAATTAACATTAATAATAGTTAAATCGTTTAAAATAACGTTATACCTATTATCATCTCAAACGTTGCTAATATTGACGTTTAAAGTGAAGGGTACCCCTCTTGCCCACTTTCTTCAAATTTTGGGGTATATATACGATTCGTTTCCATTATAATAGTAAGGAAAAAGCGCAATTGCGAAAACCTTTGGTGGCGATCCCACCTTAGGGAGGCTAGACGTTTCTCGTAACCCTAGCTGATCGCTGCGTATATCCTAAAACCAAACGATGATAATGGAGTAGAAGCCAATGATACAGATTGGTGTCTATGTGGAATAGACGGAAGACCAGTGGATGGTGGTGTTTAGGAGCCAGTATGTACAGACTGGTGTCCAAGTGGGTTGGACAAAGACCAGAAGATGGTGGTGATTAGTAGCTAGTATGTACAGACTGGTGTCCAAGTGGGTTGGACAAAGACCAGAAGATGGTGGTGATTAATAGCCAGTATGTACAGACTGGTGTCCAAGTGGAATGGACGAGGACCAGAAGATGGTGGTGTGAGAACTCAAGTAGAGGAGCCGTTTCCGTGACTGTGAATGCAGTTCGGAAATGGCGAACACGTTTGCTCCGATTTGGAAACTGCGAACGCGGTCACGTGGGTGTAACAACGGACAGACACACAGACACACAGACACACACACACAGACACGGCCGTTACAGAACCTCTCCTGGACTACGTCACACGGAGAGGTAAAAATATCCTTGGCATAGGCCTAGTTTATTTTATATATATAAACAATAAAGCCACTTTGGATTGTTTTCATTTGCATAAAAATAATCGTATCTTTCGACAAAGAACTAGAAATTTTCTTGTAGAATTAACATAGCTAAGTATTTTTAGAAATAGACATTTTTTATAGGCGATATATGAAATATTCAACTATACATTTGTTAGACTTTAAAACGTTTTTAAATTAAAAATAGAACATTTTACTATACGCTTAGCGATTTTCATAGACAATAATTAAGTCCAGAAGTATATAATACGTCTCTTCGAGGGAAGTATACCTACCACAAAGCGGCTGGGGTAATTGTAACATGATTGTTCCCAACATCATCTTATTAACATTTGGAGTGCACAAGGTTACTAAACCGAATCATGCACATACGCCATGTCATAAGCATATCATACCACCCGTAAGCGTGAATTCACAATACAACCACGGGTAATCACCATTGTACAATAGCACCAGAGAAAGATTTGAGGTCCTACGCCACCTCGAGGGGAGTAGAAGCAATTCTCTATTTCCCAGTATCCCCCTACTAGTACCTTTTAACTCCGCAATCTAAACAGTCGTCTACTTCCGAAATAATTGGCGGCGGTAATCGTATTATCAACTATTAAGTTGTTATTTTAAATTTAGAAAACATAAATTATCTCGAATTTTTGTTGAAAATAGAAAAAACTAATAGAGAGAAGTTTACACAGTTTCGGATGAAAAGTATAATTACCAAAGATAAAAGAGTAGCTTACCGTATGCCTCGCGCTAAGCCTTTGGAAGAAGTTTCATATTCGCCCCTTTAACTGTTATAAAAATTCTGTGTACTCTCCCATCCGAATAAATAGATAAACAAATAAAAATATAAATAAACAATACCCTTGCACGCCTCCCCCTTCCCCGATATTAGCGAAGACGCGAACATCAAAATCCTCGGTTTAAAATGTTTGTTAAGATTACAAGTATTAATGTAGGTAGAGCATATAATAGGTAAGAACAAGATATATATACTAATGCGTGTATTTATGTCCAAGCTTCCGGTAGCATGCCTTACGCGATTTGAAAAAAGTTTCTCGTTTGTGCCACCAGGAAGACCCGTGTCGCGAGTTTTACCCAGACAATGTCTGTGGCTAAATTTCCTCCGATTCATGCTTACGGGTAGTAAGATATGCTTATGGCCATGTAAATAGTTCCTTCATCATTACTCTATTAGCGCTGCTTAACTATTTGCCAAGGCGCATGCGCTGAGTGTGTTTTTGTCTCAGCCACGTCCAGAAAATCAAGGTGTGTGCCTACTTGATTGCTGGGAATTTATTAAATTCCAAACAGTTATAGAATTGACCCTAGCACGTTGCTATAGTTACCCATCTGAATTAAGTTTGTTGAGCGGGACAGCCAACAAAAAGGGCTACATCGCCTGGGAAGAATCATGTTACATAACTAATGTATTAAACAGGATACAGAGTGTTATAGTTCTTCCATTATTCCCTTCTGCTATCACTTATCGAAAAAGTAATTCAATATGTCAATATAAGTGGAACCAACCTAAAAGAAGTTATTGAATTCATCATAACCCCAAATTATAAACACAAGCTTCTCGACCGGAACGTATCCTGGCTCTCTAAAGGCTCTTTCAGACGATCCAACTTTTGACTCAGCTTGATGGGTCAACTCGAGTTGAATCAACTAGTTGGATCGTGTGAATACTGAATAGACACTGGATGAGTTGAGTCACCAAAAAAGTTCAGTGATACAATTTTTGCTGACTCTTTTTAAGTTCATTTCTCCAGCCAATCAAAATGAATTACAAAAAAAGCCTTTTTCGCGGGTTATTTCCTAAGTGCCAAGGTAGGTGGCGCTTAAATGTTCAATTTGGCGATAAACGTTTAGTCGTGTGAATAGGAAGGATTTATTTCACTTTTCCCTTCAAAAGTTGGGCAAGTTGATATAACTTTTTGACCCATCGAGCTGAGCCAAAAAGTTGGATCGTCTAAAAGAGCCTTTATACTACACATCGTTGCTCGTAGGACACTATAAGTAGCTATTATAGGCCCATCTCAGTACCCATACATCCAAAATATTTCAAGAAATTAAAAAAAAAATTACTGGTCGTTTTCCAAGATATACATCATAACACTAACTGTTACCCAGCTCGCGTGTAATTAGAACTTCCATCAAATGTTATAAAAAAGAATGGGTAGATTTTTCTGATGACTAATATTGTTTAGCACCCTAGGAGTGAAGGCACTCGGCGTTGCCCGTCAGCCCGTCGGGACATTTTTTATTACTTTTCATGCTGATATTATTCCATAAAGAAGGGTTTTTAAATTTCTGGCTGCCATTAAAAAAGTTGGCAACAAATCGACCCCAAAGACCATTCAGCCCCTCTATAGGTTAAAGGAAACCAGTGTACTAAATATTTGTGAAATCGGTTGAAACGCTTGGACTTTGTTGCAAAGAGAATATTTTTTATATTTCTGGGCGCCATTTTTTAAGATGGCGGCGGATTGGAAAAATCTTTCTAAGTACGCGCCTACTACTTATGAGTAACGTTCCTGCAAAGTTTCAGCCTTGTAGGGCAAGCGGTTTGGGCTGGGCGTTGATTATCAGTCAGTCAGTCAGACAGTCAGGACTTTGATTTATATAGATATAGATAGATAGATTTCTTAAAACCAAGAGTATATAGATATAAAAACAGAAAGTACACTTCGTTGAAACTTGCTGGCGCCGTGTAATATGAGAAGCCCTAACTCCTTTATCCTAACCAGAATAGTGTCGACCCCCTTCCCCTCTGCGTATGATTACCTTCCCACTGCGTGGCACAGAGAACAAGCCGTTCCTTGAATAGGCTCATAAAGTATAGCGGACGCTAGCTCCAGCATCATGTACTTACTTCTTTTTATAAGTCTATGACGTCAATTTGCTCTTCCCTGATTGGTTAGTTCGTGTAGGGGTTAATTTAGAGGAGGGTAGATTGTTTACTTCAGTTTACATGTCGTCTACAGTTAACCAAAGGCAGCTAATGTTAATGTTAATGAAGTTTACTTTATGTTTTTATACCTATATACTTTTTGGTAAAACAAATGCGGATTTCAAAAACATCTAGCACAAACGATTCTACTGATATTAGGCCTATACCAACATCATAAGATTGTAAAAAAAATGTATAAGCTATTTTTAGTCTTGGCCAACCAAGGCGTACGATACCACCTCTTTCACTCAATCTATTACAAAAATTGGAGAGGAAAGGTATTAGGGGCCTAACCCCAGAGCTATTTTAGTAATCACAAGCAAATAGTTCGCTTTCATAATACCATAAGTTTATCATGCCTCTAAGTAGAGAAATGGCTGCTACTCCTACGGCAATAGTGTTTGTCTGGCTCCCTTTAATGAAACCCTATACTCTCTCCGTATCATTTATCACCTCAACTTCAATGCAAAATTGTACTGCCTAGCCTAGCGTTTCTTTTATGCCTTAGAGGTGGTTTCAGTCCTGAAACCACCTCCATCTCACGAGAGAGAGGGATTTTGGGGTTGCTTAAGTAAAATTCTTTCCCCCCCCCAATGCCTGCCTATACGAAACGTAAAAATCTCCTTTATTCCATTGGATGATTTTTTTCATGTGACCAATTTAGTAATCGTCTCGACCGCTAGGTGGATGCACCGCGACAGAAATTTGAAAATTTTCTCTCTTCGGATCTTAGCGCTATACGAGTTCTGACGTCACAGTAGCCTGCGGAAGATGCCCAGTTGTAACCCATATTTGTGTACTTAGAGGCATGATAAACTTATGATAATACCAGTAGCGACCTATCTAATGCAAGGATCGATACTTGGTCAATCGTTTTTGAAATTCAAATATAGCAGACAATCTTCTATCATTTGCTGATGACATTGTATTGTTCGATCCTAGATGGAAACCTTCCTAATAGCATAAGTTTATAAGTGATATGTTCCGTTCCATAAGTATGACACTAAACTACCTATACTTCGTAATGCTTCCTGACCCTGAGAGACTAACAGCTCGAGATAACTAGTCCAACACTCGGTGTTTTTAAAGGGAATGAGAAGCTTCGTTTGAAAAACCTCTGATTTATGTAAATAAAGATAGGATAAATTTCAGTGAATTCAAAAAATATCAAGCTTTCAATTCTCCGATTTCTGGTTATTTGGCCGCAATATGCATTTGAAAATGCTTCATATGAAATTATTTGAAATTCTCTTTTTATGAAAGGCTAAAACGTTTCCCGTAGGCGGACGTCACAGATATATTTTTTCGCGTGAGATGGTGCCACTCTCTCCTCTATCAGACCCAGAGTTTAGACTGGCGAGAAGCTCGAGGCGCGTATAGGATTCTCGCGCTTTTTTCCTCACGTCATAGTGATGTCATCAAACGGGCGAACAAGCTCGACATGACAAAATTATTGATATGTCGAAACTGAGTTTTCGTGATTTTTCAATGGATTTTAAAAATAGAAACTTTGGTTCAATTATATTAAAAACTTGATATTTTGAAAGTAGCAACGTGAAAGTGTAATATAATACCACTTTCGTGGTAAAATATGATATGAAATTGTAAATTCGCATTCTCTTCAATTAATTTTGCAGGACTTCCATCTAGGTCCTATTTAGTCTGCATTACTAAGCCTTTAACAGCAGCGCCTCATCACCAGGCGTATGTCGCTTTACCTCGAATCTATGACCCACATCTTCAGTCACTTCGTGACAAGCTCTCTAAGCTTTGTAACCAGTGACAAACTTATGGATGGAACATATCTTATGAACTTATGCTCATAGGAAATGTAACTTGGCGTGGAAGCAAACTAACTTAATCAGATGAAAATTTACACTGAGGTATGTACATACTTCGCTTTAGCTGAGTCGGTTATTAATTTCAATATATTTGTCTTTGTAAATAAACACTCATTATTATGTCCCGCGTCCCCTTATAGAGTTCTGATTAAGAAATTATTACGACTATAACTGCACAAACCAATCGACTTCCCAATTAAATTAATATATAGAGCAGACAGATTTCAAACTATTTCACAGTAGCACGCTTAGCAGACCTTTCTATATGGATTCAAATTTCATGAAAATAAACTCAAACGGGTAACAAATAACGCAAAAGCAATGGTTACAAAAATACGACTGGTAATAAACATTCTTTCTGCGCATGCTCATCTCTCAAGAATTTTACCCCCTTTTTACCCTTCACCGGAACGGAAATTTTTCCGTTTTCCGCGGAGTCCGTTCCGTTCCGCCGGCTTAAAACGAAATCGGAAGAAAGATCTATATTACGGAAACGGAAGAGCTGATGAAGGAGTTGTGGAAACGGAACGGAAACGGAAGGGCTAATGAACGATTATATGGAAACGTAACTGAAAAAGGAAAAAATGTTTTAAGGTTAAGCAATTGAAACGGATCGGACACAGGAGGCCGTCGCTCCTTAACTCGTACACCTAGGTTTTCAAATCACTAAAATCACATAAATCACTTCCCAAAACAAGAAAATCACTAAAATCGCTATGAAATCAATCAAATTGTTCAATTCGCTGCAAAAATCAGTCAAATAAAAAGTAAATCAGTCGAATCACTATACAAAGCAGTGAAATCAAGAAATAATCAAATCAATCAAATCAATCAAATCAGGAAATAATCAAATCAAGAAATAATCAAACCAATCAAATCATTAAAATCACTATCAAATCATTAAAATCAATCAAATCATTAAAATCACAATCAAATCATTAAAATCACTATCAAATCATTAAAATCACTATCAAATCATTAAAATCACTATCAAATCATTAAAATCACTATCAAATCATTAAAATCACTATCAAATCATTAAAATCACTATCACATCATTAAAATCACTGTCAAATCATTAAAATCACTATCAAATCATTAAAATCACTGTCAAATCATTAAAATCACTATCAAATCATTAAAATCACTATCAAATCATTACCAAATCATTCAAATCGCACCAAATATCATTCAAATCCTCGACAAATCATTCAAATCTCACCAAATCATTCAAATCGCACCAAATCATTCTAATCGCACCAAATCATTCAAATCCTCCAAATATCATTCAAATCCTGGACAAATCATTCAAATCATTACCAAATCATTCAAATCCTCCAAATATCATTCAAATCATTACCAGTGGCGTCGCTTGGCCTTTTTTGGGGGCTATAGCCCCCCCCCAAATTCCAAACTTAGCCCCCCTCCCCCCAAAATAGTCCGTAAACCCTACCAAAAATTGCTGTTAGCAACCTTAAATACTGTAGCAATATATAAAAAATTTTCAATATCAAACAGTAAAATTTTGAAGAAAAAAACAGATGGAGACAAGTAAAATCATGAATTTATTTATTTAATAAATAAATTCATGGTAAAATGTTTCATGTTCTTTCCAAAAAATTGATTACGCGATTGTAAATATGTTTGTGTTTTTGTATTTATTTGTTTTGTATTTCAAATTTCATGTTAATTTTTCCAATATTCATGTTTAACCTAATTCAATTCCCTTTAAAAATTCATTCAATATTCCTATGTAAAAGTCTAAATTCATGCTTTCTTTGTACAATTTAAAACCGAAAATATTTTCCGAAAAGAACCAAAGGGTTAAAAACCCCGGGAAAGCCCCTCCATAAGCTGGTGGAAGAGTCTCTTTGACCACACCTGCATGGGCCTCTTTCACCAGCCCACGGAGCGAGCTTCAAAAAGAGAAAACAACCAACAAATAAAAATTCAGATAATGCATTACCAGCGACTCGAAAGGTCCACCAAATAGACCTCTCTCTGCCGTAGCAGAAAATTCCAAGTCCAACCAACCCCTAGAAAACTAGGATATTTGTAATTGTCTATTTTGTCTATTTTAATTCTACAGGGCCGGTAGGCCCTTGTAGATATGACATGACACCCTTCCGTAATGTTAAAGAAAAAGTCACACCTTTTAGGGTTAGCGTCCCATAGAAAAAGCATTAAAAAATTTTCGTTTTTTTAACGAAATGGTCATAGGCCATACGGAAAAAGTATAGCGAAGTTAGTTTTCGGAATACTTCTAAATTAACAAGCATTTATTAAATGGGAAACTTACTTGTTTCGATTTTTAATTAATGAATTCTAATTTTTGTAATTTAACTAATTAAGACAGTACGTCAAAAAATTACTTTTGGGTCAGAAGTCAGCCTAACCTTATAGCGCGCTTAAACATATTTCTTCATTTCGTTCTCGTTGACAACTAGAAGGGCCTAGGTTTGTGGTTGCTAACAACAAGTTACGCTGACAAATTTCAAATGTTGGGTTTCTTGCTGATTTTCCTAATTTCTTAGCAGTAGACGCTGGTATTTCATCCGAGCTTGAGCACCTTTATATGTATTTTCTAATTAACTGTAGCACCCTTAATAAGAAATACGTCGTTATCAGGTCGAATTTTCGTCTAGAAAAGTAATTCAGGTAAATAATTACAGTTAATAGAGGTTTTTATATCATTTAAAGTAAGCTTTTCGACGTTCTTTACGGCCAAGGCTTAAGTTTTAGTTTGTCTATGTAATTTAGTGTCTTTCCTTTTAAAGATTATAAGAAAGCTTATTTCCAGCACTGTTTTGGATTGGAATTACAAAAATACGCAGTCTGCTTCGATTCATGCTACAAATCCTAACCCTAGGGCCTAGGTTACCGTTTTAAGCAACGTAACTTAATGACTGTTTGTTGGCGCGTCAACATTCTCATTTGAGGACAGGTATACTCGGTTTCATTATTTGTTTATCTCACTAAAACGCGCAGAACCCAATCGGTTCGGGTTGGCAACTGTCTAAGCAAACCCCTTCCCGTAACTAGTGGTGTCCCCCAGGGGAGCGTTCTTGGGCCCCTGCTATTTCTTATATTTATTAATGACCTTCCCGATAATCTAGTCTCCCATTTATGCCTCTTTGCTGATGACCTTAAGCTATATCGCGTCATACGTTCATATGATGATGTCAACCTCCTCCAATCTGACCTGAGCCGCCTTGAGGATTGGTCCAAGGTAAATGGTCTGGCCTTTAACGGCCAGAAATCAATGGTACTGCAAATCCAACGATCTAAAGTCGACACTGCTCTCCAGTCCCCTTACTTTCTAGGCGGTCAAAACATACGGCGTGTTAATGAATGTCGCGATTTGGGTGTACACATCTCGCACAATCTCACCTTCCATTCCCATATTACAAAAACCTGTAGTCGTGCCAACGGCCTGCTCGCGACCATTAAAGCAAATTTCCCCAAAATTTCTAACGCACTCATGACACGTCTATTTTCAAGTTATATTCTCCCCATTGTAGAATTTGGTAGCCAACTTTGGAACCCTTATCAAGCCCAAGATATCCGTCAGCTAAATAGTGTCCTAGGTCGAGCGTCAAAAATTCCGTGTAATCTACGTCACCTCCCGCGATCATCTAGGCTTTCCTCTTTGGGCTGGGTTCCATTGTCCAATCGGCGGGCCTATCTTGACCTTATCAGCCTGTTTCGTATACTACACACAAATGGTCAAAAATATTTTTCGCGCGCCCCGTCAAACCATGCCACCCGGGGTCATTCTTTCAAGCTCTTCCTACCTCCCTCGCGTAAAAACCCGCTGAAGCACTCGTTTTTTCGACGGTCCATTCCCCTATGGAATTCCCTACCCTCAGACCTCGCCTCCCTAACGTCCCTAACAAAATTTAAATTAGGCCTCAAAAAATTACTTTTCGCACCCTCCTCTTCCTAGCCCCCCATTTCCTCCCTATGGAGCTGTAAGGCTTGTCAAGCCCTAGCTCGTCACCCTCAAACGGAACAAAAAAAAAAAAAAAAAAATGCTGCTAATTGTGAAGGTGTGTGATATAATTCCTGAAACTAAACCAATGTAGAGGACCAGATACCCAGATTATTCGTTAAAACATTTTTGATCCTATTGAATCAGTCATACTATGATGTTACCTTTATCATTTTATAAACTATATATTTGTTACCAACAGTGGTTTGGTTAATTCATAAGTATCAGTGGTGCTGGTTAATCCAGGAGGACAGTGTCGTTATATAATTTAATTGGTGAAATAATTTTCAGGTTTACATCACAGATTCTCTCAACGTAACCACGTTAGAAACGGGAGTGTTACGTTGTTTGCTATTTCCACAGTCCACATTGCCGTTTGTTTATTGGTTTAAATTGCTATGAATTGTATAGGTATTTGATTTAATTACTGGTATTCAAGCTAAACTATGGAATAACATCATTCATTAACATATTGTATAGATAATCTTTACCACAAACCTAGCACAGGATATGATAAAAATTGAACGCAATATGTTGGAAATAATCAAAAACTCCTCTAAGCATTAGAATTAAGGTGAATTAATTGTTGAAAGTCATTTTTTAAGCTTAATGAGCACTGACGACAAGTTAATTTCAACGTAATTAAGTATAATTAACGTGAAATTAAACCCCAAATATACATTTTTTTGGATGAAAACTCATAACTCTTAAATGATGTTCTTGATTAAGACTGTATCTACCCAAGCCGTTGGTAAAGCCCCATGTTTTCTCTTTCACACTTAAGCTAATTTAAATTATCTCCAAAGTATCTTAATAGGCGCGAAATTCAAAAGTTTAGCGTAAAATGAGAATCGAAAACTCCACTAAAAATTGCAATTAAGGTGATGCATACATTTAAACTCATTTTATAACCTAAATGTACACTGCCAAAACACAATCCTACGTTAATTTTAACTCAATTAAATATAATTAACGTGAAATTAAACCAAAATATACATTTTTTGTATAAAAGCTCAAATAACTCCTAAATAAACTCTTTAATTATGATTAAGTCATTGGTAAAGCCCAATATTTTCTATTTCACACTTAGGTTAATTTAAACTAATTGCCGCGAAATTCAAAAGTTTAGGGTACCATAAAGATGAATATATGGGAAAAATATTAAACTGCACTAAACATTGCAATTAGGGTAAAAAAATTCAAATATATTTTAAGCTTAATACACTCTCACGAATTAAGATTAAAACATCACAAGTTTTTCGTACAGCCACAGTAGTTTCCTATTTCACTTTCAAATTAATTTAAATGATCGTTAAAATACATCAAAAGCGCATACATTAAAATTTTAGGGTAATTGCAATTAAAATTAATATTTTATTGAAACTTATATTATAAACTAAATCCGCACTAGATAAACAAGATAAGCCGTTAAATTAAACTCAATCAAGTATAATTAATGTGAAAGATTCGTGTTTTGGGTAAATTCATGGATACCTTATAATTAAACTAACAAATTAAAATTAAAACTACACTTATCTTTCACCCAGCCTCCACTTCCCTGTTTAATTCTTACGATTAATTAAATTGTCATTTAAATGCATTTTTCCCATTTTGAAAAGGCGCGAAATAAAAGTTTTGGGCAAAATAGTGATTGTTCCGTGAGTAAAGAAGTCACTCTAAAGTTTGCAGTTAAGAATTTCTTGTTCAAACTCGTATAATAAACTGAAATAACACTAGTAAAAGAAGATAAGCCGTTAATTTCTTCTTAATAACCATATTTAACGTGAAATTAATCGAAAACCACAGGTTTTTTGGGTAACTATAGATAACCCTTAACTGAAATAACAAAATAAGATTAAACTACGCGAGTTGTTCTTTCAGCCTAAATGTTTTCCTATTTAACACTAATGTTAATTGCATTATCACTATAATAAATTAATAGGCTCCAAATACAAAATTTTAGGGTAAGGAATGTGTCAAAATGTAACTTTTCCATTTAAATTTTAATATATCATTATCATAGTTCGCAAAATCACCAGCAACAATTTAATTCTAAGCCACATTGCTAGCCATCTCGCTATCCCTAATTCAATAAATTTTCTTCTACCAAAATATCACCTAGCATACCAGTCAAGTGGGGGGAGCAACAAAAAATTTTAAAACACAGTCTTACGATTAGTCTTGGAATTTGGGCCTCAAATTACAACCTCGAATCTGTTTGGTTACACATCAACGTCAACGTAAATGTTCAATGTGATTACCATTGTGGTGCAGGCACTCTTCATCTGTCCAAGTCTTGCAATAACTTTACAAGCAACGAACTCATGACGCAGGAAGGCCAAATAAATGCCTTCAGAGATTTTCTTATCAAGAAAAAGGGTCCGATAATTTTGTTCCCAAGAATGGCACGTTATGAAGGTTTAAGGTACCATCCCTAAATAGCCTCGTCAGAGAACAGTACCTTTCTAAAAATAATGAATCGGCTTCAACTATTTCACGCAAGGTTTTGCCGTCTTGGGTAATCCTCGTAAACATCATGTTTAATTTGCCCTGGTTTGAATACACTGGCATTTTGCTAAGAGACGAGACTAATTAAATTCGATCCTAACTGCTACGTAACGACGATTACGTAGCAGGGATTTCGTGTCGATAATTACTAACTTGAAAGCACCTTGACGGGCATAGTTTTAATTAAGGCTGGCTTGACAAATTTTGAAATTTGCACCAAAAAAGTTTAAATCTGTAGTAAGTTTCTGAGAAGACTGACGTTCAAGAAATAACTTCTTTTGCTCAAACTAATTTATAAACTAATGTCGTCTTCTTAAGACAAAGCAACAACGTTTATCCTGTGTGGTTTCTTTTAGTAGGTGGCACTCTGTAGCACACGAAAAATATATTATTTTATTTTAATGTATACGCTTTTGATGTAACTCCCCCCCCTTCCTCCATATTCCCAATATATACAATTTAACAATCACCAGTTGTTCCAGTGCATGGGTCATCTGAGCCGTCGCAACACACTCAGCCAATATTATCATATAGTTCGAAACCTTTTCACATTAGTGAAAGGCACATGACTCTCCGGACTTGCCCGCCAACCTTAATAACCTAAAACTATAAAACATTCGTGTACATGAATGATTACGGTTGTGGCCTGACACTCGCTAGCGCCTGAAGGACCGATAACTCAGTGTAATCGGTGTACATTTGTAAGTGAGTGGACCATTTTGGAAATTACATACAGATAATTAAAACACAGGGGTGATGCCACCATTGAGGTCTTCTCTCTCTCTTTCCTAGAAGCACCGCTATAGGCAGTGAGAGTTGACTAGCCTCTTGCCTGTAGTGAACTTTGGCACAGTCTGGCGGTGACCCTTGGTGTGAGGGAGAATACCCCAATGGTGGCCTCGCCCCTGTGTGTTTTCCGAAATGGTCTTTATGCGTTCTAAAATGATTACACGTAATACGTAACCGGTGTACAAGTAGCGCCAACAATGTAGAAAGGGGTGGTGACGTTTCTAATAAAGACTGAATTATGACCAAGAAATTCTAAAGCACGGAGAGGGAAATTGCAGTGCAATCTTTTCTTCATAGGGGCGACAATAGAAATGTAGCATTTTGATATACGAAATTAAATGTATAAATTCGTGCAACACCCTTGCTTGGCATTCACTATTAAATATTTACATTTTCCTTTCGAATTATGTCAAAGTTCACCTGCTCTTTTTAGAAAGTCAGTAGAATATTTCAAATATTCAACATTGACACCTCAAGACGTACTCCCTTCAAAATAATTAATTTCATGATAAAATGTTTTCGGAAAATGTAATTGTTCTTGAAAAAGCGTAGATATGTAATTTTTTAAATTAATCTAGGAGAGCGGTCGCTCTCTTAGATAAGACTTGATACTGCCTCTAATGCTAAAGGAGGGTTCTTTGATTGGCCGTAACGTTTTTCGTATTGTGTTTGCTGCTTTGAAATTTTGCCAGTGAACTAAAATTTGGGCCCTAATTATGTGGTTAAAATTTCAAAGAGATCCAACTAATAGTTAATTCTATAATGAAAAAAGTTGTTAAGGGTGGTTTTAGAATCCATAAAATTAATCAGACATTTGGTGAAAAATACTATACAGGGTGTTTCTGAAAAGTCCATCACAAATTAAGGGGCGTGTTTATGGGACCAAACTGAGCGGAAAGTACCAAAGAACATGGGGTGTACAACATTTTGTTACGGAGATATGGCCTTCCAAACATTCGCCCCTAAAACAAGGAAATATCCAAAAATGAGGAGTAACACTTAAGACCGACTAACCAGCTTGTTTAAAATTACTAGACAATTTCAATAGCCTTTAATCGAACAATTGATTTCTACCTTTACTAATCAGAAGCGTATAAATGAGTAGAAGTATGCCTACGGTGGTAATGTAAAATTAATCCCAAGTGACATGATGTTACAAGATCTTCCCAGCACCAAGTAAAATGGTTCTGATTGAAGGGACTTTTATTAGCACAGCGTAAACAACGTTATTTTCAGGAATTAGTCCAAATGTCCACGGGCGGCATTACAAAAACGAGGCAGTCTTTCGAATGATACTTGGACATGTTGGAAGATCCCTGGCTTGTTCCTGTTATCTCAAACCGTAAAAAGCTACGCAAATCTTCATCATCACGGACAACACTCTTGTACGTTAGGTATGACCTTGAGAAAACCTAAAAGGACATCTCGAATGTATTTGAAAAACCCATCTCCAATTAAGGGGCGTGTTGTTTGTTTCCAACAGAGTAAACTCGCCCAGAGAACAATTACAATGCAGAGCCACGTTTCGGCGTTAATGGCCCACAAAGGTGGTCCCAAACAAAAGAACAAACTTTAATTTGTTTCGTTCAGTAAGTGTTTCATGTGTCATAGATAAAACGCCATGATTAATGCACAAAGAAAATGTTATTGACAAGTTTTCGGACCGCGATGCTGAAATGTGGTGGTGCACCATCGTGCATGAACCACATTCTGTTTATTAAACCTAAGGGTACGTCTTCGAGTAGTTCTGGTAAATCGTCCCGTAAGAACTATAAGTAAGCCACACCGTTTAACCTGGGCTCTAGGAAATATGGCCCAATTAAATTGTCACCCACAATACTACACCACACGTTTAAGCTGAATTGTACTTTGTTGAAGAGCTACGTCGACGAATAATTCACGGCTGTCAAACAATTCGCGAAACTCCAGGCATTTTTCAACGTGTAAGGGAATCATTTGTAAGACGTGCTAATGTGTGCCTTAACGCGGGTGGTGAACACTTTGAACAATTTTTGTAACTAGTTGCAATTAAATGTTAAAACTTGTCAATAAATTCATTTTCTTCGTGCATTAATCATGGCGTTTTATCTATGACACATGAAACACTTACTGAACGAAACAAATTAAAGTTTGTTCTTGTTTTTGGGACCACCTTTGTGGGCCATTAACGCCGAAACGTGGCTCTGCATTGTAATTGTTCTCTGGGCGAGTTTACTCTGTTGGAAACAAACAACACGCCCCTTAATTGGAGATGGGTTTTTCAAATACATTCGAGATGTCCTTTTAGGTTTTCTCAAGGTCATACCTAACGTACAAGAGTGTTGTCCGTGATGATGAAGATTTGCGTAGCTTTTTACGGTTTGAGATAACAGGAACAAGCCAGGGATCTTCCAACATGTCCAAGTATCATTCGAAAGACTGCCTCGTTTTTGTAATGCCGCCCGTGGACATTTGGACTAATTCCTGAAAATAACGTTGTTTACGCTGTGCTAATAAAAGTCCCTTCAATCAGAACCATTTTACTTGGTGCTGGGAAGATCTTGAAACATCATGTCACTTGGGATTAATTTTACATTACCACCGTAGGCATACTTCTACTCATTTATACGCTTCTGATTAGTAAAGGTAGAAATCAATTGTTCGATTAAAGGCTATTGAAATTGTCTAGTAATTTTAAACAAGCTGGTTAGTCGGTCTTAAGTGTTACTCCTCATTTTTGGATATTTCCTTGTTTTAGGGGCGAATGTTTGGAAGGCCATATCTCCGTAACAAAATGTTGTACACCCCATGTTCTTTGGTACTTTCCGCTCAGTTTGGTCCCATAAACACGCCCCTTAATTTGTGATGGACTTTTCAGAAACACCCTGTATTGTTCCATAGAGATAACATGGGATTTTTTTGAAAAATTACCTTAATTGGGATCGTGTATAAAGAAAACTAATCATTCGTTACGTTTGGGAACCATCTTAAATGAAAGATAACAGTCCATAGATGTGCCTTTTCTTAGTTTCATTAAGATCAATTAAGTTTAAGTATTGATTTTTATCATTATTAACACATACTCTGACTTACGTTGTTTTGGGTATAGGAATTACGGCGTTTTACCACTGTTAGAGACATGCATTTTAGCCCTAATTTTTTATATTGGACTTACGGCGTTTTTGTCGTGATTCACGCCGTTAGAGGGATATTAAGCAAGAGAAACATGGCGTTTGAGCTCTTGTAGGTGCTTTGCCCGGGTGCTTGTGCGTGCTTGTGGATACTTGTAGGTGCTTGCGGGTACTTGTGGGCTCTTTTAGGTGCTTATGGGTACTTGTAGGTGATTGTGGGTGCTTGTAGGTACTTGTGGGTTCTTGTGGGTACTTGTGGGTTCTTGTGGGTACTTGTGGGTTCTTGTGGGTACTTGTGGGTGCTTGTCGGTACTTGTGGGTACTGGTGGGTGCTTGTAGGTACTTGTGGGTGCTTGTAGGTACTTGTGGGTGCTTGTAGGTACTTGTGGGTGCTTGTAGGTACTTGTGGGTACTTGTAGGTGATTGTAGGTACTTGTGGGTACTTGTGGGTGCTTGTAGGTACTTGCGGGTGCTTGTAGGTACTTGTGGGTGCTTGTAGGTACTTGTGGGTTCTTGTGGGTACTTGTGGGTTCTTGTGGGTACTTGTGGGCTCTTGTGGGTACTTGTGGGTGCTTGTCGGTACTTGTGGGTACTGGTGGGTGCTTGTAGGTACTTGTGGGTGCTTGTAGGTACTTGTGGGTACTTGTGGGTTCTTGTGGGTACTTGTGGGTGCTTGTGGGTACTTGTGGGTGCTTGTGGGTACTTGTGGGTGCTTGTGGGTACTTGTGGGTGCTTGAAGGCACTTGTGGGTACTTGTGGGTGCTTGTAGGTACTTGTGGGTGATTGTAGGTACTTGTGGGTGATTGTAGGTACTTGTGGGTGCTTGTAGGTAGTTGTAGGTGCTTGAAGGTACTTGTGGGTACTTGTGGGTGCTTGTAGGTACTTGTGGGTGCTTGTGGGTTCTTGTGGGTACTTGTGGGTTCTTGTGGGTACTTGTGGGTGCTTGTAGGTACTTGTGGGTACTTTTAGGTACTTGTGGGTGCTTGTAGGTACTTGTGGGTGCTTGTAGGTACTTGTGGGTGATTGTAGGTACTTGTGGGTGCTTATAGGTACTTGTGGGTACATGTAGGCACTTGTGGGTACCTATGGGTACTTGTGGGTGCTTGTGGGTACCTATGGGTACTTGTGGGTGCTTGTAGGTAGTTGTGGGTGCTTGTGGGTGCTAGTAGGTACTTGTGGGTACTTGTAGGTACTTGTGGGTACTTGTGGGTACTTGTAGGTACTTTTGGGTACTTGTAGGTACTTGTGGGTACTTGTAGGTACTTGTGGGTGCTTGTAGGTACTTGTGGGTGCTTGTAGGTACTTTTGGATGCTTGTGGGTACTTGTAGGTACTTGTGGGTACTTGTGGGTACTTGTGGGTACTTGTAGGTACTTGTGGGTACTTGTGGGTACCTGTAGGTATTTGTGGGTACTTCTGGGTACTTGTAGGTACTTGTGGGTACTTGTGGGTACTTGTAGGTATTTGTGGGTACTTCTGGGTACTTGTAGGTACTTGTGGGTGCTTGTAGGTACTTGTGGGTGCTTGTAGGTACTTGTGGGTACTTGTAGGTGATTGTAGGTACTTGTGGGTACTTGTGGGTGCTTGTAGGTACTTGCGGGTGCTTGTAGGTACTTGTGGGTGCTTGTAGGTACTTGTGGGTTCTTGTGGGTACTTGTGGGTTCTTGTGGGTACTTGTGGGCTCTTGTGGGTACTTGTGGGTGCTTGTCGGTACTTGTGGGTACTGGTGGGTGCTTGTAGGTACTTGTGGGTGCTTGTAGGTACTTGTGGGTACTTGTGGGTGCTTGTGGGTACTAGTGGGTACTAGTGGGTACTTGTGGGTGCTTGTGGGTACTTGTGGGTGCTTGTGGGTACTTGTGGGTGCTTGTATGTACTTGTAGGTACTTTGCCTCCTCCACAGGATTAACATTACACTAAGTTTTGGAAGCTCGTAACTCTGGTTATATTAGATATACGGGCATATCCTTTGATTATGTAATAGTACTATTTGCCCCTTCTCTCCTTCGTAAACATTTGCTCCATAGGATACTCCATATACACCTACGGCACCATAGTCCTCCCAGCATCCTCAGCGGTTAGGTAGGGTCGTACTGGACGAAATTGTAAAGGGCGCTCCCTCTATCTTCAAAATAGAAGCTAGTTCTCATACAAATAAAATGGCGCTACGCGGCAGCACTTAGCAATCGCCTACCAAGGGTAGGGGCGTGCGCGAGGTACATTGGGAGAGATACAGTTCTGCAGGTCGCCCATCATCATTTCCAATCCATCTCAACTCCCTTATCCCTGTCCCAACCCCAGCGATTTCCAACCACTAGCATAGCCCACTCGATCGCGCTCTCTTTTCCCCGGCTACATATTTTGAAGATGGCACTTTTTTGGCGTATTAACATTCTTGGATCATCTTTGTGAACTTTTAGGGTAGCCCTGGCTATATTTTGTTTAAGGTTTTAAGCTTAATATCAAAAAGTTTATGCTACAAAAAAAGTTTGAAATTGACAATCTCGGATCGTCTTTGTGAAATTTTAAGGATATCCGAATTTCATATTGGGCTTATGACAATTTTGAACGAATGTTAAACGGACATAAATCAGCATTTTTAAAATTTTTTAAAAATTGTCAATTTGGTCCTATTTCTGGAATTTTTAGGGGGGCGCCTCGCGTTTCAATAAATGATTGTAAAAAATTGTACTATGTTAATTACAATAAGAATACAAACTTTTAATGATATACGTTTTTTTTGAAGTATCATTATAAATAAATGTCTGATTGAGCTAAAGTTATGGTCCCCTTTATACATGTTTCTGCTAAGTGCAGATTTTGAAAATGTAAAACAGTTTCTTAACATTCTTAATTAAAATGAAGACTGAAGGAACAGATATTAATCAAAAATGTCTTGATTAGAATCAAGACCTAAAAAGTATCGATAAGACTGAGGTTATCACTTGTCTGAAGGATCAGATATTATTTTTCTTTTTAATTGAAACTTAAATGCATGCTTAAGAAAAAACAACGTTCCATTACCGTTTTCCGTTGAAATAAATTATTTTACTGCTAATCAATTTCAAAAATTTACTTATCTCGGCTTTTCGACCACAATTCCATTCCCCGAAAACATTTTATCATTACATTAATTACTTTTGGGAGATAACGTGTTCAAATAACCTATAAAACAATAAAAAACTGTAATAGCGGTCTGTTTAGCCATGAAAACAACCTTTTAAAAGTTACAAGTACTATATAACCCTTTCTAGACTAACAGGACCTGAGCAAACTATAGCTTAACCTGCTACTAGTACGACCAGGGAGAATTGATGTAAACTGGAGTTGAAATTTCATCATGTGCGACCTGCGGCCCTGAAACTCCCCCATAGTCCCAGTGTGTGCAGAACATAATTTTTTCGCTGTTATCTGCCAAAATCAATCTTTCTAGGTAGTGTTGCCTCCTCACTTGAATTTTTCATGATATATTAAGGTTTGAACGAACAAAATTCTAGATTACTATTTTCACTACCATGTCCCTCTGCTAACTGGAAGCAAACTTTCCTCTCTTTTTGCTGCTCATTACCGGTGCCATTCCCTTGACTTTATATTAGTTATAACTAATGAGTTTATTTATTTCAAACAAAAATATTAAAAAATGGATTCTTTTTCCTTTTGTGCTACTTTGAATTTACAAATGTTGTCCGTGCCATATCAAATAGTCTCTAACCATTGTTAGAAACTAGAGAGAGAAATTGGGCAGTAACACTGATCATGCCCTGAACTATGAGAAAGAACAATACGACGGTTGACTAAAGTACACTTGATATTACATCATTTTGCAAAACCGCGAGTGTAAATCTTACTGTCCCTATTGAATTTGGCGCCATTGGTTTTAGAATAATTAAAATGTTCCACTGCGAAGCGTGCCGGTCTCGAATGGGGATGTAACGTCTTTAGGAACGCTAAACCATACACGTACTCTCCCAAAAGTAATTAATGTAATGATAAAATGTTTTCGGGGAATGGAATTGTGGTCGAAAAGCCGCGATAAGTAAATTTTTGAAATTGATTAGCAGTAAAATAATTTATTTCAACGGAAAACGGTAATGGAACGTTGTTTTTTCTTAAGCATGCATTTAAGTTTCAATTAAAAAGAAAAATTAATATCTGATCCTTCAGACAAGTGATAACCTCAGTCTTATCGATACTTTTTAGGTCTTGATTCTAATCAAGACATTTTTGATTAATTTAGAGGGAATGGATCGATTAACAGTAAAATCAGTTGATTGAATTTAATATTGATTAAGGATTAAATGGATAAAACAATTGCAATATCTGAAACTTCAGTCAAATGATAAACCTCACACATATCGTTTGTTTTTTCGGCCTTGGTCTAAACCAAGACGTTTTTTTATAATTAAACAGTTTGTTACGTTTTAAATCTATTCGCAATTCCTTAATATAAGGCCGCTATTAATTATCCCAACAGTTTCAGTCCGGTTATTATAACTTACACCAGCTCTCCCCTAAAAGAACTCTAAACAAGGCGACCCAAGGGCTCGTAATAGTAGCCACATCGTACGTGTGAATAGCCCCTCTATACCTACCCTAATGAGTGGATAACCCCTCTATACCTTACCCTAATGAGTGAATAACGCTATCTTTGAGGGCAGGTCAAACTAAGAGCCTCATCGTAGATGTACATCATACGATGTGGCTAAAAATCGTTCACATGAAAAATATGGAGCCAGCGCCACCTAGAAGTGATTTTTCGAAGAATTATTTAAACATTATTACTGAAATTTTTTTACTTCAGTAATAATTATAGTGTGACAGGAACGGAAAACGTGATTGAGCACCCCTAGGATGCGCAACCTTTAACAGTGGTATCACAGTGAATAGCACCTCGATGCCCTAAGAAAAATTATAACCCTCTAATCCTTACTTCAATAAATTTACTTACGTTATAATTGTAATATCTGGTGCCCCAAGCTAGTACCTTCTTTTAAAACTCTTCTCGATTTATGGAGAAATAGACGTAACTTCTAGTAATAAACACCACCTTTCCAAATATAACATCGGTATATAGTTCCTTTTGCTTTTTAAAAATCCCCCTCGATTTCTTTGAATTTTGAAATCGGGGGGTGAGATGAAAAGCGTGAAACCCTTATTGTTGACGGGTGACAGGAATTTTAAAGGGAGTATTAAACCTTCCATTTAAATTAAGCCAATACTAAATTCCTCTCTCTCTCTCTCTCTCTCTCTCTCTCTCTCTCTCTCTCTAGCTTTAAATATATCGAGCAAACGTAAACCACATTTCACAAAGCTTAACCTTACCTGTACAATTAAATGCATGCTTGCACTTACTATTATAATCCCCATCCTTTTAAAATACACGAACGAAAAATATCACCACACCACAATTCTCTCACATTCACTCTCCCTTCAATGTCGAACGAAACGTTTTATACTGCCAAAGCAATAAAATAACCATTTCTTCGGTTAGCTCTGACTAACTATTTCTTTGGGTAACTCTGACCACATTCCAAATCGCGAAAAACTACTACCACGACCACCACCACCACACCCACACCCACACCCACAGGCTCGCGGGACAAACTAATAGCCTCATCGTATATATACGATGTGGCTAAAAAGGATTTCGTTACCCTACCGGTGCGGATATTCTTCAGTCCCAATAGTGTGGACTAAAAGTTAACCAAAACTAAAAATAAACCTAAGACCAGAAGTGAGATGAGACTAGAAGTGAAGGGCTCTAGCATTGGTAATAGATCCTGGCACTAGTGAACAAATTTGAGGATTTTATGCCGCTTCCATCGCGCCTACGCTAGCAGGGTTGGCAAGTTTTTGCCAGGGGTGGAAAAACCGCGGTTTTAACCTGGTTAAAACCGGGTGGCAAAAACTAATTTTTCCGCGGTTTTTTCCGCGCGGTTTAAACCAGTTTCAAACCGGTGGCAAAAACTATTTTTTCCGCGGTTTTTTCCACTTTTTAAGGCTTTTTCCTTAATTCTTTGCAAAGTATAAGACTAATTATTCATTAAATATTCGCGAACAACTTGAAGCTAAAATAATATAAATTAATTAATATCAGTTATCATTATGTCTTTAATTTACTAGCTTTGGGTACAAGTGCCACTACTCTATAGCGTTAGAAAATTCAGGTCTTTTTCCACACGCTTCTTATTGGCCATGTAACCAACCAAATATATTGAAATGTTATAGCTCAGCCTCGATAAAAAGAATGTTTTCTACTCTGTCTTTCATTAATGGAAAACTTTGAAATAGGTTAAAGAATGAAACCGCTTCTACTTTTGTTTTGCTGACAAATGCTCATAGAAAGACACCTGGCAAATTTGAATACTAAAAATTAAATACATCAATAACCATCTCAAATTTAAAAATTAAAAATACTATTGTTATTTTTCTTACATAACATTAACAAACATCACGAAAATGCACTTGAAACTCGCTAGTTTACCACTTTATAACCATGAATTTAGTTTTTGCCGGTTTTTTCCACGTGTCCCGGCAAAAACTAGTTTTGTCCGGGTTTTTGCCAACCCTGTACGCTAGAGAGAAAAAAATTGGTCGAGTTCCAAAAAATTTCCTACCCCCTTCCCCTCGTTCTAAAGCCGCGGAACACGGACGCGGCTCCTTGATTCTAGTTCGGCCGTCTACCACTGCCAGCGTCTCACGTTTTGGAGGGGAAATTCTGAAACCGCTACCAGAGGGCCAACCGTTGGTGTGTTAACAAGAATATTCACTAATGCGAAGAGAAGAATTTGGTTAGCTCAGTACTTCTAGTCTCATCTCACTTCTGCTAAGACGAGTGAAAATCCTTTATAATCGGTTCCGTAGTCCTTATCAATAAAAGGTTGTACATCTTTTAAATACGAATAATTTCACGTTGACACAAATTTACGGATAGTTTTAAAGGTCTACACATTTTCCAAAGAACCCATTATGCAATTTTTAGCCACATCGTAGTATACGATAGGCTCTTAGTTTGACCCGAGCCGTAGTAGTACTGGCGGGGGTTTTCGCTTTCGTTATCGTCAGATTTTAGCTTAAATGGAACCAATAGTGGTAGCTGAGCTCAGTTAGAGATTTTATTTTAATTAAAAAAAAATTTCACACCGCACCCGGGAATTCACACCGCACTGGCGCAGCAGTAAGACACGCTACCACTGTGGGGTCGGACACTTCTGATTTTTTGTTTAGGGTCTTTGAAATTTTTTCTTTTTATTTATGTGCTAATTAAACAGATAACGATGTGGCTACTATTAAGTCCCAGCCCTTGGGCCATCTTGTTTATATTAAGTTCTTATAATAACTTTAAAATAATTTGCCCAGATTTAGCCCCCCCAAATTTCAAACCCTAGCGACGCTACTGATCATTACCAAATCATTCAAATCGTAGACAAAAATATTTCAAATCCTCGACAAATCATTACCAAATTATTCAAATCGTAGACAAAAATATTTCAAATCCTCGACAAATCATTACCAAATTATTCAAATCCTAGTTAAGTCAACAGCCATTTAAATCCTAGTAAAGTCAACAGTAATTTAAATCCTCGTTAAGTCAACAGTCATTCAATTCCTCGTTAAGTCAACTTCATTCAAATCCTCGTTAAGTCAACAGTCATTTAAATCCTAGTTAAGTCAACAGTCATTTAAATCCTCGTTAAGTCAACAGTCATTCAAATCCTCGTTAAGTCAACAGTCATTCAAATCCTCGTTAAGTCAACAGTCATTCAAATCCTCGTTAAGTCAACAGTCATTCAAATCCTCGTTAAGTCAACAGTCATTCAAATCCTCGTTAAGTCAACAGTCATCCAAATCGTCGTTAAGTCAACAGTCATTCAAATCGTACAAATCATTGAAATCATTTGCAAATCCTTTAAATCACATAAATCGAATCGAAATCATCGTAAAATCCCGTGCAAGTGTGAACATAGCTTTAGTGCGTGCTAAATAAATCGATTTGGGCTGCGCGTTGATTATCAATCAGTCCAGACTTTGACTATTTATATAGATATAAATTTTGCACAAATAATCTATTATTCATAATGGATAGGGAGTCCTTCGATACCATAGCGAGATCGAACAAAGCCTAAATAATGAATATTGCCTATCATAATTGTTACTGTCGTATATGTTAATATTTAATATTGATATCCTCTGTATATGTATATTATCATAAGTTCATTCAATAAGTTTGTCACTGATTACAAACTGGAGCTTTTCTTGAAGTGAATAAAGTTGGCCACACATACGTATTTACGCTAGATACAGAAACGCTTTGTTATTTCACTGAGAGCGTAGTTGAAACGATGAATT